>NC_044978.1:58379263-59062976 GCF_008728515.1 Papio anubis
GCCTCCCAAAGTGCTGGGATTACAGGCTTGAGCCACCGCGCCCGGCCAAATACGTCATATTTCTTCACAGCCCTTTGGCCAGAGCAACACATGACCTCACATTAAAGGAAGGTTTCTGGATAATGTAGAAAAGCAATGGCAAATAAAATCTTTAGTAGGTATTAACGTCTGCTTCAATCGGTTCTTTTAATTGCCAAATTCTCTTTTTCTTCCTTTTTCTAACTCATCAAAAATATTTGATATGCTCATAAGCTATTTAACTTTCTGAGGGACTCTTTCATATTCCCTATCCTACTTGGCCAAATATAAAGTAGGCTTAGGAGAATATGTTCTTCCTATTATTTGTACATCTTTTTCAGTTCATTACCTACCTGTAGAATTTTTTTGGGTCAAAGTATACTTATGATTCCGTCCGATCACTGCATTGAGTGGTATGGTCAGAATACGATCTTTCCAAAAAGTCAACAAAAATTTTAACTGTCTGACTTCAATGTATACCCATGATATAATAGTGGAACAGTAAAAGTCTGCAATAATTATTCCCATTCATTACACTGAAAAATGGCAAACATATCTAATATATCATCGACTGTTCCTCCACAGTCTGTTCCAAAGCAGTTATAAAATCCTGCTGGATACAAATAAACAATCTAGACATGTATTCACACACACAAATGAAGATGAGCCAGCCAGGAGTAAACAGTAAGCCCAAAGATTAGACCCCACAGGAGGATGCTCTATTGGTCCTGCAGACCTCAACCTGCCCAAAGGGGACACCCTGGCAGAGGTTCTGAGGTCTAGTATTAAATTCTCCTTAGAATTTTCTCTTGCAATTGCAATGCTGCTCCACCCCAAAATTGTTTAGAATCTGAGGTTAACTATCTAATGGGAAAGTGGGATGGCATTGCATGTATCCAGGCTTTTGTGCTGCTGTTGTAAGCAGGGTGCCTGGTTAATGTGTGATGCCCTCCTTTGGTACTGTTTGGGCCCAGTGCTCCTTGGAGTCTGGGGAGGGTTAGCCTTTAAAAATCATACTGCCGTGGAGACTGATTTACCCAAAATTTTGGTCCACAGCCTTCCTTCCTCGGATCATCTATTGGGTCAAAGTAAAACCGGCAAGCTTGTCTTGCTATCTTAGGGCTAAGGTTCCCAGCTATTGAATCTTCACCTATGTGTGTGAATACATGTCTAGATTGTTTATTTGTATGTACACTTATTGCTCTGTGTTGTGTGTACCAAATTGGCTTATAAGTAAAAGAGCACTCATAAATTAAGTAAATAAGTCTAAGCAATTTTCAAGTTCACTTGACCTAAGTATAAGCAGGCTAGCTTTAAAATTATTGGCAGAATAAAAATAGAAAGGCCTTCAGAATTGTCAGCATACATTTTGTTTGAATTTTATGTTTGTTCTTGCTAGATATTTTTAAATGCCAGTGTTAATTCAAGCTGGGAGCTGCTTGGTGCGAGGCTGCCTCCCATTCTATTCAAAGTCCCACTGAGATAAATGCATATCCTATTCCTTCCTTTGGAAAGGGTAATCAGAAACTCAAAAGAATGCAACTGTTTGTCTCCCACCTGTAATCCGAGAACCCCCAAGTCCCCTCCTCACCTTGAATTGTCCTGCCTTTCCAGGACCAAACCAATATTTGTTTTACATATGTTGATGGATGTTTCAAGTCTCCCTTGTTAAAAGTAGAAAACTAAGTACAGTGAAGAGGATAATTGTTTTAGGTAAAACTTTTGTATAAATTAAAATCTTTAAATTATTTTTAATGCTTGATTTATATCTGGATCATTTCCAACCAAAAAAGAGTTGTAAGATAGATAGGTATGTTTCTAAAATTGTGGAATTGTTCTTATCTATAAATGCCCATATCTTCATAGTTCAAGATTTCTTCCTTTTCAGGGTTTCACTAAAGTTTTGGGTTACTAAGGATAAAAATTTTAGTTAACATGTAATTCTGTATAGAAAATGTGCCAGAAAGGCTTATTATTAGTGAAAAAATAAAGAATAATTTTGTCTAACTAATAAGTTATCTAAAAGTTAGCTCAAATTACAGATTTGAAAAGGTTATTTATGAAACAATGTAGTGAGGAATCATTAAGTAGGGGAGAAAGATGTGGAAAAGTTTAAATAATAAAATGTTCTTTAAAACCTGATACAGGCTTGGAGACATTTGGCTAATTAACTTTTTCATAGTTAAAGCTCTTAGTCTTGATTAAAGTTAAATAAGAACTATTGTGAAAACGCATCAGCAGTTTGGCAATTCTTTTTCTATGATAGTTAAGCATGAAGCTGGATTTAGTGTCAAGTCAAATTCCGCATACATGTTTGCACTGCTTCGCACTATCTTTACAGTTTTGTGTGAATAGTGCTAGAGTATTTATTAGTCATGTGCCTAAAATGAATTTCTTGATTGATCAGAATGTATAACGATATTGGTAAACTTAAGGATATTAAATTATGTATCAGGAATAAAATATCCATTTTGTGGGTTTTTTGAGGTCCTAGGTAACACTGTAACCTCCAGGGTAAATTGAGTAGGATAATTTAGGGTTGGTGTCCTGCTTATTTGTTTTTGCTTCGAGTTTTCATTCATTTGCTATTTATTCTCCTCTGGCTTTGTTTTTGTATGCATGTATATATAAAACCATGATTATTTTAGTTCCTAGTGGAAGGATTTTATTCACTTCGGTGTTCCTATTGTGGGAGGAACAATACAGTTGGCTCCCGGAACTGAAGCCGGGACAAACCGGTTAGGAAAATCCCTGCCAGAGTTCATAAACATGTCAGAAGAGTAACTGAAATAGCTCGGATGGCGGGAGATGGCGGGAACCAATCAAGAACAGCCAACTCGCACTGTTCAAATATCAACCAATCCCAAGCCTGCCTCGTTCAAAAAGACCCCTATGACTCTGTACTTGTTTACTGCTGACTATAAAAGACAGTTCCTGACCCTCCTCTGGGCTCTCGCCCGACACTCGGGCGGGGGTCCAGGTTCGAACCTGCAATAAAGATCCTTGCCGCTTGGCTTTGACTGCAGTCTCTGGTGGTCTTCTTTGGGGAATAAACGGACTGGGTATAACACTATGCACTTCTAGTGAGTCATCATTCATTCCTTTAACTTGCGTCCCTGTGAAGAGACCACCAAACAAGCTTTGTGTGAACAACAAGGCTGTTTATTTCACCTGGGTGAAGGTGGGCTGAGTCCAAAAGGAGAGTCAGCAAAGGGATATAGGGTTGGGGCTGTTTTATAGGATTTGGGTAGGTAATGGAAAATTACAGCCAAAGGAGGATGTTCTTTGGCAGGCAGGGGCCGAGGTCACAAGATGCTCAGTGGGGGAGCTTCTGAGCCAGGAGAAGGAATTTCACAAGGTAATATCATCAGTTAAGGCAGGAACCGGCCATTTTCACTTGTTTTGTGATTCTTCACTTGCTTCTGGCCATCTGGATATATATGTGTAGGCTTGGGCTCAGAGGCCTGACAGTTCCATTGATCTGTAATTCCTAAGCTACATTTGTCAGGACTGCAGGAATTAATAGAGCACATCAGTTTTTTACCCTTAAACTAATTTTTGGATTTGAGGCTTCGTGATACTTTAGGTGTGTTGAGTATATTCTCACAAGTAGAAGTTGAGTCATATTTCTCTCTTTTCCTAGTTTCTCCAAAATTTGTAAACTATGTATGAATTAATTCATGGCAATGTGTCTCTTTGCATACATTCAAGCAGGGTTGTCAGGGCTGCTCAGGGAGAAAGAACCCAGAAACCTGGCATGCCAACAAAAGGGCAAGAATTTCTTACCAGTCAGTGTCTGGCCTCTTTCTCTCTGTGTAAACTGGTTAAATATAAAGTAGAAGTCACTGTATATTTTCTCTGAAAGTTTTAATTAATTAGTTAAATAATAATAGCTGAAAGGAAATATTTTGTCAGAAAAGTAGAAAGTGTAATGTCTTTTAGTTCACATGACTTTAGCAATCTTGAGGAAATAAAGATGGTTTTCAAGATTATTGGTAAAATACAAATGTCTTCAACATGTAAACTTGTGGTCTGAATTATGTTCTATTATTAGGTTTGCTAAATACATTAAGGACATAAATTGCTTCTTTGGATTTTGAAAATTGTTTAACTGGCCTGCTCTCCAGCTAGATAAGATCTGGGGACATGTGGAGTTGGCCATGCCCTAGCTATGCTGGAAACAGTCAAACCTTATCAGAACATAACTTACCAGGTTTTATGTTAAAGTTAAAATTGCTGAGTCATCATTGTAACATGCAATTAAGACTATTAGAAACAGTTTTACACACAAGGTGTGTAGGAACAGTAGAACGTGTTTTTTTTGTTTGTTTGTTTGTTTGCTTGATTTTTGTTTTTTAAGTTTATAAGAGGTTTTTTGCTTCTTTGAAATTTCTGAGTTATTATTTTGGTTAAAAAAAAAAAATTTTCTGGTAATCTGGAATTCCAAAATCAAACTTCAGTTTCAAAATTGTCTTTCCTAATGCCTGGCTTTCTGGATGGATCAGAGGGCCCCTGAAAACATCCAGAAAAGAGATAAACAAGATTAGTTGATGTGTTTTGGTAGATGGGATTGCCAAAATGGCGGTCAGTCTTCTTTAGATTATATTTTTGTGAATGATACTATATATATTCCAAAATGGTATGGAGTTTCTAAAATTATAATGTTTAATTGTGCGCTACCAATCAAAGTTACAGTTTTCATGTTGTTATTATAAACCACATATATAACCCAATTTCCTTGTATAAAGCTACTAACCCAAATAAAACAATAAATTAATTAAATCTAAAGAAAATACTTTCCTGTTAAACCAGCTAATACTGAAATTGTTTAAAATAGTTTGTAACCAATGCTTGATCCCATATTACTGGGAAAACAAAGGTTCAGGTACATTTGGTCACCTGCTGGGCCATTTAAACATTCTTATAAAGGAATTGTATTCTATTGTGATTTTCACTGCGTACTTTCTGGTTGTATACAAGCTTTCCCATGCAAGAGGGTTCCCATGCAGTACATTATTATGCTACAATGTATTTTTGCCAGGTAAAGAAAGCTTTTTACATTTGAATCTTCCAGGAACATCAGAGAAAGGCAGTCATTGCCAACCACACTACAGCAAAACTTTGGGACCTAGGGCTTTGGGTTCATGGTCTCACAACTGAGAAGGGTCCCTCCATGCTTTTGGAACCCTTGATGTAAAGCTAACCAGGGAAATTTTGCCCAAGAAAATGGCATTCTTGATGTGAACAGCTTTTCCCAAGTTCAGATTAAGACTTCTATTGTCATGAAACTTTTATCTTTGAACATTTTTTTCTTGTTTATGCCTCTATGACAACAGAAATGGAAAAGGGGTCTGTTATGTGTACTAATGGGGTGTACTTTTATTTGTGAAGGAGTTTGCAGCAGGCCTTATACGTGGATAAACTTATAGTTTTATAGATGAAAGATAAAGGCCCAATGTAGGTCAGAAATTTTTATGGTATATATGTTGCCTCATAATCAGTCAAAACAAAAAACATTGGTCCACTCCTCTTAACCCATACGATGGGTAAAAAAGAACATTGACAGAAGTCTTTCACTCTTTTAAAAGGGCAACATTTGTTAGATCCTTTTTCCATGGTTTAAAGTAAAAGAATCAATGATTAGAAATGTATCCCTCCTGATAGGTTCTATAGCAAATTCTACTGTAAAGGCTACAGTTTCACAATAGACTCTAAATTCTCTTGTGAAAGTTATGATAAAATTAGCTAAACAGAGAAGTATCTGTGCAGTGGCTGGCACTTGTGGCCTATGAGGAAGAACATCAGATGAAGATTATAGAAATTCAGTGGCAGGGGATTAACAAAGAGACTGCTTAATTAAGTGAATAAACTCTTTATCTAGCTCGTTCTTTGATCTGTTTGATTTTAGGTGGTTTGGTTTGTGAAGACATTGGGTAAGGAGCAACTCGTAACTCTTGGTATTATCCTCCCGATAGTCATAATAGTAGTCTCCCTGGCGCACTATGTTCTCTCAAAGGTTTTAAATGCTTGCATGCAGCCATCTCTAGAATGTCATATGGTCTCTCTTCAACTGGAAAAACAGAAGCTGAAAAACTGTGCAACCACGAGAACATCATAACCTATAAATGAAGTGCTGAGATGGGAAATCCAAGATGGTGGTAACCAAGAGTGACGCTAAGCTCCTAAGTTTTGGTTACACTCTTACCTATGTAGGAGCCTGGCCAAAAAGGGGTAATTTACTAAAACAAAATTATGTGAGGTCATTGTTTTGGACCAGGCTCATGCATTAGGCCCCAACAAACCATACCAGACCAAAACGGAGTCGCTCATGCTAAGACTTTAAGGAAACACATAGATTCTAGAACAGACCAGGTTTTGTGTTTTCTCCTGCAAATCTCTATAGCAAATATTTCTGACAGCATAGGTATCCACCTATTGAAGTTCTCATTAAATCTTTTAACCAAATTCATTTCCTCTCGCCTAGAGACCATCAAGCTTCAGATGATCATGCAACAAAGGCTCCAGCCAGTTCCAGGTAAAGACACAACCCCTGGCCATCAAGAAACTACCCTGCCTCCACTAGACAGAAAAGGGTGAAAATTCTGTGGTCCCCAGTAGGTAGGGACTATGCCCCAAGCCAGCATGAAGCAGCTACCAGAAAAAGGCCATCGGTCTCTCTGCTTCCCATAAACATTTATGGGAATCACATCTCTCAGATAGTAGATGAGGCAGGAAAATAGGGTCTAGAGGCAGGGAACATAAGGCTGATTCATATTTCAGCTATGACAGGAAATATCCCCTCTATAGGGCTTAGGTTCAGTAAATGATTTTGTAACTTTACTTCATCCTCTCTATTTACATAGGGCATACTCCAAGTAACCAGTGAAATCCTCTAGGGGGTGTTTAAACTCCTAAAGTTTCTATAATGGGACTTTGGAGCTCCTATGCTCAGCCCTGCTCCTGCACTGTGGAGCGTACTTTCATTTTCAATGAATCCCTTCATTCCTTCCTTGCTTTGTTTGTGCGTTTTGTCCAATTCTTTGTTGAAGACGCCAAGAACCTGGACACATTCCGTGATTAACATGGGAATCACACATTTTTAAAATACAATTTAATTATTGAAAGGCTCTTGACATTTTACATACTTCCTCAGTCAGTATTTTTTACTTTTTGGGTTAAGAATTGGTTGAGATTTTATATTATTATTATTATTATAAATACTGAAAGGCAAAATTTTTCTAGAAATTCTATATTCACTTTCTATTTTATATTCAAACGGGCATGTTTTTCTCAGATTTTCTCTTTCTTTTAATACCTAGCAAATATAGCCAATAGACACCAAGATGTGCTAAAATCATTCTGTGTTAAATCTTTTCTCCTAAGGATCTAAGTTCACTAAGCAAGTTACTTTTTCTAATTGAATTTCACTTGACAATTTTCCTAAACCTTCTGCCACCATGTATCATGGTTTCCAGGCTTTGATATCAATTTTCTCACTGTATGGAAATATTTTAGATTTTTCTTTAAGAGTCACCCCACTTTTGGTGCCAATTTCTTTACTACTCAATATTGGCTATAATAACATAGATTAGTAAATTGCCATTCAACATTATGCTATAGTAACACAAATTTTTAAAATTTCAGTGGCTTGACAAATACAAATTTCTTATTTATGTATGTATTTATTCCTTTTTATTTTTCTTTTCTTTCTTTCTTTTTTTTTTTTTTTTTTTTTTTTTTTTTTTGTGAGACAGAATCTCACCGCATCACACAGGCCAAGGTGCAGTGGCATTATCTCAACTCACTGCAACCTCCACCTCCCAAGTTCATGTGATTCTCTTGCTTCAGCTTCCCAAGTATTTGGAATTATAGGCACTCACTACCATGTCCTGTTATTTTTTTTTTATTTTTAGTAGAGATAGGGTATCACCATGTTGGCCAGACTGGTCTCAAACTCCCGACCTCAAGTGATCCACCTGCCTTAGCCTCCCAGAATACTGGGATTATAAGTGTGCACCACTGCACCTGGCCAACAAATGCAAATGTAAATTCATGCTCAGACTCATGGCTAGTTAGGGTCCGTGAGGTACTCTATTTCTATTTATTAAACATACTTGTCCTCAACATCTGGTTTTTGAATTGTGATGAATAAATGCAATAGTTCTTGGAACGCCCTGTCACAAAATATTCTGTTGCCTCTCCTAAATTAAAATATGCAGTAC
This sequence comes from Papio anubis, assembly GCF_008728515.1. NCBI lineage: Eukaryota > Metazoa > Chordata > Mammalia > Primates > Cercopithecidae > Papio > Papio anubis. The sequence continues at coordinate 58,387,504 of NC_044978.1, forward strand.
AAATGCATCAGCTAAAATTCAAGGTCTTAAGGTGTACGTCTCATCTTTATTTTCAACTACATTCTATTGGTATCAACACCTTGCTTCATATAATCTGTGTTTTCCAAGTATAACAGTTTCATTTCTACATAATTATTTTATTAATTTGTTAATTAATTAATTAATTCATTTATTCATTCTTATTCTCTTAAAGTTATCTAAATTCTAGCACATTCTGGAATATTAATGCTTGGACCTTGGAACAAAAACTTAAAAAAAAAAAGTGTTAACTATCATCTTTGAAATTTGCTTTAACAAATTATTTACATTTTTGAGTTTTTATTCTAGTATGTGATTTTTTTGAAGGTCTACACTGTTGTTTTACAACAGACTTTTCAAAAGGTATTTATGAAGCAAGTCCTTAAGATACATTAATGTTTCCTTTATTCACAACCACCATTCAGTGCTCATCATCTGATTGTCCGTAAAGAAGTTTAGCTACAGAAAAACTAGATCCTGAACCTGCTTGGAGGCTTCCTAATCTAAATATATTATCTCTGTCCCAATTCTTGATTTGTCATCTCTTAAGGGAATATAACAATATTTTCCATTTGTTTTTACAGAATTACCAATGTAAAATAAGTCAAATTTCTGCAATAAACATGCTTTCTGAAATTTTAACATGCAGTAGAAATATCATGTTATTTTAATTAATATTACTCCCATTATTGAAGGTTAATTTAGACTAATGTTACAATAGAAGTCTAACAGTCTCTCTGAAAGTTTCTATGTATTCCCAGGCTATGTATAGTTACTTCTTTTCTTCAGCATTTATTAGTTATAATGATTTTATAGTTAAAAAATTAGAGTAGTCCCATAGCTCTTTAGGTTTTCTGTCTGTGTTTCTCAACACCCATTAGTTTTTCTCTAAGCAGCGCTTGGTGTTAAGCAAGATTTTTGTCAGGCTCAGTACTTGGTAACTGTCCAAAAATACCTAAATGAAATAAACACCTTCCCTCTTCTGGCTTGTTTACATTAATATTATTATCGAAGAATGTCCACTAAAAAGAAAATTTGCTAAGCAAACATATTGAAGTCTAGTTCAAAAGATCTTTTTGTAAATCATCAATAATTTAGAATTACTGAAGTTTAGAATCAAGCGTTTTACTCTATTTACAAGCAAAAAAAGCTAATGTTTAGGGCTGTTTATGGAAAAAAAAGACTTTTTCAGTTTGGTACTTTATCCATATAATTTTGAAAACGCAAGAGAAGTCAATCTTTTCTCACCTCAGCTCCTTCTCCAATGTTTTCAGGAATTAATCTTATTAACAATGATTTTTTGGGCTTTTATTTTTTTTTTTTTCCTATAGTGGAAAGGAGAATTAAAAATATGATAAGTCAAAATCTTCACTGCTCTGTTTCAGAATTATGAACGAGAATATAAAAGTTATGGGCTCATAATCCATTAAAACTAGACTCATCATCCAATAAACTCCACAAGACACCTGGGATGTTTGAGTGAACTTTCCGTGTCTATACTGCTTTGTAGTATCACAAATCGATTCAGATCTCCTGCTTTGTGATTCCCACAAAGATTTTCACTATATTGCAGCAAGTCCAAGTTTTCTTTTGGTACATAAGTGATAATGTTGAATGAATAATATTGTAAAAGATTAAAATATGATAAAGACTCATGTGCCTTTTATTGGGAGGCAATATATAATATGTTCTCACAAGAATTCCACTAAACAAATCTAACAGGACAGGCAAATTGTTATTTTTATGTGTGTACTTAAAGCCTTGGGACATTTAGAAAATTTTGCAAATTCATAGTGCCTGGGGCATTTCCATTAAGTTAGGCAATGGAGAGAGAGATAGGGCTTTTATCATTTTCTGCTGCATTAGTAATTCAGGACTTGATTCTGAAGGTATGTGTATTTCCCTTGACCTTTACATCTTCATATATGTGGTTTTTCAAGACTGAAGTGAAGTCCCTTCTTTACCTGATAATTGAAGACAGGATGAGAAGAGAGTTGTTATAATGTATACATTAAAAGAAAGAAAAGAGAAATTTCATATAACTTATATTCTATTTAATTTTTAAATCTATCATAGGGGATAAATAGATGCAAATTTTGAGAAAAACGTTTGAGATAACAACTGTGAAGAGGAACCATGCTGACTGCCTTAAAATTGTTAGATATTGATGTGGCTAGAGGTAAAGAGAGAAGCAAAAATGCTACTACAATGCGCAATAAAGAAATGGCAAAGTTAATTAGGAAAGAGTTGAAAAAAGAGATGGAGAGGTAGAGGAGATACTAAAGCTATTTAGGAGGCAGAATAGATGGGCCATGATGATTAGCTGGAGGGTGAAGGGTAATAGGTCATTGTTTAAATCGCAGATTCACACTCTTCTTATTTAATCCCAGATTCACACTCTTCTTACCAGAATGCAGTTGCTTCCTCTGCCAGGAATATTTTTGCAGATTTCCATCTAGATTATTTCATCTGGATAATTTCTATTCATCTCTCAAGGATCTTTTTTTATCTGATTCCATATCCTAAAACCTAGCACAGGGTCTGGATTATGTTTTCAAAAGATACACATTAATGAGTGAATAAGGGCACAAAAAAATGAAAAAAAATCACAGAAAGGACAGAAGAGAGACAACTAGAGCACAGTCTTTTCAAAGGACGTGGTAGATTTCCAAGGTGTATTGGATTTGAATATATTTGCTTGTCCTCTGAGTCACTTGATATACATTTTTTATTAGGAAACACTTTTGGAGAAGCTCATATTTCAAAGGAAGCAAAAAGAAAAAGTCTATTTCATTTGTTACTTCCTGCTTCTAATTTTTAGTGTATGACTCCTGTGTTTTCTGTTTCCTACAATAAGATAATCTGAGATCAGCTGTAGGAGACATATGTATTGTCTTCAATATTATATTTTTGTCTTATGCATCCTAAAATATAGAAGAGACTTTGAGTTGAAATAGACAAAATGAGATATAAAAGAGAAGAACTTTTTTTTCTGAGTCCTAGAAATACTTAAGTGACTATATATCAAGAATATATTTGAGTTTTTAAAAATATGTCTTAATGATATTTCTTTAGACAGAAATTGGAGCTTAACAAGCTTAAATTCTTATTTCAAGAGGCATTAAAGAGCAGAGCTAAATTCAATTCTTCTTTAATAGAGACTACTTCTCTTTAACAAAGCATTTTATTTTGCTCCTTTCAATTTCTTTCTTAATTTATTTACCCATAAATATGCACATGTTGCACTTTTTCTGTTATTAAAAAATGATCTATTTATTACTTAGAATTCCACATTTGATTTAGGTTATAGTTTTCTAAACCTGGTGGATAGTGTATAGGATCTTCAGTCTACTCAGAAACTCTGTGGTATGGCCTATAAATCTATATATTATCAAATTTTCTAACTGATTCTTATTCAGTCTTTGACCTTGTACCAGGCTGAAAGTTATGTTTGTGAATCACTGCACTGGAGACATAAAGTAGAATTAATTCCCCTTTATAATCATCTAGCAGGAATATGAGTCATTAAAAATATAGGCCAAGAGTATGATTTGTATTATGAAAATGTCATGGCTGATCAAAGGGGAAAGACATTTAGATTTTGGGTTAAAATATGGTAATTTTCCTCAGGCCTTTTTAGCCTATCTTTAGATGGATGAGCTAGGAGTTTAAAAAGTGTAATACAGTCTTCTTCAGAAACATCAAATGTCATGAAATCAGATGTGGAAATCAAAAGTTATGTACATATGTACAGAGCGCATGTATAGATGTGTTGCAATAAGAAAGTGTCATGCAGTTCAGGGATGTAATAGTGAAAAATCATCTGAAAATTTCAATTTCTGTCAGGTTGTGGGGGTCTTGAATGTTAATCAGAAATCTGGAATGTACACAACATGTTCTGCAGACATGGGTAATTTTTTTGACCAAGAGCAAAATATTTTTATCATGATACATAAAGTAAAAAGTTATAATTTAGCCTTGTATATAGCAGATCACCAGATGAGGTTCTAGAGGTCAGAAGACCTGTGAGCTTATCATTATGAAGATCATGAAGTAACGAGCTTTTGAACCAAGGTTTTTAATGAGAAATAAAAGGCACAGACACTAGAAAAGCCACAAAATGGCAACGTCCACATTGCAAAGCAGAAAGAGAAAATGAAATTAATCTAGTAATACTTTCAGAAAAAAAGCAAACCCTTACTATAATATTGGAAACTAATGGAAAAGAAATAGCGACTATAGGATTTTTTATAGTGCAGCATTCCTCAAGGAGATAAAACAATTATTATACATTGTTTTCTCCCTTCTTTCAGATTCCACATCGATTTCTACATTATTTCTTTCAAGCTTCATAATGGAATTGAATGCCTACTGAACACCAGAAAATGAGGTTTGCTTATTTAAAAGCTCCATGACTTTGAACATTTCAAATTTACTTCAGTCACCACCATTGAAACTCTTATAAGTAATGCTAAACTTCAACTGAAAATCATGAAAAGTGTAACTTTTTCACAGGGTAAGCTTATTTCACTTTTATTTTTTAAATTGTTAAAGTATATAGATATTTTTCTTGTATTTTATACTACTACATTATATATTCATTTAAGCACACAGTGAAGACATATTCTTCTTAGAAGATTCTCAAATGCTCACAGACTTCAATCCATTTCTTCTTTGGGTCAGCTGTAGAACGTTTTTATTCACTTGCTTATTGTGCTAGATTATAAGTCTATTCTTCTGTCACAATTTTTTGCTGTATAAGACAATTTATAATAATAGAAACATTCCTCCTTCATAATTAGAAGAAAGGATCAGAGTGGTAGGAGGGAATGGAGTAGAGAGAAGTAGTAGTGTTATCTATATACAGTCAATAAGACAAGCATAATCTTAGAGGAGGTTGCTCTTTTTAACATGCTGCATTTTCACAGAACAAAACAGCAGGAAAAAATTATCTAATACACAAACTTTCCATTTTGGTGACCTGTTCTGCTTAAAGTCATTCTAAGATAAGCATAACATAATTCAATTTTCACAATATGTTTTAATGATATTTTTTCATCTGAATATCTCAGTATTTTAAAATGGCAATTGTAGGTATTATTGACCCTATTCTGTAGAGGAGAGAAACTGAGGCTCACAAAATCTACTGCCCATAGGCAGATAACAAAGACTACCAGTTGTGGGAGGCTGAGGCAGGAGAATAGCTTGAACCTGGGAGGCAGAGGTTACAGTGAGCTGAGATTGTGCCACTGCACTCCGGACTGGGCACAGAGCAAGACTTCATCTCAAAAAAAAAAAAAAAAAAAAAAAAAAAAAAAATTTAAAAAAAAATTATAAAAAAATTTTGGAAAAAACTGTCCCTTTTTTAGTCCTCTTTTTTCAGAAAAAAAAAAAAAAAAAAAAAGACGGGGTTGTTTGCCAAATAGACTTTTTAGCCTTTTATGTGGCCATAAAGAAGAGCAATAATAATTATTTTTACATAGGCCTTTTAGATTGGCTTTGATGAAAGTTTGTGCCACAAAGAATCTCAGATAAGACCTTTTAAAGCTGAGCCCAGCCATGGGTTTGCATCTTCAAATATCTGTGAGTTGGGTGATTCTCTCCTAAAGGTCCCAAGGTAAACTTAGAGCTGCTGGACCTGCTAGAAAGTGCAATTGTTTACTGACCACAGGTTAGGGACCCTGTACAGGGACTGCATAGGCAAGGGTATGAGGCCAGTCGCCCCACCGGGCTTTCATCAGCTCTGCAATTTTAGATTGGCTCCTTAAAGGGAAGCATACCCTTCCAGTCAAAGCCTTGGTAAAATAACCACTTTCTCCAATTGTGTGCTGTTGCAAAAGAAAAATGGATTCTTATTGCACTGATACAAACGACTTATTGCCATAAGAACACTTACTCACAGATTGTTTCCAAATTTTAGAGGAACCAGACAGGGAGAAACAAGGATGCCACAAATATTGATCACAGGAGTATGCCTTACTCAATTATTAAAGACTGTAAATAGTTCAAAATAAGTTTCCTTAACTCTGAAAAATAAAATAAAAATTAACAATATTCCATGGAAAAATCAAAAAGATTTGCTTCAGTTTCTGAGTTCAGTCCATTCAGTTAATTCTTGTTTTGCTTGATATTCATGAGCATTTCAGCTGTTTATGAGTTCTATACATTTTCCTTTATTGCAATGTTACAATCTCCAAAATTATCAAAAGCCTGTATTTGGGAGCACCTGTCAGTTCTATAGCTTATTATAAACCATCTTTTGGAAGGATTAAAACAAGACAACAATTATCTATGAATAGCAAAACGTCCCAGGTAGTTACAGTTAGAAACACGACTGGCAAAGATGTTTGGTTATCTCCGTGGTTTACAATAGCTTAACATAACAACCTTAATTATGATTGATAGCATATATTTAGATATTAGAATCATAGAAATCCTATACAATTTTGGAACATATATTACCATTATTTACCAAGATACAACCTAAAGAAGACTGAACATCATTTTGGCAATCCCATGTACCTAAACATGTCAAATAATCCCGTTTACCTCTCTTTTCTGGATGTCTCAGGGTCCCTCTGAAACATCTGAAAAGCCAGGTGTCAGGAAAGACAATTTTGAAACTGAAGCTTGATTTGGGAAAGGTTGTTACATTTTCAAGGTTTCAAACACTTGATGTTATGAAATAGAATTCCAGATTACCATAAACTATTTCTTTTCTCAAAATGATGACTCAAAACCTTTAAAGAAGCAAAAATATTTTATAACCCTTTTGAATTTAGTCAATATGTTCACACAGAGAACCTCTTCTACAAGATTAATTTGCACAATTCTTCCACCACTTGCTTGAACCTTCAGCTTTTCCTAACTCAAAACGATTCTTTAACCCTAGACAAAAATTTATATTTCCATGCCTTCTTATAACCTTTTGCTAAACAACGCATTTTACTGTTTTTATACACCTTGCATGTAAATCTGTTTTTAGTAGTCTCAGTCACATATTATAATGGTAACTCCTAGTAATTTTTAATTAAGGTAAAAGCTGGTAGGTTACTTCAATTATGTGCTAAGTGTAACCAACGTTTTTTTACAGCATAATTAAGGGTGTGGTTAGTTCCATATATCCCCAGGCCTTACCAATTGTGAAGCAGGAAAAACAGTTCTCAAAACTCAAAAAACAGTTTGTAACCTTAAAACAATTAGCAAATCTTGCACCTGACCTGCATTTTACCAGTAGTCTTTAGAGATGTTTTTATTTCTCGAAGATTACAGTCACATGAACTGACTTTATCCTTCGCCTGATTATTTGCACAAAGTACAGCAAGAACTGAAAGTACCACAGCTTTTATCTTCCCTTTAAAAAATATTAGATTCAAGTGCATGTCTTTCTGAGGCCAATTTAATTAGAGCTCTTTTTGCAGACATCACATACAGTACATACACAGGCAGGCAGAAGAAACCCCATTCACTGGGTGGTGTCCTTTAAGAGACAGGGATAGGAAAACATGCAAATGTCAAACCAGAGAGGGCTCATCCTCTAAGGCAGGATTGCTAAACAAAGCATTGCCACTGGAGTTACAAGCTATGCCCTCAGGATGTAAAACAAAATGGAGGCTCAATTTCACAACCAAAACTTTGCAGAGAATACCGACAGTGATAGTTGCGGGAACTGGCCCAGTAGCACACCCTCGAAAAGAGAAAAAAAAAAAAAAATTTTTAAAGTTAACTTGCTGATAAGGTAGAAGAAGGGGAGGAAAAGAAACAGTTTAAAAATGCCTGGGGAATAACCTCTTATTCCTAGGCAAGTGGTTCCTCCACCAGGCGGAAAGCTTAATTACCATCATATGGAGCTGAATCCCTTGGCAGGGAAGGTAATGGCAGCAGTGACCCGTGACTGGGAACCCGCCAGCCGGCTGTGCAGAACCCTTACGCCTTGCGTCCCAGCCCCAGCAGGGAATGAGGAGGAGAGGGAAAGCTCTCCCTTGCTTATGCCAAAAAAGAAAGAAAAGGCCATGAAAAGGTCCGGGAGCAACGGGGATGGGGGCGTGGCTTTCCCCACCCTCAGAAGTTCAAGGATGAAAAGGCTTAGGAGCAACAGTGAAAGATTTTGAGTCCCCATTACACTCACCACTTCTTGAGCCTCCACGTTGGGCACTAAAAATGTTGCAGAATTTTTCCTTAGTTCAGCTAAAGGTGGGGTTCTTTGTCCCATGGCCATGAAAATTCAGGCTCATAGACAATTTGAATGGTGAATAAGACTAGGTTTTATAGGGTGAAACAGGAAAAAAGTGGGGAAACAGGGACTCTCCCTAGGCCAGAGTCCCTGCAAGAGAACTTTCCACCTGCTGCATGAATCTTCCACCTCTCTATCTCAACATGGCACTAGAGGAGATCTAAAGATATAACAGAAGGCTTCATGGGGAAAGTAAAATTTACTGTTGTTATTTGCCTTCTGTTCCTGTTATCTTGCATTGCACATATAAATGAGTGAAACGTTAGAATTAAAATCTACGTATAAAATTGTGTGCAGATTTTGATTTTGTAGAGAGACAATGAAATTTTTAACTTTATCTCATTTTTACAGTAGAATTAAGTGTTAACTTTGTTGTGTTTTTTGCAAAATAATTAGTTTCTGAAAGGAAATGATTAAAACAGCTAGTGGTAATGGATTGTATTTCTAATTTGAGAAAATTTTTAAACAATGGTTAGTCACTAGTTTTACTGGCAGAAACCTAGTGAACTTGAATCTGCCACTTATTCAGTGTATGAATGGACGAACCACTTACAGTTTTTAGTGTCTTTTCTATAAAATAATACTCAAACAGGTTTATAGTATTTTTATATGTGATGATGTGTGTCAACATATCTTGTGTAGATGTCAGAGTTTGTTATAAAGCTTTATTCACAGAAAAATAAAGTTGTTTGTTGTATTTAAAAAGTTTTCTTAACTCAAGAAATATTACCTGAATGATTAAGAAAACATCATTATAGTACACATAGGCTCTCTAAAACTATGAACAAATAAGTCAGTATCAGTTTATGGATGTTACTTTATTCTTAGTACCTTTATTTAAAAATCAAGATATTAAAATGGAAAGTTTAGAAGTCAGATTATCTTTATGCTGTTATACACATATACTGGCTGCTATGGTCTGAATGTTTGTGTCTACCAAAATTTGTATGTTGAAACCTACTCCTCAACGTGATACTATGGAGTTGGAGCCTTTGGGAGATTATTAGATCATGGGCATTTATTCTGAGATTATATCCATCCATTAAATTTTACTGGAAAGGTAAGAGCTAACAGATCATGAAGGTGGAGTCCTCATGAATGGGTTAGTGCCTTTATGAAAGAGGCCAAAAGGGGCCCTTTGGCTCCTCCCATCATGTGAGAATGTAGAGTAATAGGCACTCACCTGACACTAGGTCTGACAATGCCTTGGTCTTAAATTTCTTAGTGTCCAAAATTGTGAGAAATAAATGTTTTTTTATTGTTTAAATTATTCCGTTTATGGTATTTTTGTAACAACAGCCCAATGGACTAAGACTTAGGGTAAATTATAAAAGTAACCGAATTACTTAATTAAAAAAAAATGGCCATGTAAATTGAGATGCTAGTTTACTCTACCAGAAGAAAACTTGGTTGATGGAATTGACAGTGAAAGTAAGTATAACTATCTATCAAGTGGTTTGAAATTGCTCCATAACAGTTACTTGTTAGAACCGAACTCTCGATTCCCTCCTGGGCAGGGGTCGCCGCGAAGGATCACCGACACGAGGTTCACAGCAGAGAGTTATTTATTACTAGCGCGCTAGGGTCCCAAGCTCTAAGTTGGCCCTGGGACCCTGACTGCTTGTTACAGGCTGTTTATATAGGCAAACACAAGTTCAAACACAGCTTATGGCGCGAAATTCAAACAAAGCTTAAGGCGCAAAATAATTGGGTCTACCTATGGCCTGAGCAAGGTGTCTTGTTCTAATTGGTTAGAGCAGGACCTTATGAGGTTCTTTCCTGGAGTTGTTGATTCTGGGAACTTCGAGGCAGGGTGGGACCCCCGGAATTGGCAGGGTGGGACCCCATGAGGTTGTTTCCCAGAATTGGCAGGGTGGGACCCTATCAGGGTGGGACCCTATCGAGGCAGGGTGGGACCCTATCTAGGGCCACCTGGTGCTAATTTTTTAAGTTTTATGAGGCCTAGTTTCATACTGATAACATGATGAGACATTTTAACTCATTTGCAAGTGTCAGCCATGAGCATTTACTCTCAGTTTAAATCCATTCTTTAAATTATACTGAAAAAATAAGAGCTGGTAGTTAAAAGTTCCTTGGTGGCTTAGTAATAATTTTCTATAAATTTGCTTTTGAAATAAATATTCAGGTACACATGAACACACTTTGGTAGAATGTTCCATGCTAAGGTTGTGGAGGTTACTTGTGTCTAAATTTTGTTATGTAAAGATACACAATTATTCAATTCATAGAGCCCTGAATTAATTCTCTGTTTGTGTCAATTCATTTTCTGTCATTACTAATGTCAATTAGAAAAAATTTCAAATATGCAGGAATCTATTAATATAGAATATTACATGGCCAATACTAATATATTAATCATGTGATGCATACTCAAAGTATAGTAATAAAGACATGAAGAGACTAGACAAGAAATAGAAGAGATAGACATAGTTTTTTGCAAGTGCTAGGAACATAGGTGAAAGAATGGTTAAAAGATTTCAGGAAAGAGAAACAACTGGAGTAACTTAAGACAGCCGAGTGTCAACATGATAGGGGAGATGGGATGTGAGAATATCTGACTAAAAATTAGCAATAAAACTCTTATGGAAAATTCATATTAGTGAGTGATTAATCAATCTCTGAGCTTTTTATATAACAACTATCTGAAAAATGTCTTGCTTTTTTCAATAATAAAAATTGTAATGTATTTTCATATTCATTTAGATTTGTAATTTCCTTTCAAATAGAAAATTGCATTGTCTTCACAACACACCCATGAGGAAAGATATCTTTATGTTTATTTTGGATGTAGGAGTAATTTGCTCACTTTTACAATGTTAGTAAGTGATGAAACAGATGAGTGTACCATGTATAAGAATGCCTGCCAAGGAAGTAGAAGGCAGGATGAAAGTCATACATGCATTGCTTGCCAAATCCTCTAACTTGGTTCAGCACTAACAGCCTGGAGGAAGAGAACCTGTCCTAGAAATCTGTGCTCCTCGAGATTTATTTTCCATCTTTTCCTACCCTGTTTTCTGACTGAGGATTTTGCTTTTGGCAGCTAATTATGTTTGGTCAACAAGAAGCAAAAAAGAGGGGATTAAAAGCAGGAAGAAAAATGTTTTGGGGGCATTTATTTCCCAGTCTTCCCCTACTTCAGACTGGCTGTTTTCTACCTGTCAAGTACTACAGTACTCTATCATACAGTTTTCCACCACTGCTTCCTCACCTTTCCTTTTAATAGAAGATAAAGTAAACCTTAAATATATACAGTATCAATTAATGTTTTAAGAAGTCAAAGCCAGGTTATACCAAAGATCCTTGTGATGTGTAACTTTTGTATTATGATTTTCTTTAATTACTCTAATTTGGATTATGTTGATTTTTTTACATAGACCTTGACTGACAAAGAACCTAATTCTAGTTTGCCTAGAGGTGACAATTTCCTAATTTATTTGTCTTGAAGGAAAACTTTTAACAACTTTACAAATGTACTGAATCTTCTAGCATCTACATCTACTGAGGGTAAAACTAATATTTAAAGCTGTGCCCTTCCATCAGCAATTCAAAAGGAATCCAGTGCCACCTCTCCCACTGACCTGCTTGGTTAGATGCCCCATTTGACCTATCAACATCACCTTCTTTTCCATTATGTTAAATTAGTATATTGCCCTAGAGTTTTAAAATATTTTCTTGGATTAAATATTCTTCTTTGATTTTTTTGGCTTTGCTTTGTTTTGATGTTATGATTCTTTAAAATTTATACTTGGAAAAATTTCTCGCATTAAATAATCCCAAAACACAAGCTGAAGTTTACTGAAATTAAATTTATGTAAATACAGAAATACAAACTTTTAAACAAAATATTAATATGTCTAGATTCTATTTTAGTTGATATTTCTAATTATTTTTATATGTGGAGACCTAACCTCCAAACACATGCTTCAAAATGTAAAAAATATAAAGCCCTTTTTTTAGGTCTTCAAGTTATTTCCTGCATATATACAAATATGACATTGAACAATGCTGTGAATATCCCCAAGGTATGTTTGTCTCCTTAATAATTGAGAAAACTTTGAGAAAATTATTACAGTAATAGGTCAGCATAATTATGAAAATACATTTAAAATTGTATATTTTAAACAAAATACAAGAATAGTATAGTACTTTCATTTCCTCAAAGTGTGATTTATGCCTATACAAAAAAATGGATCTGAACCATGAAAGCAATTTTCCCTTGTGCCTAATGTTTTCTTATCTACTGTATCAATATTTTGTAGAAAATATGTAATAGGTCCATTAAAATTCACAGAAATGAAGCCAAAACATCATGCATGTAATTAATCTACAAACTCTAAGCCAAAAAACTTGGGGATTTTTTTTTCTTATTAAAGGAAAAAGGAGAAGCATATCATTGATCTTTTGAGTGGAAAATTCATTTTAATCTAATGCCAAAAGTGTCAGGTTAATCACAGTACAGCATAACTTGTGTTTTTCATAGCTGTCTAAATAAAATTCTTCATAAATTATCAAAATTTTTTCTTCTGCTCAGCAGCCATCTCTTCCATCTTCTACTGAATGAATTTCAAATGGTTCATACTTAGCTGGACACTGGGCATGTCCAGTAACTCTATCCTCTAGATTAGATGTAATATTGATAGAAATAGGTGATACACTGTAATTCAAATGAGCCTCCAGTTTGAACATTTAACATATATGTCTGTATGCATGTATGTGTATATATTTATATACATAAAATATATGTATATATTTGTATATGTCTATATATTTATATACATATATAAAATATGTGTATATATTACAGTGAAGATTTTTGAAATAAAAACTAAAGCACTGGCCAGGCGTGGTGGCTCAAGCCTGTAATCCCAGCACTTTGGGAGGCCGAGACGGGCGGATCACGAGGTCAGGAGATCGAGACTATCCTGGCTAACACGGTGAAACCCCATCTCTACTAAAAAATACAAAAAAACTAGCCGGTCGAAGTGGTGGGCGCCTGTAGTCCCAGCTACTCGGGAGGCTGAGGCAGGAGAATGGCGTGAACCAGGGATGGAGCTTGCAGTGAGCTGAGATCCGGCCACTGCACTCCAGCCTGGGCGACAGAGCAAGACTCCGTCTCAAAAAAAAAAAAACAAAAACAAAACTAAAGCACTATTAGGGCAAAATATGCTGTAAAACACACATTCATATAACTAAGAAATATATATATATAATATAAAATATATAAAATAATTATAATAAAATTATTAAAATAATTATATAAAATATGACTTAAAGTATAAAAAAGAAAGATTCATTTTATGATCACTGCAAAGGAAAAAAACGTAACCTTTTCTTCTAGTAGAGTATTAATTTAAAAATGGTTGTAACTATGTTTTAAAAAATGGAATGTGAAAATTTTCATCTGATAGTATGACATCTTGGCAATCTGACCAAACATTCCACCAACTACAGCCAGCTATTTCTGATATATTAGCACATATACTTTTAAAAATGTGTATGATCTGAACTTTTGAGAAACTCAAATACTGATTGGAAGTGAAAGCTTGAAATCAACTACTAGTTGAAAGAAACAGGGACAATAAAGCCGGCTTTCACTGTTGGACATCTGCTGAGTATATTAAACTTTAGTTTTTATTACCATGAATCCCCACCTCAAGAATTCACAAAGTATTTTTAAAAAATGAATCCGTAGTGAAACAATTAACTCTTGACACCATTAATGTGAGCTAGCATAAACAAAAAGAAGAAATAGTAAAGCTCTGAAGATACCAGTTTATAAAATTAAGTACATTTAATGATAATGAGAAATGACAGATCGATGACGTACAAGCAAGAATCCAGTAAAGGTGGCTAAATTGGCTATCCATTTGACTTGGGATTAGTAATCAGAACATACAAAGAGTTCAGACAACTCAATAGCAAAAATCAAAATAATTCAATTTAAAATGGGCAAAAGATATGAAAAGACATTTATTAAACAATGACATACAAATGACTAACAAGTACATCACCTGTTAAACATCACTAATCATCAGAGAAATGCAAATAAAAACCACTATGAGATATCATCTCATCTCAGTTAAAATGGCTTTTATAAAAAAGACCCGGAAAACAGATGCTTGTGAGGATATAGAGAAAGGAAAACTCTTACTGTGTTGGTGGGAAAGTAAATGAATACAGCTGGAAAACTGTATGGAGGTTTCTCAAATAAGTAAAAATAGAACTAAGATGCCATCCAGCAATTCCACTACTGGGTGCATATCCAAAAGAAAGGAAATCAATATGTAAAAGAGATCTGTACTCACATGTTTATTTCAGCACTATTAACAATAGCCAGAATATGGAATCTATCTAAGTGCCTGTCAATGGATGAATAGGGAAAAAAAATGTGGTGTATATAGACATAATGGAATATTATTCAGCCAGAAAAACATAAAATCCTGTCATTTGCAGTAACATAAATGGAACCGAAGGTCATTATGTTAACTGAAATAAGCCAAGCACAGAAAGACAAATACTGCCTGTTTTCACTTATGAGAACTAAAAAAGTGGACCTCATGAAGATGAGGATAGATTGGTGGTTACTAAAGGCTAGAAAGAGTAGTGAGGAAGGAGGAATGAAGAGAAGTTGTTTAATGTGTACAAATGTATAGTTTGTTAAAAGAAAGATTTACCATTTAATACATCACTAATTTGATTATAATGAACAATAATCTTTTGTATGTTTCAAAATAGCAAGAAAATAATTATTTGGATGATTATAGCATAAAAGAGACATATTTAAGGTGATGGATATTCCTATTACACTGATTTGATCTGTACACATTGTGTGAATGCATTAAATTATCACATATACCTTGAAAATAAGCACATCTTTTATGTATCAATAAAAAATTAAATTATAAAAAATCTGGCATTAAAATAATAAATTCAAAAAGGAAAATAACCTTATTGAACATATATAAATTAGCATTAAATAACATACATTTAAAATTCAGTGGATGTGTTAGTGGAGATAAGACACAACTGAAAAGTTACTCCTGAATATAAAACATAATTATTGATAATGTGATTTAAGAAGAAATGCAGTAAAATATGCCAAAGTATGATTAAGATACAAGTTTATGCAAGAAAAGTAAAACATATTTAATCAGAATTTTGGGACTAAGTAGATAGAATGAACACAGACACATATGAATAGATAATTACTACAAAATTTCAAAACTGGTGAAAGAAAGCAGTTCATAGAAGCTCAAGGACTCCCAAATGAAATAAATAAAATACATTTGCTCCTAGCACATTTCAGTAAAGCTGTAGGACACGAAAGCCAAATGAAATATCTTAAAAACGACAGAGAATAAGAAACATGACCCTCAACACATTTGCAATTAGACTTATAGTTGATTTGTACTAGTAACAATTGAAACCTGAAAATTTTGAAATAATATCACAAACTACTAAGAGAAAAAAACTGTAAATTCCACTGAAAAGAAAATTTATAAAGTGAAAAAAATGATGTTCAGAAAACAACATATAAGACTGCCAGAAATGGACTCACATCTTCTGAAATTCTATAGGTTATAATTCTATCAGAATGAAAGAATTTAGAAGGATATTCATGATGATGCAATGAGGAACAAAAAGCAAAAAATATAATATGCATTTCAGTAATTAAAATAAACATTGCTTGAATAAGCCAATATTAATATTCTTTGTAGGAATTAAAAATATTAAATTGCAATAATGGGTGATGCTTTGGAAAAAATTGAGAAAAATATCAAATATAAGGTATTCTAAATATTATTTGTAATAAAGGTCATAATATCAACTGACTTAAATAAATGAGAATTAAAACTTTTAAGAAAAAACTAGAAAGAAATATAACAGTTAATTTTGACTAAATTGAGGAGAAAACTGAATGAGAACAAATAATCACAAAGGCAGAAAAAGTCAAAAATGTAGAAAAGTTGAGAATGTTTTATTGTTGTTGGATCAAAGACTCAATGACTTGCTTTTAACTAGTTTTAACCTCTAAGCTTTTACAAGTGTAATCAAACAGGTGAGAATGGTACAGGATATTTCCCAATATTTCTCACATAAACCCAAATTTTTGCTCTTTTTTGGAGCAAAATAACTATTCACTGTTTACAGGTTATTCCCAAGTTGTGAAAGTTCTCTCATATTTGAGAAAATTTTAAGGACAACACATACAATTAAAAATAATTGTATATAGATTAATAATTACAATAAATATAAGTAGACATAATTAAGTTAAGAAACATAAAGTTTATCAGAAACGGACTCTTCCAGAACTATCTACATATATGCTATTCAAAAGAAACATCTAAAACAGCCAACGGAAAGGTGAAAGTAAAATGAGCAAAGACAGGATTGACTAATACCTACCAAAACAAAGTTGGCATAGCTATATTAGTTAAGGCAAACAGAATATGGCAATGAAGGTCATTGCATGAAATTAAATATTAAATTCATCAGGAAAGTATGTGATATAAAATGTGATTATACACATGTAATCTATCATCTATATATCTACTTATCTATGTATAAATTCATCCATATATGCCTCTCATCCACATATCTAGACTGCAAACACTGACATATTAAAAGAAAAAATAGCCATATCAGTAATTAAAGAAGATAAAAATAATTAGGTTGCATATGATTTTAACAAGGTTCATTTAATGAACAAGTTTATTATATGAAAACTAACAGGAATATATATTGATTAGGGTACAAAAAAGACAAAAAATTAAGTATTAAGAAATTTCAAAAAATTGATACTATAAATCACAACTTTCTAGTATCACAGATACAATTAAATAAATAATAAAGCAAGATAATAAAAACCCTGTATTAATAATTACTTTGCTAACACCATTTGAGAAAGACAAATTTTAAATAAAAATTATAAAATAAGTAGAAAACAATGAAAATTATAAATAGCAAAATTAATATGTGCAACGAATGCAGAATATACATGAGATCTTATGTTTATATTTATAATAAAATGAAAGAGCCCAGAGAATATGAGCTAAACACCAAACTTAAGAAGAAAAGAATAAATACAGACAGAAGTACAAGTGAAATACAAATACAAGTGAATATATTAAGGAAATAAAAACTAATGATTTGGGCATCGTGGTATGCACCTGGAGTCCCAGCTACTCAGGAGGTTAACGCAGGAGGATTGTTTGAGGCCAGGAGTTTGGGATGGAATGCACTATGATCACACCTGTGAATAGCCACTGCACTCTTGCCTGGGCTACACAGTGACATCCCATCTTTTTAAAAAAATAAACAACTAATAGAAATAGAAAACATGACTTAGAAGATGATGATTTGGAAAGACATAAAACTAGCAAAGTGTTATTCTTCAGGAAAAAAGAGACAAAGCAAATACATACATGATAGGCATGGAAAAAGAGGACATAATGTAGGTACCTGTGTTTTCACACATGATGATTAATTTTTTTAAATGATAATTATTTTGAAAAGATAAGGCAAACAAATGAATTTCAAAATAAGTATTAACTTGAAAAGCTGACTACAAAATAAATTAAAAATCGGATATAATTTATAACTTAAAAAATACTGGTTAAGTCTTCCAAGATGGTAACACTTAGCCCAGAAATTATTTTTACCAACAAGTATATGTACTCAAGAAATAAGTAATGTCATTTTCTATATTTAAATTCAGATTACAGAAAATAGGGAACAATCACCACTATTTTTGGAGGGATTAACATATCCTATATACCAAAACATACAAGGAAAGTACATAAAATGATTACAGGTAACTTCACTTATTAAAATAAACACAAAATTTTAAAGACAATTCAACATGCAAAATCTAGTGACTCTTAGGTAAAAGTTATTAGGAAGAAATTATATTTATTCACAAAATGTTGATTTAACATAAAAAATGAGATAGTCAATCATATTGAGAATTGAAGAAAAATAACATCATCTCAGTAGATGAAGAAAAATACAATAAAAATTCAACATTTTGTGGTTATTAAAAATTTAAAACCAAAAATAATTAGAAATAAAAGTGAACATTCTTAACTTGATAAATGAATAGTTATCTACAAAAATCTCTTTCAAAATTTTATAATTAATGATGAAACATTGTGTGTTAGGCCATTCTTGAATTGTTATAAAGAAATACTGAGGCTGGGTAATTTATAAGAAAAGAGGTTTAAATGGTTCACGGTTCTGCAGGCTGTACAAGAAGCATAGCACTGGCGTCAGATTCCAGTGAGGGCCTCAGCAGCTTACAGTCATGGCAGAAGGCAAAGGAGAAGCAGGTGTCTCATGTGGCAAGATCAGCAGGAAGGAGTGGAGAAGGTACCACACCCTTTGAACTGGGCCTTCTTGTGTGGACTCCCACTGAGAAAAACACTCTACCATTGGGATGGTGCTAAGCTACCCGAAAAGAATCTGCTCCCATGACCCAAACACCTCCCACTGGGACCCCATCTCCATCGTTGAGGATTACAGCTCAACATGAATTTTAGAAGGGACACTTATCCAAACTATATTACATTGAAAGCATTATTTTTAAGAGTGTACATTATACACAATTTTAATGTTCCTCATGCTCATCAGTTTTTTTTTGTTTTGTTTTGCTTTTGTTTTTTTTTTGTTTTTTTTTTGAAACAGAGTCTTACTCTGTCGTGTCCAAGCTGGAGTGCAGTGACGCAATCTGGGCTCACTGCTAGCTCCTCCTCCCGGGTTCACCGCATTCTCCTGCCTCAGCCTCTGGAGTAGCTGGGACTACAGGAGCCCTCCACCAGGCCCGGCTAATTTTTTTTGTATTTTTAGCAGAGACGGGGTTTCACCGTGTTAGCCAGATGGTCTCGATCTCCTGACCTCGTGATCCACCCGCCTCGGCCTCCCAAAGTGCTAGGATTACAGGCTTGAGCCACCGTGCCCGGCCCCTCATGCTCATCACTTTTATCCATTATTGTGGTAAATAGTGTAGTTCACGTAGATTTTAAAAATCAAATAATTATAATGAAAAGTTCTGGAAAGAAGTAAAAAAATATCAAGCAATGCAGATAATACTATTCTCTACTAAAATCAAGTGAATCTATGGCTACAATCACAAAGAACTATAGAATTTTGAATGTTTGTTCAATGCAAAATTAATATACAAAAATCTGGTACATTTCTACATACCACCAACAAATTAGAAATTATATTACAATACACCAATTAATATAATGTAAATAGTTATTGTAATATTTAAAATAATACAAAAATTAAATGATAAATCTAGAAGAATGTGTCCAAGTAGTATAGGGAGAAAACTGTTAAATTTTTGAAAGACTGTAAGAAGTCTTAAATAATAAATTTAGATATATACCATATTCTTATGTGGAAAGATTAAATACAACAAAGATTATAACTCTCTCCAAATAGATATATATGTTAAATATGATTTCAAAGTTCCACAGCAGTCTTTCAAGGGGTGTCCCCAGGTAATTCTAAACTTTATATAAAAATTAATAATCAAGAAATAGCAAGACAATCATAATACAAGAATAACAGGAAGGGATGGTGTTTTAGTCAGTGCAGTCTGCTATAACAAATCCCAAAAACACAACAGAAATTTAATCTTCACAGTCCTAAATGCAGGAAGTTCAAGATCAAGGTGCTGGCTGATTCAGTTCCTGTTGAGAATCCTCTTCCTGATTTGCAGATGGACATCTTCTTGCTGTATTTTCACTTGGTGGAGAGTGAGAGGAAGCAACCTTTTTGTGTCTTTTGTTATAAGGTCACTAGTCTCATCACGAAGCTTCCACTCTCCTAACCTAATTGCCTCCCGTAGGCCCCATTCCCAAATACCTTCATGTCGGGGATTAGAATTTCAGCATATAAATGTTGGGGAAGCACAAATATTCTGTCCATGACAGGGTACCTGTATTATACTACAACAATAATTAATTATTCATCTAAGATTTTAAAACATGTAATTATTACCAGAGAGTAGATAAATTGAACAATTAAGCAGAAGGGCAAGAAACAAATATCACTGTAAGAAAACTTGACTTATAGCACAAATGGTATTGTCAGTCATTGCAGAAAGAAATAATTTTACAACAATATGTGCTGAGATAATTAACTACACTTATGCCCAAAAATGAAACTGGATATTTACCTCACAGCATGAACAAAGATCTGGTGAATTGAAAACTTAAATATGAAGGGAAAACCTATAAAATTTACAGAACTTATAAGCAAATATTTTAAAACATAAAGCTAATAAAGGATTTCTCAAATCGGAGGCATAATTACCATAGGTAAAGACTGATAAATGCGACTGTATCAAAATAAGAATACCTATTCATTAAAATAAATCATAACAAGTAGGAAGGCAAACCATGAACTGAAAGAAGATGTTTAAACTAATCTAATTTATAAATTTAGAATATATAAGAGCCATCTACAACGCTTTAAAATATTACCCAATAACATTGGCAAAAGACAGAATTCCTAGTAAATAAAACTTTAATAACCATCAACTATATGAGAATGTTAAACTTTTAAATAATCAGTGGAATTAAAATTGAACCCACAGTGATATATTAACTTATACTGACTAGATTAGTGAAATATTAAGCATGAAATATTAGTGTTAGTGATGATATGAAGTAACTGGAACATTTGTATACTTTGATGGGAGTGCACATTGATACAACTGCTTTAGAAAGCAATTTGGCTTGTCCTAACAGGAATGAAACTACTCATACCATATAATGTAATAATTCTATTTCTAGGTGTATATCCCTGAGAATCTCTTGCACCTGTGCTCCAGGAAGCATCTATAAAAGATTCAAGATTCTACTTGTTATATTACCTTTTAAAGTTGAAAATAATTCTAATGTTTGACAAATTCTATACAAATCTTATGTAATAATTAAGAACATATTGTATTCTTGACAATGCAAAGAGTAGATGTTAAGTGCTCTCACTGCAATAATAACTATGTGTGGTAATATATTTGTTAGTTAATTAGATGTAAGCATTCCACAAGGTGTTTCTATATACATTAAAACATCCTGTTTACATAATACATACATATGTTATCTGTCAATGTAAAATATTTAAAAATGAAAAAAGAATACATTACAGTTATTTATAAAAAACAGATGAATTTCAGGAGCATAATGTTAAGTCGAATAAGCAAGTTGCAGAAGAATACACACTGTGTGTTCTTGTAGTCTGTAGTATTAATGTCACTGGTAAATTGAGTTCTCTCTCTACATTATATTAGTCTCAAAGAAAGAACACACAATTAAAGCAGTCAGGTTTTATTCACTGGCCAGGGAACAGGAAAAGGGAGGTCTTGTTCTAAAGATACCTTCTCCCTGAGTGATGGGAAGCAAGGAGATTTTAAAGAACTAGGTGTGAGTTGAGGGAAGTTTCTAAACATGCACACAATGGAGTTACAAACACACAGGTGCAGTCCCCAAACGTACTTCATAGATCACATGTACAATAAATGGCAGCAATTTATTTTATTTTAGGGGAGGGGATTCTAACACTATAATGATATGTGAACAATCTAAAGGTAACTAGGGGTACCTGGTTCTGGTTTGCACCCATCTGGCACAGGTCTCATCTTCCTTCTGTGTTTGGCAAAGGATCACTGGGCCATCTGGAGTTCTTCAAGCAATAGTACCTATAGATAAAGAGACTAAGGAAAGTTTCAGAAAACAAGTTTTCCAGCTATTTCACTAGGGTTGCCATGGAATATTAATATAAAGTTTAAAAACATCGAGACACAGATAAGTATTTGTTCAGTGATACCGGTACGTACTTAGAAAACTACAGGAAGCTGGAGAATGGCAGACATAACATGGAGAGTATAATTTCCTCCAGTAGGAAAAACTGAACTGAGACAAAGTAAGGACCAACAAGCAATCTCCCAAGGCAGTATTATTCTTTTTAATTTTTTTTTCCAAAAAACTTTTATATATTCATTTAGAGACAAAGTCTCATTATGTTACCCACAGTTTACTGTAGCCTTGAACTTCTAGGCTCAAGGTCCTCTACCTCAGTCCTGCAAGTAGCGGGGACTACAGGTCATGCCACTAGGCCTAGCTACTTTTTTTATTTTTATTTTTATTTTTTGGAGACACACGGTCTCATTATGTTGCCCAGTCTGGTAGGAAACTCTTGGCCTCAAGTGACTCTCCCTGATGTCCTAAAGTGTTGGTGTGAGCAATCACAGCCCACCTATTCTTCATCATAAAGGATATGCTGGATACATCAGTGTTTACTCTAAAACTCACATCTTTTAATAAATATTTTTATTATATTCACTGTTTAACATGCATTAATAAATGTAAGGGTTAACCAGTTAAAAAAGGAAATAAGCATTATAAATTAAGATTAATCAATAATTTGAAGTCAGAAACAGTAAGTAATGATAGAGGAGCCTGTCATTCAATCCAAGGAACACTGAATATTTACCAGGTGAAAACCACCTTGAGGTTTGTAAAACCAATAACTGAGAGTCATTGACTTCTAGGAATTCAGGATTTAAAGAAGAGATGAATTCCGATGCTAATTAAAACAACTGATGTGGGGTTTGGAAGATTACTTTTGATTGGGATGCCTAAAAATTGCAAGGCAAGAACTAGATTTATAAAAATCTAAAGACTTGGACAAGCCTTTTAAGTTTCTTCTGTAAAGGCATTAAAGGTGGGCAGTTAAGACAATCACTTCACGGAACTTGTCTTCTGCAGCCTCTGCTCAAGGAATGAATGTGAGGATGTAGAAGGGGAAGTAGAAGCCTTTTAATATGTGTATACAGATAATACAAACAGAAGGCTTGCATGGAGTTTTCTCATAATGACCTTGCCTGCAGGTCAAAATTGTGCTAGAAAGAACAATTAGAAATGATGGTATAAAGCAGGACAAGGAAAGGGTAGAGTCCGTCTACATTGGAAAGATCGCATTTATTATGATCTAGGGTCTGGTAAAATCTCAGTCTAAATTACACCTGAAATGTTAATCTCACTTTTCAAGGATTATTCAGGAAAATATAGTTTATATAAGGACTAATTTAATGCAGCAGGCAGGATAAAATGGACAGAGCCTTGAATATCTAGAACCTACAGGTAATATACCAGTTTCCTAGGGCAGTCATGAAAAGCTATTTCAAAATGTGTGGCTTAAAACAACAGAAATGTATTCCCTCACAGTTCTGGAGGCTAGAAGTCCTTAATCAGGGTATCGGTAGTGTTGACTTTTTCAGAAGTGTCTGTTCAATGCTGATATGATTGGGATATGTCCCCACCCAAATCTCATCTCGAATTGTATCCCCTATAATCTCCATGTGTCAAGGGAGGGACTCAGTAGGAGATGACTGAGTCATGGGGCCAGTTTTCCCCATGCTGTTCTCATGATAATGAGTGAGTTCTCACAAGATCTGACAGTTTTGTAAGGTAATTTTCCCTGCTGTTGTTCTCCCTTGCCTGCCGCCATATGAGATGTTCCTCTTCCCCTCCACCATGATTGTAAATTTCCTAAGGCTTCTTCAGCCATGTGGAACTGTGAGTCAATTAAACTTCTTTTCTTTATGAATTACCCAGTCTCAGGCAGTTCTTTACAGCAGTGTGAGAACAGACTAATACAAATGACTTAATGCCTTTCTCCTATCTTCTGGTAATGGTTGGCAATCTGGGATTTTTGGCTTTTGGAACCCTTACTCCAGTCTCTGCTTCTGTTTTCAGAAAAATGTCAATTTGTGTTTCTTTGTCTTCAGATAGAATTTTTCTTATAAGAACCCAGGTCCTACTGGATTCAGGCACACCCTAATGTCCTTGGCCTAACTTGATTGGATTTGTAGATAACATATTTTCCAATAAGATTATGTTTACCAGTTGTAAGGATTATAAATTCAGCATATCTTTGGTTGGAAAAATTTGTTATTCATACCAAATTTCATTCTCATTGTAATAAACTTTCCCTTCTCCATTATTTAAGTTACAAGAAATATGCTTTTTCTATTTATAAAATGGAAAAGTGTTTTTGTTATTGTATATGTAACTAAGTGATTTTTAAGTTTAACAGCTTCCTAGATATTATTACTTAGATACAAATTATTAGCTGTTTAGGCACCAAAGATTGTTCTTTCATCATTCCATATTTTACTGACAGACAATAATTACACACACTTTATTTCTATTTTTCTACTATATTTATTCATTCTAACTTTAATAAAGCAACTAAACCTCAGCTAAGAGAATACCTAGTGTAATTGATGGGCAGCTCAAATAGAAATGAATAAAATGAATACTCTGTACAGTCTTAAGTGGTCTTTACAAGATACAAATTGATTTGTTATTCAGCAAAAGCACCACAATAAAATAGGTGAAAAGGAGAATGACCCATTATTTATTTTAAACACTTAAAAATTGCTTTCTAAAGGTCATATCAATGGAGAATACTACATTAATTATAATATTTTTTAGTTCTGACACTTATGCTGCAAAAATTGACCCAATTCTTGTGTAATTTTCTACAAATGCTCTTTTATTTTCTTAGCCCTGCAGTAAATTGTTAAAATGGATCTTTACACTATGATCAGAAATGTGTAGTTTCAAAATACAGATCAGACATAAATATTAACCACTCTTTGGCATAAACAAAATTCAATTATAAGCCAGTCAAATGTAAATGTAGTAAGAAGAGACTTACACATTATAAGAATAATTGAGATTCAGTATACATAATATAGAAATATTCATTTTCTTTTATGGTCATTTTTGAAAATTTTCCTGTAAATTTAACATTATATTTTCTCTGAAACTGGATTAAAATTTGGGTCAATTGATTGGGCGCAGTGGCTCAAGCCTGTAATCCCAGCACTTTGGGAGGCCGAGATGGGCGGATCACGAGGTCAGGAGATCGAGACCATCCCGGTTAACACGGTGAAACCCCATCTCTACTAAAAAGTACAAAAAACTAGCCAGGCGAGGTGGCGGGCACCTGTAGTCTCAGCTACTCGGGAGGCTGAGGCAGGAGAATGGCGTAAACCTGGGAGGCGGAGCTTGCAGCGAGCTGAGATCCAGCCACTGCACTCCAGCCTGGGGGACAGAGCGAGACTCCGTCTCAAAAAAAAAAAAAAAAAAAAATTTGGGTCAATTTGTCACCTCACATTTTATATAGGAGAAAGAGAGAATAAAGATGAAGATAGTCTTCTTCTGTTTATTAAATATTAAATGTAAAGTTCTTTAAGTAACAATCTAATTATTTAATTATATAATCATTAATTGTTGAAAAATAAATTAATCAGTAGCCTATTATAAGATACATAGATGTATCTTATCTGTTATTGCTTAATATATTATTTTTAAGGTTAATTATTTTAGACAGAAGCTTAGAATAATTTATAGATAGGTACATGATACTAACCATTTTTCTAAGTGTAATCAAATCTTGGCATTATAGTCTGTACGTCTAACACAACCATGAATTTCTAGTAAAACTCAAAGGCACACTGCTTCCAGATTGCTCTAGTTGCCAGTTGAATGATTATTTTCTCATTCGGACTTTCATGTCAGCAATGCTTTTGGTTTCTATTCTTACTGTTTTTTTTTTTTTTTTTTTTTTAATTTATTTATTATTATTATACTGTAAGTTGTAGGGTACATGTGCATAACGTGCAGGTTTATTACATATCTATACTTGTGCCTTGTTGGTGTGCTGCACCCATCAACTCGTCATTTACATCAGGTATAACTCCCAATGCAATCCCTCCCCCCTCCCCCCTCCCCATGATAGGCCCCGGTGTGTGATGTTCCCCTTCCCGAGTCCAAGTGATCTCATTGTTCAGTTCCCACCTATGAGTGAGAACATGCGGTGTTTGGTTTTCTGTTCTTGTGATAGTTTGCTAAGAATGATGGATTCCAGCTGCATCCATGTCCCTACAAAGGACACAAACTCATCCTTTTTTATGGCTGCATAGTATTCCATGGTGTATATGTGCCACATTTTCTTAATCCAATCTGTCACTGATGGACATTTGGGTTGATTCCAAGTCTTTGCTATTGTGAATAGTGCTGCAATAAACATACGTGTGCATGTGTCTTTATAGCAGCATAATTTATAATCCTTTGGGTATATACCCAGTAATGGGATGGCTGGGTCATATGGTACATCTAGTTCTAGATCCTTGAGGAATTGCCATACTGTTTTCCATAATGGTTGTATTCTTACTGTTTCTTTTAATGGTAACATAATCTGCTAGACAGAAGGTGAAACTATAGAAATTTATAGTTGTATTAGGTATAAATAGGAGTGTTGCCAGAGTGGCTAGTATTTTGCTAGCAATAACAGAATTAATGAGAGAGAGAAAGAGACAGAGAGAAAGGAAGGATTTTCAGAGGAAAACATGGAAGATGAGATAAGGAATTGCTTTATTAAAAAATAAGAAATGCCAATATAAATAACTTAATACTGTCATTTCATACGTGTGCATGTTGACAACATGTTTACTTTCACATTCTTAACCATAATTTTAAAAATAATTTTAGAATAGAATGGAGTCCCATGTCCTGCAATGCTTCTAAAATTGATTTGCAATGCAACATTTGTATAGTATTTGTTAGTATTAACTCTAATATCACTACATGTTTTTATTTTTATAACGTTTGAAAGGGCACTACTGAAATGGCAAAGCAAATGTTCAGATGGCATTTATAACAGAAAAAATATTAGTGATTTTCAAAAAGTACAATGACTTACTATACGTGATCGGCTGTTAATCAGTTATTTTAGAAACCAGTTAAATGTTTTACTACCATCTTAGATTTTTAAATAAACCACATATTGTCAAAAAAATTTCCTAAACATTTTCATGAGGAAAGAATATCTATGTATTTACTGGGTTATATGCATACAGAATATATGTGATTGAATCTGTGAATATTTCACTATTTAGGGATTGTATTGGTATTGCATGGGCAGGGACTTGCTGAAATTTTATTTAAATTATGTAGAGTGAATTTTTACCAAGCCCTACATTTGCACTCATAACATTCTAATTTGCCATTGATTTATTTTTGTATAATTTTAAGTAAACCTTAATACAAAGAATCATATAACCTCCAAAAGGGGAGAGAGAGAAGATAGTATAATAGTACATAAAATGTTTGTTTGCTTACACAGCAAGATAGAATTGTTGCTTAAAATATAGTTGTCATTACTTTGAAACAAAGCAGGTAAACATGTTGCCCCAAATGAAATTGCATATGGTGTTCATTATATGGTTATACTTTGAATGACATTAAATAGAAAGGCTTAAAAATTGATGTTTATAATGATTTTTTTATGTCCTAAGCATTAACAAAATCTTTATATAAAGTCATAGTAATTTAAAAAGTGGAATTAACAAATTCTTTATTCTCCTTTCTAGGTCTAAAATAAATGTTCTAAAAATTATAGTTTTCAAATAAAGGTTACAATGAAATAGAAGATTTATCTTTCACTGCAACTTGATCAAGAATCACTTTGCCTTGACATTTCTAAGAATTATCAAGAACAAAGACTAACACTAAGAGCTTTCCCAGGGATGTAAAACAGCTTGCGTATTACTGGACTGAACACATAACACATTTTTTTAAAGATCACTTTTAGGATTCTTTATATATTGATGCTAGAAGTCAGGAATACACACTATAAATTTTCTTTATTAAATGTAATTAAATGATCTTATTTCCATAAATGTCAATTCACTTCAAAAAGAAAACCTACTCTTTGCTCTGAGAAGATTTTTTTTTTTTTTTTTTTTTTTTGAGACGGAGTCTCCCTCTGTCGCCCTGGCTGAAGTGCAGTGGCGCGATCTCTGCTAACTGCAACTTCTGCCTCCCGGGTTCAAGCGATTCTCCTGCCTCCGCCTACGGAGTAGCTGGGACTACAGGAGGCCGCCACCAGGCCCAGCTTATTTTTGTATTTTTGGTATGTAGAAACGGGGTTTCACCACGTTGTTCAGGCTTGTCTTCAACTCCTGACCTCAGGTGATCCACCCGCCTCGGCTCCGCGAAGTGCTGCGATTACAGGAGAGAAGACTTTTTATTTGCTTATTTTTCTTGAAAAATTCTCCTCACTGTAAGTGCTTTATCTTTGTGTTATTTCCCTCCTCAACTTGTTTAAAAATATTTAACGTCTTGGAATACAAATATATCTAGCACTGTAATAGACTGATGAAAATGCAGTAATTTTTAATACCATGTGTCCTTTGAACTTTTTTTTTTTTTTTTTTTTTTTGAGACGGAGTCTTGCTCTGTCGCCCAGGCTGGAGTGCAGTGGCCGGATCTCAGCTCCCTGCAAACTCCGCCTCCCTGGTTCACGCCATTCTCCTGCCTCAGCCTCCCCAGTAGCTGGGACGACAGGAGCCCGCCACCACGCCCAGCTGATTTTTTTTGTATTTTTAGTAGAGATGGGGTTTCACCGTGTTAGCCAGGATGGTCTCTATCTGCTGACCTCGTGATCCACCCGCCTCGGCCTCCCAAAGTGTTTTTTAAGCTTAAGAATTATTTACTGGAAGAAATCTCCTTGGTTATGTCTTCTCACGTAAGTTTCCCCAGTATTGCCCAATGTAAAATGCCCTGTAGATATTTTTTTTCTTACCTTAATCCAGCTAGAATAAATAAGTCTCTCATAGAAAAAATTGTAAGCTTTTATTCACAGGGTGCTGCTTTTGTGAGTTATGCTATTATGTACTATATTAAACATATTTAGTAGAAGAAAAGAGAAGGTATATTCCCTTTAACACCTTTCCCCTCCAGTTAGGTATATAAATTTAGCTGAGAGAGATTCTAAATTTTCATACCTAATATTGGTCATTGGAGTGCTTGTTGTCTGAAAAAAAGTTGAAATGTGTTCTGCAAAATACATTCCTCCTTCATGTCTTTGGTAGAGTCATATACAAGAATAGATTTCCTTAGGGGAAGATTAAGGCAACCACACTGTTATATCAATCCTCAAAAATGCTTCTAGAAATATTAAGCAATAAAACATTGCTATTTAATATAGTGAAATGTCTATCTTCTATTCATTTATTGTGATGCTGTTACCAAAAAATCCATGTGAATTTACTAGATACAAACATGGTCTGGTAAATTTTATGAAGTGTAGTTAATCTTAATAATTTTTTGAATTTTGAGACAATATGGGCAAGGACTGCCTGCAAACTGGAGTTGTTTAAGGTAATTATAACTTAAGAACTCTTCATATTCCAAAGCAAAGGATAAACTGTGAATAGTTTTAGATTGTTTATTTCAAGTTTGAGAAACATTTTTATAATCAAGCAAAAATATACTGATAAAGAAAAACAGAAGCCAGTTCAGCTTTGTCATGTGCCCGTCTCCAATACGTGTTTTATGTATACGTATGTGTGCACATGATTTTGACATTAATTGTTTAGAAAAGACAAATTATATTTCTGGTTTATTTTATAGATATACTTTTAAGGATACCTAATTTTAGTCATGACTTGGGTGATTAAACTAAAGTAACTCAGTGAAGTAACAAAGTAGAATAGACTGAGAAATTTAACATCAGTTCACATTCTGTTTTAGAAGCCAACTTTAGTTTGTATATCGACAATGGCTTTGATCAAATCTGTGTTGAAGGGAACTAGGTTTATTGAAACTAATCATTTATTGAAAAGATGTATAACAGCAATTCACAGAACCATGATTATTATCTTCAATACACTTGCTATTTGTCAATAGTTATTTTGGTGCATCCGTGAAACAATAATTTTGTTGGCATCATCTGTGTTTTAATTAAATTTTCATGCCTAAACAGGCCGATTTGAGGGAAAATTTACCTTTCTTAGGGAAAAAAATGAATTTTGGAGAAGGTATCTTAAATATAAAGGTACATTTTTTTTCACCAATATTTTTGACAGACTTGGATTGAATTCAGATTAACAACATTTTCTGCAGAAGTAAGGCTTCCAAAGTAATTGCTTTTAGTGATTTTGCACAGTATATTACAAATGTGTATTTGCTCTCCCTGAATTCTCTTTATTTTGACCTATCTGAAGATATTCTCTGCAAATGAATATATTTTTCCCAAGTCCATCTATTGTCAGACCAACCGTCCATGAACTTGTTTATGTTTTTATCAAGGATTATGATTTTGAGTATTTTGTGCTCAGAGGTAAAGATTTATGTGAAGTGTTTATTTAACTGTGTGTTTAAATATCCAGATAATCCCAAAGTACTCTTCTACTATTCCCTTTACAGCTTCCAAAATTTAATATGTTTGGGTATCTCTAAGTAGCTAGGGCAAGATATATTAATAAAAATGTAATTGAATTTATTTCCTATAAAATCAGCTCTCTATAGAATTCTGGACAATATAAGTCAACTGTCATCATGATCACAATAATAATTCATTCCATTTAAGTCCAGCAAGGTGATAAACTAATTAATGAATTTGCAAATTACTAGTACAGTATACATCTATTATGATGAGGCAAGAAATAGGATTGTCCAAATACATATGTGGTAAGGTTTAATAAGCTGTGTTTAAATATCTTTGCTATCATTTAATATTTTATAGTTTCTAACAAAATATGTAATGTATTCAAATTTCATCTTTTCTATTATTCATTTTATTGTAATAGCTATCTAAAATAGTGTTCTGTGGATTAAATTTAAACCCTTATCACAGTCTTTAAAATTTAATACAATTTTTATAGTTCAGTATAAGATTATCAATGAAATTAGCCCATTTGGAGTATGGGGGAAAGTTTAAGACATTCAAATATATTTTCCTATATGTATTTTTGCTCTAGCAGCTGTAAATACTCCAGCAAATACTTTTATATTGTGCGTTATATTGTGCATACCACATATCATATGTCTTTAGAATAATTAGAGAGTTTTTTCTTAATGTCAATATTTGTAGACACATTGGATCATGTCAAATAATGAGACAATTAGGTAAATGTCCCAAGACAATTTGAAAAACAAAACCAAGAAAACCTAGAGATTATCAAAGGCTTTTTCAGTAAAATTGAGAAAATACTTTGAATAATCCTCATAGGGTTTTGGAAAATATTTGATGAGCTAGTATTGCAGGTATAAGTTCTAATATTTTCCATATGATTTATAGCCATTTTCAAATAGCTGTAAGATTATTTCAATGAAATTTTATTAAAGCTGTCAATAATTTAATATTAATTAAAACTTTTTTGCTAATGTTTTAACTGTAAAATAAATAGAAACATTATACTCTTTTGGAATTTCAATAATATTTCCCATATAGAGGAACACAAAATATTCTCCACTCTATCAGAATTATAAATTTAATTTACACTTATTTTGTCTATTTATGTTTAAAAAATGAATGAATGGCAAACAGTTCAAATCGATCACTTACCTTTAATGAGTTACTACTGATTACATGATTTAGAAATGATATATATATAATACCTACTGTTTCATTTGGCAAGATGAAACATGTAGATAATATATATGCGGGTCTATAGCACTCTCTTAGCCAAATGTAACAGTTATACTTGGGTAAAGAAAGAATTAGATAGGAAAAGAAAAAATTTTAATTCAATTTATCGGGAGAAAATATGATTTATTATTTCAACAAATGTTTAATTTGTTTCTGAGAGTTTCTGACAAAAAAAGAGTCAAAAATTATTTGAGCTTTGCCTTTAGTGAGTTTTGTACTATCGATACAGACATCAATAAAGTAATATTATAAATCAATATAAAGTAACTTTACTATTTTTTTATTATCACATTTAAAACAGTAGAATAGGTTTTTGATTTTTGCTTGAGAATAAAATTTACATTTTTGCTTAGTGGAAAAATAATTTGACTTGCAGACAAAATGTGTTTTAATTGAACAATTTCAAATCTGAGCTAACCAACACTGGAGCTACTGCAGATTACATTTTCTTTTTCTGTTGTGTCTCTGCCAGGTTTTGGTATTAGGATGATGCTGGCCTCATAAAATGAGTTAGAGAGGGTTCCCTCTTTTTGTATTGTTTGGAATAGTTTCAGAAGAAATGATAGCAGCTCCTCTTTATATGTCTGGTAGAATTCGCTGTGAATCCGTCTGGTTCTGGACTTTTTTTTGTTGGTAGGCTATTAATTGCTGCCTCAATTTCAGAATTTGCTATTGTTCTTTTCAGGGATTCAACTTCCTGGTTTAGTCTTGGGAGGGTGTATGTGTCCAGGAACTTATCCATTTTTTCTAGATTTTCTAGTTTATTTGCGTAGAGGTGTTTATAGCATTCTCTGATCGCAGTTTGTGTTTCTGTGGGATCGGTGGTGATATCCCCTTTATCATTTTTTATTGCATCTATTTGATTCTTCTCTCTTTTCTTCTTTATTAGTCTGGCTAAGCAGTCTATCTATTTTGTTGATCTTTTCAAAAAACCAGCTCCTGGATTCACTGAATTTTTGAAAGGTTTTTTGTGTCTCTAACTCCTTCAGGTCTGCTCTGATCTTAGTTATTTCTTGATTTCTGCTAGCTTTTGAATTTGTTTGCCTTGCTTCTCTAGTTCTTTTAAATGTATTGTTAGGGTGTTGATTTTAGATCTTTCCTGCTTTCTCTTGTGAGCATTTAGTGCTATCCACACTCTACACAGTGCTTTAAATGTGTCCCCGAGATTCTGGTATGTTGTGTCCCCGAGATTCTGGTACGTTGTGTCATTGTTCTCATTGGTTTCAAAGAACATCTTTATTTCTACCTTCATTTCGTTATGTACCCAGTAGTCATTCAAGAGCAGGTTGTTCAGTTTCCATGTAGTTATGCGGTTTTGCAGATGATAGGTATGAGATTAAACCAATAGAATTTAATTGAGAGTTGGGTACACACATTTTACAAAAAGGGTGGTGTTAAAGATTAGTGTGATGAAAGCATTTACCAAGTCATGAAGGTTGAGCTCTTGGAGTTTTAGAATTCTTTGAAACATACGTTTAAATAATTTAACTATCTTTTCAAAATAAGACATACATACAGCCAACAAACATGTGAAGAATGTTCAACATCAATAATCATTAGAGAAATGCAAATTAATACCACAATGGAGATTCTATCTCACACCATTCAGAATGGCTATTATGGATTAAAGAAATAGCAGTTGCTAGGGAAGTTGCTGAGAAAAGGGAATGCTTATAAACTGCTGGTGGGGATGTAAATTAGTTCAGCCATTGTGGAAAGCAGTGTGGCAATTTCTCAAAGAACTTAGGACAGAATAAACATTCACCCTAGCAATTCCATTATTGAGTATAAGTGCAAGCTAAACATTGAGAACATATGAACACAGAAAAGGGAACAACAAACCCTATGGCCTACTTGAGGGGTGGAGAGTGTGACGAGGGACAAAAACTATCAGATGGGGACTCTGCTTATTACTTGGGTGATGAAATAATCTGAACACCAAACCCTTGCGACATACCATTTACCTGTATAACAAATCTGCATATGTATCCCTGAACCTAAAAAGTAAACATGATAATAATAGTGATTATTATATAATATATAGATAATAATAATAAAGTCAAATGAGATAAGCATGGAAGTAATACCTGTTATGTGTTTTGGTAGTTGTTTTAACAATAATGAGAACTAGTTTAATGAAAACATTTGATTAACCAGAGAACTGAATGATACGAGGAGAAAATAAAAATTGAGCAAATAAAATAAAGACAAATCTTTCCAAAATTTCAGCCATGAAGGGAGAGGGAAAAATGATTAACAAAAGAATCAGTGTTGAATTTTCTTTTAAAAGTTTTTCAGTTACAGTTTGAACATATTAATATGGATGGAATGAATCCAGTAATAAGAATAAGTTGACTAGATGAGAGAGAAAGAGACAGAAAGGATAGTAAAGGAAGAAAAAAATGGAGAGAGGACGATAAGAGAAAAAGAGAGGGAGAGAAATAGAGACAGATACTCCTGAGAAGGTAGGTGGTATCATTAGGATGCAGTAGGCAGAAAGTTTACTCACAAGCGAGGAGTTAGAGTTAGTAATACCTGTTGAAATTCAGATATTAGATTTCCATTGAATCACTGCAAATATTTACAAAGAGTTTTTTCAAAGAATTAGAAGGCAGTAAACTTACAATATTTCTTTTTAATTACAAAAAAATGGGATTAGGAATATTGGAAAAGTTATCTGTGAACTCACATCAATGCTGTGCATCAGTGCTTTTGAACTATGACAGTAAGTTTTATTCAGAAATATCCCACAAATTTATTAAAAATTTATATTATAATTTGCAAAGTTACAAATATAGGGATATATAAAAACAGGGGAAACATTTAGAGTAAGTGTAATGGATCATAAGTTGGTCTCTAGGGAAACACAAAGTATTAAAGTGTGCTTATGGCACAGTATTTAGATATGAGATTTAACTTAATTAAACTACATTAAAAGGTTTCCAAATTAGCCAAGCATAGCGGTATGCTCTTGGAGTCCCAGCTGCTCGGGAGTCTGAGGCAGAAGAATTGCTTGAATGCAGGAAGCGGAGATGCAGTGAGCCGAGATCGCGCCACTGCACTCCAGCCTGGGCAACAGAACGAGGCTCTGTCTCCAAAAATAAATAAATAAATAAATAAATAAATAAATAAATAAATAAAAGCTCTCCATTGTACCATTGTAAACTTAAACATTTTCTCCAATTGATTTAGTACACAGTTTACTAAATTTAAAGAAAAAATCACGTTTACTTTATTGTTTTTATTAGAGATAATACATATTTTCTGTCTTTTCCCTAATATTTCAAGTGAGGCTGTTCATATGCAGGGATTCTGAAAGAAATTATGGCTAAATGGAGAATCACATTATATTGTTGAGGCAGTAACTAAAATAAACTCTAGCTGTCCACGATCAATTGCAGTGTATGTTAGATCTCTTTTATATTATAAATATCATAGATATTTATAATGGTTTGTGAGAACCCTTCATTAATGATTTGGTCATGTTAAGATTATATATGTTAATATCTCATGTCACTGCCACCTTTACCTTTTTATTATGGATTTTGCAATATATTCTCTGAGTGTTTGAACTTTTACTGTTCCACAAACAGAAATGATTCATGATGCATTGTATTTAAGGAAAGTAGTAGAGAATTTTTTCTCTCTTTCATATTATGACATTTAAATTTCATCTTTGATGAAGGAACAATAACAAATCTATTACAATTAAAAGTGAAGATTCTGGAAAATAAATGCACCAAGAATTGTGAATGACATAATTTAAGTAAATTGTCAATTAGACTTTAATACTCTAGTATCTAAAATTTCCACTTCTACTCACCCACAGACTTATACTGAGATACGTGCTGACTTTTTATCTTCTCTCCCTTTAGACTAAGTTATAGATCGTTTAATGATAAGACATGTCTGATTTATTGTTTGTGTGTGTGTGTATATATATGTATGTATATATGTGTATATAGGTGTGTGTATATATTTATATACATATATATACATATATATTATTTTTTTCTCACAGTCAGCATAATTCTCTTAGGGAATGAAGAATGTGTGGAAACAACAAAAGTTTAGCCTTCAGCTCTATTCTAGCTTTTCCCAGAAATAAGAATAATACTTTTCACTCAAAAATTTTCATGGACATAAAAAAGGCTAATATATATCTTACATTGTATGAGATGCAAGATGCTAATATAGATCTTATGTAATGTGCTAAGATGTAAATGCTAATATATGTTTTATATATATCTTGAACTTGTATGGAGTTCAAATTCATACAAGATTGGCTTTTTCTCAAAATTTTTTCAAATAATTTTTATTCTCTATGTATTTAAAATATTTGAAGTATATTTTTATAGTAGCATTATAACTTATCTCTCTTTAGTTGCTGTTAAGTTTTCACATCTCTCACCTACTGTATTATTTTGAGGCAATTTAGAATCCTGAATCATTCCATCTACCATTCTAAGAATATCTCTTATTTTTGGAGTAGAAAGGAGACTCTGCTGGTCTGTATGTCCTGCAGCAAATTCATGGGTAAAACCATCTATAACTTGCAAAAAGACTTTAGGTTTAAGTACAATCCTGTTAACAGTGTGTAGCTTCATTATATTTTATCATTCAATAAAAATGTATTGAGCTATTAGTATGTGTAAATATTTATTTACCAGTAAAAATACACATTTGGGTAAAATCAACACAGATGAGTTTATATTCTAGCAGGTAAAATATACATAAAATGAATGATTGCATATTTTTGTTTAATAAATATAATAACCACTATAAAGGAGAAGTACACATGCTATGGGTAGATATTACCAATTTGTAATGCTCTAGTCTAGAGCTTCAGCAAAGCCTTCCTACAGGTGTTTTCAAATTGAAATTGAGGTGTCATTTTAGTAACAGAAAACATTCTGCATGTTATTGGGCAAGAAGTAATTACAATAGCAGCATCAAATATCAGTTGCCACAGATCAACTTAACAGATTTAATAAGAAGAAGAAGTTTGAAATATTTTGAGAATTACCATAATGTGAAACACATACATGAAGTGAGCACATGCTGTTGGAAAAGATAGCGTTTTTGGAGTTGCACAACACAGTGTTACCACAAACCTTTAGTTTCTAAATAATACAGTATTCATGCAGGATTTTTCTCAGTCCCTTCATCGGACTTGCAACAAGGGAGCCCTATTTACTCAGATCGCTGTGCTCAACCCTTTGTGAGAGGGAGCATGTGAGCAAGCTCCATGGAGAGCCTGTGGTGGTGCCTAGGTGTTTCTGCAACCCCAAAGTCCCAGAGAGAGTGTTACAATGCTTTCTTAGCTCTGCTGTCTGCAGATGGCTATGTATTAGCAGTTCAATTGACCCCTTGCCTCATTGTGTGGGGCGGCTGTCCTCCATCAGCTAGGGCAAAGGACCAGTATGATGGACTTTCTGGGTACCTGCACTCAGTAGGTCCTGAACTCTTTTCCGGTGTCCAAGAAAAATGAGGTCATGCAGACTAATTGAAGAATGGTGAAGGTGGATAATTTTATTGAGCTATGAAAATGGCTCTCAGTGGACAGGGGAGTTGGAATGGGGATAGGAAGGATAGATCACCTTCCCTGAAGTCAGGTTGTCTCTTCCCCAAAGTCAAACCATCTCTACCCTAGTCGAGCCATCTTTCCCGTAGTCAAGCCATTTCTCCCTTCTACCCACTGAGTCTGGGGTCTTTATAAGCACAAGATCAGGGGATGGAGTGGAACATGGGTAGTTTTGGAAAAGGCAACATTGTTTTGGAGAAAGAGGCATTATTCAGAAAGAAGCAATTGGGAGCAGCAAACAGGAATAGAAGTTCTCACTGGGTCACACGTTTCCGGCTTTTTGGCTTGGAGGTGGGGTTTCACCGGGGACCCACCCCTGTCTGTCTAGAATTTCTCTGCCTCCTGCCTCGATCAATATCTGTGAAACACAATAAAGCAGAGAAAAATGAAACGAGAATGCCTACATGCATTTTTGTTCATCAGTTGAACAGATCTGGAGAGTGGAGTGGTGTGTGTTTTAAGTAGAGGCAACATGCATGAAGGTACAGGGTTAAAATAAATCAATCAAATAGGAAGAAACAAAAAGAAATGTATAGTGGTTTCCCCTTATCGATGGTTTTCCTATCCTGGATTTTACTTTCAGCAGTTTCAGTTGCCCATGGTCAACCTAGGTCCAAAAATAGGTGAGTACCATGTTCTCATAACTTGTATTATAGTATATTGTTATAATTGTTCCATTTTATTATTAGTTACTATTGTTAATCTCTTCCTGGGCCTAATTTATAAAGTTTAAAGAATAAAAATAAGTTAAACTTTATCCTAGGTATGCATGTATATTGAATAAAGCATAATATAATATATATAGGGTTCAGTACTATTACTGGTTTTAGGCATTCACTAGGGGACTTGGAAAGTACCACCCATAGATAAGAGGGAATTATCATAGTGAAACCCATCCACTTAAAATCCAGTTAAGAAAGAAAACACTGTATACACCTTTGAAGAATCCTGTCCTAAGTGAACATATTCAATCTCTTCCATTATCTCTAGGTACAAAAGTAATTACTGGTCTGATTTATTTATAGATAGATAGTTCAATAGATTGATAGATTGATATTTCAGGTATCTATCTAAATCTATATATAATCTCGTACTGAGTTATGTCACATATTTAACCTAAAACTTTATTCATACTATTCTATTTCTTTCCACAGTGAGAACTGGAATTATTCGTCACATAAAAAGCCAATTTTAACATTTGTAAAATATGTGAACCAACTGTTTTCAAATATTTTTCAACACACACATAAGACTGTGATCCCTGAGTAAAGGCAAACACATGAAGGCATATTATGGTCTTTTGGATAGAGGCAATTTCTAGATATTGGTGTAGGGAATGAAAACTGAAGTAGATTGTGGCAATTTTGCTGAGTTTTACAGTAAGAAATTAAAGTTCAGAAGACCTTGGCAGCTGGAATTTTCAGGACAATATGCCAGAGAGTAGGGAGTTATAAGCACTTTGATCATTTCTTCTTCATGATGTATGAATGTATTACATCAAATTTTCTTAGATTTGAGAAAAAAATTAATAAACTGTTCATATACATGTGGGCAATTTCAATTTTAATTGCACTACCAGGCATGTAGCAAGCAGCAGCAATCAGAACTTCAAATGTAAATTAAAATTACACCCTCAGCAGTGTATCCAATGTAACTAATGAAGTTGATGAAAAGCCTGAATAGATACATACTTTGTAGGCAAAGCTAAGGCGAGGCTAAGGTTGTATCCCTAATGTTTATAACATTTCATAAAGTCATATACTTTGCTTCTTTCTTGTTCTTTCTTACTAACTCACTGGATGCAGAAATAGATTAATACATCAAATATGCTCTAATGTTTTTAAGTGAACATTTACATAAGAACACAGTTTAGAGAGAGCACAGTTGTGATTGTAGTCACCAATGAACTAAGACCCTTGCCTTTGCTGTTCATTAACAAGATTTTCAATACTCGGTAATCAGAAGAATAATATTTTAATATTTATGTCATTTAATAACATTGCATTTATAAATTTTTGTAGCTAATCAAATATGTTGATGGAATTGTGAAAACAATATTTTGACCTAATTTTTGTATTTTATTATTTATATATTTTTTAGTCAATAATATTATTTACTCTTAAACTACAAACTTTATGGGTGCTTCATAGTATTTACACTATAGAAATATTGGCAGATAACATTTTAATAGGAATTCAAGCTCTTGGGCAACGTCATCAGTTGATATTCTCATTATGAAAAAGAAAAAATAAATTAAAAATAATACTGCATTTTTAATGGTGTTTTTTAAAATGCAGGGAGCTAGTCATCAACATTCTTATTGTGACAGTATCCTAAATGTCATGTGATTACAATAGGAACAAAAATCATTTTGCAGGTTTGTGTATTTCTCATTGTCTTCTTTAATTTGCAGTTAAACTAAAGAGATAAAAGTAAACTTATTTCTCATTCTTTTTCTGTCACAATTTTCCAGATTTTATCATATCTTAATTTTATTATGTCTATATAATTAATGAAGTGTTTTGTGTTCTGATAATTATCATTTGAGCCTCTTGTTTCTAAATCTTTTTATACTCCAAGAGCTTATACAAGGCTTTAATTTTACACTTGTTCATTCTAGTAATGTGGGCGTAGTATTGCATGCACTTCACAGAATACTGAACTCCAACCACCCAGCTTTCATGAGCCGAAGATGAACTTATCAGCTGTGTTAAATAGCAGTATTGTTTTTAATGTAATTATGTGAAAAACTTATAAAAAGTTATGAAAATGATATAAAATAGAGAACAAATAGAGAACAACCGTAAGAATATACATCCTTAAAATTTAAAAAATATGAAATATTATGCCCAATAGTTAGCTATTTATTGCTGTTACTACCAAACAGCAAAAATATATTAGAGTAAAAAAGAAGTTGAATAGACTCTGAAAAAGGAAATTTCTCCTGTGTTGAATAAAATCTTCCCCAATAAAATATTTCACAACACTTGTCTCAACTGTTTTTATTTCAATATAAATGGATTTCAGAGTATAAAAATTCAGAAATTTATGGTGTTCAGCCTGTAAAACTGGGTAAGAGACCAGAAACAGAAATGAGAGCAAAAATAAAATATAATTTCATATGAAGAGAATTTAAGTATATGTCAGGGTATCCAGAAAGCATTTTATAACAGAAGAAAGTTATATATATGTATACTTTATTTAGCTAATACCAAACATGTTTCTATTTTCTCAGAAAGACAAGTTTGCTTAAACACTTTTATACTTTCAGTTTACTTATTCTCATACTTTTGTTTCTGACCTTTCAGAATGTATCTTCTTGTACCTATGTGACTGTTCAATTAAGAGAAACATTATAAACAACAGTGTTCAGCAGGCCTTAAAGAAATTATGCATTAAACAAATAACATTAAAAGACTAAACAGAATTGCTAGCAATGAGATGCTGGAAGTCAGCCAGTCTGCAGGCAATAAAGAGATTGTTAGTAGTTTATGAGCTTGCTAACCTGAAGATTTATGGGGAATAAATACAAATAAAATCCCCAAAGCATGTCTGTAAGACATTGTATTCAATAGATGAATGAGAATAACTACAAAGAGAGAAAGTGTAAGTACTTAAAATATATGTTGAATTATAACCTCCAGCCAATAAGACACTGCTGTAAACTGTTTGCCAAGAATAGTGGCATGCAGAATTATCAAGATGTAAAAATGGAAAAAGAATAGTTTATATATATATATATAAATTATAATCAACCAAATGCATTAACAAGCACAATTCACAAAAAAATGTTAACTAAAAAGTGGCTTTTCCCCCAAAACAGATTATATTTTATCTTTGAACTGATTTAGTTTAATTTGTCCTTTTTCTCCTAACCACGTAAAAATGTACTTTTCAAATAAAAATATCCACTATCAGAGCTCTGAATACTTATATTGAGTAAGAAAAACAAATTAATTTATTAAACATTTTCATGTGATTCTTATCATACATCTTATACATTATAATGTTAATAAAATATAGTGTATATTTATAAATATATATGTATATACATACATACATTTTTATATAGGTAAAATACAACACTTATTAAATAAATTTTAATTATATAATTGTACTCAATTATAATTATAGGAGATAAAACATATTGATATATATTTTTTAAATACACTGAATTTCAAACATGATATTTACTTAAAATTATGGTAAGTTGATTATAATGTAGATTACATTAGGAACTCAGCAAATGGTGTAGAAGCGGAGAAGTAGAAAATAGGATAAAAGCAGGACAATTTTTGTGGAATAAAGGAAGAAAAGCAAGTCAGACTAGGCACCTGATCACCCAGGTAGAAAGGGGATGATCAGAATCAGTCACCTTGAAGGTAAGCAAGCCCAATTTTATTTCAGGCAAAGGTTAGCCCTAAGATTTTCTGGGGTGGAAGATATGGTCCCAATCGTCAACTGCACAGTGGTTGAAAATGTCTGGAAAGTACTTAGAAGCAGAAGAAAAAAAAAAAAAAGTACGACTATCTTGAAGTATTGTGTCCAAAAGCATAAGTACCTAACTTTGTAACTAAGTTTGTGGAGTGAGACTCCAGCTCTTACAAAGACGGGAAAGTTGAAGTAAGAGGATGAAGCAGAAATTAAAACAGAAGTCTCAATCAAAGCACATGTACAGTTATTTTTACTTTTTATGGCCAAAGTTTGTTTAGCTGAGAAACAAATTATATGATTATGTGACTTAAGTTATAAGGGTTTTGTATGTCATTGTACACAGAATAATATTATACTTTTGTGAGTAAGAATCCCTGATGAAATTTTAGCAAAAGAGTAACTCATATATAATTAAAGTGTACTCTTGGGGAAAAGAAGAGACTATTCACATGCTTCCTAGACTTGTGATGCAATTTTGGAGAAAATTATTATATAATATGATGCAAAAATACAATACTTTGAAAATATTTTTGATTTAAATTTTCTGTTGAACAACTAGAAGGCAATATCCAGATAATTGTTAAAAATATGAAAATGTGGTTTGTGAGTTTTAGAGATTGAAATTATTTTTATAAAGATGTGGGTAAAAGCCATGAGCCTGAAGTAAATTGAACATTGACAAGGAAGGTAAAAGTCAAATAGGAATTGAGCCCTGTGGAACATCTACAGGTAAGGAAAAGGCAAGGGAAAGAAAACAAGGATCCTACAAAACAGAGAAGGCACAAGCAGAGAAGTGGGAGTAAAATCAAAGGAATTACATAACAGCTATAAAGTATTGTCTTACACATTCTGAGACCATTCTCTCCTAAAAAAGAATCCAGTACATAGTATAATTGACTGAATGGATGCTTTTAAAGTATAGAAGTAAATTTACTTTGCACAGATCCATCAGAGGAGCCATCATCTATGGTAGCTATAACCTTACAAAGTGTATTTCTTAAATAATAAGACTTGAAAGTGAAAACTACTTCTAGACCCATGGGCTGCAGAATGAATATTGTATTAGCAGGCAGGAAAAGAACAATTAATATCTTTTTACATCTCTATTAGAGACATAGGGTGGGTAGATGCATTTTCAATGACTAATATTTGGAAAAATATTTTTTTCTGAGCAGTAGGTCTCAACAATTGGCTTGAAATATTCAGTAAACCATGGTGTAAACAAATGTACTGTGATCCAGGCTTTGCTGATTCATTTACAGGGTACACACAGAGTAAATTTAGGATAATTTGTAAGGGACCTAGGATTTTTTTATTTTCTTCTTCTTATTTATTTATTTATTTATTTA
Source organism: Papio anubis (assembly GCF_008728515.1). Lineage (NCBI taxonomy): Eukaryota > Metazoa > Chordata > Mammalia > Primates > Cercopithecidae > Papio > Papio anubis. The sequence continues at coordinate 58,430,660 of NC_044978.1, forward strand.
TTTATTTATTTATTGAGACAGTCTCACCATCACCCAGGCTGGAGTGCAGTGGCACAAACTCACCTCACTGCAACCTCTGCTGGGTTCAAGTGATTCTTGTGCCTCAGCCTCCTGAGTAGCTGGGACTACAGGTATGCGCTACCATGCCCAGCTATTTTTTTTTTTTTTTTGCATTTTTTGTAGAGATGGGGTTTCATCATGTTGGCCAGGCTTATCTTGAACTAGGGCCCTAGGATTTTAAGAATAGTACATAAGCACTGGCTTCAACCAAAAGTCACCAGCTGTGTTAGCTCCTAAGAAGAAAGTCTGTCCTATGAAGTTCTGAAGCCAGGCCTTGATTTCTCCTCTCTGGCTGTGCAAGTACTAGATAGCATTTTCTTCCAATAGAAAGCTATTTTATCTACAGTGAAATTATGTTGTTTAGTATGGCTATCTTTATTAGTTATCTTAGATAGATCTTCTGGGTAACTTACTGCAGCTTCTACTTTAGCACTTGCTGCTTCATCTTGTGCTTTTATGTTATACGCACAGCTTCTTGCCTTAAACTTCATGATCCAAACTCTGCTACCTTCCGACTTTTCTTCTGCAGCTGCCTTACCTCTCCCAGCCTTTATATAATTAAAGTAAGTTAGGGTCTTGCTCTGGAATAACTTTGGCTTAAATAGAATGCTGTTGCTTGTTTGATCTTCTATTCCAGACCCCTAAAACTGTCTCCATATTGGCAATAAGGCTGTTTTGCTTTCATACCATTCATGTGTTTACTGGGTATAGTAGTGCATTTTCACACTGTGAAAGACATACCCAAGAGTAGGCAATTTACAAAAGAAACATGTTTATTAGATGTACAGTTCCATGTGGCTGGGGAGGTTGCAGAATCATAGAGGAAGGTGAAAAGCACATCTCACATGGCAGCAGACAAGTACAGGGAAACTCCCTTTTAAAAATATCATCAGATATTTTGAGACTTATTCACTATCATGGGAACAGTATGGGAAAGACTTGACCCCATGATTCAATTGCCTCCCACTGTGTCCCTCCCACAACACATGGGAATTCAAGAGGAGATTTCAGTGGGAACACAGTCAAACCATATCACTCTGCCCCTGGCCCCTCTCAAAGCTCATGTCCTCACATATCAAAACCAATCAACCTTCCAACAGTTCCCCAAAGTCTTAAGTCATTTCAGCATTAACTCAAAAGTCCAGTTCAAAGTGTCATCTGAGACAAAGCAAGTCCCTTTCACCTATGAACCAGTAAAATCAAAAGCAAGTTAGTTACTTCCTAGATATAATGATGGTACAGGCATTGGGTAAATAAAGCTGTTCCAAATGGGAGAAATTGGCCAAAACAAAGGGGCTACAGACTCCATGCAAGTCTGAAATCCAGTAAGCCAGTCAAATCTTAAGGCTCCAAAATGATCTCCTTTGATGCCAGGTCTCACATCTAGGTCACGCTGATGCAAGAGATGGGTTCCATGTCCTTGAGCATCTCTGCTCCTGTGGCTTTGCAGGATATAGCCCCCCACCACTGCTGGCTGCTTTCCCGGGCTTGTGTTGACTATCTGTGGCTTTTCCTGGCATGAGGTGCAAGCATTGGTGGATCTAACATTCTGTGATCTGGAAGATGGTGGCCCTCTTCTCTCAGCTCCACTAGGCAGTGCCCTGGTAGGGACTTTGTGTGGAGGCTTCCAGCCCACATTACCCTTCCAAACCACCCTAGCAGAGGTTTTCCATGAGGGCACTGCCCCTGTAGCAAACTTATGCCTGGGCATCCAGGTGTTTCCATACATTCTTTGAAATCTAGGCGGAGGTTCCCATACCTCAATTCTTGACTTTTGTGTGTCCACAGGCTCAACACTACATGGAAACTGCCAAGGCCTGGGGCTTCCCCCCCTGAAGCAACAGTCTGAGTCATACCTTGGCCCCTTTTGGTCACAGCTGGAGCAGCTAGGACATAGGGCACCAAGTCCCAAGAATGCACATAGCAGAGGGTCCCTGGGCCCAGCTCACAGAACCAATTTTTCCTCCTAAACCTCTGGGCCTGTGATGAGATGGGCTGCCTTGAAGACCTCTGACATGCCCTGGAGACATTGTTTTTTTCATTGTCTTGGGGATTGACATACAACTCTTCATTACTTACACAAATTTCTACAGCCAGCTGGAATTTCTCCCCAGAAAATGGGATTTTCTTTGCTATTGCATTGTCAGGCTGCAAATCTCCCAAAATGTTATGCTCTGTTTCTCTATTAAAACTGAATGCCTTTAACAGCACCCAAGTCACTTCTTGAATGCTTTGCTGCCTAGAAATGTCTTCCACTGCATACCCTAAATCATCTCTCTCAAGTTCAAATTCCACAAGTCTCTAGAGTAGGGGCAAAATGCTACCAGTCTCTTTGCTAAAACATAACAAGTGTCACCTTTGCTCCAGTTCCTAACAAGATCCTCATCTCCATCTGAGACCCCCTCAGACTGTATTTCATTGTTTATATCATTATCAGCATTTTGGTCAAAGACATTCAACAAGTCTCTAGGGAGTTCCAAACTTTCCCACATTTTCCTGTCTTCTTCTGAGACCTCCAAACTGTTTCAACTTCTGCCTGTTACGCAGTTCCCAAGTCGCTTCAAAATTTTGGGTTATCTTTTCAGCAATGACCCATTCTACTGGTACTAATTTACTGTATTAGCCCATTTTCACATTGCTGATAAAGATATGCCAATTTACAAAAGACAATTGGAAATTTACAAAGGAAAATATTTATTGGACTTACAGTTCCACGTGGGTGGGGAAGCCTCACAGTCATGGTGAAAAGTGAGAGGCACATCTCACATGGCATGAGACAGGAGAAGAAGGCTTTTGCAGGGAAACTCACCTTTTTAAAGCCATCAGATCCCACGAGACTTATTCACTATCAAGAGAACAGCATGGTAAAGACCTGCCTCCATGATTCAATTACCTTTCATCATGTTCCTCCAACAATGTGGGAATTCAAGATGATATTTGGGTGTGATCATAGCCAAACTATATCACTGGATTAGGACTTTTAATTTCCTTTAAGAACTTATTCTTTACTATCACAACTTGGCTGTTTGGCACAAGAGACCTAGCTTTCAGCCTCTCTCAGCTTTTGACTCGACTTCCTCACTAAGCTTAATTATTTCTAGCTCCTGATTTAAAGTGAGAGATGTGCAAGTGTTCCTTTCACTTGAACACTTAGAGGCCATTGTAGGGTTATTTATTGGTCTAATTTCAATATTGCTGTGTCTCAGAGAACAGGGAGGTTTAAGGAGAGGGAGAGAGATGGGAACGATTCTTTGATGGAGCATCAGAACACACACAACATTTATCAGCTAAATTCCCCTTTTGTATGGACACAATTTATGATACCCCAAAAAAGTTACAATAGTAACATCAAAGATCATGACTAATCACCATAACAGATACAATAATAATGAAAAAGTTTGAAATATTATGAGAATTACTAAAATGTGACACAGAGATACAAAGTGGTAATATGCTGTTAGAAAAAAATGGCACTGATAGAATTGCTTCATGCAGGGTTGCCATAAACCTTTCACTTTATAAAATATGCAATATTTGCAAAGTGCACTAAAAAGAAGCTCAATAAAACAAGGATGCTTGTCATTACCTTTTTAAGTAAAACATTTTGCTCAGTCCCCAATATGTTCTTAAATATTGCATATCCTCTATATTTCTCTCTTTGTGTTCTATTAATCTTGATTATGTGGTATGGCATGGCCTGCATAATATGTCATAAATATTTATTTTCATGCCTGTATATCCATTGTTAGAATTGTGATTATTGTATAGAATATGAAATAGGGAACTTAGCAAGAGATAGCATGATGGGGCAAGAATTATTCAGGAAAGAATAAAGACAGTCTCAAGCTCCTCACAACTCCTGAATGACAGGAAAGAACATATCACTATCTCCAGTAGGCCACTGATTATATCCCCAAAGTTTTGCAGGTATATAGGGGTTCCCTAAAGCTATTGAGGAATGGGGTGCAGTTTCACTTGTGTGAGACGAAAGTGGACATTTGTGGCCAATTGGAAATCAGAAGGATGTGGTAAAAACTCCTGGAGTGCTCATATACATACAGAATTGTAGAAGATAAGGTCTGTTACAATTGGATTTGTCATGTCTTGCCCCTGTAGATCCTCTTGACTTCAAGCTAGATTGACCATAGAATTCTGCAGAAAGAGAGAAAAATATGGGTTAGGTATGAAAACTTTTGTTTCAACCAAGACATGAACAGCCATATTAGCAGACATTTTACCCAATTTTATCCCAGTTTTCATTCTGAGCTGGCCACCAACATGGTCATGAGAAGTAGAGAAAAAGTCAGCAAGCAGATTGCTGTGGTCTGGAGCACTGCCCAAGTAATGAGAGGGGGTTTTAACAGACGGAAATGGAGAATAATGGTTAATTCTCCATTTCTGTAAAATGACTATTAAAATCTCATTAACTGGTAAATCATTTAGATAAAGATGGGGTAAAAGATGGTAAATGAGTGAGCTTTTAATAGTCATTTTAAATTTAATTTATTGGGAAGTTCTGAGATAGCAATAACTGTTAACTGGCATATTTAAATTTTGACATTATATCTTTTACTGTCAACTCAGTTCAGAAAATTGGGAGCTTTGAAATAAAAATGTAATGAGTTATTATAAAATATGAGGATATTTTTATTTATGCAAAGCTATTATTTTCATTACACTGGAAATACATGTAAATTACATCATGTATATAATGCATATGACATACTTCATAATACTTAAAGAAAATGATTTAAATACTGTCTTGTCCAGAGTTCCTTCATAGCAATTCTTAGAAAACAAAATAGCAAGTAAGAGTTGTGCTAAAATCTGGCTCATGCTGTGTTAAACACAAATTAAGCATGCTTTTTTATTACAGTAATGTTTTTCATAGTGACAATGTGAATTATCGGTCTCCAAGATGATCCCAGACTCAATTCCAAAGCACAACATATTTTTAAAGACTATTATACATACCAATGCTTGTTATAAATTCAATTTTAGAAATTCTTATTTATTTATATTCCCAATTTTTCCATTGGGGAATCCAATGAAATAAGAAATTAAATAACTAGCTAAAATTGAACAGATAAATATCTGGAAAAAGACACAAATTTAACCTTAATTCTGTCACACTGTTGACCTCACCTGAGTTCTACATCACCTCTTTAATTTGGTGTTTAGAAGTAAATTTGGATTCCATATTAGCTAACATTTTAACAAGATCAAACGGTAGATTTCTTCTTTAATTAAGCTTACTATCAGTGTCCTGTTTGCATGTTATATAAAATAATTCTACTCATCTTTATTTTTTTAACTTAAAAATGGAATTTTGCTTTTCTTATAATGGTGGGCTGACATTATAATTTTGTAAACTTAAGTTACCTAATTATGAAATAGGTGCTATCATTACATTTTATTTTTTATCAAAGAAGCATTGTCAAAGTTTTCCTGTTGAACATCAATTTATTAGAATTTTACAAACATAGAACTTGAAATCCAGCAAGACTGCATATTCCATTAAAACTGTAGTTACTTGCATGTTACTGTACTTTATGTCAAAATATCAGATTCCTTGATATCACCCATAACAATGAGGTAGAAGCAAACATCTTTACATATTCCCTTATCCTTGATGCTAACTCATAAATTTAATTTACCAAACTTACCACTGCTATGCCTCTGTCACTGAGTTAACATTTACATCTAGATAAATGATGTTGATGTGCATGTATACTGTTTGATATACAAAATTACTTTCACTATAGAATAAGTGCATTCTAATACAATGAGTAAAGAATATTTCACAGACTATAACTTGACCTAGAACAATTGGCAAAACAATTATTCTCTAAAATGTTAAACTTAATAGCATTTGAATTATAAATTAAATAGGTAAAGTTTGTAATAAATAGTTATAAAAAGGGCATAATAATTACTTTTGCAACAATTAATGCATTCATTTTTTTAAAATCTGTATTTATTAGGTGCTTGTAATGTGCCAGGCTACATGTTGAAAATATGGTTAAGAAAATAGTACCTCTCCTCAAATTATTATTAATATTATTAATAATATGTTTTTGAGAGAAGGTCTTGCTGTGTTGCACAGTCTGGAGTGCAGTTATGTGATCATATTCACTGTAACCTCAAGCTCCTGGGTTCAAGCTACCCTCCCATCTTGGCCTCAGCACTGGGATTACAGGCAAGAGTCACTATGCTCAGCCCTCAAATTGTTTATAGATAAGATAGACCTATCCCATGTTTTCCCAGTAAACTACACATCTATGTGTCCTTTAAAATCAAATCTAAAAATACAAAAATTAGCTGGTCATGGTGGTGCAGGCCTGTAATCCCCACCACTCAGGAGGCTGAGGCAGGAGAAACGCTTGGACTCGTGAGGTGGACATTGCAGTGAGCTGAGAGCGCACCACTGCACTCCAGCTTGGGCAACAGAGCAATATTCTGTATCAAAAAAAAAAAAAAAAAAAATTATGATTCCTTTTACTCTCAAATGGACCGTAGTATGTATGACTAGTGATATGACTATTCCATTTACAAACTATTGCTACAGAATGTGTATTTCTTATATGGTATACAGAAATATTGAAAGAGGTTGAATTTTATCCTACTTGCATCCATTAAAGCAACTTCTTTTAAATCTCATTGAAAGCTGAATAAATACCTGATTACCTTTCAAAAGGATCAACCTCATGCACAGAAATCAGTAAATTAATTCCATCCAGCCATGATAAATCTTGTTTGCAGAAATCTGTATAAAGAATATTATGACAACGTATTATAAATTGATTGCAAGTAAACCTGCAGTTTTCCTATGGGAGGAAGATATGGTATTTACTCCTACAACTAAATATTCCCATTCTTGTTTTAGAAAAAACCTAGATATGGAACGCTAGTCATTAAGACATTAATTGTGGGTGTAGAATATATTTTAAAGAAACCTTCTGAAGAAGTAATACTTTTAAAACAATACAAGTAAGCTGCTAGAATGCAAATATGAATATGAATTGAACTCAATTATAAAATAGAAATGGAGTAGATTCAGAATAATTAAGAAAAGTTTACTCAGAACTCTGAAGAAATAATTAAATAATTCTCACTTTTCTAAGAAATTATTCCTTAACTATATACAGGTTCAATCTATACATTAGGTTAAAGAGATGTTTTGAGGATTTTTAAAGTAATTCAACCCGCCACAAAGTTTTGAGGCATACAGAGGTTCTAAGCACATATTTTTGCTAACAATACACTTTTTTGCATATTTATAAATACTTAACAGAAATATAGTCTGCCTCTTCAGAAGCATAGTCTGTTTTTTCAGAGAAATAACTTGGAAGATGGTAACTCTCCATCTTATATAAACAATAAGGTATACAAATATTTTTTCAATGCTAACGAGTAATATTGTTAGTTACTAATACTTAGAATAAATGACTTGAATATTATCTGTGTATGTTTAAGAAGAAAGCTCGGCCTGGCACAGTGGCTCCTGCCTGTAATCCCAGCACTTTGAGAGTCCAAGGTGGGCGGATCACCAGAGGTCAGGAGTTTGAGACCAGCCTGGCCAATACGGCGAAACCCCGTCTCTACTAAAAAGTACAAAACTTAGTAGGGTGAGGTAGCATGCACCTGTAATCCCAGCTACTCGGGAGGCTGTGGCAGGAGAATGACTTGAACCCGGGAGGTGGAGGTTGCGGTGAGCCGAGATTGTGCCAGTGCACTCCAGTTTGAGCGACAGAGTGAGACTGTTTCAAAAAAATAAAATAAATGAATAAATAAGAAGCAAAATCACATCATATTTTGTAGTGTATGGAGAAAAGGGGAATGACTTTCTTGTCTTTATCTACACAAATACTCTATCATACCTACAAAAGTGTGTATCTTACAGTACATGCGCATTCAATATTTGATGGATTGTTGAATTGAGAAAATAAGTTGAGAGACACAATTGAACATTTGTGTATTTTTTGTGAAAGTAAATGAGATGATAAAGAAGATGCACATTTTTCTTTACAGTTTCTGCGTTAAAATAATAACTTGCTAATTCTTGTAAAATGAGTAAGTGAAACTAGATCATTTCCAAATGATCCTACAGCACTATTTTTAATGACATTTCTTCTTTGTTTGGGGGGAAGAAAACAAAACTTTTAAGTTATGTTTATCCAAGGCACCTGGAGTATGCCACAAATTGCAGTAAATTGAAATGATTTCTAAGGAGAAACCATGTAAACACGATGACTTTAAAATGATTCTTTGTGTAAATAACTTGTCGCATGTTTTAGCTTGCTTTGAAAATAAATATTTTGAGGAGGGTATATTACCTAGAAGTTTGTATTTTATTTCCTTTTTGCATTTTTTTCTGAATAGTATTAGAATTTTCAAATATTTATCAATAAATTTCTTTTTTTTTTTTTTTTTTTTTTGAGACGGAGTCTTGTTCTCTCACCCAGGCTGGGGTGCAGTGGCTGGATCTCAGCTCACTGCAAGCTCCGCCTCCCGGGTTTACGCCATTCTCCGGCCTCAGCCTCCCCAGTAGCTGGGACTACAGGCGCCCGCCACCGCGCCCGGCTAGTTTTTTGTATTTTTTAGTAGAGATGAGGTTTCACCGTGTTAGCCAGGATGGTCTCGATCTCCTGACCTCGTGATCCACCCGTCTCAGCCTCCCAAAGTGCTGGGATTACAGGCTTGAGCCACCGCGCCCGGCCTTATCAATAAATTTCTAATCAAACATTCTGAAGATAGTTCTGAAAGCAAAAGCACAGTATGTTTAGTTATATTAAAATTAACATGTATACGTGCAGTCAGAATTAATCAGTGATATAAAATATAATTTAAAACAACTTGGTATGTAAACTTATGAATTTGAGTGATTAAATGACAGAAAATTTTAATGTCCAAATCAAAAGTGAAATCATATCTTTACTTTTAATGAATCACAAATGATTAATTACCAACTTACACTTTTTATATATCTACCTACCTCTGTATCTAAATAGATAGCTATAGACATATTCTTTTTTTTTTTTTTTTTTTTTTTTGTGAGACGGAGTCTCGCTCTGCCGCCCAGGCTGGAGTGCAGTGGCCGGATCTCAGCTCACTACAAGCTCCGCCTCCCGGGTTCACGCCATTCTCCTGCCTCAGCCTCCCGAGTAGTTGGGACTACAGGCGCCCGCCACCGCGCCCGGCTATTTTTTGTATTTTTTAGTAGAGAAGGGGTTTCACCGTGTTAGCCAGGATGGTCTCGATCTCCTGACCTCGTGATCCGCCCGTCTCGGCCTCCCAAAGTGCTGGGATTACAGGCTTGAGCCACCGCGCCCGGCCGACATATTCTTAGAATAGTTACTTTTTATTTTTTGAGACAGCATCTTGCTGTTTCGCCCTGGCTGGAGTGCAGTGGCACAATCTCTTCTCACTGAAACCTCTGTCTCTCAGGTTCAAGCGATTCTCCCGGCCCCGGTCTCCTGAGTAACTGGGATTACAGGCACCCACCACCACGCCCAGCTAATTTTTGTATTTTTAGTAGAAACGGGGTTTCACCATGTTGGTCAGGCTGGTCTTGGACTCCTGACCTCACCATCCACCTGCCTCGGCCTCCCAAAGTGCTGGGATTACAGGCATGAGCCACCACGCCTGGCCAGAATAGTTAATTTTATGTGTCAATTTAGAGGATGCCTCTGGATGAGATTAACATTTAATTTGGTGAACGCTGAGTAAAGCAGATTGCTCTTCATATGTTGTAAACTCTTCATGCAATCAGTTGAAGATGTTAATAGAAAAATTAAAAGATCGGTCTCCCTTAGCAAGAGAGAGCTCCCTAGCAGACTGTATTCAGATTTCACCTCCACCATTGACATTCATTGTCCTCTAGCTTGCTATGCCTGTGAACTGGAGCCACACCACTGGCTCTCTTGAATCTCCAAACTGCCAGCCCACATGGTAGATTTTGAACTTATCATTGACTTTGAACAATTGACTTGTGTAAGCAAATACTTCATAATAAATTTCATATATATATTTATGTGTGTGAGTATATATAGGAGTGTATGTATACATATACAGATACATACACACATATATATTTCTTATAGGTTCTGCTTCTCTGGAGAACAATGACTAATATAATCCTTAAAATCAATTTGGTTGAAATATTTATTTATAGGTCCACCACCTGTGACTTTATAGTAGCAACAGAAGGGATTGCAACATTAAAAAAAAAAAAAAAAAAAAAACTCAATCACATCAATACTTGGTAGGGGGGAAAAATGTTTGTATAGTACTGTGGCCAAAACTTTTCTTTTAGAATCAGAGTGTGTATATATGCAGGTCTGTTACAAACGTGTAAGTCATAGATTCAAATTTTCAGATAATTTTTATTGATAAAAGCATTTATTTCTCATCATACGGATACTGTTATTAAAAAAATCTGACCTTCAGAATAAAGCAGATCTCATCACTGCTACATCATGTAATTTTTTGAACCACAATAAAATTTATATTTTAACTAGTTTACATTTTGTTCTAAATTTAATTTTAATAAATTTTAGTTACTACAATTGTTATCACAGATATAGTATGCTATTTTTGTCAATAAGTCAAAATCTCAATGAAACATTTATTTATAATTATTTTATATGGATTATGAAAACAAAATTTATTTATATTGCATGCTAAATATTCATTGTGGGACCAATGTGTCTCTGCTTTATGTTATATTCCCCCCAGTCCAGGCTGAAAAAACAGACTCTCTTGGGAGCGTGCCATTTGCTTAGCTAACTGTGAATTGGCTTTTAAAATTTCAGAAATGATACATATCACTGCCACATTAATTTCATTGACCAAAATGATTTACATGACCTCTCTTGATTTCAAAATGTATAAATTTTTTTCTAGATAGAGAACCACAAATCCCAGTGAGTAAATCTGAGATAATTGGGCAGGCAGGGAAGCATGATCCTTGTGCAAAGAGAGACACTGTGGATAATGCTGACAATCCTGACATTGATAGGATATGGCAGTATAATCCTTCCTCAGGAGGAGCAGCAGATGTTTCAAACAATACATATTTGGTGTCAATCCAACTGACAGAATTATACACATCACCAATGGATAGAATTTTCAGAAAGTGATATGCTGGTTTGTTCTTAAACAAGAGTGGTCACAATAAAACAACTGTCCAATGAAAGTGTAAGTTTTATATGTGATAATAATTTGTCTTTAAAATATTCAAATATGACTCTAACAATCATGTCTCAAACAATGTTATATTAAAATCTACTGGAATTTTAAAAACCTCCAATTTCTTCAATATGGTAATAGCATACATTCTTTATTTAAAATACTGGTTTGTTCTTAAGAAGTTTGGAAAGAAGAATGAGACAGAGGAGTTGAAGAGATAAATGAGGAGGAGAGAAAATAAGAGAAGGAAATAGAAATGGATTCAGAAATAAAACTTTTCTTACTAATGCTAAATTTAGTCTCTCAAAAACCACAGTAATGTAGATGAAAAGAAGAATCAATACTTGGCGGGGGAAAAAAAAAGTTTGTATAGTACTGTGGCCAAAACTTTTCTTTTAGAATCAGAGTGTATACATATGCAGGTTTGTTACAAACGTATATTGCATGATGCTGAGGTTTGCAGTATAAACAAATTTGTCTGCCAGGTAGTGAGCATGTTACCTAACAGGTAATATGTCAACCCTTGCTGCCTTCTTGTCTTCCCCCTTCTTGTATTCCCCAGTGTCTATTGTTCTCATCTTTTTTTTTTTTTTTTTGAGACAGAATCTCCCTCTGTTGCCCAGGCTGGAGTGCAGTGGCACAATCTTGGCTTACTGCAACCTCAGCCTCCCAGGTTCAAGCAATTCTTCTGCCTCAGCCTCCTGAGGAGCTGGGATTACAGGCATGTGCCACCACCCCCAGCTACATTTTTTTTCTGTATTTTTAGTAGAGACAGGGTTTCACCATATTGGCCAGGCTGATCTCGAACTTCTAATCTTGTGATCCTCCTGCCTCGGCCTCCCAAAGTGATGGGGTTACAGGTGTGAGCCACTGTGCCCAGCCTATTGTTCTCATCTTTATGTCCATGAGTACCCAACATTTAACTCAATGTTTTATATAGGCCGCAAATGTTAAGTGTTTTATTCATTGTGGAAATAAATCTATCTCTTTATTTAAAACTATCAATTAAGTTGATGGCTGAAATTCATTAAAATACATGTATAGCAAGCTATTGAAGACAAACAAATGGCACATCTATCACTACTAAGTCAATCATATGTCCATGAGTACTCGTGCTTCACATATAAGTGAAAACATATGGTATTTGGTTTTCTGTTTCTATGTTAGTTTGCTTAAGATAATGGCTTCCAGCTGTACCCATGTTGCTGCAAAAGACATGACTTTGTTCTTTTGTATTACTACATAGTATACCATAGTGTATATCTACTACGTAAAACATTTCATTTAAAAATATAAAAGATAATCAACAAATACTACTTAGGTAAATTAAAGTTTTTAAAATGAAATAAGGTAATTTTAATGTATTTAAAATGACATACAATTTTGAAAAGACACCATTATTCTTATAATTTTTTTATCTTGTACAGAAATCTATTTTTTTCTTGTTGCTTCAATTTATCAATGTGTTGTACTTCAAAAGGATATTACATGAGACATTGGGACATTTAAAATGGTGCACATGATTTGGAATGATAGAGATTTGAATTGAAATTTTGACCCAGAAAAGATGTTGGCAATTATGAATTAATGATTACTCTCTGAACTGAATTTCATTGATAAGCTTGTGATAAAAATCACATTTCAAATAAACTATGCATAGATTTTTTAATGGTTGTTTTATCACAACTTTTATCAGTTGAATTTTTCTACAGACTTATAGAATATTTAAATTTAAGGAAAGTAATTCCACAAGAAATAAATGCATAGTTTCTATGATGGTGCTTTAACTGAAAATAATATTAATTTTATTTGTCTCTTTTTTAAAATTTGTGCTTCAATTGTGCTTATGCAAATTAAGATTCTATAGATTTACCAATTAAAATAGTGAAGTTAGTTAAGAAAACATGTTATTTAAGAACTCTTGGAACATGTCTAAGGGTTTTGTGATTAGTGTCTACAATATTAACCATATATTGTATTTCTAATCTGATGCAAATTGAAAGCTAAAGTGCTATCTTTTCCTTATCACTTTTTTCTTACAATCATTTGCTTAGTAGTGATAGATGAGCCATTTGCTTGTCTTCAATAGCTTGCTATACATCTATTTTAATGAATTCCAGCCATCGACTTAATTGATAGCTTTAAACAAAGAGATATATTTATTTCTACACTGAATAAAACACTTAATATTTGCAGCCTATAAAAATTATGTTAATACTTCCATTGGCTCTCTATTTGTAGACTAATATATTGCTAATTTTAAGAAAAAAAAACCCTATATATATATATAATCACTAATATATCACTACATCACAGTTCCCATGTAAATTAGAGTAAAAACATTTTTCTAGAGTACCTTGTAATTTGTATTAAATAATTTTGCCAGGAGCCTTCAATAAATCAAGAAACTTTTGACTTGTCTAATGTATAGCTCTGTGAGCTCCCTTCATCATTTTACTTTAGACTATTTGTCTTTCCTTGGAAACACCTGTACAAGTGAGATGCCTCTACTGTAAGAATATATCGTGTATTAGAAAATTTGTCTTCTAACTAAAAAGCGTTAACAACTAATTCCATATTGCTTTGCTATAGAAAGTAAAAGTGTGATAATAAAATATTGATTTTGAAATTATGTATACATAGCCATTCTTGTAGAAGTGAAAATCTCTAGGTTAAATTTCACAGAATCCAGTACACGTCATGGGATCTAGCACAAATATAAGGAAACACTGGGTTTCTGAATTTCTATAATACAATCATTTCTATGTTTGAATATTTAAAAATATGTTTTAATAATTTTTCTCTTACTAAGTCATGTAAGTTATTTATTGTTGCTTGATTAGTTTAAAAAGTACATATATTTATTCCATTCTATTTTACTTTATGGAAAAGTAGTTTTGTCATTGTATAATTTTCTGAAATGGATTAGAATTAACATGCTGCATAGAGGCAGATGTTTCATAAATAAAAATTGCAATCACCTGAAATTTAACACAATAATTGATTTATATGTTATTATATAATAAAATTATGTAAAGTTTATTTCCTGTTTTAATATCATTTTCTTTTGGTCGAACTACACAATGATTTAAGAATTCAATTAAAGTAAAATACAAATCGCTTGATTTTTATTTTAATGTGATTTTTAGAGGAATTAAAGATAAATCATAAAGTGATGCTATAGACCTGTTAATACCAATACTTTAAAATTAAGATACATTTTGATGAAGGAAAATTTAATCAAATTCAATTACCACAAAAATATTTATATAAAATATGAATAAAAAATTTCCACTTACTGGAGGAGAGCAAATTTAAATTAACCGTAAGTGGTAATGTTAACTGTGTTAGATGGACTCCAAGACTTTCACGTTATTTATTACATATTATACAATAAAATGGTCTGTTTTTAATGCTCTCACCAAATAGTAAAGACCCTCTAAATGTTGTGGTTATGATTTTAAGATGATACCAGTCAGTATGGTTGAATTGTGTCATTTTTTCTCCAGACATGATAACCTACATAAGTGCAGGTATAGCACAGGCAAAAAGTTGAATCCTAGATTGGAACCTTTACTAATTATGTATAAAGAAGCAGGAAAGTGACAAATATTTTGATGTTGTATGCAAAGCTATTTTTTTAAATGACCGACAATGTAATTTAAGGTGAGTCATAAAGTGAAAACTTATCCTTTCGGTGATTACGGTCAATAGAATGTTGAGAGATTTGAAGCTGTGCAATAAATTATCCAAAATATAATTTTCCAAGGAACTCTTTCAATCTCAAAGCGCTCTTGAAATTCATAATTAGAAAATGACCAATGTGATTAAAATATGAGAAAAGACCTAACAAGACACCCTCGCAAGGAAGATCTACAGGTGGCAAAGAAAGCATATGAAAGGATCCTCAACATCAATTGTCATTAGGGAATTGCAAATTAAAACAACAGTTAGATACTACTACAAATTTATCAGAATGATGAAAATCCAAAAACTGACAACCAGATGCTAGTATAGAAATTTTTATTCATTTCTGGTGGGAACACAAAATGATACAGCCACTTTGGAAAACAGTTCGGTTCATTTTTTACAAAACTGTACATGTTGTTACCATGTGAGTCAGCAAAGGCACTCCTTGATATTTACTCAAATGAGTAGATAACTTTCTTGAACAAAAAATATGCACATGGATATTTATAGAAGCTTTACCCATAATTGCCAAAACTGCAAAACTTGGAAGCAATTAAGATGTCTTTCCATAGATGAATAGACAAATAAACTGTGGTATATGTGTAGAATGGAATATTATTCAGTGCTAAAAATAAGCGAATTATCAAGCCCTATGAAGACGTGAAAGAATCTTAAATGTATGTTACCAAGTAAAATAAACTCACCTGAAAAGACATATTGTATTATTCTAACTATGCCACTCTGGAAAAGGCAAAGCTATGTCTTATATTAAAAAGATCAGATGTTTGGGGTGGGAGGGGAAGATAAACAGGTGAAGCACAGGGGATTTTTAGAGCAGCAAAATGATTCTGTATAATACTATACTGGTAAATACATATAATTTTACCTTTGTCTAAACATTATAGAATGGACAACACCAAGAGTCAACCCTTATATAAGCTATGAACTTTAGGTGATAATTGCATGTCAATGTTGATTCATAGATTGTAACCACACTGATGCAGGATGTTGAGACTAGAAGATGCTTTGCATGTGTTTGAGGAGGGCTTATATAGAAAACTACTGCACCCTCCACTAATTTTTGCTGTAAACCTGTGGCTGTTCTTTAAGATAGAGTCAGATATTTTTAAAAAAGAAACAAAGAAAGATAGCCTTAGCAAAAAGCAAACAAATAACCCAACCGAAAAACACTTTTACACTGCCGTAGTTTATTAAAATCTCTTTTCCTTCTAAAAGTTTTAATGATACACCTTTGGGGTCTATTCCATTTTTGATGTATTTTAAGGTACGACATTAATCTAACTTTGTGTTTTTTTCTTATGGAGAAGCAATTGTCCTGTTGCTGCTGCTGATACTTTCCTTTTAATGTATGTGCATGTGAAATGGACCAAAAAACTATGCCTAAATTAATTCATGCAAATCTTTCAAGAAGAATAAAGCAAATGTAAATAATAAAATAATCATTGTTTGACTATTAAATGGGAACAGTTTTTCTTTCTTGGTGATAGCTAAAAGAATGTTACATTATAAAGTTAATGGTATCTTTGTTGTTATAATACACATTACATTAATCTTAATTCTGTATAATATGTAATATACTTATTGACCTATTAAAAAATGCTTCAAAATTCTGTAATTTTACTTATTAAATGCAGAAATAAAAACACATTCATGCAGTTGCAGTTAAAACATGTATCTTCAAAGAAAATACTTGTCAAACGCTTTAAACTATACATTTAAAATAAGTAAACTTTCTGTCTCTGATTCAATAAATTTATTTCAATGCTCAATCAAGTCAAATTATTTAATTTATATGATCTATAATTTTCTGGTTTTAGAGTTGTTTATTTCACTTTTTATTTCTGTTGTTACTTTATATGTTTATGACTAAATATGGTAATTGTATTATTTTAGTAATATTTACAATACATGAATGATTTTATTATTATATATAAAATATTTGCTGTCCTTTTTCTGCCATAGAATTCATTTCATCTGTTGTTGATACTGATATTCAGGCTTATATTTATATCTTAGAATGTAGGCATAACTACTTCCCTCTTTATTTTTAATATTTCAATTTGATTTTATTATTATTATTAATGTAGATTTTGTTTTTACTCTATTATTTTTGTTTGCTTTTCTCTTTTATAAACTTGTTTTGGTTTGAAAAAATTTTCAAAAGTTATATATTGTATTCTTATTTTTTGTGATTACCTTTAAAATATTAATAGTTGGATTCTAGAAAAGAGAACATACAGTTATTAATTATCTGCATCTATTTGTAACTGTAACAAGGATTTTGGCAAATTTAACTCTAAAATTCACTTACCTGTCTCTTGCTATTTTAGTTTAGAATTTATGTCTGACCTTTAAAAAGGTGATATTTAAAATTTTACATTTACCAGATTATTGACATTTCTGAAACATTTAAAGTTGTCTTACTTTTGTTTCTTTTTCCTGCACATTCCTTTCAGTTTTGCTTATTTTCTCACTGGGTTATATGTTTTGTATTACTTTTTAAAATAGATGATCAACTTTCTTTGTTTTTTTATTCCTAAATATGTCTTTATTTTATCATCAATCTTGATGTGTAGTTCATCTATATACACATTTTTAGATCACCAGTGATTTTCCCTTAGCGCTTTGAAGACATGACTCCATTGATTTCTACCATCATTAACAAGAATTATATATATTTTTTGTTTAAAGCACATAATATTAACTGTTTTGACTTTTGATAATTTTAAAATATTCTGTACAAAATTGGTATTTCATAGATTTATCACAATTTTTATTAGTCTAGATTTATATTCATTCTGCTTGATATTTGGGGTACACCTTTGAGTAGAGATAATGTCTTTCTTCAACTGTATTTTATTCCAACTGTAAATTCAGCAAAGGTTTACTACATAATGAAAATATAACTTTAAAATAGATGATAATAATAATAAACATAATGAAACATTTTTTCACAGAGACTAGATATTCAAAAGTGAGGAGGGAGAGCACAGCATTGGGAATACAACACAGAGTCCCACAACTCCCGCTTAACAGTACTGCCACAGATCACAGTGTAAACTCCCACTGTCCGAAAGGAGAATAAAATTATTTCACTTTGAAATGTGCTACAGCAGTATACAACACAGGATATTAAAATAGTTGTTAAAATGGTTATGATCATAAATCACAGTTCTATTTGCTTTACGACAGCATACATATGACACATTATTCTTCAAGATATAACATACCAAATATTATAATATAAAATAAGACTTCATTGAATTATCACCAATAATTCCCCTCCCCTAAAAAAAAAAATTATCTGCTTTATTGGTGGTGGGAAGATTAAAAGTAGAATAAAACCCAACTGTAGTCTACCTACAAGAAACTCACTTCAAATATAAATGTAAATATAAAGACTCTTATAGGTTAAAAATAAAATGATTGAAAACTATAGGTCATGGTATCATTAATAAAAGGAAAGTAGATACAAAGACCTTTTCTTCCAGAAGTATGTCTGGTCCCTGTTACTCCACCTTGGCTAGATAGAAGTGACAATATGCTCTGTTGATGAGGCTACCGAAAAGATAGGCTTTCTCTTATAATGCATACGCTAATATATTAACTATTACATCTCATCTATAAGACAAATTTTCAGTTTCAATATAATTACAGTATTATTAGTAGTATTAAAATTATGAACGGACTCACCTGAGAAATATCTTACATATATGTATTTTCTCATTGAGGTTATTAATTGCACCATTGTTTGCAAAAGCAATAATCAAATAATCTAAATATCTTTAGCAAGAAAAATGTTGAAATAAATTGCAAAATACCAAATAGTGTTATAATGCATTGTTCTAATCAATGAAGATGATCTCTATGTACATACATGAAAACAGACTTCAGGATATTTGAAATAAAAAGCAAAGAGCAGGAAATGTATAGACTGTACTATTTTATGTATAGAAAATGGAGGATAGGCTTGGGGTGGTGGCTCGAGCCTGTAATCCCAGAACTTTGGGAGGCCGAGAGGGTGGATTACCTGATGTTACGAGCTCAAGACTAGCCTGGCCAACATGGGGAAACCCCATCTCTGCTAAAAATACAATTAGGTCGGGTGATTGGCACGCACCCAGGTTCCAGTCTGAGCAGATGCAGGAGAACTGTTTCTGGAACCTGGAGGTGGAGGCCGGATTGATCCACCTGACCGCAATCCAGCCCGAAAGACAAAACATGAGGAAAGGAGGGAGGGAGGGAGGAAGAAGGAAGGGGAAGGAAGGGAGGAAGGAGGGAGGAAGGGAAGGGAAGGAAGGGAAGGAAGGAAGGAGGGAAGGAATGAAATGGAGGGGAGGGATGGAAGGAAGGAAGGAATGGCCAGTGGAAATGGATGGAATAAGATGATGATGGGGAATGGGGACGGCGGAGGGATGATGATGTGATGTGGCGAATGGATGATGGAATGAATGGTCGGGAATGGAATGGGAGGGCAACAGGAGGGAATGGGAATGGGAGGAGGGGTGGAGGGAGGGAATGGAAGGAAAGGAAGGAAGAAGGAAGGAAGGAAGGAAGGAAGAAGGAAGGAAGGAATGGAAATGGAAAGAAGGAAGGAGGGGCCGGAAGGAAGGAAGGAAGGACATTCAGTGGAACAACCATGGAACAGATAAACAAAACGCAGTTTGTTTTTTGTGGTTCTAATTTGTGGAATAGTTTAGTGGGAATTGTAGGGACTCCTAGATCACAGGGAGGGAAATGATAATTTTTAGTTAATAACCTAATCATATAAAATTATCTATTTAAAAAGTTAAATGTGAAAAGTAAATAATGAGTAATTTAATGCAAAAAATTAAAGCAAAAAATTGTGCACTGATGTATAGTGTCTTATCTTGTCTGGATCCTTAAAATTGTTTATTATGTTTTTTATCTATTCTCATGCTAATTTTATTTTATTTTACTTTAAAAAGTTAATTACCTCATGTAACATAAGGAAAAATATAAGATAGAAGTTTTGGTCATCTTGATTTATATAATAAAGACAGCAAGAATACCACTACCATATCATACACTTTTCAGAAAATAATACAGAAAAGAAGTGGTTTGAAAGATCAAAATGCAAAGTCATAACTTTGAGAACAGCTGGGATTCCTGAGATTTTCATACCTAGAGTTTTTCTTTCTGTTGTTTTCCTCATGGCTTTTTTGTTTGAATAAATGAGATAGTTAATCTACCAAGACAGCTTTCATAAAATACATGAAATCTGAATACCTCTTGGCATGAGCAAATGAATTTGGTTTTATGATTTATGGCTTTGAAATTATTATTTTAATTACATATAAAGTTGTTGTAAGTAGAATAATTTTACTACTACTTGATACTAACATGGAATTTTTATTGTTTTCCATATGATATAGTTTCTGTAGTTTTACTATGTTTGACAACTTTAGAGATGTATGAAATCATATAAATTTAGAGATTATAATCACTCTTGGACAATCTAGTGCTTTACAGGATAATATAATTGTAACTTGTGTCATTTTATTTTATTTTATTTTAATCCTTTAACTTTTATTTTAGGTTTGGGGGTACGTGTGAAGGTTTGTTGCATAGGTAAACACCTGCCATGGGAGTTCATTGTACATATTATTTCATCACCCAGGTATTAAGCCCAGTACTCAATAATTATCTTTCCGTGCCACATGTTAGAAAATAGTATAAAAACCCTAGTGGAAAATTTTCTTTCCCAAAACCTAAAGAAAATTATTTGTAAATGGTTTCTGGAATCAGTTAAGAAATGTAACCATGATTAATAAGTTAAGTATTTTTACAATTTACTTAATTTCATTAACTTCAATGCATAAAAGTAGGCATTTTTAATCCTACTTAACACACATGAAAACTTATTGCTAAATAAAAGAGAAATAATTATAAATCTGTCTAATTAAAAGTATATTTAACTAATTATAAAGTCTGTGAAACCATACCCCATCCTTGTTGTGAAGTTTTACTCATATTATAGATTGTGGCCACTGTAAGTACTCAGCAATGCTATTAATTCCATGCTTGTTCTAGAGTATGGATCATCATCAACATTCAGTTTCCACATACGTGAGAATAGATACGCTCTATTTTCTTACAAGTGTGTTTTTGTCTTAGATCTAGTTTCACACATAAGAAAAATATTTTCCTTAGAAAACTTTTATCATGAAACAAGTGTAATCTGTTTTCAGCTTTCTAAGCCTAATGGAGAAACATCGTACTATTACTGGATAACTGATTATTTACAGAATGTTATGTGCACATAGCATAACTTGATTATGCACATATGATAATATCTTAGTAAGAAGCTGCAGCCAAAGATTGATGGGTGGGAGAAAAATTTACATGTAATTTTAATCGTGTCATTTAAACTTAGGTTTACAGAATCATTACAAGTATTGAGAAGAAAAAAATAATCTATACTTCCTTCTGATTATGTTTACTGGTTTGTGTGTTCAAGAGCAGAATTATTTCTCCCAACTTAAAGACTTTCAATGATATCACTAAGTAGCAGTGAGGAAACCAAACTATAAATGTTACTGTTTTCTAAAAAGGATGCTTAATGTTTTGTTAAAAACAAAATGAAACAAAACAAAATCTGATGGCTTCATGAATCTGGGCCACATGGTAAGATATCTAGTGCCAGTCAATATTTTTTTTCCTCCAAATAAAAACAAATTTTTAACATCCCACCCACGGCCACATAATGTACAATTTTAATTAGGCAGAATATAGTGTCAACATGTTGAAGAAAAAATAATTCATAGTAGAGGCATTTATAGATGTAAGGTAACCTAAATAGAATAAGATGTCATTCCTCATTAATAAGTAACTGATGGTTAAAATATCTTCAAAGCAAATGGGAGAGGAAAAATCCTCCTGGGCATTTAATTGATAAAGACTCAGTAGTTAAAAGCAAGTTTGAATTATGTTTATGCAGACACATAAGAATTCTGACTACATTAGGAATGTGCAAAGAGAAAGATGTACTCAACCATTCCAGGGCAAAAGGACAAATGAAATAATACAATGTACATGCAGAAAATGATCAGAAGTCCAAAATTTGCTTGATTTAAAGCAAAAAAAGGAGATGCCTATGGGATAAGAACAGAGACAATTATATACCATTATTAAGATCAGATTTTTGTCGTACCCCAAATTATATTTTATTGTGCATAATTATGTTAACTGAAAAATTACAATTATAATTTTAATTAATTAATATAGTCAGTCATATTATATTCTTTGTAGCTTCACAAAGTGATGACTTAGATCACTCTTTCAGCGCTTGGTTTTTTTTTTCCAGCATCAACTGCTGTCAGCATTTTAAAACATCTAGAAAGCGCTCCAATCTGGTAAGAAGAACATTATACAGAATATTGCTTCTGTCTGGAAATACAGGTTATGCAAAGTCCATTCTGCCTTATCTTATTAGATCTACATCTATTTTCATTTATAAATACCTATCTCAGCCTTAGAATATATTTGAGAAGAAATTTTTTATTCTGTGTAATTTTAAAAGTGACAAAGTGTTCTGCCTTTTTCTCCTTTACTGTTCTTTTCTGAATATAATTATTTTATTGGACTCAGGAAAAGTATTGATAAATTAAGTTTGCATTGCTGCCAGTAGTTGGTAAATAGAGAGATTTTTTGCCTGTTTTCATATGATGTTAACACTATAACCCCTGCCTCTGTTTATTAAGTGATATTAGGACAAAGTTGGTACTTTTAACCATTTTAACCATGGCGCTTTTAAAGATAAAGTCCATAACTTCTATCAGGTAATATTTTTGCATAGTAAGCAGTAAATTTATTTCCTAGAGATGTAATGAAAATATATCTACACATGTTTTTGAAAAAAAAAGAAAACAATTGAAATGAAATCTGATGATTAGATCTTTGGTTCCCACTATATATTCCGTAGATTTCAGCATGCCCATATTTATACACATGGGTCTTATAAGAAAATAATGTAAATACAGGCCGGGCGCGGTGGCTCAAGCCTGTAATCCCAGCACTGGGAGGCGAGGCAGGCAGGATCCACCCAGGTCAGGAGATGAGACCATCACAGCTAGCAGGTGAGCAGTCCTACTAAAAATACAAAATTAGCCCGGGCGTGGTGGCCGAGCGCCTGTAGTCCCAGCCTTCTTTCGGAGGCTGAAGTGAGAATAAGCGTGAACCCAGGAGGCGGGCTTGCAGAGTGAGCGAGATCGCTCCACCGCCTCCCAACCTGGGAGACCCTGGCGAACTCCGTCTCAAAAGAAATGAAATGTAAATACAAAAGAAAGCATAGAAGAATACATGTATAGATCCCTCTTTCCCTCTGTGGGAAAATACTTAGAAAAATAATTCATTACTGCTAGAAAAAAGTTAAGCTTGGGAAAACAATATTTGTAAATACAAGTTATTTTAGACTTCTGGTGTGCTGTGTAAGTATTCCCAACTTATTTATTCAAAGCTATAGTTCCAATCAATTTTTAAATTCATAACTTTCATGGAGAGTTCATTCACTTATCAAATCTTAGAAAAAAATCAAGTATTGTCAGTTTGCCTATAAAATGTTAAAGGATTATAGTTTATGTTCTCTTCAAATACTTTTTATTCATACATTTCATTTTAAAGTATGATTATGGTCAGAGCAGTGGCAATGTAAGAACATGCCATCTATAATCTGTATGTATCCTTCAATACTGAAATCCCAAGTTCTTTTTTCTCGGTTTGCAAGTCAATGCAAGATATTCTTACTGTGAACACAGCAGTTTCAACCTGTCTTATAAATATCACACTGTCTATGTTTTTTCAGTTTATCTCTTCAGTGTTTGAAGGGTTGACTCATTTTCTTATATACTAATTAGGAAAAAAAACTGAAAATTGTGAGAAAAGCTTGAATAATAAAAATGCTAGTGGTATTGTCCATGTTGAAAAGGTTAACCTTTACTACTGATGACACAATGAAGTGTTTAAATAACAGAAAAACAAAACACAGTACAAATGATTTTATTGAGTACTATTCATTTAAGTACCTGTACTTGGTATATGTATTTGTTATATAATATATTCTTGTAAAATAGTATACAAGAATACTATGCATGATAATCACTATTTTAGAAGCAATGAAATAAAGGCTTTAATATTAATTTAACAGGCTTTTACCATGACAAGGGCTTTTTGGTTGGTTTGTTTGTTTGATGGGCTTTTTATTACTGATCCAATTTTGGAACTCAGTATTTGTCTGGTCAGGGATTCAATTTCTTCCTGATTCAATCTGGGGAGAAAGCGCTTTTCCAGGAATTCATCCATTTCTTCTAGATTTTCCAGTTTGTGTGCATAGAGTGTTTGAGGATGTTTTGCATTTCTGTGGTACTAGTTGTAATATCACCTTTGTCATTATGGTTGTGCTTATTTGGATCTTCTCTTTTTTCCTTTATTAGTCTCAGGAGCAGTTTATTGGTCTGCTTATACTTTCAAATCACCTCTGGTTTTATTGATTCTTTGTATAAATTTTTGCATCTCAATTATATTCACTTTTATTCTGATTTTATTGTTTTCTTCTCATAGCCTTGGGATCAGTTTGACCTTATTTTTCTCATTACCCTAGGTTTGATACTAGATCATTAATTTGAGATCTTTCTAATTTTTTGTAATAGGCATTTAGTGCTATAAACATTCCTCTTAACACAGCTCTTGCTGCAAACCAGAGATTTGGGTATGTTGTATCTGTGTTTTCACTTATTTCAAATAAAGTTTCAATTTCTGCCTTAATTCTATTTACCCAAAAGTCATTTGGGAGTAAGTTGTTTAATTTCCATGTAATTATGTGGTTTTGGGAAATCTTTTGGGAATTGATTTCTATCTTAATTCTACCGTGATCTCATA
This sequence comes from Papio anubis, assembly GCF_008728515.1. Classification (NCBI taxonomy): domain Eukaryota; kingdom Metazoa; phylum Chordata; class Mammalia; order Primates; family Cercopithecidae; genus Papio; species Papio anubis. The sequence continues at coordinate 58,455,518 of NC_044978.1, forward strand.
GGATGATTAGTATAATTTTCATTTTTTTTTTTAATTTTTGAAGACTTGCTATATGGCCAAGCATGTGGTTGGTCTTGGGGTATGTTCCATGTGCAGATTTGAAGAATGTATATTCTGCGGTTGAAGGTGGACTATTCAGTAGATATCTATTAGGTCCAATTGGTCAAGTGTTAAATTTAAGTCCAGAATTTTTGGTTAGTTTTCTGCCTTAATGATCTGTGTAACACAGCACTGTGTAATGTCAGTGGTGTGTTAACATCCTCCACTATTGTTGTGTCTGGCTGTCTACATGTTTGTATAGGTCTAGAAGTAGTTGTTTTCTGAATCCCAGCACTCCAAGATGGGATAGATATTTAGGATAGTTAAGTCTTCTTGTTCAATTGAACCCACTGTCATTATATAATGCCCTTTTTTATCTGTTGTTACTGTAGTTGGTTTAATGCCTGTTTTATCTGATGTAAGAATAACAACTTCTGTTCTTTTCTAATTTCTGTTTATGTGATAGATTATTCTGCATCCTTTACTTTGAGACTGTGGGTGTCATTGTGTGTTATATGGGTCTCTTGAAGGTAGCAGATTGATGGGTCTTCTTTTATGCAACTTGCAACTCTGTGCCCTTTAAATGGAGTGTTTAGACCATTTTCATACAAAGTTAATATTGATATGTAAAGTTTTAATCTTATCGTAAGGTTGCTAGCTGTTTTCTTTGTAGTTTCTGTTGTATGTTTGCTTTATAGGGTATGTGGGCTATGTACTTAAGTTTGTTTTTGTGTTAGCAGGTGTCGTTCTTTTGTTTCCATGTTTAGAACTCCCTTAAGGATCTCTTCTAGGGCTGGCCTTGTGGTATTGAATACCCTTAGAGCATGCTAGTCTGATTTAATTTCTACTTTGCTTAGGAAGCTTAGTTTGCTGGGATATGAAATTCTCAGTTGGAATTTCTTTTCTTTAGCAATGCTGAATACAGGCCCCCACTTTCTCCTGGCTTGTAAGATTTCTTCTGAGAATTCCACTGTTAGCCTAATGGGGTTCCATTTGTACTCTATTAACTCCTTTTCTCTAGCTGCCTGTAAGTTTTTTTCTTGAGCATTTACCTTGGAAATTCTGGAGACTGTATGCCTTGATGATGCTTATTTTATATAGTAGCTTATAGGTGTTCTCTTAATTTCTCATAACTGGATGTCAACCTCTCTTGCAAGATTAGGCAATTTTTTTGAATTATTCCCTAAAATATGTTTTCCAATTTGTTTATTTTTTCTTCTTCTCTCTCAAGAATACTCTGTCCACTTCAGACCCAGGCAGATCTCCAGGCATTCAGATCACCCACCCACCTGGTTCCACAGTCTGAGCTTCCCCACCCTTTTTGGACATAGATCATGCAATAATAGGGTCCTCACTACTCTATCCCCAGGCAACTCTCCTGGCATTCAAGACACCTGCTCAATGAGATTGGCAACCTGAGCCATACCACTCTTTCTGTGCAGAGACCTTACTTGACCTGCTTGGTGCAGTTGGCCCTGCTCTGCTCCACACACAGGCATATCTCTAGGCAGTTAGAGCATCTCTTCACCTGGGTCAGCAGCTTTAGCAGTCTGTCCCTTCCTGTGAAGATGATGTGAAGCAGGGCCGTCACTGCTCCATGCCCAGGCAGATCTCCAGGTATCTGGAGCACACACTCTTCTGGATTAGGAGTTTAAGTCATCCCCACCTCCCATGTAGAGAACTTGAGAACTTGGGGTAGCACACAGCACACAGCACAGGGACCCTGGGCCCTGCCTAAGAAACCACATTTTCCACCTGGTTCCCCAGGCCTGTGATGAGAGGGGCTGCCATGAAAGTCTCTGACATGGCCTGGTGCCGAGACCAGCTCAGTTGTGGAGACCCTAACCCAGTGGTGCTAGAGGATATAAAGACACACACAGCGTGTGGAGTGGGAAATCAGGGGTCTTACAGGCTCCAGAGCTGAGAGCCTTGAACAGAGATTTAACTACATATTTATTGACAGCACATTAGTGATAAGCATAATTATATAGATTACAGATTAACTAAAAGTATTCCTTGTGGGGGAAAAAAGGGATGGGCTGAAATAAACGGATGGGTCTGGATAGTTATCTGCAGTAGGAACATGTCCTTAAGTCGCAGATTGCTCATGCTATTGTTTGTGGTTTAAGAATTCCTTAAGCCGTTGTCTGCCCTGGGTGGGCCAGGTATTCCTCACCCTCATTCTGGTAAAACCACAACCTTCAGTGTGGGCATCATGGCCATCACGAACGTGTCACAGTGCTGCAGAGATTTTGTTTTATGACCAGTTTGAGGGTCAGTTTATGGCCAGATCTTGGGGCCTGTTCCTAACATGTCCCCTTTCTTTGTTTTGCAAAGTGATAAAAGCAAAGGCAGCTTTGTCATGGTGAGCTACTCTTTGCAGGAGTAGGGATCCGCATCTGCAGACTATACAAAGACAAACAACACAGATTAAAAGCACAATCATCATTGAAATCACAGATCCTCCAAGTGTCTTTATCTATTTTAATGGATTAATAGCTGCTAATCTGTCTGCAGTTCCTACAAGCACTCCAGTTCCTGGCATTAAGGTCAGGTGTGCCTGGGATGCTTTAAATATTTGTTCTTTTAATTTTGCAATATTCAAAGATAAGTTTGTAGAGTGTCCTTCTAGATGCTTTTTTATTCTTTCCCAAATTTTGATCTTATTAAGATTATTATTATTAGTTTCCACAAATCCTTATGTTCAGCTCCTACAACGGGTCATATCATTTGAGGTTGAGGTGCCCCTATACTGCCATGGTTACAGATAATAGGAATTCTTGCTGTATTTATCATTTCTACCATCTGTCCATTTTGTTCAGACCAGCTGAACATAGCATAGCGTGACCATGGCATGGAGACTGAGAGGTGCAATTCAAGCTAAACATCCCCTTAGGGGACCAATCAATAATGATTCCATAGGAATTATTGCACAGCACCTCTGCCTGTTCTGTAATGCAATCTTCCTAAACAAGTACACTCATTTTTTCTGGCTAGGTTCAATTTTGTTTACAAATAGGTTTTGAGGGCAGTATGCCTCAATTATAGGAGCAGATTTATTATGGTAAATACTGAGATCAGAAAGCATGTGTAACTGTATCATAGAGTGATTACACTCAGGCATTATTGCCAGCCAAGATTGATGAATACGTCCAATAAGTATAATTGTTCTCTGTGTCAGCCCTTGTTGAAGGAATACTCACCACAGTGGTGATCACCGATATCATAGCTATCATTAAATTACTCATTGTGACTGGTAGTTCCAGTTTCCTCAGGTTTTCTTCTGCCATCTGTGATAGCTTCTTGATCATCCCCAGGTAGGTGGCTGTGTTTGATGGGTGCTGCTCTTGGCAGTTGAGGTCCTCCTCAGTGTCAGTCTCGATATGGCTGCAACCACAGGGTCCTTGGGATCATTCCAGAATCTCCTCCTTGGCATTTGGCTCATGACAAGGTCTTGATGGTATCCACGTCAGCTATTGATTTGGTTCTGGAGAAACACAAGCATAACTTCTACCTGAAGTTATTATTTTACTTATTTCCCAAATTTTATTATCAGGTCTCTCCACCAAACCAATTGTTCTGCTTCTGTCTTTGCAGCTGGTTTCTGTAGACGCTGTTCAGCTGCTGATAATATCTGGCCTTTAGGCAGGCTAAAAACATTTGAAGTTAATAATGTTAGATTCAATTGTATATGGGCTGTCCCATAATCCATGTCCCCCTTTCTGTTTTTGCAACTGCTATTTCAGGGAGAGATTCATTCTCTCCACAATGGCTTGTCCTTGAGAATTATATGAGATACCAGTAATGTGTGTAATATTCCATATAGAGAAAAATATAGCTAGAACTTGGCTAGTATAGCCTGGGGCATTATCTGTTTTGATAGAAGCCAGAATGTTCATAACCCAAAACACTGCAAAAGGTGATGTTTAAGACAGGCAGAAGACTCTCCTGTACATAAACTAGTCTCCCAAATGAGGGAACATGTGTGTCATCCATTTGCCAAAGAGAATTAGGTTCCAATCCTCGAGGATTAACTCCTCCTGTAAAAGATGAGGAATGCACCATTTGGCAAGTTGGGCTCGCTGGATAATAGCTTTAGCTACTTTCCAGGTAATGCTGTATCTGCATTTGAGACCAGAGGCATTAACATGGGTTAAATTGTGAAAGTGTCTAATATTAGATATTGCATTAGCAACTAGGCGATCAGCCATTTGATTCCCCTGCAGTTAAAGGTCCTGGAAGAGGTGTATGAGCCCTAATGTGAGTGATGTAAAAAGGGTGCATTCTACTCCTAACTGCTGTTTGCAGTTGGGTAAATAAGGTCATCAGTTGTTCATCTGTATGAAATGGTAACTGAGCATTTTCAATTAACTCTGTGGAATGAACCACATATGAAGAATCAGAAATCACATTAATAGGCATATTAAAAGCAGTGAATATCTCAATTGCAGCTATAAGCTCTGCTTTTTGAGCTGAACTATAGGGCATCTGAAAAACTTAACTTTTCAAGCCAGAATAAGAAGCTTTACCATTACTAGACCCATCTGTACAAACATTTTCAGCACTTTCAAATTGGTTGATATTTAGTTATTTTAGGGAGAATCCAATTAGTCAATTTCAAAAATTGAAACAGTTTTGTTTTAGGAAAATGATTATTGAGAATACCCACAAAGTCAGCTAAATGGGTTTGCCAAGTAAGACTATTTATAAAAGCTTGCTATATTTATGCCTTCATGAGAGGGACAATAATTTTTCCAGGATCGTATCCATGTAATTTAACAATCCGAATTCTCCCATTTCCTATCATAGTAGCAATTTGATCCAAATAAGGAGTTAGAGTCCGTCGATTAGTATGTGGAAGAAAAAGCCATTCTACCAAGTCCTGCTCTTGGACGATAACACCAGTAGGTGAATACTGAGTTGGAAAAATTAGCAAATCTAGAGTCTTCTCTGGATCTATTCTATTTATTTGAGTTTTATGGACTTGCTTTTCGATTAGCTGCAGTTCTGCCTCAGCTTCTTTTGTTAATTGTCGAGGGTTAGTGAGACTAGGATCTCCTCTAAGGATAGAAAATAGATTATTCATAGCATAGGTAGGAATGCCTAGAGCAGGTCATATCCAATTAATGTCCCCTAGTAATTTTTGAAAGTCATTTAATGTTTTCAATTGATCTCTACGTATGGTTACTTTCTGTGGCACAATGGTCGTGTCATTTACTAAGGTCCCTAAGTAGGAATAAGGAGGAGTAGTCCGAATTTTGTCAGGAGCTATAATTAAACTAGTGTGAGAAATTGAATTTTGCAAGTGATCATAACATTGGAGTAATATTTCTTGAGTTGGGGCAGCACAAAGTATTTCATCTATATAATGAATAATGTAACACTGTGAAATTTTTTTATGAGTTGGTTCAATTGCTTGCCCTACATAAGTCTGGCAAATTGTTGGACTGTTTAACATGCCTTGTGGCAACACTTTCCAAAGAAAATGCTGAATAGGCTGCAGGTTGCTTACTGTGAGAATTGTAAATGCAAACTGTTCATAGTCCTGCTCAGCTAAGGGGATAGTAAAGAAACAGTCTTTTAAATCTATTATGATTAAAGGCCAATTTTTTGGAATCATAGCAGGAGAAGGAAATCCTGGCTGTAATGTCCCCGTAGGTTGTGTAACTGAATTAATGGCTCTTAAGTCAGTTAATATTCTCCATTTACCTGATTTTTTCTTAATTATAAAAACTGGACAATTCCAAGGAGAAAATATTGGAGCTATGTGTCCATTTTCTAATTGTTAAGTGACTAATTCCTCTAAAGATTCTAGTTTCTCTTTACTTAGCAGTCATTGTTCTATCCAAATAGGCTTATCTGTTAACCATTTTAAAGGCATAGGTTCTGCAGGCTTAACAATGGCCACCATCAAAAATGATATCCTAAACCTTGGTGGGAACTTTGTCTTTCCACTTGAAGTGGTTCCTTCAAACCTTGCAAATTTTTTTCCTAGTCCCATACTGGGGACATATCCCATTTCATGCATCATATGTTGACTTTGAGAAATATGTAATTGTTCTAGAATTAGAACTTGTGCTCCATAGTATTGTAATAAATCTCTTCCCCACATATTTATGGGTACAGAAGTTATAATTGGTTGAATAGTCCAAGGTTGTCCATCGGGCCCTTTACAATGCAAAATATAATTACTTTGATATACTTCAGGGGCTTTACCACCTCCAACTGTGTTAAATTGAGTGGGTTGAATTGGCCATGCAGACGGCCAGTGCTGTAGAGAAATGATTGAAATGTCTGCTCCTGTATCTACTAAACTTTTAAACTTCATTCCCTGAGTAGTTATTTCACAGGTAGGATGTTTATCAGTAATTTGATTCACCCAATAATCTGCTTTGCCTTGTTTATTTGTGCTTCCAAATCCTCCTGTTCATTTAATTTCATTTTTCCTCATGTCCACATATGGCACAATCAGGAGCTGTGCTATACACTCTCCTGGCTCTGCTTTCCAGGGAACAGAAGTAAACATAACAATTTGAATTTCCCCATTGTAATCTGAATCAATGACTACTCTTTGTATTTGTACCCCTTTTAAATTTAAACTAGATCTTCCTAGAAATAATCCTATCATCCCTGCTGGCAAGGGTCCACAGACCCCTGTTCGAACTTTTTGTGGGGGTTCCCCAGGCAGAAGGCTCACAGCTTTTGTGCAGCATAAATCTACTGCGGCACTATCGGTTTTGGCGGGGGACAGACATTTTACTGGAGTGAGGGAATGGCCTGAGTTGGAAATGCCCCTGTTTGGAACTAGACCCAGGACAGGCCCCTCACGGCATTTCCCAAAATTGGGTTCTCATCTTTATCAAACTTAGAGTGACACTAATTAGCCCAATGTTTTCCTTTTTTTTTTTTTTGCATTTTGGACATATTTCAGGCTCAGCAGTTTTCTTTTTTCCCTATCTGGTGGCTTGACTTGCTAATTTTTTTCTACATTACTTTTTAGTATGACCATGCTTCCCACAGTTAAAACAAGCTCCAGGAAACAGAGTATTTCCTTTACCCACCTTCAGTCCTGCCACAGCTTGCACCAACAAAGTAGCCTTATGCAGATTGCCTCCGATACCATCACAGGCCTTGATATAATCAACTAAATGTGCTTTCCCTCTAATAGGTCGCAGAGCGGCCTGGCAATCATGACTAGCATTGTCAAAATCTAATAACCACAACGCTATATCCTGAGCAGATGAATCTGCAATCACCTTTTTAAGGGACTCCTATAACCGAGCTATAAAATCTGTATATGGTTATTTTGGTTCCTGCTTTACAGCACTGAAGGAAGGGTATTGTTCTCCACCAGAAGTGACTTTATTCCCATGATCTAATGCACACTCCTCTAAGCTGTTCTATGGCATCATCCTGCATGACCACTTGTGCATCTAAACCAGCCCAGCTGCTGACCCCTAAAAGTTGGTCTGCAGTTATATTAATTTGAGGTTGGGCCTGGGTGTTGTGAGCAGCCTGAATGGAAGTTTAATCTGCCCTCCACGTTTTTTAAATTGTAAGAACTGAGCAGGAGTTACACAAGCTCGAGTAAGCATCCCAGTTAGTAGGAATCATCTGACTGGAAACAGCAACATTCTTTAACAGTCCCATTACAAAAGGAGAACCTTGTCCATATTGATTAATAGTTTGTTTAAGTTCTTTGAGTAATTTAAAAGGAAAAGACTCAAAATGTAGCTATAATATTTCCTTGTTGTTTTGTGGGGTATATTCTGGGCAGTTCCTTGACAGGGAACTGCCAAGCCTCCAAATCGCCCTCTCTTCTAGCTTGCTGGATTCCTGCCTGAATAGAACTGAGAGTGGTTGATCAAAGTACTGCTTGAACAGTCACTGGGGCAACTACTTTTCTCCCAGTGTCCTCTGGAAAAGAAAGATCTAGAGGGTCAGGCCACTGTTTTTCTTCAAAATAATGAGGGGGTGCAGAAGGATAGGGAAGAACCTCTTCCTCCTTTGCCACTTTAGCTTTAGCTGGCAAACAAACCTGCTCTGTTACCTCTTCTGTTACTTCATTATACTCTCATTCCTCCTCATCATCAGTGTGAAAAGGTTCCAAGGTGGAACAAACCAGAGCCCACACTTGTCCCACTGTTACCCTGATGCTTCCGAGTTCCCCTTCTTTCTCACCACAGGGACTGTTTAAGAATACTCAAGTGTCCTCCAGCTTAGTTTCACGTTCTCCAATGACTCTTCAACCTGGGTTTGAGCCCCACATTGGGCACAACTTGCTGAGACCAGCTTGGTTATGGAGACCCTAACCCAGTGGTGCTAGAGGAAATAAAGACACGTACACAGGAATACAGCATGTGGAGTGAGAAATCAGGGGTCTCACAGCCTCCAGAGCTGAGAGCCTTGAACAGAGATTTAACAACATATTCATTGACAGCAAGCCAGTGATAAGCATTATTTCTATAGATTACAGATTAACTTAAAGTATTCCTTGCAGGAAACAAAGGGATGAGCCGAAATAAAGGGATGGGTCTGGCTAGTTATCTGCAGCAGGGAAATGTCCTTAAGGTGCAGATTGTTCATACTATTGTCTGTGATTTAAGAATGGCTTAAGCAGTTTTCCACCCTGGGTGGGCCAGGTGTTCCTCACCCTCTTTCCGGTAAATCCACAACTTTCAGTGTGGGCATCATGGCCATCACGAACATGTCACAGTGCTACAGAGATTTTGTTTTATGGCCAGTTTGGAGGCCAGTTTATGGCCAGATTTGGGGGCCTGTTCCAGACAGCCTGGAGACATTCTCCCCATGGTCTTGGGGGTTAGCATTAGGCTCCTTGCTACTTATGCAAATTTCTGCAACTGGCTTGAATTTCTCCCCAGAATTTTTCTTTTTTTTTCTTTTTTCTTTTTTTTTTTTTCTTTTCCATTACCTAGTTAGGCTGCAGATCTTCCAGACTTTTCAGTTCTGCTTCCCTTATAAAATAGAATGCCTTTGACAGTTCCTAACTCACCTCTTAAATGCTTTGCTGCTTAGAAATTTCTCCCACCAGATACCCTAAATCATCCTTCTTAAGTTCAAAGTTCCACAAATCTCTAGGGTAGGGGCAAAATACTGCCAATCTGTTTGCTAAAATATAACAAGAGTCATCTTTACTCCAGTTCCCAACAAGATCCTCATCTCCATCTGAGACCACCCCAGTCTGGACCTTGTTTTTCGTATTGCTATCAGCATTTTGAGCAAAGCCATTCTACAAGTCTCTGGGAAGTTACAACCTTCCCTGTCTTCTTCTTTCCTGTCTTCTTCTGAGCCCTGCAAACTGTTCCAACCTCTGCCTTTTACCCATTGTCACTTCAACATTATTGAGTATCTTTTCAGCAACAGCCCACTCTACTGGTATGAATTTACTGTATTAGTCTGTTTTCATGCTGCTGATAAAGACATACCTGAGACTTGGAATAAAAAGAGGTTTATTTGGACTTACAGTTCCACATGGCTGGGGAGACAGAATCATGGCAGGAGGTGAAAGACCCTTCTTACATGGTGGCAGCAAGAGAAAAATTAGGAGGAAGTAAAAGAGGAAACCCCGATAAACTCATTAGATCTCATGAGACTTATTCACTATCATGAGAATAGCATGGGAAATACTGGATCCCATGATTCAATCACCTCTGTCTGGGTCCTTCCCACAACATGTGGGAATTCTGGGTGATACAATTCAACTTGAGATTTGAGTGGAGATACAGCCAAACCATATCAATGTATAAAACCAAACTGTGCTCAGACCACCTTAAGCACATGTTGTCAGGACCTCCTGGGGCTGTGTCATGGGTGCATATTATTTTGCCTTAACTTTGGCAAAATAAACTTTCTAAATTGACTGAGACCTGTCTCAGATATTTGGTGTTCACACCTTCATGATTTCTGTAGATTACCTGTTCCCTTCTTGAATTAAAAGTCACAGAGTTGAGCTTTATGCACTGTCTTCCTAAGTCCAAGTGGCTGAGGCATGCTAAAAGCCTCTAATCTACCATCTTGGGCAAAAAAAAAAGGACATTTTGATAATGAGCACATTGGGTGATGGTAGGGATGGCTAGGAAAAGAGATTAACTAGTATCCATAGAAGGGGTCATTCTATCCACATGATTGTTTAAATGTCCTTTGCTGATGTCACCTTTGGAAGAAGTTTCATATAGGAGAAAAATATCTTCAGGTTTTTCTAATTCAGAGAGGTCTATATGCATATTACATCCACATAATATTTTGTCACCAATTTTTCAACTGTTTTTTTTTTTTTCAAAGTCCCTGACTAACTAGCCAAATTATTAGCTACAGCCCAGGAATAAGTATGCAATAAAAGACTGTCTATTTCTTCTTTGAAACAAAGTACACATCCAGGCAGGCTTTTCAGAGTTCTTCTCCCTGGGAGGATTTACTTTTATACAAGTTCTTCAGAGATGTCACAGATGGGGGCTGTGGTGTTCCAGCTGTCTTCATTTAAGTAGTAACTGGCTGTAAGAATCAGCTGTCAAACAGGTCTGGGTCTTTTCTTCTATCAAATGACCATGAGGAACTCCCCTGAAGGGCATAGATACAGGATTATAGTGAAAAGCAGTGTAGCTACAGTGGGAACCATGAACATTTGGGCCACTTCCTTATGTAACCTACTTGTGGCTTCAGCTACTGCTTAGGACTGATCTCATAAATACCAAATCCATTTGATCATGGGGTTGTGGTGAGCATGCCCAGCTTTATGGTTGATGAATCGGATTTCAGCAAGTTGCATTGTAAATTGGTGGCCCATGGTCAAACATTTATTTCTCTGTAAGTCCCAGTAGCAGGCCAAGAGCTATTTCTCAAAAGGAGAGTAGTTATCTGTAGATGTTGGCAGTGCCTTACTCTGAGATTCTAAAGGCCAGTGCTGTGATTAATTGGTAAGGGCCTGCCAAAGACTCTAAACAGCACCCTACCTGCCACTGGCACCTCAAGCACCATTAAATCTTCTGAATCACATGGCCTAAGTGGTAATGAAGCTTGCAAAGCAGCCTGGACCTATTGGCACGATTCTCTCTCGTCTTGGACTCCACTCAAAACTGGCAAATTTTTGGATCACTTGGTAAATGCGCCAGAGTAACATACCCAAATAGGAATATGTTGCCTGCAAAATCCAAAGAGAAACCTCAGGCATTGTCTCTTTCTTAATTACAGGAGCGGACCAGATGCAACATCTTATTCTTCACGTTAGAAGTGATATCTTGATATGCCCAACATCACTGGACCCCTAGAAATGTCACTGAAGTTAAAAGCCCCTAAATTTTAGACTTATTTTCCACCCACTGATAGGTAAATGTTCTACCAATAAGTCTAGAGTATTTGCTACTTCTTGTTCATTGTGTATAATCAACAAAATGTCATCAAGGTAATGCACTAATGTGATATCTTGTGAAAAGAAAATTAATCAACATCCTTGTAAATTAAATTATGGCATAGGGCTAGAGAATTGATATATCCATGACATGGAACAATAAAGGTATATGGCCAGCCTTGCTAGCCACAACTAAACTTCTTCTGGTTACTTTATGTGCAGGGGTGAAGAAAAAGACATTTTCCTCATCAATAGCTGCATACTAAGTATTAACACCAGAGTTATATTAATTTGCTCTAGCAATAAAAAAAAAAAAAATTGGTACAGCAGCTACAATTGCAGTCACCACTTGGTGAAGCTTATGATAATCCACTGTAATTATCCAAGATAAATCTGTCTTCTGTACAGGCCAAATAGATTTGGATGAGGAAATCGCCACACTTGTAACTCTCAAGTCTTTAACGTTGGTGCTAATCTACAATCTTTCCAAAGCTGTGGTATTAATTTTGGTTAATTATTCTCCTAGATGGAAACAGTCCTAGTGGCTTTCATTTGGCCTTTTTCACCATTATAGCCCTCATTTCACAGGTCAAGGAACAAATCTGGGCATTTTGCCAGCTGCTGAGTATGTCCATTCCATGTATACATTCTGGAACTGTGGAAGTAACCATAAGGTGAGTTCAGGGACTGACTGTGAGATGGACCTGATCCAAAATTCCATTGATCACCTGACCTCTATGAGGCCTGTCTTGTAGGTCAGTGATGCTTTGGATGTCCTGGAACCAGTGCCATTTCAGTGACAGTGTCCAGTATTCCCCAGTAGGTTTGATTATATCCTTTTCTTCAATGTAAAGTTAACCTGATAAAATGCTGTAGTTCCTTTCAGGGAAGGCTGGAAGGGAAATTAGTATACATTTTCAGTGCACTATTGTGGGGTCCTTTCTCAAAGAACCCTGGCCTGTCCTTTACTCGAGTTTTGGATCTGTAAATTGGCTCAAGTTTGGGAATTATTGCAAGGCTGTGACTCTGTTTTTGTGATTCAAGTTAGTCTTTTGTTCACTTTAACTGAAACTTCTCTGCTTATACAGATCAAGTAAGAATTTAGTAGGCTTCTATATTAGTCTGTTCCTGATGCCAAAATAAAATGCTAGAGAGTGGGTATTTATAAGAAAGAGAAATGTATTTCTCACAGTTCTAGAAGCTGGGGTAGGAGATCAGGCCACTGGAAGATTTGGTAGCTGATGAGGACCTGGGCTCTTTTCTCAAGATAATGCCTTGTTGCTGTGTGGCCAGAGGTGGTAAACACTGTATCCTCAAGTGGTAGAAGGGAAGGAAGAACAAAAAGGATACACAGATTCCTTGCATCCCTTTTGTTAGGTAATTAATTCTATTCATGTGTTCTCTGCCCTCATAACTTATTTGATTCCTAAATTCACTCTCTATTCATACTATCATATTGATTATTAAGTTTCAGCCTATAAGTTTTGGGAATATACATTTACATCATAGCACTTCTATTTTACTTCTAGAAATGCCATAATTAACTAACCAATGCAATAGGTCTACAACAACCAGACTATTCTGGATGCTGCTGTGACTCTTCTCCATTATGGTAAGCACACCATGTTACCTTTTGTGGTTGAATGCCACTATTTAGTCCCTACCATGCCAGGATCCAACTATTTCCATTGCACTTAGGTTTTCCAGTTCAGTGATTGTAGTTCCTATTATGAGGTCTGGCCTACAGAGAAGAATGATCACAGAACTCTTTAACAAAGCCAGGAATCTCCTCAAAATATTATTTCTCACAGTTGTGGTGACAGATATCTCCTCTGGACTCTCCCAGTGGGAATAAGTATATCTTAAATGGCAAATCAACACTAACATTCCCATCTCCCTAAGCCATTGAATTCCTTCTTCTACATTAAACCACGCCTCGTCTGGCATGTTCATTGCACTCACCGTGGGTCATCTTTTGATCCATGTTTCAACCAACCAAACAGACAAACTGTTGGAGCCCTTTCTAACTTTCTGAGCTGCAGTATGAAATGCAGAATTTCTGCTTAGTGGGGCCCACATCAACAAATTTAGCCTCATTCAACATTATGTTCCTTCCACCATTATGCCACATCCTTAGTATTTATTCCCATACATGCTCTATGCACTTTTGCTTGTAAAAATTAGAACATTTAAGTAGTTCTCATAGAATATAGTACATATGCCAAATTTTGTTCCTCACTTTTAGGGGCCTGCTGGGACTTGCGTCTATTTTTAGGTTTAGAAGCAAAAAGGGGTGGTGAAGGTGGATGCTGAGGAGAATCAGTCTTATCTTTCATGAAAACTCCCTCAGGGGAGCCCACTAGAGTTTCTTTGGGCAGTATATGGCCAATCTTCTTCTGATGGACGTAAAAAGACAAATGCCACTACAGAGAAGAGGCTAATATCACTGGGGTTAAAACACTACACTCACTGATTTTGGAAAGGCTCCTTCCACCAGGATGGGAACTTATCCTCCAATGGCAAGAAGATTCATCATAATTTAGTGGCTGAATGTCCCTAGCTTTATCAGAGACTTCCCACATGCTCTATCCCATCTTATAGGATGCCATTTTTCCCTTATCAATGCCCTCACATTAAGATTTGACATCTTGTGAAGCTGAGAGTCCTACTTTTGTTGTAATTCAGCCACCCATAGGATGAGCATTTGTGTCTGATTTTCAGCAGTTTTAGTGTTGTGGCTATAGCAGATAAGGAACATACAGAAGCTCTTAGGCCATTTATATCTTGAACTGAGAAGTCACATTTCTGAACTTATTCTTTTCTTTCACCCATTTGTCTAGAAACATTAGGAGCAAACAATGTTGTTATATTCCTTAATTTTCCAGAAATACTTGAAAGTATCATGTATAGAGTCACCCAGTTTCTTGCTCTTTAGAATTGTTTGATTAGAAGTATCTAATGCAAGTATTTTTGTAGTATCAATCAACAGTTCACCCCATTGATTATCAGTGCTCTCTTTACTAGTAGAAACAAAGTCATTAGCATCTTTAAATCTAATCAGATTGGATAACCAATTTCAGAAATTCCACAATCAAATTAGAAAAGTTATCTCTAAATTTTCATTGCTTTAGACACCACCCTTGATACCAATTTCTGTATTAATTGGAGTTTTCCAGATAAACAGAAACAATAGGATGTATGTGCATGTGTGTAAAATGATTTTTAATGAGGACTTTCTCATGAGATTTGGGAGCCTGAGAACTCACACAATTTGTGATCTGCAAGCTGAAGGCCAGAAAAGTCATTGATATTGTTCAAGTCCAAATCTGAAGGACAAAAAAATCAAGAGTGTCAATACCTGAAGGCAGAAGGTGCATGTGTCAGCTCAATTATAATATGCAAATTGACTTATTCTTCACCCTTTTTGTTCCATTCAGGTCCTTGGTGGATAAGATGACACCCATTCACATTGGTGAAGGTAGTGTTCTTTACTGTCTACTGACTCACATGCTAATCTCTTTTGCAGACACTCTCACAGGTACATCCAGAAACAATGCTTTACCAGTAATCTGAATATTACTTGCCCTAGTCAGTTTGACCTGTTAAATTAACTTACAACACATGAAACATTGACTTCTCATTGTCATGTAGTCTATTTTTGACAACTTCCTGTTCTACTCCTTCATAAGGTGAGATAATCAGAGCTCTTTCCATAACTTTTTGGCCTTACAACTCAATCCAACCTGTGATGGCTGAAGTTTTAGAATTTCCTAGTTGTATTTTTTTTGTTCTTTTCAATATAAATTAATTCTCTAAAAATAGACGGAAAACTGAGGACATAAAAACTGATCCTAATATTATTAAAGCTTATTATTCCAAAATCCTTTCAAGTTATATTTTTATGAAGACATTTTATGTTGGGGTTATGTGTCCTATAACCAAAAAATTACTATATAATACTGACATTGTAGAATTCAGATTTTAATTTGTCATGTCATTGGAGGTGGAGACAAATTACATTATTTGATCAAATATTTCAGTCATAGTAAAAATGGCATATAGGAGTTGGTTGTATGAAAAACGAAGAACAAAAATCAAATTCATTCTCAGCTTTCCATTTTTAAAAAACCTTGATATATTGGCAACAATATTTTTATTAAAAATAAATATATTCAATTAAATTTTTATGTATACTATTGAATTTAATAACATTGCATACAAAAAGAAAACCCAGATACACTACTGTTGAATGCTTAATTACTAATTTGGTGACATACAAGTTTATCTCCTACAGAATTTATATTGAACAGCTAGCTTTTTCTATACCGTATTTAGTATTTACCAGCATTCGGGATGTTTGATATCTTCGATTTTAAAATTATATTCATTAATTTGTCTGATTCTAAATCCTGGATGCAAAATTATCAGTTCTGTATGCAAGAATTATAAAATCTACATGAGATAGATACCTTCTTAATTTCACATATTGTTACTTCTTCCAATCTATTACTTATGTATATTGTTTATGTATCATATATGTACATGTATAAATACATACTACTTATGTATATCATTTGAAATGATCAAGCATATTGAATATGCTAAAGAATTTTTTTTTTAAATTATCTTTGGGATTTGAATGACTGGGCTATTTTGGCTAGATTTTTGTTAATAAAGAAAAATGCCTTGACTGTAATTAATTGTGTGATTCACCTTCCATTATCGTAAGTTTTCAAAGGCAGTTTCTAGTACAAGGCCATAACAAATGGATGCTTGTAATTTAAAAAAAGAAAAAAAAAGTTATAATAAAAAGTTTCAAGCACAATTTAGAAATGCACAGAATTTAAAGATCATTGTGAATTGCTCTGAAGTGTTCTGAAAATAATAATATTGACATTTTAATCTTGTATTCAACATTTCTAGGCTATTTATATATGCATGAAATTGTCTAGACTGTTTCTTTCCAAGAGTCATTACAATCACTTATTCTTAAGTATATAATTTATAGATACACATTTAGAATATGAATATATATGTATAGTATCTATATTAGAAAATTTTGGGGACACAAAATCAGCACAATTCTTAAAAGTCTCCATGCTAAGGCATATTACAAACCAGTCTAATACCTAACTCCCTAAAAATGTAATACTAGAGAAGATTCAAAGCACATTCATGAAAGTCATTGTAGATGAAAAATTATGGGTCTACATTTCATCAATGAGTACCTCATATTTAAAATAAATTAGTCTATTTTCACATTGCTAATCAAGACATACCCAAGACAAGGTAATTTATAAAGGAAAGCAAAAACATGACTTTACTTATAAAGGAAAGAGGTTTAATTGACTCACAGTTCCACATGTCTCAGGAAGCCTCACAATCATGGTGGAAGTCAAAGGAGGAGCAAAGTCACATCTTACATGGCAGCAAGCAAGAGGATTTGTGTCAGTGAATTCCGCTTCAAAAAACCGTCAGATTTCATGAGACTTACTACGTATCATAAAAATGGAAAGGAAAGGCTGCCCCCATGATTCAATTACCTCCCACCAGGTTCCTCCCACAACATGTGGAAATCCTTACAATTCAAGGTGAGATTTAGGTGGGGACACAGAGCCAAACCACAGCATTCTACCCCGGTCCCTCTCAAATCTCATGTTCTCACAGTTCAAAACCAATCATGCCTTCTCAACAATCCCCCAAAGTCTTAACTCATTTCAGCATTAACTTAAAATTCCACAGTCCAAAGTCCCATTGAGACCCACCTATGGGTCTGTAAAATCAAAAGCATGTTAGTTACTTCCTAGATACAATGGGTGTACAGGCAGTGGGTAAATACAGCCATTCCAGATGGCTTCACAATTATCTCCTTTAACTCCATGTCTCACATCCAGGTCACACTGATGCAGGAGATGAGTTCCCATGGCCTTGGGCAGCTCCACTCCTGTGGCTTTGCAGGGTGCAGCTCCCCACCTGGCTGGTTTCATGGGCTGGCATTGAGTGTCTGCAGCTTTTCCAGGTGCAAGATGCAGGCTATTGGTGGATCTAATATTCTGGGGTCTGGAAGACCGTGGCCCTCTTCTCACAGCTCTACTAGGCAGTACTCCAGTGGGGATTCTGTGTGAGGGCTCCAACCCCATATTTCCCTTCTTCACTGCCCTAGCAGAGGTTCTCTATGAGGGCCCTGCACCTGAAGCAAACTTTTGCCTGGAAATTTAGGTGTTTCCATACATCCTCTGAAATCTAGGCAGAGGTTTCCAATCTCAATTCTTGTCTTCTACACATCTGCAGGCTCAACACCACATGGAAGCTGCCAAGGCTTGGGATTTGCACCCTCCAAAGCCACATCATAAGCTCTACCTTGGCTCCTTTCAGCCATGGCTATGGTAGCTGGGATAAAGGGCACCAAGTCCTTAGGTTTCACACAGCAGGGGAGCCCTGGGCCAGGCCCATGAAACCATCTTTTCCTCCTAGGCCTCTGGGACTGTGATGGGAGGGGCTGCCACAAAGGCCTCTGACATGCCATGGACATTTCCTCTCTTTTCCTGGTGATTAACATTTGACTCCTTGTTAATTATGCAAATTTCTCCAGCAGGCTTAAATTTCTCCCCAGAGAATGTGTTTGGCTTTTCTATTCAGCATCAGACTGCAAATTTTTCAAACTTTTATGCTTTCCTTCTTCTTGAGGTCTTTGCTGCTTAGAAAGTTCTTCTGCCAGATACCCCAAATCATCTTTCTCAAGTTCAAACTTCCACAGATCCCTAGGGCAGGAGCAAAGAGCCTCCAGTCTCTTTTCTAAAGCACAGGGTCACCTTTGCTCCAGTTCACAACAAGTTCCTCATCTCTATCTGACACCACCTCAGCCTGTATTTTATTGGCCATATCACTATCAGCATTTTGATCAAAGCCATTTAAGAAGTTTCTAGAAAATTGTAAACTTTCCCAGATCTTCCTGTTTCTGAGCCTTCCAAACTGTTCCAACCTCTGCCTGTTACCCAGTTCCAAAGTCACTTCCACATTTTCAGCTCTTTTTACAGCAGCACCCCACTCTACCAGTAACAATTTACTGTGTTAGTCTATTATCACGTTGCTAATAAAGACATACCTGAGACTGAGTACTTTGTAAAGGAAAGAGATTTAATGGATTCACTGCACATGTCTGGGGAAGGACATGTGCATGGGAACTCCCCTTTATAAAACCATCAGATCTCATGAGACTTATTCCCTATCATGAGACTAGCACAGGAAAGACCTGTCTCCATGACTTAATTATCTCCCACCAGGTTCGTGCCACAATGCATGGGAGTTGTTATGATTCAAGGTGACATTTGGGTGGGGACACAGAGCCAAACCATATCAACTAGTATGCAAATCTATTATGAAATAAAGAAAAGGTTAGGTACCTGCTTTTATTCAAAACTAAAAGGTCTCTGAAGAAAAAAAAAACAAACAAACAAACAAAAAACAAACAACAACAACAACAACAACAAAAGAAACAAGAAATGAACAAAGAGAATGACCGTAGTAAAAAGGAAGACATATTGATTTTTTTTTTTTTTCTTTTTTTTTTTTGAGATGGAGTCTTGCTCTGTTGCCCAGGCTGGAGTGCAGTGGTGTGATCTCAACTCACTGCAAGCTCTGCCTCCCAGGTTCACGCCATTCTCCTGCCCTAGCCTCCGGAGTAGCTGGGACTACAGGCACCTGCCACCATGGCTGGCTAATTTTTTGTATTTTTAGCAGAGATGGGGTTTCACCATGTTAGCCAGGATGGTCTCGATCTCCTGACCTCATGATAAGCCCACCTCGGCCTCCCAAAGTGCTAGTCTCAAGGTGTAATTTGAGTTGCAGTTGAATCATCTGTGGCTGAAATAACGAATTATTTATACCACCCTAAAAATCTCAGGAATGTAACACCCAACTTTCTTATCTAATATGAAAATTTGAAGGAGTCAATAAAATATGGTTTTATTAAAATATTAGTTGCTAACTACTGTTCTTAAGTTATACATATATTTCTAATTTCCATTTATATTGTTTCAAAATTCTTTGTACTGAGTGTGGTGTTAATTTGTCGTGTTTGATTTTATCTTTAGAAATCAATCTAAATTTTTTTTTTGTAATAATTTACTCAAATTTTAATTTTATGCGTATTTCCACAGGTTCATGATTGACTGTAACTGATACAACCTGATTTATTTTGTTAACTTTTATTTTATTATGCTAAAAACACTTAATAGGAGATCTCTCCTCCTAACAAAATTTTTAAGTATACAATACACTATTGTTGACTATAGGCATGTTGCTGTACAGCACACACCTAGAGCATATTCATCTTGCTTGACTGAAATTTTGTAGACACTCCTCAACATTCCTTTTCTTTCTGCCTCTGGAAGCCACCATCTCACTCTTTGATTTTATACATTTGACAGTTTTAGATATCTCATATACTTGGAATTACATAGTAGTTGTCTCTGTGACTGCCTTATATCACTTAGCATAATGTCCTCAAGATTCATTCATGTTGTCCATATTGCCACATTCTCTTGTTTTCTAAATCTAACTAGATATCATTGTGTGTATATTCAATATTTTCTTTATCTTTTTATCTGTTAATGGACATTTAGGTTTTGCATGGCTACTGTGAATAGTACTACATTAAACATAGAAGTGCTAATAATCTCTCTGAGATCCTGATTTCAATTATTTTGCATAAATATCCAGAAGTAAAACTTTCTTTTTTCATATGGTAGATCTTTTCATTTTTTTAGTAACTTCCAGTCTGTTTTTCACAGTTGCTTCACCATTTTGAATTCCCATCAAAAGTATACAAAAGTTCAAATTTATTCACTTTGTGACTAACATTTTTTTCTTATTTATTTATTTTTTTACAGTAGTCATCTTTTTCCACCTGGTTTATTTCTAAATTAACTAACAGGAGTTCTACATATAAACATTAAGATTGAGCACCCCTATACAAGCTAAATCTTAGTAGAATTATCCACATTATTCTGTTACTTTTTCAACACAATGTTTATTTCAAAGCAACACACTACTAGAATTAAAATTAGAGACCCTTTGGAAAGTAGAATATCATTAACAAATAAGCATTTGCCAAATGCTTTTTGAACTTTTTTCAAATACGTTTGAACTTTTCATTAATGTGCTACTTAGCTTATTAGTTCTGAAAATTCTAGCTCTGGTTTATTAGAATAGACTCATATTTAGGTATAAAGGATTACATATGGAAATATTACAAATAAGAGCATATACATTTGTCAGTATACAGATTTATTTTTCTGTCAGTGAATTGGAGTTTCAAACAATGATACCCCAGTAGAAACAAGCACACCTAGTGTTCAGATATTGGCTGATCATATTACTCTTTAATTAAAAAAAAAAGAAAAAAAAGAAAACGCTCCTTGGAGAAATGGCTTCAGACTCATCTTGCATATTTTCTGCTCCCATCCTAATTCTACAAAGCAGAAAATATACAAGATGAGCCTGAAGCATTTTGCAGTACCAGAAAGTAAGGATAAACTTACTAAAAAAAAAAAAAAAAAAAATGATGGTGTATCAAAAGGACACAGAAGTCAAATAAACAGGCTCCCAATAGCCAAAACTGAAATAATCTGAGTAATAAATTACATTAAATAGTATTGAATTACAACCCATGTATAAAATAAATATCCATGAGTCCATATTGATATAAATAAATAAGCAAATTCATTGGAGAGAATGAATAATTCTCTTCTATAAAATAATTCCAAATTACTTATGAGGACACTGCCCTAAAGGAGGGGGAAAAAACTTTTCTACTCTTTCAGACAGAGTTGTGAATAATAATTTTCCTCCAAACAATGCATGAAAATGTAGAGAAAGAAAAAACTTTTCGGGGAAAATACCTGAGAACACTAATTCAGCCAAGATGCTTAAGAAGTAGTAGTAGTAGTAGTAGTAGTAGTAGTAGTAGTAGTAGTAGTAGTTATTGTTGTTGTTGTTGTTGTTTGAGACAGAGTTTCGCTCTTCCTCCCTAGGCTAGAGTGCAATGGCACAGTCTCGGATCACTGCAACCTCTGCCTCCCACGTTCAAGCAATTCTCCTCTCTCAGCCTCCCATACAGCTGGGATTACAGGCACCCACCACCACTCCTGGCTAATTTTTGTATTTTTAGTAGAGATGGGGTTTCACCATGTTGGCCAGGTTGGTCTCAAACTCCTGACCTCAGGCAGTCCACCCCCCTTAGGCTCCCAAAGTGCTGGGATTACAGGCATGAGCCACTGTGCCCAGCCAGGATGCTTAATTTAACACCAACAATGACAAGCTTCTTAGGAGTCTGTAACCTTGATAAGATATGATTAAAAAATAGCATTTTATCTCTATGGTTTCTTTTTTTCAAGAAAAAGTCTTTATAACTTCAGTCTCATAATGAGAAAATATTATGAAAATCCCAGTTGAAAGACATTCTACAAAATACCTGAACATTACTCTTGAAAAAAGAAATCATCTGAAGACTGAAAACTCACTGGTAAAAGTAAAACATAGAAATGATAACTACAAAATTTTTTAAGAGATAGGCAATATGAAAATATATAAATTGAAACAACAGAAAGCCATGGGTGGAATTAATGTATAGAGGTTTTAGTGTTTGCTTACTTGTATGGTTTTGTTTTGCAATCAAAATTAGGTTGTTGTCAGTTTTGAAAGACTTGTTATAACTATAAGGTATTTTTTGTAAGGCTCATGAGCTACAACATATAAGAAATACACTTAAAAAGAATAAATTATGAATCATATTACCAAAGAAAATCACTTAACAAAGAAAAACAATAAGAAATTTTAAAAAATGAAGGGAGAATTTACAAAAACACCAGATAACAAGTAAAACAGTAGGAGTAATGAAATTTTAACTATTAATAATAACATTAAATGTAAATGGACTAAATTTCCAATTAAAAGACATACTGTGGCTTTAGGCACAAAAAAGTAAAAAGACACAACTGTATGTTGACTATAAGAAACTTCTTGTACAACAACATGGACCAAGAATGAGTAATGAGTGAGAAGCAGTAATAATAATAATAAAATCCTATCAAACATAAGCCCAGACCTGGATGACTTCACTGATAAATTTTGCAAACATTTAAAGAAAAAGCAATAAAAATTCTACTCAAACTATTCCAAATAATTAAACGTTACTACGAGGAAATTCTTCCAAGCTCATTCTAACTGGCCAACATTACACTCATCCCAAAACCAGAGTAAGACACAATAAAAAAGAAAACCACAAGCACTAGCAATTCTGATGAATATAAATGCAAAAATGTTCAACAAAATACTAGCGAACATAATTCAACAATACATTAAAAAAATTATGATGTAGTGATCATGATTACCCATGGGTACAAGGATGTTTTAACATATGCAAATGGGCAAAAAAGTGGTTCTTACTGTTGCGTAGTATGTTTCTTCTACATGCCAGAACAATTAGACAATAGAAAGACATAAATAGTATCCAAAGAAAAAGTTAGATTGTCCTTGTTTACAAATGACATAATCTTATATTTAGCAAGCATAAAGTTTCCACCAAAAAAATTCTTAGAATCAATAAATAAATTCCATAACATTATCAGATACAAAATCAATAGACAAAAGTTAGTAGCAAGCCAGGCACAGCAGCTTATACCTGTAATCCCAGAATTTTGGGAACCCAAGGTGGGAAAATTGCTTAAGCCAAGGAGTTTGAGATCAGTCTGCAAAACATAATGAAACCTTACTTCTAAGAAAAACAATTTTAAAATTAGCTGGATGTGGTAGCACATGCTTGTGGTACCAACTACTAAGGAAGATGAGTTGGGAGAATTGTGTGAGCCTGGGAGGTTGAGGCTGCAGTGAGCCATGATCATACCACTGCACTGCAGCCTGACTGACAGAGTAAGATACTATCTCAAAAAAAAAAAAAAAAAAGAAAAAAGTGGCATGTCTCTATGCCAATAGCTAACTATCTAAAAAATAATTCAAGAAAGCAATACCATTTACAGTAGCTACAAAAAAATTACCAAGAAATAAGTTAAACCAAAAAAAAAAAAAAAAAATCCTACAATGAAAACTGTAAAACACTGATGAAATAAATTGAATAAGCCAAGAAAAAATTTTAAAAGTCCATGTTTGCAGATTGGAATACTTAATACTGTTAAAACTTTCATACTACCCAAAGAAATTTATAGATTTAATGCAATACCTATTAAAATACTAATGATATTCTTCATAATTTTTTTTAAATCCCAAAATTCATATGGAACCACTAAAGAACCAGAGTAACCAAAGTAGTCCTGAGAAAAAAGAACAAAGCTGGAGGCATCATACTAACTGAAATCATAATACACCACACAGCCGTAATAACCATAACAGCATGGTACTGGTATGAAAACAGAAACATAAACCAGTGAGACAGAATAGAGAACTCAGAGAACACAGTTGCATTTATATTCAACATATTGTCAACAAAAGCACCCAGAAAATACATTGGAGAAAGGACAATCTCTTCAATAAATAATGGTAGGTAAACTTGGCATTCATATGTAGAAGAAAACAGCTTTTATGTCTCTCCCTATATTGAAAAATCAAATCCAAATAGATTAAAACTTTAATGCAAGACCTGAAGCTATGAAACTACTTGAAGAAAAGATTGGGGAAATGCTTCAGGAGATCAGTCTGGGCAAAGAATTTCTGAGTAAAAGCTCAAAATGATAGACAACAAATGCAAAAATTAACAAATGGTATTAAACAAAAAAACTTTTGCACATCAAAGAAAATAATAAAGTGAAGAGACAGCCTGCAAAACAGGAGAATATATTTTCAAACTATCTATCCAACAAGGGATTATTAACAAGTATACATACTAAAATGTAGTATCTCAATAGTAACAAAACAAATTTAAAAATCCAATTTTAAAAATGGCCAAAAGTTCTGAGTAGACATTTCTCAAATGATGACATATTAATGGTTAACAGGTAAATGAAAAAATGCTCAATATCACTTATCATTTATCTGGGAAAAGCAAATAAAAAGCACAATGACTTATCATCTCACCCCAGTAAAAATGGATATTATAAAAAGACATGAAATAACAGATGCTGCTGAGGATGTGGAGGAAAGGAAATACTTGTACATTGCTAGTAAAAGTGTAATCAGTATAATATTTTTAGAAAACTGTATGAAGTTTCCTCAAAACATGCAAAGTAGAACTGCCATGTCATCCAGGTATTCCACTGTTGGGTATATATCCAAAAGAAAGAAAATATCAAAGAGATATCTGCATTTCCATTTTTATTGCAGCACTATTCAGAATAGCCAAGCTATGGAATCGACTTAAGTGTTCATCAACAGATGAATGGATAAAGAAAACTGGTATATATACACATCATGCAGTAAGCTCAACAGATGCAGAAAAAGTATTTGGCAAAATTTCAACTTAAATCCTTTATTTTAAAATAATTAAGAAATAAGATATAACTGAATATTGTTATCTGCTTCAAAACAATGAAATTATAAAAACTATAGTTGATATAATTATCGGTAAAATATTGAATGCTTTTCATTTAAGATTGAGCGAAATGCAAGGATTTTATCCTTTTCACTTGGAATTTTATTGGTAGTTTTAGCTAGTGCAATCAGGGAAAAAACTTACAATAAAAAAATGGAATCAAATTGGAAAGGAAGAAGAAAGACGGTCTCTATTTTTATCTATTATGGTTGTTTACATAGAAAATCAAAGGGATATACCCAACAATTTCAAGAACTAATGAAATAAAGATTTTTGCATTCCATTTTATGTAAATATTGCCTAAAAACAAAGAAAAACATGAACAAATCTGTAAATAAACACAATATCTGGATAGTTATGTCCCATGTCAATTAAAATCTACCCTTCACTCCTTCCCTTACTATGCTCTATCTTGTGCACAGGACCAGTAGCATATAAACACTAAAAAATATAGTATTTAATATTCACTTACCATATCAATTATTTCCACTGAGTTGGCACACAGAAAATTGCTCATAATGTAGAAGCTGTGCTTACTATTTCTGAATGGATACTATGAAAGTTTTAAAACAAAATGTTCTCTCTACTAATTAGAGAAAGCTTATTTCTAAAATGTGTAGAAAGACTTCTGGTTTAGATACGTTTACATATGCATGTAATGTAATACATTTTCTAAACAGGCTTCTGGGTTCTGCTGGTCATTTTGACAACTTAGAGGGCAAAATCAGTGTTTTAATAAAATCTGGTAGATCAGGCTACATAATATCTGAAAATGCAGTATGTGACTTCAAATAATTTATTTAGGCGGGAAAATACCAAATTTATGAATACAACTACTAAAGGTAGAGTGGCTTCATATTTAATGTAGTAATATCAAAATAATCATAAAAAATTCATAGAGTAAGTTGTACATTTCTCCACTAGTTTTATAAAGTCATTTTATTGTTGTTGTTCTAAAGCTTTTAACCACTAAACTATTCCACTCTCTTATGCAGGAAAGTCAACAGCTCCGCTAAAAATACTGCCAGGTTTCCTTGCTGTAGGGATGAAAAAGCCTTTAGAGTTATTCTTGGTAATACATGTCAAGATTGAAGGATTCCACAACTTTCTCACAGTTATCTCATTATTTCTGGGATTTTTTGTTGGTTTATTTTTTAATTTTTATTTTATTTATTTTTTTGAGAGGGAGTCTCGCTCTGTTACCCAGGCTGGAGTGCAGTAACGCGATCTCAGCTCACTGCAACCTCCACCTCCCAGATTCAAGCGATTCTCTCATCTCAGCCTCCCAGGTAGCTGGGACTATAGGCGCCCGCCATTTTGCCCGGCCTATTTGTGTATTTGAATAGAGACGGGGTTTCACCATGTTAGCCAGGGTGGTCTCCAACTCCTGACCTCAAGTGATCTGCCAGCCTCTGCCTCTCAAACTTCTGGGATTACAGGCGTGAACCACTGGGCCTGGTCTCATTATATCTTAATTAGTGAAAAAAAACTTTTCCAGAATATTTTTTCTCTCTTATTCTGTCTTTAATAGATATGGAGAAGAATTATTTAGAAGTTGTAGTTTAGAAACTGGACGAGGTGGCTCACGGCTGTAATCCCAGCACTTTGGGATGCCGGTGGGTGGATCATGAGGTCAGGAGATGGAGACCATCCTGGCTAACATGGTGAAAGCCCGTCTCTACTAAAAATATTAAAAAAAAAAAAAAAAAAAAAATTGCCAGGCGTGGTGGCGGGCGCCTGTAGCCCCAGCTACTTGGGAGGCTGAGGCAGGAGAATGGTGTGAACCCAGGACACAGACCTGGCAGTGAGCCGAGATTGCGCCACTGCACTTCAGCCTGGATGACAGAGCGAGACTGTCTCAAAAAAAAAAAAAAAAAAAAGTTGTAGTTTAACTTGTCATTTTTTTGTTCTGATTATAAGTCCCTTAAAATGTAAGAAACATGAAATGTATGAGGTATAATAATAAATTTATGAAAGTTGACCTACATTACAGTAAACATTTCCATTGAATAGTTAGAAATATATCTGCAAAAATATGTGTGGCTATATAGTTTGTATGTAGACATGTAACTATATGCATAGTTACATAAAATTATAAATAATATATAGTATATACAAATTTACAAATAATATATATGGTAATATATGATTTTTGTCTACTTGATATATTAAATATTGAGACAGACATATTCGAATCTCTCTTTGCGATTTGAGTTGACAATATCATTTTGAACTCTCAATTTTGTTTTGAATATTTTTAGCTATATTGAAGGTAAATAATGGACAATAATAATTGGAGCATCTTGTTTAATTGAACATATTATTGAACCTTTGGTCTCTGCGTGGCTCATTCTTTATTTTTTTGATAGGTAACAAAATATGATGAAAAAACATAATTTATAAGCTAGACTTTCATACTTAACATATGAAGCATAGTGTCAGCAAAAAATGGTAATAATAATATGGCTGCTGTTTATTTAGAAATTACTTGGTTACTAACATATAATATCTAGAATTCTCAAAGCTCTTCACAATATTTATTGCTATGGAAGATGTAAGTCTCAATATACAGAAATAAATAACGAGGGTCACAAAACTACTAAGTAATCAAGATTCAAGTAAAACATGTATTACTGACGCCATATCCGTGTTTTTTCCATTGTAAAATTATAACTTTAAGCATCTAATTCTTTACTTGCATATTTAATAATTTGTCAAACTGCCTATAAGTTTTAGGTTGACTAATCATATTATCAACTTTTTATTTTCCAAAATTTCAAACCAAAATAAATAGACAAACTCCATTCTCCACTACTATAATGTCTTAAAGGAAGGACTTTATAAAATTACACTATATTGGTAAGACAGGCCATAATGAATGTACCTTGATATAAGCTAGCATCTAAGAATTCAGATGTCAAAGTGTTTTGGGTGAAATAATATTTTTCAATATTATAATTATTATTATATTATTGTTATGATTGTTCTCGTTAAAGCTTAAATGGCTTCATGGAATTGAGTTAACATTCTAATATTTTGATTAGCAGTTCACTCTTTTCTAAGTAGTGATGAGTCAGTCAATCCTCTATAGTCATGGACCTATTTTCCTCTTTTACAAAGATAACTGGCATATGCAAATTATATTATTAGAAGTATGACTTTGCCACCTAAATATATTGATTGAAGGAAAAATTTGCCTGTCAATAATTATTATGATTATATTCCACTGGAAAAGCTAGAAGTTAAATATTTGCTGCTGTTTTTATCCATTTACCTGTTTGTTTTATAACTAATAAGACAAAGCATTGTTAAACTACTACATTACATCAGTACTAACTAAAGTAAAACTTTCATTCGTATTCTGTTTTTTGCTTCAGAAAACAAATCTATGTTAAGAGTTGCTTGTATATCTCTTACTAATTTCTTTTTACATGATATTTTTATTAAATATAATATTATCTAATTCCATTTTAGGAATAATTTACCTCTAAATACATTCTTTGTACTTGGTTTACCTAGAATGTTTTATTTAAATATACTTTTTTTTTAAATAAAAAACAAGAAATCTCATCAAACAAAAACATAGGTAGTACAACCACAAACAATTCTTACTTAAATTCGTTTCTTTCATTATTATTTTTAAAAAGAACTAAGTAAATCAATTTTATAGGTCACCATAAAAATTGTCACTAATAAATATGCATTGAGTGTTTTTATTGTGTGTATATTGTTTGAGTTCAAGATTGATTATTGCATTTCTTTTCAATCCCATTTTAATAGCCCATAGTCTTTCTCTGTTGAATTCTTATGTGTCACCTCATTATTATTCCTTTATACTTTTTCTCAATTGTGTAATTTATTTAACACTACCTTTGAAATAATTTTTTCCTTCTTCCCATTTGCATTTATGTAATATCTCCCCACAATTCAACTAGATACCAATAAAACAAAATTATTCCATAAAAGTATTTTTAATCTTGCTTCTTTCCATATGAATTTTTAACATAAAGTGATTAAATATTTCTAGGAGCCATTATTGTGAAAACAATTTGGGTCTAGAAGAAGTAAAGGTTAAAGTTTAAATGTTCATGGCTATGATATTTTCTAAAATGCTCTCAGTTAGATATTTCTTCAATGGCAAACCATTTGGTTAAGGGCTCTTATTATTTAATATAATACTAGAAATAATTTTCAGTGAGCAGGAACACAGATTACCATCCATATGTTGTGTTAAAAATTCAATTTTAATTAAGAAACAAATAGTATCATGTTTGTACAATTGTCTTTCTAATTATTTGACTTGCTTTTATATGTTAAAGTCAAGTTTTTCTTTCCTGCAACAACTTCATCAGCAGAAATAGTTACTACTTGGTTAGAAATAAAACAGTGACACTCACTGGTGGGAATTACTTTGCGTCCTAGTGGTATAATTTTAATTTAGATCTACAAAGAGAAATGTATCTTCCAATTGAGATACAGCATGAATTCCCAAAGTGTGGGAATTTCGGGCGTGAGCCACCAGTGTCCAGCCTATGACATTTTAATTTACATATATATTTTCATAAGCTTCAGCTGCTTTTGTAATACATCTTCTTATTTTTACACGTTCCTGTATTTTTTAATTTAATATTATTTTGCATCAGTCAAATGTATTTAAAATGGGTAATATATAACTGAAATTATAGAAGCAAAAATATCATAATCGTTATAATACAAAATACTGGAAAGTCACATCTCGGTGAGTAACTAAGGAAAACTTAAAGATAAAAGAAGCATTTGGTTAGCTTTGAAGCTTCATCAGTTACTGACTTGCCTTACTGCCATTATTGAGGCAAATTTAAGGACAGACTGATTGGAATTTCAAGAACAGATCACAGTAAGTTTTAGTATAACATTTCACCACAAAAAGGGTTTGATGTAAACTTAATAATTAATATTAGTACTGTGTATTCCAAAGTTTAAAATCCAGATGCCAGGAAAGGAAATTTGAGGTGGGCTTATAGTTTTACAACATTTTAAGTATGAGTGTTGGTTACTATATTTGTTCTTTACTCGAGATTATACACATATGACTCTGAGAAAAATAGTGAATTGACTATTTAGACAAGATTGTAAATTTTGTTCAGATTTAAAAATACTGTTCAGATTTAAGTATATTCAGATTTAAATAGATATCTAATCTACCTTTTGTTCACTCACTGAGAGCCTCTACAAAACAAAATGTTCCATAGTTGGTTGCCTAATAAAGATTTTAAAATAAGAAATTTAATGACTTGGCGCGGTGGCTCATGCCTGTAATCCCAGCACTTTGGGAGGCCGAGGCAGGCAGATCCTCTGAGATTGGGAGTCGAGACCAGCCTGACTAACAGGGAGAAACCCCGTCTCTACTAAAAATACAAAATTAACCAGGCGTGGTGGCACATACCTGTAATCCCAGCTACTGGGGTGGCTGAGGCAGGAGAATCGCTTGAACCTGGTAGGAGGAGGTTATGGTGAGCCGAGATTGAGCCATTGCACTACAGTCTGGGCAACAAGAGCAAAACTCCATCTCAAAAATAAAAAAAAATAAAAAAAATAAAATGTAAATTTGAACTAATAGCCAGAATAGCCAGAGCCAAAATGACAGACACAAAATAAAAGCAGATAAATCAAAATGAAACCTGTAAACTCAATTTTCTTCCCCATGTTTATAATCACTTGAATAAGAAAAGTTACAATATTAAAAACAAACAAACATCAATTAAAAATAGGCAATGAACTTAAACATTTCTCCAATGAAATCATACAAATGGCTGAAAGGTTTATTAATAGTTGTTAGATATCACTAATCTTTATGAAAATACAAATTAACATTACAATGAGATCTCTCATCTGTTAACATAGTTATTATCAACAAAAGGTAACAAGTGTTGGTGAGGATAAAGAAAAATTGTAACCCTTGTACACTAATGGTGTGAATATACAACGGTGCAAATACTATCGAAAACTCGATAATGTTCCCCCGAAAATTAAAAATAGTACTCCCATATGATGTAGTAATTAAACTTGTGGGTATATGGTCAAAAGAATCAAAATCAGGATATCAAAAAGATTTCTGCACTCCTATGTTGTTAAACCATTATTCACTATAGCCAAGAAATGGAAACAACTCAAATGTCTATCAATAGATGAATGGATAAATAAAATATAGAATATACATAAATGAAGTATTATTCAACCTTAACAAAGAAAATTGCCATTTTCAATAACATGGATGAAACTGAAAGACATCACAGAAGAACAAATACTGCACAATTTCACTTAGATCAGGTATCTAAAATAGTCAAACCCAAAGAAGAAGAAAATATTAAGTGGTTGCCAGGACCTGAGAGGAGGTGTATGGAGAATCATTGTTTGGTGGGTATAATGTTTTAGCTGTGCAAGGTAAGTTCCAGAGAGGTTTCAGGCAACAGTTTTGCCAAAAGTAGCTCTTAGGAAGCTACAACATAGTGACTATAGGTAACAATGCAGTATTACACATTTACATTTTTGCTATGAGGATAGACTTCATGTTACGTATTCTTATCACACAATAAAAGAGGCACAAGAAGACATTTAGAGTCGATGAATATGTCTATTACCTTTGTGGTAGTGATGCTTTTATGGGCCTATGCATGTAGATAAACTCATCAGAATGTTTGCCTGAAACATCTGGAGTTTCAGTGTATCAATTATGCCTCAATCAGGTTGTTAAAAATCAAAACAGTAAATAAATGTTATAATGAAATATATGGGAAAAAAGTCATTGAAGAAAGAAGTCAGGGAAATCAGATTTTTTTCCCTTCTCCTTCCCCTCTTCCTCCTCCTTCCTTCCACTCCTCCTCCTCCTCCTCCTCCTCTTTTCCACTTCTTCTGGATAGCACTTGGACATCATTTGGATTTGGATTTAAAAAAGACTGAGCTAGGAAGAAAGTTCTGAGTTCTGATTTCTATCAAAAGCTGCATATCCAAAAAAAAATCAATCAATATCATAAAAAAGGATTTAATATTTAGTTAACTGAAAGAAATATATTGAGCTGATGTACTTTAAAATTTCTTACTATTTTCTCCTCCTACAGTCTAGTAAGTGTATTCCCTTTTTTCAGGCAACAGTTTTGCCAAAAGTAGCTCTTAGGAAGCTACATATCATATCATCCCCTCCCACTGACAATCAGAAATTGATTTTTGACTTAAGCTGAGCAGTAGCATTTTTTTGTTGTTGTTGTTGTTTTTGAGATGGAGTCTCGCTCTGTCACCCAGGCTGGAGTGCAGTGGCGCGATCTTGGCTCACTGCAATCAGTAGTCTTCCTCTAGTATTTCTCCAAAGAAAGGACATTTAAAAAATATAATTTATAATTTTATATTAGTGATAGTTTATTTTACATAGTGCTCCATAAACAAGAAAAACATTATGCCATTAAGGAAATACTTGTAACTTCTAGTGTTGATCAAAACAAAAATCTAAATATGTGAAATCAGAATATTTAACATTATAGCAATGCACCTATAAGAGGATAAGATTATTACTATTTTATAGGTATAAAAAATTAAAATAAAAATTTTCCAAGAGGGAAAATTAATTTCTCCAAGCCCATTTTATTTTGAAAAAAAGAATAAATGTTTTAATTCAAATACACTTTTTTATAAATAGAGGTATCATTTCCTTAGGAGTGACAGAGTGATTTCCTAAAGTTCATAGCTGTCTAATGACAGAGAATACATTATATAATTCCATTGTCCTTGTTCCCAGTCCATCTCTGAACACAAATACAATAAAATATCAATACATTATGCTATTATAATCATTAACTCTTCCAACAAATATTTATTGTGTGCTTACTCTTTACCAGGAACTGTGCTAAATTTTGAGACAAAATAGTCACTGCTCACAGACCACACATTAAACACACAGTTAATCATACAGGCAATGCTGACAGTTTAGTAAACATTAGAACATAGTGTGGTGATTTTCGTGACATAAAAATAAGGATGCACGTAATTACATAAAAGGAGAATGAAGTTTCATTAAAGAAAATGAGGAAACACAGACAACTAAAATCAATGTAATAGTTACTCCTGTGAAAGAAAGGTTCAACACAGGACTTATATTTTCAATAAAGGGGAATAGCAGTTCTAAACTCCTACACTATAAAACATGCAGCGTATTTAAAGATTTATTTGCTTCGGTCTTCAGAGTTAAGCAAGAGTCATATATTAAAAGTATATGTAAGCCATATAAAGGGTTTACCTTAAGTATACTGCAAAAACATCCTAGGATCTTAATAAAGCAGATTAAATTATCAGATATATACATATATGTTTTATGGTCAAACTATAACTCAGAGAATGGTTTGAAATGAGTAAAAAAAACCTAAACAAGAAAAAAAGAATGAATAACATTAATATAAAAAATCATGTGTATAAAATATATAGATTCAAATATAAAAAAGATTGAACTAAAATATCATTTTTTTGCTACTGTTTGAAAATGTAAATGAAATAAACACATTTTTGAAGAGTATAATGTACCACACCAACTCAATAAGCAATGGAAAGTCTAACAAGCTATATATGATATGTGGAATGATACTCCGCCTGAATATATCAACATCACAATCCATGGAACTTGTAAATATGTTATCTTAAGTGACAAAAAAACCTTTGCAGACCGGGCATGGTGGCTCCCACCAGTAGCCCCAGCACTTTGGGAGTCCAAGGTGGGCGGATAATGAGGTCAGGAGATCGAGACCATTCTGGCTATCACGGTGAAACCCCATCTCTACTAAAAATGCAAAAAATTAGCCAAGTGTGGTGGCGGGCACCTGTAGTCCCAGCTACTCGGGAGGCTGAGGAAGGAGAAGAGCGTGAACCCAGGAGGCGGAGCTTGCAGTGAGCCCAGATTGTGCCACTGTACTCCAGCCTAGGGGACAGAGCAAGACTCCATCTCAAAAAACAAAACAAAACAAATAAACAAAAAAAACTTTGCAGATTTGCTTAGGTTAAGGACCTTAAAATGGGATTTTTTTTTTTTTTTTTTTAATTATGAGTAGGCCTAATCTAAGCATTTAAGTCTTTAAAAGAAAATATTACCTAGCAATGGTATGAGGGAGATGTAAGTACACGAGAGATAGTCAGAGAGATGCAATATTTCTTGTTTTGAGGGTGAAGAAAGTTAACTTCTAGAAGCTAGAAAAGGCAAAGAATATTACTTTTTTCCAAAAAGCCTCCATAAAGGATTGAGACTCCACTGATGCCTTCATTTTGGTCCCATGAAACCTATATCAGGCGTCTACACTACAGAAGTGTCAGATAACAAATTGTGATATTTTATGCCACTGTTTGTGATAATTTGTTAGAGTAGCAATAAAAAACTGACATTCTACAGTTACAAACATTACCAGAAAAAAAAAAAAAAAAAGGAAAGCAATTTTAGAGGGAAATTTAAATAAAATTTTAGGAAATATCCTTAAAACCTTAACAAAAATAATTTGGAGATTCT
Source organism: Papio anubis (assembly GCF_008728515.1). Taxonomy (NCBI): domain Eukaryota; kingdom Metazoa; phylum Chordata; class Mammalia; order Primates; family Cercopithecidae; genus Papio; species Papio anubis. The sequence continues at coordinate 58,489,982 of NC_044978.1, forward strand.
TAAAATATTGGAATATTCTCTAACTTATTTTATTCAACTAGTAACAAATTCAGGCAAGGACAATGTAAAAACTAAATTAAAGGTTCATTTCACTCATAAATGTAAGTACAAAAAAATCCCAAACAAAATACGGGCAGACTGTAGTTGGCGCTGTTGTGCACTACTCAGATCTCCCTTTCAGGATTGAAACAATATTCTACTAGCTGCCATGATTTGGACTGTTGAAGGCCCCAAACTTAGTGACTTCCAACCACTATTTTACACAGCCTTATTATTTTGCCGGGTTAGGAATTTGGTCATGGCCCAGCTAGATGAATCTTTCAGTCCATATGATGTTGATGGGAGATAATAGAATTTATCTGTTGGATAAGTTGATCAGAAAGGTGTACAAGGTCTCTTTTCAAATTAATGATGCCTTTGCAGGCATTGCAAAGAATCTGGCTGAGCTGAGTCTGTCAAATGGCATTTTTCTGTGTGAATTCTCTCTCATGGTAGTATCAAGAGAGTCAGACTATTTAGTGGCTTAATTCTCAAATGCAGAGTGTTCCAGGAGACTCAGGTAAAAGCTGCAAGGATTCTTGTGAATTAGCATCTGTGTTTCTATTATATTTCTCAAGCAAGTCATTAATACCAGCCTAGATTCAAGGCAGAGGTGGGTTAAATTATATACCATCTTTCTGGAAATAATAGTAAGGAATCTGTATCTATTTTTATCTACCACAGTTTGCACCCTATGGATAGAAACCATTCACGATCTATTAACACTATGATATTTATCACTTATAAGACCCTTTTGACGGAGCTTGACAAATTTTCTGTAAAGGGATAGATGGTAAATATTGTTGGCTTTATGGAGGTTACATTTTCTGTCATATCTACTCTGACACTGTAGAGGAAAAGCAGCCCTAGACAATACATGAGCATGATGTTTGCCAATACAATTTTAATCACAATGCAGACAATGGCTCAGATTTGGCCTATGAGCCATCGCTTACTGAATCATCGATTACAGCATCTACACTTGAAAAAATTAAATTCTCAGAACCATTGTTAAAACCTTGATTCTCTTTTAAATACCAGCAATGCCCATTTATTAGAAAATTATGTACAATATCATCAAACATTTGTTTAGCAATATATCAAAATGCTTTACTCCTCATCCCCTCCTAAAATCCAGAACAATATTTAAGATTATGTCTCAATTTAAATAATATTGGAAAAATGCTGCACTTGTAAGTTAGGAAGAGACTGCACCTCAGGTAAGTTGCAGAACTGGGACAGCATATAGCAATGCAAGCTGTACATGGCTGTAAATGTATTTTGGGAATGAATCCTGAGGGCACAAGATCAAGGGAGAGGTGAAATGAAAATTCAGTAATTGAGAGTGTATATATATATATATATATATATATATATATAGTAGTCTGCCTACATTTGACAAGGGCTGTGGAAACAATTCATAATGATAAGATACCTCTCTTATAATTCACAAAAGTAATAGATGACACTAAATGAAGTAGAAATGACAACTGCCAAACGAAATAGTTGAGAAAGAGATGAAAAGCTCAGAGAAGTGGGCATACTAGAATCAATGTAATATGTAAGACCAGAAAATCCATCATCAGACCATGTTTTTCAGCAAAGAGATAATAAATGAGCTGGTAAGTATAGGCATGAGTATCGTTGATAAATCAGTGGTGGCTGTTCTCTGTAGGCCAGGGCTGATAATACTGTATGCTTATTCAGAAATGGCTTCTCAGTTATAACGGGAATGATAATATCCCAAAACAATGTAGATCAAATAGATACATTTATATATCAGAAACATGAGAATGTGTAATTATTATGATACATTATTATAAAATGAGATACATATATAATTTGAACTGTCAGTGCAGTTTTTGAACCATATAGAACTACAGATATGATAAAATGAATATGGCACCTCTGGCGGCAATGTTGATGGGCAACCAACAAGGAAACTGTCAATCCATAAAACTAAATCAAGGATGAATGTTTACAAGGCTGAGGTCAGCAATCCTAATATAAACAACGTGATGCAGCATAGATAGGCCTTGAAACTATTATGATAAGTGAAATGTTATTTCAAAAATAGTGATTAATTCTAAAGTATTCAGAGCAGAATAGCCTCAAATGTGAATTTATTAAGTGGAATTTTAAAAAATTACGAAAACAACAAGAAAGCAAGTAAATTAAGAAAGAAATCTTGCAGTAGAAATAATACAACTAAATAATACAGAAGAGACAACTGGATCAGTGAACTAGAATAGGAAGCCTAGAAACAGAACCAGGTAGATATGTACAATTAGTATACAATAAAGGTGACATTTCAAAATACTGTAGTATAGTTGGATCTTGTGGAAGTGATGTGAAGAATATTGAATAGCCAGTATGTGAAAGGCAGAATTAGATTCAGACTTCACAACCATAAGAATAAGTGATTTATTAAATAAAAATAAGGACTGCCTTATTATGTAAAGACGTATAAAGTGAAAGTAGGGAAAACAGAGTAGTTCTGACACAAGGGCCAATAACATGGGATAGTGTGCAGAAAACGTCACAAAATATGTATATGTAAAAAAATATTGTCTAACTCTTAACTCCATATCACATTACACAAAAATTAACTACACATGATTAAACTATCTAGATGTTAAAAACAAAACTTTAAAACTTTTAGCCAAAAATTAGGCTTATACTCTTCTGAATGCTTGCTAATAAATAATATCTAGATAAATGGAAAACATATTAATAAAAATTTATAAATATTAACCTTATCAAAATAAGCCTTGTTGAAAAAAGACCTGTCATAGAAAGTGAAATGTCAACATAAAAATGAAAGAATAAATTTGCAACATTTAACTGACAAAGGATTGCTATGAAACATTTAGAGAGTAATGGCAAAAATACAAGAGGCTTATTAAGAAACAATGGCTGGGTGCAGTGGTTCACACCTGTAATCCCAGCACTTTGGGAAGCCAAGGTGGGTGGATCATGAGGTCAGGAGATCAAGCCCACCCTGGCTATCATGGTGAAACCCTATCTCTACTAAAAATATAAAAATTAGCTGGGCATGGTGGGGCACACCTGTAGTCCCAGCTACTTGGGAGGCTGAGGCAGGAGAATCATTTTAACCCAGGAAGTGGAGGCTGCGGTGAGGCAAGATTGCACCCCTGTACTCCAACAAGACTCCATCTCAAAAAAAAAAAAAAAAAAAAAAAAAGAAAGAAAAGAAAAAGTAAAAGAAAAAGAAACTAATAGACAAAATAGTAAGCAATCCTCGGAAAAGAAAAAGCATCTTTCTGGGCATAGATCATGGTACAGTAAGGCTATCTGTGCTCCACAACCAAGCAGTTCTACAGACATTTGGAGCACCCACTCATCTGGCTCAGCAGCCTTTTTGTGTAGAGATCCAGGTACAAGAAAGGCTCTCTCTGTGACACACCCAGGCAGATTTCTAGCAACTTGAACTTACCTAGGCTTCCTGTGCACAGATCCTGGTGTGAGTGACCCTATTTGTTCCCTGACCAGCCAGATCTCCAGGAATCCAGAGCACTCATGCTCCTGGATTAAGAGTTTAGCTCATCCTCCATCCCAGTGTAGAAATCTTGGGGCTGAGAAGGTTTCCCAGCTCCATACCTAGGCAAACCACTGTGTACTTGGTGGCTTCCCACTGGATTCTCCCTTAGTGCTGCTGCTTGTGTTTGACATCATACGTCCTATAGGCAATCCTGCCCAGTCTGCTCCTACCCATCTTGGCCACCACCACTGCAGAGCTGAACAGGGAACTCATACTACTATGCACTCCATGAATTAGCCAGTTGCCTGAGGCAACAGACTTTCTCCCAGTAAGCAAGGAGCAAGTATACACCCAGTCACATTAGTCACAGCTGGCTTTTACCTCTCAGTACCATCTGTTGACTTGTAGGTCAAATTGCATAGCTCAATATAAAACCTGATGTCAGAAGTGCATAGGACTGTAGAAGCAAACTCAAAACACCCTATGCAGAATGCTGTACAGTTACACACCCTAAGGAGGCAGGAGAGGAAAAGGGAAACAACAACAACAACAACAAAAACCAATAATAGTACAGGAAAATGAAGACGAAGTCCTATCTGAACAAATATAATGACAAAAATTAGAAGTGACAGCATCTTTAGATGAGAAGGAACCAGTGCAAGAATTCTGACACCATTAAAAATCTGAATGTAGTGACACCAACAAAAAATTACACTAGTTCTCCAGCAATGATCCCTAATCAAAATGAAAACAGATAATGAATTCAAAGCATGGATTACAAGGATGCTCAAAGAGATCCAAGACAAGTTCAAAGTTCAAAAATCAATGCTAAGAAACTTCTAAATTGTTCCAGAAAACGAGGGAAGAGAGAAACATCCTAAAAAAAAATTAATCAGAGCTTTTGGAATGTAAAAACTCCCTTAAAGAATTTCAAAATAAAAGCCAGCTAAGTGAATATGGAGTAAGGGACTGGGTAAGAATTCTGACTGCCTTGATGAATAGAATGTGGTAGAATTTTTTTGTATGATTTTAAAAGTTATATAATTAAAGACTATATTGAACAGCTAGTTCTTCCTTGGAACAGAGTTATCAGGGTGCCAGAAAAGTCCAAAATAGCTAATATGGATAGATCACATGAAAAAGACCAGGAAGTATGAGAAACTTAGGTTGTCCACTGACAACCGGTATCAGCCACCAGACACATGTAAATAAATTCCTTTGACCCTGGCCTTAAGTCTTCAAGTTGAGTCTCCAGTAATTGTGGAGGAGAGTAAAGCTGTCCTCACAATTCCAGGTCTAAATTTCTGATTGACAAACTACTTTATTCCATGGAGTTTTGTGATAGCTTATAAAATAGCTATAGTGACTGCAATGGTTTTTGGTATGTGGGAGTGTATGCTTTCATAAAAATTTAGTTTGTCAGTGGATACTGGACAGGAAGATGGCCAGAGTCAGCAAGGATTTGAAGAAATTGTGAGCAAACACCTGGTGATCTTTGAACAAGTCTGTGAAGGCTTCAATGAAAGTTAAAACTAAGAATTCACTGTCTTCTTACTCTTTCTCTCTTTAATTTAATTTATTTTATTTTATTTTTTGGTCAACATAGCTAAAGAGTTGTCAATTTTGCTAATTTGTCCAAAGAATCAACATTTGTTTTCATTGATTTTTCTCTATTGCTTTCCTTTATTAATTGTGTTATTTCATTGTTATTCTTCATTTTATTATTTTCCATTCTAATTTTTATTATTTTCTCCCTTCGGCAGTTTACACGTAACTCCCTCTTTTTTCTTAAGAGACAGAGTTACGTTTTCCTTTCCAATTTGAATGTCTTTTATTTATTTATACCGTCCGATTGTTCTGACTTAAAATGTTGGTACAATGCTAGCTAAATAGCAGTGGTAAAAGTAGAAGCTTTAGCATGTTTCTTACCTTAGGGGAAAGTTTCTATTTTTTCACTTTTTTTTTTTTTTTTTTTTTTTTTTTTTTGCCACAGAGTCTCGTTCTGTCGCCCGGGCTGGAGTACAGTGGCACGATTTCGGTTCACTGCAAACTGCGCCTCCTGGTTTCAAGCAATTCTCTGTCACAGCCTCCCAAGTAGCTGGGATTACAGGTGTTTGCCAGAAGGCCTGGCTAATTTTTGGATTTTTAGTAGAGATGGGGTTTCATCATTTTGGCCAGGTATTTTTTCACTGTTGAGAATAAGGTTAGCTTTAAGTTTTCCATAAATATTTTTTATCATGTTAAAAATAATTTTCTTTATTCTTTGTTTTCTGGATGGTTTTATCATGAAAGTGTTGGATGCCTATTAAAGTTAATTATTTTCTTGTCAATTGTTACCATTAAATAGTACAATGATTAATATGTGTTTTGAGTATATTGATATAATATTAATTATACTCGATATAATTTTATATTTTAGTAACTGAATTGTTCAATATTAGATTTTAAATAATATATAATGCTTAGATTATATTACATTGCATTTATTCAAATTATCCCTTGTTGAACAATTAAGAAAATTCTTTATTGTTATTACATACATTGTTCAGTAAATTTCTTGCAGATTTGAAGTGCTATTTCTTGGTCTTTTTTTTTTTTTTTTTAAGGTGAAGTCTTGCTCTATCACCAGGCTTGAGTGCAATGGCGCCATCTCTGCTCACTGCAACCTCTGCCTCCGGGGCTCAAGAGATTCTCACGCCTCAGCCTCCTGAGTAGCTGTGACTACAAGCATGCACCACCACGCCCAGCTCATTTTTGTATTTTTACTAGAGACGTGGTTTCAGCATGTTGGTCAGGATGGTCTCAATCTTTTGATCTCGTGATCTGCCTGCCTCGGCCTTCCGAAGTGCTGGGATTATAGGTGTGAGCCACTGCACCAGGCCTTCTTGCTCATTTTTAAGCTTTTCATACTCAGTACCAAATTGTCTTCCAGACCATATAAACTGATATAGACTGTCATATTAACATAGTGTGAAATCACTCTTTAAGGTTTTAATTGGGAGTGAAGTACTTGGAAAATGCTTTCTATCGTTTAGAGGGGAAAATGTGGTCTGTAATTCTCAATTAAATAAAAAAAATATATAAATGGAGCATAAACTTACATATAATTTCTATTTGATAGTCTTCATGTAAGCCTGAGTGTGGAGATCAGGAACTAAGCCTAAACTTCATGTAGTCCCACTTCTTCATTTTTTCCTACGATAATGATAAATTAGAATAACTCACTCCAAAAGAGGAAGCTTTGATAATATTCTGTAATTGAAATTTTATGAGTAGAAAACATCAATGTTTGTACTTCTATATCTAATTTTATGAATAGTAACTATATCACATGAGGCCCTTTTTCACTCAAGAATGCATATGAGAAGGGAAACAAGGGCCCAATTAATGTTTTATATGGATACCACTGACTCATTGAAACATATATATATATTATTCATAGATACAGCATATATGTATTTTAACATATATATTTCAACACATTGTGATCTTTGATAATCTGTTGGATTACTTGAGGCCAACTAGACTCATGAGGGCCAAAGAGCATTAACAGGTTTTATCACTAATGATGATACCAAAATATAATTTTTTAAAAATGTTTTGGCTATTTTTTAGCAATTATTACATTGCCATATCTGATATTAATTGCTTACATTTGATGTCATACTCAATTTAAATTTTACATTTCTTCTGTTTATTTTTATATAAATATTATTGTTTACATATTTACATTCTAAAGTAAAATTAACATTACTTGGAACATACATTCAATGTATTAAAAACATATCAGTTAATTTTGTTTTAACAAATACTTTTTTAATGTTCAAAACTCTAAGTTAAAAGCAACACACGCTGCCATATTATAGCGGTTGAAAGTGTAAATTCTTGAAATCTAGTTTTGTGATTGGGGTAATTATTCAGCTCAATCTCTGGTAAATTCAAGTATACATGTATGTATGTGTATGTGTATGTGTAAAATCTTGAGTAAGTTGCTCTTCAAATTTCAGGAGAAAACTGTGAAGTATTGAACACATTGCTTGGTACAAAACAAGAGCTTAATAATTTTTAGTTGTTTTCATGAATATCTTCTGCATGTTCTTTATTATAAAATAATTTATCATAAACTATAAAATATACTTTATATAATACTTAGCATTAAATATATTATGTTCTTTATTATTGCAATGAGCAGTACTAGATACATCAATTACTTCTTGTTTGTATTTTCTATTAGAAATATTAGATAAACCCAAAAGAATATTTTAAGCATGGCACTTTTTACCTCTTTTATAATGTGAGAGAAAATCTTTTTTCAAATATCACGTCACTATAAATAGTTTAAAACATTTTTACCAACAAAAGGAGTTAAAAGGATTAAATATATTTGAGAAAAGAAAATAAGAGCTGAGAAATGTGCACTGAATGGCTCTGACATGTATATTATCTTACCTGGAATCATTTCATTATGAGGGCTAAAAAAATAGCTGTTCTTTGGGGCTTCGTGAATATAGCTCTAATTTCAGCTTCTAATTTCAGGTTCTCATATATAATTACTCTCTCTATGAGTGTTGAGTGGAGGGTTTTTTGTTACCTTGGGTATGAGCTTTAATTTAAATCCTCAGATTTCCAAAATTCTAATTTAAACTGTAGAGCAGCACAGCTATGATCAGATTGTTCTCTTGCAAATGGGGTTTATAATTTGCAAATCTCAAATGAAACAAATCATTTAGCAGAAATTAAAGAAGCAGTTAGTCCAGGCTGTTAAAAAAAGAAAAGAAAGAAAAGGAAACTTAAATACTATTCTGAGAACCTAATCAAGAACTACAGAGTTACTCTTGAATTATATGCCCAATGATGATTGAAGTCTGATCCTTTTGAGAAATATTAATAAGGAAGTTAAAGAAATGGCAAAATGAGAGTAGTCTGAAATGTTAGTATTATGTAGCTGATTTTTATAGTTTATGTTGAAGAGAAAGGATCTTCGCCTCTTCAGATATAGCACAAGTTAGATGCCATTGCTACTGTAGTAGAGAAGAATTCTCTATCTTCCATATTCAGTTCTCCATGGTTCCTAAAATATTAGCTATCAAAAATTACTAGTGCTTTATAATTGTCTTCATTCTTTTTATATTCTGCACATATGGAAGAGCTATTTGCCCTAAAATTGATGACAACAATCTACTTCACTCAGATATAGAAAAGCAGTAAGATATTCTTTATTTTTCAGTCAAAGTAACCAATATCTGTTTGAAAGGAAATCACCTTATGAGAAGACGGTGAGTCTAAGATTGTGAAGGAAGGAAGATCAAAATCAAATCAGGAGGCAGCTTGAAAGCTCTTTTAAGACAGGCAAAGTGGGGCCATTCTTACTTATGTAGCTTTAGGTAGAAGTGAGCTGACATAGAGATTATCAAGATAGACACATTGCCTTAATCTTAGCTTATCTTTCCTAGTGATGCATGTGTTGACTTTAATATTTATAATGCAAGTCTGTTGCACAAAGTGGATCTTTTTTGACAATGAGTATTTATCACAAACATTAACCTACTCCATATAAAGTCTATAGCAATTTCAATTGCTTCAAAAGCCACAAATAACTTAAGGGAGAGCTCAAATGTTGAACCTATTAAATGTATGTATTTTGATCCTCTTGAAATTATAAGGCAAGCTGCACGGGTATTAGTAATATGTAGGAGTAAAACAAGTTAAGCATGGTGGGCACGTTAAGAAATAACATGTCATAGTGGCTACCATGAATAGAAGAAGGGAGAATTTGTAATCAATGAGGCTTATCTTTATTATCTAGGCTTTAGGTAGTCCAAGAAATGGCTTTTAAGTTACAGCCATGGTGAGAAAAGTGTCAGATTAAGTTTTCAAATGGGAGACTTTCCTCTGGAGCCTGGAGCCCAGTAATATCTTGTAGTTCTTTTTTGGTTTGGCCACAAATAGATTTAATTGATAAAATGGAACTATAGTTTCAGGAAAGTGTTTTAGAAAGTACAAATTAAAAATCAGAAAGTATTAGGACTCCAGTTTTATTTCCAGTAGGCACTGGGGTGATTCTATTAGCTTAAAGGTATTTGGTTGCTCCAGGTAAACAATCAACTACTTGAATAAATTTTATGACTTGGGATGATGAATGTCAACCTATGTCAAGTCCAACCAGGCAGACCTAGAAAGCCCAATTTTTGATATAAAAGTATTTAATGAAGTAAGATGTCTTGGTGACTGAGACAAAAGCAAGTGGCATAAAATGTGGGGCATGGTAGAAAATTTTTACCAAATCTAATATATGTCAGTGGGGAATTATAAACAGGTTTGAATCTCTTTAAAAAGATAAGCAGAGTTTACAAAAGTTGGGTATTTCTAATTTCAAATTGCAATGTTAAGTCATACGTAAGGGGTTTGAGAAAAACAGCACATAGGAGAGTCAAATAGGCAGACTGCCTCGTCTGCAGAAGGAGAGGATAGATTCAAGATGTCATATTTTTATGTTTACAGCAACTTTGAGAAATCTGTTGCTCTTTAGGAACTTTAGTCCTCTTTGCATGAGAAATATAATTTGATTATCCTGAGCCTGGAGATGAAGGTGAAGGATACAGGATAGGATCATTCATAAAACCTACAAAGAGTGGATTATAGAGGAATAGCCCTAATCCAGAATGTCTTCATCTTATGTATGCCACAGGAATATGATATGAAGCACTATGTGACAAATTAATAATTCAGCATAAAAATACTAAAAAGAGTTAGTACTCCTCCTTTTGGATATCAAGACTTACGCAACATTTTGAATTCCTTACTTCATTTTTACTCTTTGTTCCAGCTTACCCTACCTTATCCTTATTTATATAACCTCTTTATTAATTTTATGGAATATATATTTTTATTAATTACCCTCAAAATTATTTTTCAGAAAATAATGTGTATTTTGACTTACTCATTTAAAAGTAAATTTAAAAATACAGTAGAGTGTATTTAAAAACATTAACATAGCATCCAAGAGCCATTTCTAAATTAAAAGTAATGATTCTACATAGGTATTACATGCAATATTTGCCAATGCTCATTTCAAATGCATGTATGCATGTTGACAAAGGGTTAAAAAGGTGGTAGGAATTTATTTTTGTATATTTTTAATTGATAGTCTTCTAATTACTAGTATGTTTAATCAAAGCTTTCATAAAGTATTCTACCACATAGGTAACTTAAATAATCAAGCACTTTTGTGAATCCATTTAATAATATTCAATATAGCACTTTATACAACATGAGGACTTTCTACTTAATAATAACAGAAAATAAATGGCTATTAATGTTTTGTCATGATGAGGCTTGTCTAGGTATAGCATATTTCTAATAATGTAATTCAAATGTCAATAATTTGGTTCCAAATTATTAAATCTATTGGTTGAACATTGACAAGCAGAATTATGGCAACGAAAACTAAAGATGGATGTTTTCTTATTGTCCAAGTCTTGAAATTTTTGTTAAGATCCTTAGTTCTATCTCCCACTAAAACATTAATGCTGCTTCTTCAAAGATGATAAACTTCCAGTTAGAAATATACACAAGTCAGAGCCGGGAGCGTTGGCTCATGCCTGTAATCCCAGCACCTTGAGAGGCTGCGGTGGGTGGATTGCTTAAGGTCAGGAGTTCAAGACCAGCCTGGCCAACATGGTGAAACCCTGTCTCTACTAAAAATACAAAAATTAGCCAGGCATGGTGGCGCATGTCTGTAATCCCAGCTACTTGGGAGGCTGAGGCAGGAGACTCGCTTGATCCCAGGAGCCAGAGGTTTCAGTGAGCCGAGATCGCATCACTGCACTCCATCCAGCCTGGGGGACAGAGTGAGACTATCTCAGAAAACAAAAAACACAGGTCGTGATATTCGAAGACAATCTAGGCTTTGATAAACTTTACTGTTTACTGTTAGACCTCAGGACAAGTAACCCAGAAAAATATGCTTTCTCCTAAGAAAGAAGTAAAACTAACTCCTGCTTTTAATACGCAGCACATCTCTAAGGAATTACCATGATGTATACTTCTCTACCAATCTACTTTATCTGTTACTTTTTCTTTAATCTTAGGAAATATAACATTCGAAGTCAGGGCAACTATGGAAATATAAATGAGATGTTAGGAGAGGTAATTCAGCTGTGTGTAAACCTGGGAAATTCAGCTCCAGCAGCCTACCGTTGCCCTGCCCATCCCCCGCCATGATTCTCACCTCAGAGTCCCTTTTCTGAATTCATGATTCTGTTGATGGCACATACTGAGGGTGAAGATTTGTCCACAGCTCATAAATTGCACGTGGTTAAGGCTGCAGCAGACATAAAAGGTGTTAAAAATTAGAGATTTTAGTTCTTTCAAACCCACTACTAGACATAATGTCTGATAATTCTTACAATAAATTCTGGCAAGTGAGAACACTTTTTAAAAAAATAGAAAAATATTATTTGCATGATGATATTTTATCATTATATATTTCAGATAAATAAGAATGAAAAATATCATTATGTCTTAACAAAATTCACCACAATAAAATGAGGTGGCAAAGAAAACTAAGTAAAAAAAGAAGAAAAAGTCGATTTTAGTTATTTTGCCATCTAACATTAAAAAAAAATCATAGAAATGTTAGGTGAACTTTTATTTTCCTTAAAAGGCAAAATAACCTTGTGTTTATAAGCCACAAATGTCATATATCTGGCCATATAAGCTGAAAATTATTTTGAAACAAGTTCAGAAAGACTCTATGAGTTAAATATAATCAATACTCTAGATATTAATCTTTTTCTTATGTATGATAGTGAATTACACTCTATTTTCACATATGTATACTTTGTGACAAAAAAGCAGAATAGTTTAAAATTTTAATTTTAAATTTTATGTAGCATGTTGTAAATTGAATGCTAAGAATTTAGGTAATATATTTTTCAGACTACCTGTGTCTATTAACCATGTTGATTTTTGACCCTTTACTTTGGTTCTGAGCAGCAAGGGTTAGACTCTAAACCAAACTGAAACATCAGTATCAATAAAGCAAACCTTAAGTATTCACCATAATCCACACTCTACAGTAAGTCATTTATATATTTTTTAAAATTGTGAGATATACAATTCATTAACACTACACAAAACATATCTGTAATTCCAAAAATAATTATAAAGCAAAAACCTATCCATATCATTAATAACATATTTATATGTACTGCTACTCCTTACCCTAAAATGACAAAATTTTAAAAATCTTAGAAGTATTGTTAATAATTTTACACCTAAACTACATTATCCAAAGTAATGTCGTTTTTGTTTAGTTGTTCTCTTCACCCGACTCTGTGACATAATGTTTCCAAGTTCCCTCTCCGATCTTCCCTACTCTTTTGTCATTATCTGAATCCCACTTTGTTTTTGCATAAAGTACATGAAACTTTTCTCTTCCTTTGAAAAACTGCCTTTCACTTTCTATCCTGTCTTTTCAAATTTGAACAGTGACTCTACTTCTGTGATTGCCAAATGTCTTTTGAATCGTTGATTTCTATCTTCAATTAATTATTTGTATTAGTCTACACACACGCATACATGCAGACATATTGGTATCTTCAACTTTAATAATACACTCTTTTGACCTCAACTGTCTCTTAGCTGCTATCCCATTTCTTTGCTTCTATTCACGGTAAAATATCAAAATATTTGTATATATTTATCAATTCAAGTTCAAATTTCCCATTTCCTATTCTTCTCAGTTTACTCAAAATTACCTTTAATCCATATTGTTTTCATTAGAACTGCTGTGATCAAAGAAAATCCTACTTCAAATCCTTGAAGAAATTTTTCTATATTATTTTCCAAGGGCTTTGTTTTTGTTCCTATATTAAATAGGTGAATTACATCAAATTAAGTTTTGTGACTAGTGTGAGGAAAAAAAATTCACTTTTAAAAACATAGATACTTAATTACCAATTTTAGTTATTGAAATGCCTATTGTTTGTCCACAGCTTCCATGTGCAAAAATTATTTTATAAATTAAATGTTTATATATATTTCACTCTTTCTTAAATCTGTTTTGTTTTATTGACTTATAGTTGTAATAATATGAAACTTAATTGCCAAGTTTCTAATGAGTCATAATATCTGAAAACGTAACTATTTGCTATTGTCTTAAGATTTTTTGATAGTCTTTTTTGCATATTAAATTTAGAATATTATTTATCAATTTTACCTCAATATCCCAATATAATTTTGATTGAGATTAAATTGAATTTATAGGTCAGTTGATGTAAAATTGATAGAGAATTATAATAGGGCTTTCCAATCCAGGAACAGGATAAATCATGCCAATTATTAAGATCTAGAATTAATTTATGTAATATATTACAGTATTCTATATAGGAGCCTTGAACATTTTTGCTGGAATAATTTCCAATGTTTGCTATTTTTTAAGGTAATTTTATATTTTAAAATTTTTATAAGAATGTACTAGATGTATGTTTTTATGGGGTACATGATATATTTTGGCACAAGGATACAATGTATAATAATCACATCAGGGTAAATGGAGAATCTATCACCTTAAGCATTTACCATTTCTTTAAGTTACAAACTCTACCATTATACTCTCTTAATTATTTTAAAAAGTACAATAAATTACTGTTGATTCTAGTCACACTGTTGTGCTTTCAAATATTAGCTCTTATTCATTCTATATAACTCTAATATTATACCCATTAATCATCCCCACTTCCCTGTCCCTGACCATGCTTCCCACCCTCTGGTAACCATCATTCCACATTGTATCTCCATGAGTTTGACTGTTTTCATTTTTAACTCCCACAAGTAAGTAAGAACATGTGATTTGTCTTCCTGTGCATGGTTTATTTCACTTATAACGTCCTCCAGTTCCATCTGTGTTTTTGCAAATGACAGAATCTCATTATTTTTTATGGTTGAATAGTACTCCACTGTGCATATGTACCACATTTTCATTAGCCATTCGTCTGTTGATGGTTGCTTAGGTTACTTCCCAATATTGACTATTCTGAATAGTGCTGCTATAAATATGGGAATGCAGATATCTTGTTGATACATTGATTTCCTTTCTTTTGAGTAGACACCTAGAAGTGAGATTGTTAGATCATGTGATAGTTCTATTTTTAGTTTTCTGAGGAAACTCCATACTGTTCTCCATAATGGCTATGCTAATTTACATTTCAACAAATAGTGTACAAGGCTTCCCTTTACTCCACATACTCACTAGTATTTGTTATTGCCTGTTTTTTGAATAAAAGCCATTTTAACTGGGGTGAGATATTTCATTGTAGTTTTGATTTCTATTTTCCTGATGGTCAATGATGTTGAGCACCTTTTCATATACTCGTTTGCTCTTTGTATGTCTTCTTTTGAAAAATATCAATTCAGATGTTTTGCTTATTTTTAAATTGGATTATTACATTTTTTTCCTATTGAGTTGTTTGAGCTCCTTATATATTCTGCTTATTAATTCCTTGTCAGAGCAGTAGTTTGCAAATATTTTCTCCCATTCTCTGGTTTGTCCCTTCACCTTATTAATTGTTTACTTTGCTGAGCAGAGACTTTTAAACTTGGTGTGATCCCATTTGTCCATTTTTGCTTGAGTTGCCTGTGTTTGTGGGGTATTACTCAAGAAATATTTGCCCAGACCAATGTCCTGGAGAGTTTCCCCCAATGTTTTGGTATAGTACTTGCATAGCTTGTGGTCTTAAGATTTAAGTCTTCAATTCATTATTTGATTTTTTATATGCTGAGTGATATGGGGTCTCACTTCATTCTTCTGCTTATGGATATCCCATTATCTCAGCCTCATTTATTGAAGAGACTTTCCTTTCCCCAGTGTATGGTCTCAGCACCTTTGTTGAAAATGAGTTTACTGTAGTTGTATGGATTTATTTCTGTGTTCTCTATTCTGTTCCATTGGTCTGTCTCTGTTTTTATGCCAGTACCATGCTGTTTGTTGACTGTATCTCTTAAGTATAATTTGAAGTCAGGTAATATGACTCCTCAAATTTTGTTCTTTTGGTCCAGGAGAGCTTTTACTATTGTGGGTCTTGTGTGGTTTCATAAAAATATTAGGATTATTTTTGCCATTTCTTTGAAGAGTATTATTTGTGTTTTGATAGGGATTGCATGGAATCTTTAGATGGCTTTGGGTAGTACAGATATTTTGAAAATATTGACATCTTCCACTTCATATGCATAAAATATCTTTCAATTTTTTGTGTTCTCTTTTTTTGCATTAATGTGTTACAGCTCTTATTCTAGAAATCTTTCACTCTTTTGGTTATGTTTACTCCTAGTTATTTATTTTTTGTAGCTCTTGCTAATGGGATTACTTTCTTGCTTTCTTTTTCAGATTGTGCACTGTTGGCATGTAGAAATGCTACTGATTTTTGTATGTTGATCTTGTATTCTGAAACTTTACTGAATTTTCTTATCAGTTTTAATTGGTGGAGTCTTTAGGTTTTTTGAAATGTAATATATTATCTGCAAACAAGGACAACTTGACCTTTTCCTTTCCAATTGAATACTGTTTTTTTTTCTTTATCTTGTCTGGTTGCTCTAGATAATATCTCTACTACCATGTCGAATAACTGTGGTAATAGTGGGAATTCTTGTCTTGTTGTAGATCTTAGAGGAAAGACTTTCAGTTTGTACCTGTTCACTATGATAGTAGCTGTAGGTCTGTCATATATAGTTTTTATACTGTTGAAGTTTGTATCTTCGATATCCTACTTTATAAAACTTTTATCACAAAGAGATGATAGATATTATCAAATGCTTTTTCAGCATCAGTCAAAATGATCATATGGTTTTTGTACTTCAGTCTATTAATATCATGCATCACATTGACTAATTTACATATGTTAAACCATCCTTGCATTCCAGGGATAAATCCCACTTGGTCATGCATGATGAATGAGCTTTTTATGTGTTGTTGAATTTGGTTTGATGGTATTTTCTTGAGGACTTGTGCATCTATGTTTATTAGAGATCTTAGCTTGTAGTTTTCTTTTTTTTTTTTTATGTAACCTTGTCTGGTTTGGGTATCGCGGTGATACTGGCCTTGTAGGATAAGTTTGGAAGTATTTTATCCACCTGTATTATTTGAAATAGTGTAAGTAGGATATGTGGTTCTTTAAATGTTTTGTAAAATTCAGGAGTAAAGCTGATTTGGTTTGGCTCTGTGTCCCCACCCAAATCTCATCTTGAATCCCAATTCCCACATGTTGGGGCAGGAGCCTGGTAGGAAGTGATTGATTCATGAGGTGAACTTCCCCTTGCTGTTCTCAAGATAGTGAGTGAGTTCTCATCAGTTCTGGTTGTTTGAAAGCATGTGGCATTTTCCCCTTCTCTCTCTCTCTCTTTCTCTCTCTCTGCCTCCTGTCACTATGTGAAGAATGTGCTTGCTTCTCCTTCACCTTCTGCCATCATTATAAGTTTCCTGAGGCCTCCCAGTCATGCTTCCTGTTAAGCCTGCAGAACTGTGAGTTAATTAAACTTCTCTTCTTCATAAATTACCCAGTCTCAGGTACTTATTTATAACTGCCTGAGAACAAACTAACACAGAAGCCACTGGGTATTGAGCTTTCCTTTCCTGGTAGAATATTTATTATGGCTTTGATGTAATTACTTATTAGTGATGTGTTCAGGTTTTGGATTTCTTCATGTTCAATCTTGGTAGTTTGTATGTGTCTAAGAATTTATTTACTTCTTCTAGGTTTTCCAGTTTATTGGCGTATAGTTAAAGGAAAGGGGTCCCAATCCAGACTCCAAGAGAGGGTTCTTGGATCTTGCACAAGAAATAATTTAGAGCAAAGAAGGTGACAACTTGGAAGAAGTTGCCTTACATATTTGGCTGACAAAAGGAAAGAAAGGTAACAAGGGGAGGCCAAAGGCCTTCCAGAAACACAGAGAGTTGGAAAATCAGAAGACACATGAAAGAACTCCTTCCCTACTGTAAAGAAAGCTCATTAGCCATTCCAAACCCTCATTTCTTCATATATAACAATTACTTTTGATGCAGGATCAAATATTACAAGAAATGAATAAAAAACAGAAGGAAATATTTATACAGAATTATTTTAAAAATTAAAATAAACAAAAAATTATTATACTTCATGAAAAATATCTCCACTCAAAACAATCAACCACACAGAATATAATTCTAATACCTTCCAATGCAAAATAACTTTTCCAAAACAGTCATTTATATATAAATTTATAAACAAATTAATTTAAAAAAAGGAAAATTGACAGAAAACAGGTTGAATTTAAAAGAGAATTGATGAAAACCAGGAAATAAAGAAAATGACAAAAAACATCTTGATAATAAAGACTAAATTGTACTAAAAATTTACACAGAAATTAATGAGGTAGAATGAGAACAAGTGAATTAATTAATATATGAAAATGCTGGATTCTTGACCAAATTAAAATGTATACACAAATCACAAGAATCTTAATTTAAACCTATTACATATAGGTGTATAGAATATATAGAAATGTATAAATATACATATAAATATATATAAATTGTAATATGCAAAGTGAAACTGATGGCAAGAAAATAATGATTGAAAGAGAAGCACAATTTCAAACAAAATTACTTTGTGCAATTCAATGCAAATGGTTTTGAAAAGCAGGATAAAATGGATAATTTTCTTATAAAATATAATTATCAAAAATGGCAATAGTTTTTGAAAAAGAAAGTTTTGATAGACCAATTTCTCCTAAATAGAGAAATATGTCTGATGACTGCCAATTACTTTTTAGGGGAATTTTGATGATAATTTATTTATTTATTTTTTACTTCTAAACTTGCTATTAAAGATAGCTGTCTTCCTGTTGCTCCATTGAAGAAATATTTTGTTTTTCCTCTTTTTTTCATTCAGCGGGTTCAGATTTGGTATGCTTGATATTGTTCTTACATATTGTAACATTAATTGTATCTGTAGTTTGCTGTCTTTCACCAGATTTCAAATATTATCAGTCCTTATTCCTTGAAGCATCATTTCTGCATTCTCTCTACCTTCTCTGTCCCCAGTATTTAATTTTCAGATGTGTTAGGCATTTTTGTATTATCTCATATGATTTTTATCATTTTCTCTGTATATACATTTTATTTTTGTTTTTCCATAATTTAATCTGGATGCGTTCTTCTCACATTCCCTTTTGGCTCATTCTCCTTCATTTACTATCACTTCTCAGGCTTTTGGCTAAATCCAGTACAGTACTTGCTCTTTTAGTTACTTATATTGATTAAAGATTCATAAAGATCTTTGCCGTAATTATTATAATTTTCCAGCTATAGAATATTCATTTGGTTCTTTTTATATGATTTCTGTTGTTTAGTTCTCGAATTGTTCAGAGTTACTTTTAAGTACTGATTTGAAAATTTCAAAATAAATATTTATTCCAGAAGATGACCATTTCCCAGCATTTCAATGAGTAACTCTCCTGTATGATCTCCATAAATATTTGTGGGGACTGTTGTTATGGTTGTTAATTACTCTTTCTGCTTCCCTTACATTCGATTTCACAGAATTGACAGCATTATCTATTTAAAACGTTAAGGATATCATGTCGCTTCCTCGCAAAATATCCTCCAGTAATTCTCTACATACTAGAGTAAAAACCATACGTCTTTTAACAGTCTCCAAGGCCCTACAGTGTCTGACATTTTAGTAATCCCATGACTTCATCTCTTACTGTCTTTTCCCTTGCTCTCTATGGTTGTGTCCTGTACTCCTTAGTGTTCTTCAAATACAGCTAAGAACTTGGCAATGGTTATTCCCTTTTTCTAGAATGATCTTACCCCACCTATCCACATAGCTCACCTCTATCAGTTTTTGATTAAATTACATATTCCTGATGAGGTCTACTCTGGATACACCTTAAAAAATTATAGTCCTACCACCAACCTTGATGCTTCTAAACTTTAAATATAATTATAAATTATGTACTATGTTAATTATCTGTCTCAGTAATAAAAGCACTCAAATAGCAGGATTTATGTTATTTTACTATATCATTGTATTTAATTCATAAAATAATCCTCATTTTATTTTTGAAGAAACTTAAGTGCAGGAAATTTAAGAAACATTTCATTATCACTCAGTTCTGAGTTTCAAAGGCAGAATTGAAGCACAGTCTTTTTGTCTATTCCCTTAATTATGAATGTATATTACCTCTAGTGTGCAAGGTTACCACAGATTATAAACACGGTGGGTAAAGAACTGGAACGCTATTCATTGGATTATGCACATCACCCCTTGAACAATAGCTGCAGCACTGAGGACAGAGTAGATATTTGTTTATTACATTGAGGTACATGGGGAGTTTGGGTTATTACTTTATTTATTTATTAAAATATTTATAATGGATGTTTCTAAGAGTATGTAATACGAAATACCTTTAAAAAAGCAAAAGATATTATTAGGATTCACTAAAGAAATAAAAATGCATTAAAATTATTATAAGAGCAGACTTGAGGGAAAGAAACATCATTGAAGATGTTTATATGGTTGAAAATTTTTTATAATGATATATTTGAGCAGTCTTTTTTGATCATTATATTAAAATATGATCAATATACAAAAATATATTAATAATTAATTTTCTCATAAAACTGTGAATAAAAAATTTAAATGCACTCTTAAGAAAGCAGTACATGAATCAAATTATAAATTATTTCAGACCTCTCAAAACTGTCAGACCATTGTGGAATCTCACAGTCATTTTCACAGTCTCTGTCATTTTTTACTTATGTCAAATTTATAATTTAAATGGTGCAAAATCTATACTGATTTTAAAAACATCAAATTAGTTTATTTTCTTTCTTATGATGTATAATTAATCCCAGTATGAACATATGTGAAATATATTAATACAAAAGAATCTTATTCAAAATTGGTATTTGATTATTTTGGAAAAATATTTATTTTAAGGACAGTAAAAGTAGTTATATAATATATAATACATTGTACAAAGAACTCTACTTTAACTCATCTCAATTTCCCTAAGCACAATTTACAACCCACTGAATGAAAATACTTTAACAGAAATATCTTCTAAATTATATATTTCAAAATAACATGTTATATATTACATGGTATCAAAAACAGAAATAAAAGAGAATGACAAATGAGAGGATAAAGCAAAAGGTTTCTTGTCTGTTATGCAAAATATTGTGGTAATGTTAGTGTATATTTACAATGCATCCATTCACAAGGAGGGGAACACAATGATTATAAGAATTAAAAGGAATTTTTATGTTGAAGAAGGATAGAAGAGAAATAAAAATATCAGGTTTTGCTGCACAATAATCAATCACTAACTCTTAGTGAAACAGAATAAAATATACATTCATTTTAAATTCATGTGGGGGTAGATGGGCATCTTTAGGCTGGGCTCAGCTGGATGGTGGTAGAGCAACTTTGCTAAACCTTTCTTTATTCTGGGTCCTGTACTTAAGGGCCAGCAACTACCCATGGGAAGCTTTTCTCATGGCAATAACAGAAATACAAAAGTGCATGCATGCTAGCAAATTTTAAATTCTGTTTGAAAGAATTTTTAAACTATAGATAAGCATTGAATTGCATCAAGTTATTTTTCTGCAAAACTAAGTTTGTCAGATGATTTTTCTGCTGATTTAATTTCTACTGTTCGTTCACATTGTAATAATAATATGAACCAGATTCAACATGATATAATGTCCTTTTTAAAAATCTATTGCTGAGTTCCATTTGCTAGTATGTTGCTGGTAATTTTTGCGTCTTATCTCAAGAGAGATGGCTTATAGATTTCATTTTCTCTATTATCCTCTGTGGAGTTGGGTGTCAAGGTTATGTAATCTTTATGACTTTAGAATATTTGAATAGCATAGCATTCTGAGCTAGTAAGATTACAAGCACCGCACAGAATCACATGTTAAAATCGCCAGTATAAAGACTTATTTTGCTTCCAAAATTTATATTTTCTAATATTATTCTTCAGATTTGTATAAAGTCTACTAGGATTAAAATTTTTAAAGATTTTTTGATCTTTAAGAGTGGTTCCCCTTTAACAGCAGAAAAGGCAGCAAACACATTTATAGCATGGCAAAAAATTACAAGCAAAATTGACTGACTGATTATATCATGACCTCTTCTCTTTCACCTGCTCTAACTCTGATCCCTGAAATGTCACCCTAATTTTGGACTCTGCCTCTTGGCATTTCTGCCTCTTATTTTCATTTTGAGTATCATTTGACTCCACAAATAATATATCTACATTGACTAATTACTAACTTCCACAGCAGAATTATATTCTTTCTCCTTTCCTGACTTGTCTAGTTTTATTTTTTCTTGAAATTTGGGATTTGTTTTATATATAAAAGAAATATGTAAAACATACATATATGTATGTTACATGCATATAAGAATATATGTATATGTGTTACATGCATATAAGAATATATGTATATGTGTTACATGCATATAAGAATATATATATTCTTATATATATACTACATATATACACTCTATATATATAGTGTGCATGTGTATGTATATTTGTCTCTGTGCAAAACTCTGCAAAAAATTCCCACATGGAAATCCTAGTAAACCTATACTGCAATGACAAAAAGCCACTAGTCACAGTGGACTATAAAGAAGGTAGGAAGATTAATAACATTGAAACAGAAGTAAAATTTGTAGGTGATGAAAGTGGTCTGTGTCTATATCAATACATGGGTGTACACATTATCAAAACTCACCAACTCTAAACATAAGTACATTTTATTGTTTGTAAGTTACACTTCAATAAAGTTAATTAAAAATGGAAAATATTTCTATTTTGGGGTTTATTCGCTAGTAATGCACCAGAAACTGTAGTCAAACTAGTGGCAGTATTCTTTGAGGTATACAGCATGTTATGGAAGAAATCCATTAATGTGATATTTATTAACAATGTCCCTCCCCTGCTTTTTTTTTTTTTTTTTTTTTTTGAGATGGAGTCTTACTCTGCCACCCAGGCTAGAGTGCAGTGGCCTGATCTCAGCTCATTGCAACCTCTGCCTGCTGTGTTCGGTCTATTTTCCTACCTCAGCTTCCTGAGTAGCTGGGATTACAGACATGCACCACCACGCCTGGCTAATTTTTGTGTACATATATATATATATATATATATATATTTTTTTTTTTTTTCTTAATAGAGATGGGGTTTCATCATGTTGGCCAGGCTGGTCTCGAAATCTTGACCTCAGGTGATCCATCCACCTCGGCTTCCCAAAGTGCTGGGATTACAGGTGTGAGCCACCGCCTGGCCAAAGATGTCCTTTTTTAAAAACTTGTCATTAATAGAGGACTTCTCTAGGTAGCATTGATTAATAAATTTTATTTGGCCAACTTCATACTCATGGCATTTTTAGCAATGGAATTCAATTGAAGTTAATTTGGGTAGGATATTATGAAACTTTATTGGAAAATATTGCCTCATTCTGGGAGGTTGACTTGTCGTCCATAGATTATTTGAGCATAAAATCATTCACATTAAAAAAAGAATAGCTAGCTTTGTTGGACGTGTGATTACCAACATAGAAAATTGCAAGCACAACTCACCTTTTCAGCCCTTGGCACAATTGATTAACATTCTAAACTAATTACTATCCGCCAGCTAATATGTCAGCCATCTAGGTTTACCTACTATTGAAGATAAACCGGTGACTTCAGAAAATATACTCCCATTTGTATATGATTAAAATATATAGACTGTGTAAACCCAATTATTCTTGAAACGTAAAGGATACATTAAAACCTCTTAGTACAACTGATACTATAGAGATTTATCAACGAGTCTACCATGCAATTTAGCATGCAAGAACATAGGCCAGGCAGAATGTAAGAAAACAAGATAGCTCACAAAAACAACATTCCACACAGAACACTTATTCTTTCTGTCTTTAGGTTGCTCTTTTAAACTAGAGGTCAGCAAACTTTATACAGAACCAGAGAGTAAATATTTTATACCTTGCAGACCATATTTTATTTGTCACAACTACTAAACTCTGCCATTGTAGCATGAAAGTGGTCAAACAAAAATTATTTTATTTTCAGGCTTTCCTTCCAGGACTTATTTTCTATCCCATGTTTTGTGTGTGTGTGTGTTTATTTCAGTTATATTGGTTTTCTTTTCACAGTAGAGTGTTAGTAACAAATTACTGAATGTAGCTGTGTTCCAATAAGAATTTAGCAGCAAAAGTAGGAGACCGGCCATAATTAGACCCCAAGCCATAGTTTACTGAACTCTGTTCTAAATTATCATTAGAAAACTAATGGTACTCAAACATTCTACTGGGCTAATATCCTTTTTGCTTGCCTCCCATAAATTTAGAAATATTTACAGATTATATTAGTACCAGAACTGATAAATCAATGATGTTGCAGTTATAGAAGCTATGTTCCATCCCTTATTAGTAAAATAAATTAAGAAATGAGTTTAGGAAATAGGTAATTATACTTTGTAAAATGATGTGGTGAATTTTTATGACTGAGAAGTGTTGCAATCTCTGAAGTGGTCTCCAATACACGGCATCTCTCAGTTTCAACCATGTTCTTTAGATATGAGAAATATACCTAAGGGATCAAGATAAAAATGAAAATGTCAAATACAGTTTTGACAGAGATCAGGTAGAAGGACACAGCTTAATGAGGAAACCAGATGGTTCTGCTAAGTACATATGAGAATTAAATATATTTATCCACCTGCAAAAAGTGTCACTTGATGTAATGTGGATTTGCCCTTTTGGAGCAGAGCAAAGCAGGATCTCCATCTATATGTACTTAACTGCAAGAAAAAAGAGGCTTGAGATGAGATAAGCATACCTAGCTACCCCTTCCAAATTTGCATATCTAAGCATTCTTTTTACCTTTCAGAATCAAGAGTAATTATAAAGGAAGACTGAAGTATTCCCACTAATAAATGAGATTAAATATATTATTTACTACTAATATATTTGACTTTCTTCTTTGACAAGGACACTATTTTCAATATCTGAACTTCAAAGACTGCTGTTTGAAAGTTATGTGTTTAGTGAATTTTTCAAAAATGATTAATCTCTGGTGGATTCTGAATACCTCTTTTCTATCATTACATTCACAGTCAATAGATACATCAATAACATTTTATTTTCATGACTATACACTGCTGATTGTAATGCACTCATTAGAGATTTATGTAGGCTAACATTGGTTTCCCTAAAATATTTCACTCTAATGTAAAACTAGTTGAGTTCTGATTTCTGCAATTCTGGAGGGCTGTCAAAACATATTTTTTTTTCTCATTGTTGTGTTAAATAGTACTTCTCTTTTATACATTCTGAAATTTGATTAGTAAACTGTGCATATTATAAATGTTAGAAATAACAAATAAGATGTCCTAATTTTATGCTGATATGTGGATTAGATACGTAATAGAAAAATTTTCCAAGTTAAATGTCTAGCTTTAACTTTAGACATGTAACGTAGATATATCTTATAAATAAATATATTTTATTGCTTTTATTACTTTTCCTCCTGCTTAAAATATAAGCAATTAAATCAAAATAACCCTCAGAAAACAAACTAGCAGAAGATCCAAAAGAAAATTTTGGAAGTGAATTAAAGAAATTAAAATTTTTGTTTGCATGCATGTAAGGGAGTTCATATTTTCGCCTTAATTAATTAACGTTAAGCATTATTTGGATATCTGTTTTACTTTTTTCCAAATTTTCATTAAACTACTATTTCTTTTGAGAAATTTTTGATTGAAGATGATGCTACCTTGATCAGAGTATATTTGTATAAACTGACAACTGGGAAAACATTTTGTATTTTCAATTGCAGATATTTTAAATGTTCAGGTTAGATGAGATATTAATGGAATTATGGTGAGCGATATGACCTTTAGATTACTTTATGTAACCCATGATTTTTATTATAATGCATTCAGTAAACATGTTTTTGAGAGCCTTTGTTTAGGTGGCCTTTCTACTTGGGAGTCTACACTCCTGAGATTCAGTAAGTCATAAAAAAAGGTTAAAATAGAACACAAACAGTTATGAATAAAATGACACGAACGTGAAGGGATTATTAAAAATGAATCATAGTCCTTACATAAAAGACTTGATTTCAAAATTATATTTCTGACTTTTGTCTCTTGTTAATGCCTGTTTTTCTTGAATATACATATCTAGTAAGCAATAATTAAGACAGATAGTTAGATGATAGTGAGATAGCACATTTTGTGTTAATGAAATCTGAGAATCAGAATTCCATTTACTTTCTTGTCCTAATCCTAATCCTACTCAGGGTAGTAGGATTTTAAGAGCGGTGGAGACTTTGCACTGGTGATGTTTGTCTTTGAACCGTCGAATACTCTATGATTTTATTTGGATATGTATCATTTCTTGCACTTGTTTTTGGCCTTGAGTCATTCTCTATTGTGAAGGCTAATTTAAATGTGTAGAAAATAATAATATGCTCAGCCTTATTCATCTACATGACATGTAGTGTCTTATTCAGATTATTTTTATTAATTCTTCAAAGTCCCCTCTGCATCATGTCAAACCCCATGACAATTTCTCCTTTTCCCCAAGTCATTTTTATAATGAATTCAGAGTTCAGTGTTCCGTGCGTGATTGCACACTTATACACAAACATTATCTGATATTGTTATGCATATCTAAATCTTTCTATAAATGATTCTTACCTAATATGCCATCTTAAATTTTGTTTATTTCACTCCATGGTACCTGTCTTAGGTTCCAAGTTAATATATGTAGTACTGGTTGATTTATTTTAATTCCTCAGTAGAATTCCATTGGATGGATATTTCAACATATATTTATTCAAAAACTGTGGATGAACATTTAAACAATTTGATTTTTTTCTCATAAACTATGCTATAATGGAAAACAAGTGCATGCAAATTATTGTGGCTATTTGTGGCTTTTTCTAGAGACTATATGTAAAAATAAAATCCCCAAGTAAAAGAATGTAATCCTGCTGGATTTTAACTAATTTTGTCAAATAGCAATTGAATTAGTCAATCTTTCTATTACAATTTTTTGTTTCTGCTTTACGTCAAAGAAAACTTTTTCTATTTACCAAGTAAATTGTCTAAAATTTTTACATTTTACATTGAGTTTTGTCTCTATATTGATTATTGTAACACATTTAAATGTATTTCACTTTTGGCATGTTGAATGAATCTAAATTTATTTCTCTTTATGTATCACCAATTGTCTCAAAATAGCTACTGACATTTAATTTTACACTTGTCATTTAAAAAGTTGCCGTACATATGTTATCTTCTGGTTCTGGGCTCTCTAATCTCACTCATTTGTTTGTCTATCATAAGACTAAAAATAGTAATAATAAAATGGTAATTTAACTTGGTAAATGTACCAGATGCTGTCCTAGGTGCTTTATAAATATTTTAGCCACTTAATCTTTTTTTTTTTCTTTTTTTGAGATAGGGTTTTACTCTGTCACCCAGGCTGAAGGGCAGTGACACCATTAGGGCTCACTGCAACCTCAATCTCCCAGGCTCAGGTGATCCTCATACTTCAGCTTCCCAAGTATCTGGAACTACAGGCATAATCATTTAATTTTATAACCACTTAGGAGGGTAGAACTTTTTTTAACCTAAATATCTATGTACTCAACCAACATTAAGAAAATACCCTTATTTTTACTATACCTCCTACCAGTTGACCAGGCTATGGTGGAAAGAAATAAACTCTTACAGGTAGGACTCACAATATCCCTGTTTAACAGTTGAGAGGCAGAGATTCTAAATAATTTTTCTAAGATGACACACCACATGGTAAAGCAAGTTGGAACCCAGACATTTGACTCCAGATTGGGGCTTTCATTTTTTCAAGTTGTACTGCCTTTCTAATACCACAATGTCTGTGAGAGACACTACTATGTGTTACCAAGACATACTTCATTTTTCTGTTGGGCATAATTACTAACCAGTAATTTCCCAGCCTCTCTTATAGTACGGTATGATCGTATAATAATGTTCTGACCAATGGATGGGGAGAAGATGTGATGTGTGCCATTCTGAGTCTTAGATGATAAACAAGTTCCCATGTATCACCTTTTATTTCTCTGTTTATGTGCAAGATAAAGAGCCTTGATTAAAGGATGTATCAGATCCCAAACAGTCAAATAACCATAAGATGCATTGAGCCTGGTCTCTATGTCAGAGTGTGGAACGCAGGTGCCAAATAATTGTTTTGAAGCTTTAGGTGTGTAGGAAATAATATTCTAACACTGTGCTGTCTTATACAGTAGCCACTAGCCACATTAGGAACTAAAATTTAAATTTAAATGTATTAAAATTAAATACTAATGAAATTTTAGTTACGCAACCACTCTAGTCACATTTCAAGTACTCAGTAGCTACATATAGCTAACAAGTGACTATCATACTAGACAGCATATATATATATATATATACACACACACGCACAGAGATATATATACACACACACGTATATGTCAAAAGTAAAACTTTAAACAAATTAAATTTAACAGAGTTTCCTTGAACAAATAATAATTCACAAATTGGGCGGCATTCAGAACTAGGAAAAGTTCAGAAAGCTCCACCCAGCAATGCATGCAAGAAATATTTATAGACAAAAAAAGGAAGTGATATACAGATAGTTAGATTGGTTACACTTCAACATTTGCTTTATTTGGTCATGGTATGCTGAGGCATTTGTTTTATATGGACATGATTTGATTGACTGGCAACCTGGGATTGGCTGAAGCTTAACTGCTATGATTGGCTAAGACTCTGCTATTTGTTACTCTAAAAAAAAAACCCCTTAAATTAGTATACAACTTGTTTACATACTAAATTAAGTTACAGTTTTCTCTACAGAGATTCAAAGTACAGAGGCAAGTTGAGCCTGAGTTAATATAATATTTAGAATATTCTCATTGCAGAAAGTTTTGCTACAGAATATTATTCCAAAGTGTTAACCTACCACAATTTATATGTTGACAGAGTTTCTTTTCTAAAAACCTATAATTAATCTTGAAATCTTATTAAATTATTTCACATATTTTATTCTTCAAAAAATCTTGACTTTTATTTTCTCACCAAATTGTACTAATTTAAAACCTCAACCAGTAGTGCATAGTAATCTCTAATGCTTCACATATTGTCTAGCATTTGTTATGGGCAGTATTTTAAATTTTAAATTTTAGCCATTATAACATTATAATGCTGTCTAGATGAGGGTTTGCTTTGTGTTTATTGGTAACTAATGAGGTAGATGCGTTTTAATATGCTTCTTAATCATTTTGATAATTTCCTTTGTTTGTCCTCCTTACCATTTTGCTTTGCTCTTTTGCATTATTTTCAAACAGACATGTATATTTTTGGTTTTGACTTTTATCTGTGTTTGCATTGTGTCTGGATCTGAAAAGTTTATTGAAGCCTAAATTGACTGCCTTGACTTGGATGTTTGGCCTTGAATTTTTGACAAAGCTGTCAGTTCTAACACCATTTTCTTCCTCAAATTCTGGCACTGGTTTATTCTTGTTTGATTAGACAACATGTTTATCCATGCCTACGAGGATACCTCTCATATTCTACAGGCTCAAGATCCATTGATGACCTTTCCACAGTCTGACCCTTACCATGCAATGTCAACAAGACCCAATCTAAATCCACTCCACTTATTTTGACTTCTTTGCTTTGTTGTTTTAATTATATTTCCTGGCTTTGATATTTGATTTACATGGTCAAAGGTGTTTAAATATTTGACCTTGTATATTAGTCTTAATTAACCTTACTTTGCACCAAGAGATTCCATTTGGCTGGGAAGATAACTGTACTTCCTCATCTTTGCACAGTTGCTAACTTAACTTCCCGCAGTGATCAAACATGTTTTACCCAAAAAAGTCAAATATTATACTAAAATAATTGTAAAACAATGTCAGAATACAGAGTCAGGGAATGAGTAAAACATGGTTATTGTGATATAAATAAGCTATCTGATTTTAAAAATTAATTTTAGATTATATACATATTTCTTTCTGATACCTATTATAATACTACTGATAAAAAAAAAAATAACAAAATTCAGGACCCAAGCTAATGAAGGTGTCACCACATTCAACATGTGGGTCCGAGATCACTCTGGGGGTCATTTCATTTCAGTCACCTGGAAAGGGAAGGAGATCAAATGAGCATCTGGGAGATTTCATAAACCAAATAAGAAAGTAGAAGATAGCACTTCCCTATGGTAGCCAGCCTTGAGAAAGGCCTCAGTGATCTCTGCCTCCTGGTATTCACAATAATGTATTGGTCCCTTCCATACTGAATGTAGCTAACCTGTGTAACAAGTAAGATATTGCAGAAAAGAGAGTATGAGACTTCAAAAACTGAATTTTACTCTCTTGAATCACTTGAAGGATATCCAAATAGCACCACTGACAGGGACATGTAACCCAAAACTAAAGCTTTTCTGCTAAAAGCCAAGCCATCATGGAAGTGGATACTCAAGCCCTGGACAGGCCTTCAGATGACTGTAGATTCAGGCCTTACCTTGACGGCAGTCTCATAACGGACCCTAAGCCACAATTATTAATTAATACACTCCTGAATCCTTATCTTTCAGAAATTATAAATTAAATATTTGTTGTTTTAAAAACAGAAAACAAAAAGAAGAAAACAAGACTCTGACGTTTCAGTCATTCTGTTCACAGAGAAACAAAATAAGAATTCTCTGTACTGCTCTCCAGTGATTACTACTGGATGCTAACATTGAGAAAAATTATTTTGTCATAGGTTATTACATTTTCAATTCAATAAGTTGTAAACAGTCCTAAAAAATGATAAGAAATTTGTTTTTAAGGAGTGAAGCATTTTATTCATTTTATCTCGAAACAAGTAAAATTTTGAAATTGTTCAGTTTTAGTAATCTTAGCCCTGTGTTTGTTCTCCCAGGCTCAGAATATCTTGACTAAATTATCTGAAATGGTAAACTACAAAATTATTGTAGCATAATGATAAATATATAGTATATATAATATTATATATAACATATGTAACATGTATAATATATATATATAAATATTCTTCTCATTCTTTTGAATAGGCAAGCTCCATTGTGCACATACTTATTATGAATTAATCCTTACTAATAAAACACATAGTAGTAACAGATGATATGTTTTGACTCTAATAACTGAAAAATTGCTAGTTATCTTTTATATTCCTGTAATAATTTTTTTCATTTCAGATTATATTATTAATTTTATGAAATGCAGCACACTGTTTACCAGTGAAAGAGCCCCATTCTAGGACAAAATGTTATATATGAATTTTTTAGGCCCAACCATAAAAAAATTATAATGAGGTAGGCCTCACGGGGGCAGGCTGTCCTCCCCAGACCAGATGTGCTACACAGTCGGTGCAATACAATTTTCTGGAGGAAATTGCATAGACAAAGATGTATACCAAATTTGCTCTCTGCCAACTATGCTCATGTACATATTTGCACTCCTAGCCCAGGTGCCTTCATTTTGAGGCCTCTTTTTATGAACTTGGCTGAGGCAGTTTGACCCTCCTTTGATTCAGTACTTACCCATTTCTAACACTTTCCCTTCTTCTCCTTAAAGTTTCCTAGATCCAGAAACAAACAAACAAACAAACAAACAAAAAACTTCTAGAAGTCTTTGTTTTGGGGCTCTTCTGCAATGAGACAATTTTCCCAACATTTATTGCGTGTCTTCCAACCTTTTCCTATGTCAGTCCATTGAGAAAAGTTTAACAGAAGGAAGCCAATACCTTTTTCTTTTGCCTCTGCATGTCCTGTTTCAGTAAGTGAATAGAGACATGATTGTTCCTTTCAGTTTGGTTCATTGTCATAATGAACCACCTTCCCTCCTGGCAGCTCATAATTAATAGTATATCTATAAATTGATATATCAATATGAGTCAATCAGGTATTGATATCAACACCGTACTTTTCGAGCTACACTTGGCAATAATTATATGTTAATGATTCTTTATATTCTAACACTTGTCTGTTTTTGGTAAACAGTAAATATAATCTTGAAAATGAAAATGCTCTCTTTCCAATTTACATTTTCCTGTCTAATCATCTATCACATACTGAATAAACGTGATTCTATTTCTCCAAACATTCTCTTTATTTTTATGTATTTATTGTTTATATGTTAAAGCTATGCAATTTAGCCATTAGATCCTCATATCTGTTATCTTTATAAACTGTATTAGTCTGTTCTCACACTGCTATGAAGAAATACCTGAGACTGGGTAATTTATAAATAAAAGGGGTTTAACTGGCTCACGGTTCTGCAGGCTGTACAGGAAGCATGATACTGGCATCTGCTTGACTTCTGGGGAGGCCTCAAGAAACTTACGATCATTGTGGAAGCAAAAGGGAAAGCAGGCACATCTTACACGACCAGAGCAAGAGCAAGAAAGAATAGGGGTAGATGCTACACACCTTTAAATGACCAGATCTCACAAGAACTCACTATTGCAATGATTGCACCAAGAAGGGTGGTGTTAAACCATGAGAAACTGTCCCCATGATCTAATCACCTCCCACCAGGCCCCACTTCTAACATTGGGGATTATATATAATTCAACTTGAGATTTGCATAGGGACACAGATATAAACCGTATCATAGACTAAAACTTGTACCATTTATTTTATTTTATTTTTAATTGATAACTTTTATATTTTAGTGCCATTACAAATTCACAGCAAAATTAAGCAGAAACTACTAGGATTCCCTTATGCTCACTACTGCACACAGCACCATCTCCCCCACTATCAACATCCCATAACACAGTGATGCATTTACCAATGTATTTATGGTAACACATCACTATCAACCTAAAGTTTATATTTTATATTTGGGTTCACACTGCATACTGTACATTCAATGAGTATTGACAAATATATAATGACATGTATCTACCATTATGATGTCCTAACTTCTCTGGTAGATTTAAGGAAAGTTGTCAATTTTTCAGATCAGCTTTTTTCCTGTTAGATGTAGGGGCAACTTCTAAGGTCCTTACATGCTGGACTGGAAATCAGAAGTACACCTTACAATTTTAAATAGTCCTTCCATGACTGATTTTATATTTTCCACTTAATTTATCTTTTCTCATGTTAAGATTGTCAGAGTTAATTTCTCTTTTGATTTGCTTTTGACTTTTATTTTAGATTCAGGCGGTGCATCTGCAGGCTTGTTACCTGGGTATATTACTACATCAAGTAGTTTTTGTTCAGATGAGTTCTATTTGCCTGCTACCTCTCTTCCTTCAAATTCCCTCTCTATTTTAATTTTTCCTTTTTTTCTTAGTTTAAAATTTCACATTTTTCGATAAATAATTTCTTTCTGGAAGAAATTTTTAGGAGGTTACTTGTGGACAGTAATCAAAATCATATTATAAATTACAAGGAAATCTTCCTGGGTCACATTGAAGTTTATGGTGACACAGGGATTTTAAATTATGTGGGTTTTCTTAGTCTTTACTTCTTTCTAGTCAACTAAAATTGGCAGCTACAAGTCTTTCAATATGGATTCTTTCTATACCACTGTGACACATCAACAGGCCACGCTTTACAAGTAAGTGCTGACTGATTCTTCTTTGAGAGCCACATCTGTTACTCTGGTGTCAAGCTGAGTCACAGAAGAGCTCTTTGCTAGCCTATGTAATCTGAAAAAATTATCATTGGATATAATCAATAAGAGTTTTGCCTATTTTAGAAAATTATCTCTTGCTATCTTATTTTCAATCTTTATTGCTGCTGAAAACTTTTTTTGCCGTCTTTTTGTAATTTTGTCTGAATATCTATCTATCTAGTAGCATTTTCCCACATACTGTGAATTAGCTAAATTGATGTCCTCATCAACATGTGAAGATGTAGTTTCTTTCTGTTTAAAATTTTATATTAAGACTTTGGGTGATTTTTGAGAAGACGTATATCACTTTACTCATAGAGCTAAGAACCGAAATTGTTACACTCTTTGGATATATGTAGTATATATTAGTTATCTATTGCTGCATAACAAATTACGCCTAAACTTAGTGACTCAAAGCAACATGCAATTATTATCTCACAGTTTCTTTGGGCTTGATATTTGGCGCTGCTTACTTGAATCCCTATATAAAAACCTCTCACAAGATTGCACATAAAGTGTCAATTAAATCCCAATCATCTCAGGATCTGAGTGGACAGGATCCAATTCTAAGCTTACTCAGTTGTTACTGGAAGTATTTGGTTTCTTTTGAGCTGTTAAATAGAGGCCACAAGTTATTTTTTGTTTTGTTGGTCACTCCATACGACATGTCACAGCATGGCAACTTGCTTCATCAGTGCAAGCCAAATTTTAAAGCCAGAGAGAGGGCTGGCAAGACAGAAGTCACAGTTTTTTATAACCTAATCTAGGAAGCCACATCTCGTCACTTTTTGGGTATTTTATTTATTGAAAGTAAGTCACTAGACCCAGCCTACATGGAAGAGAATGTTATTACACCAGGGCACAAATATTATCAGATAGGAATCATTTGGGGCCATCTTAGAGGTTACCTGTCACAAAATGTTAATTCATATTTAAAAATAGTAGACCAAAAAAACCATTAAATACAGGCTAATTGTTAATACATATTTTGAAATATTCAACAAGTATTATAAGTGTGAAAAGAGCAACCACATAAGCAAGCCTGTCAGGAATGGCAAGAGTTAGAAAATACAATAACACATGTTATTTATGAAAATATTTTAAAATTCATGATTATTAATGAATAGAGGTTATATATGTTTACAAAGTAATAAACAAACATTTATAGAGACTGACCTACAAATGCAAATGCTACAAACGCTATGCGGAACCTATTTCAGCTTTGCAGAAAGTGCTCATTGGATGACATAATGCAGGGCTCAATTTTTATTGATTAGTACAGAGTTTGGGAATATAAAATCTAAATATACTAGCTAAATGTTACCCTTGATATAGACTGTGTATCATTTGAATGCATTTAAAGATTCTCTCTCCTGCAAGAAAGTGTGCTTTCGTTATATCTAAAAGATGAAGTGACCTTTCTAGTAAAAATAATCAGAGCCCAAGTTTTCAATTTAATCCAGTTATACTACATTGATAATATAAAAACAATTTTGGCCAAGGCGAGGAGATCACTTGAGTCCAGGAGTTCAAGACCAGCCTGGCCAATGTGATGAAACCCTGTCTCTACTAAAAATATAAAAATTAGCTGGACATGGTGGCTCACACCTGTAATCCTAGCTACTTGGGAGGCTGAGACACAAGGATCACCTGAACCGCAGAGGCGGAGGTTGCAGTGACCCGAAATCTCCCACTGCACTCCAGCCTGGGTGAAAGAGTGAGACTCTGTCTCAAAAAATAAAAATAAATAAATAAATAAATAAATAAATAAACAAATAAATAAATAAATAAATAAATTCAGGAGAAATGGAATTTAGTATGTTACAAGTAGAAAAATTAATAAGTTTTAAGTTTTTTACCGTGAAACTTGTCAGAATCAAAACATAGTCAGTTGTGTTTTGACAAAAGGACTAATAGAGCCAGGGAAAGCTATGAAGAGAGGTTCTCACACCTAAATGCATGATAACCACAACTATCACAAAAGACTCTGGCAAAACCACAACGTTACACAAAGACGGTCGCAACTTTATCTACAAAGTGTTTTCACAAGGACATCTGCCCAGCAACTGCTTATCCAGTCTTGGAGAGGCATTATGCTTGCTATTGATCCTTGTAGACAGGAATAATTTTCTAAAAACAATTCAGAAGCGGGACCTAAAAAAAAAGAACACTATCCGAAGGACTTGGCAAATCTTGGAATCAGTGTACAGTACTCACTTGTGCCCTTCCGGGTTTCAGGTTCCATGGCTTGCCCTTTCTGCCCTGCGAAGTCTCTGTCAAGACAAAGCTCCCCCTATTGGTAGAAGTATTTTGATTTGATTTGAGATTTCTCTTAGTTATAAGGCCATCTCTAAAAAAATAACTTACATTCCTCCTGAGATTAAAGCATTTTTGTCTCTTCTGGAAAGTTATTTCTGTATAACAACAAGTGTCCTGGTTTGAGGGCTCTTTTTCTGCAGAAATTACATTCGGCCTGTGAGGCATGTATTTTCTGATGAATTTACTTCGGGTTCCTTTCTCTTGCATAATATGGTATTTTGTCTGAGCTGCTTACCTGGGTTAAAAATTTGGTGAACATTCTAACTTTGGTTTGGTTACACATATCTGTAAGTGCTTTGGCTCCTTTCTCTTGCCTAGAAATCTTTTGAGAGCAAAAACAAACACTCTAAATGGTGGGTGCAGTATGTTTAGTTAAAAGACACAAAGGCAGTCACCATGATCTAAAATAGTCAAAACTCCTGACATTCTCTCATATAATTTATTAGATTTTACTTGCTCTAAAGAGATTAATAGGATACAGAATGGTATTCTCAAACATTAAGGCAGGCCAGATTTTCTGGGGCTTCAGCTGGCTATCTTACAGACCATTGTTATGTGCATTATTAAACCGATGGACAAATTACATAAAAGAAAATTCAAAGTTCAAATTGTCATTATTTAAATGGTTTTTTTTTTTAAAACCCTGCAACTGTTGAATTAACATGTAGAGCCTTCTAAGGTCTCTACCTCTCTATTTTTTTTTTTTTTCTGCCTACGTTAAATTTGATGAATTTTCTGCTGATGTTGAGACAAAGCACACTACCAATGGCATTCCAGCCAAGATTTGTTTTAATTAAAAATGTCTTTAAGGGTATTCAAATTAATGACTTTACAAGTTACAACAGCTCTATGGTAAATGACAGCCTAGAACTAAGAGTTATTTCTTTTTTTTTTTTTTTTTTTTTTTTTTTTGAGACGGAGTCTCGCTCTGTCGCCCAGGCTGGAGTGCAGTTATTTCTTTAAAGTAAATTTAGGTTTGCCTGACTAACAATTGCTTAGGGTGATGGAACAATTATCTGAAGAACTGATATTCTAAAGGAAAAAAAAATTAATACATAGTTATAAATGTTAGGTATTCAGATCAAACAGGTCAAAACCTTGAGTTCAGACAAATAATATTTGATACATTTGTCTGGCATAAAAGTTGCTTTGTCTGTCACAAGGGCCAAATAGAAAAAGCCCCCAAAAATTCTGCTAAAATCCTTCCCCATTCATATTGACTAGTGAAAAAAATCAAAATGCCAAACACAAACATGTATTTGTTATTAATCCAAGGTCATTTAGAGATTTTGTTTTACTTATACAATTCAGCCAGTCCTAGATAAATGTAAGCATTAAACATTTAACCCTAAACCCATTATTGTAAAAAAGGGAGCAAGAAAGGTTTTTCTTTATCTGATTTGCCCGAAATTTTGGTCCAGAGCCTTTATTAGATGACTTATTGGGGCAAATAAAGTTTTAGCCATGTAAACAGGGTCTGTTTTGTCAAAAATATAATTTGGATTTGACTATCTTCTTAAACTAGTGAGTTTGTATGTTTTACTGTGTCATGACTAAAATTATAAAATGAAAGCTATAAGATTCTTTGTGTGTGTGTGTGTATATATGTTTAGAATATTTACACATAAGGACATGTATTATGTTTTATGTTTTTTTTAATGGTAAAATCTTGTGTAGCTAGTCAAAATATCTTAGGAAATTCTATTCAAACTGGCTTAGATTAATGAGCAATTATCAATTAACAAATAGCTCCCAAATGCCTTTTTCTTCATGTAACTTAAGGGACTCTTGAAAAATAAGCTTATTTTAAAATTATTAGTGCAATAAAAATAAATATGTCTCCAAAATAATCAGGATATATTTCAAATGCTTTTTCCTGTGTCTCCTGGTCAGACACATGTATAGTTGTCCCTGTTAGACATTTTGTGATCATAAAACTTTAAACCAAGCTTGTTCAACCTGCAATCAGTGAGACACGTGAAGTCCAGGATGGCTTTGAATGCAGCCCAATAAAAAGGGCTCCAAGCCTTACAGTGGATGAGTACAAATGTGATTTCCTGGCAGGCACATAAACCTTGAGAATGAAAATAAAATATAAAGTCTGCTCTGATTTGGCTTCCTAACATTAAGAGGTTTTAAATCTGAGATTAATATTTAATTTATGTAGAGAGAGAAACTGTGTTTTAAAAAGAACTATAAAGCATCTGTGTTTACATGTTGTTCTGTGCATTGTTTTTGAGTTCTTTATATAGTAGGCTAGATCCTCAATTCTTCTGGATTTTCCTAATCTAACTCTCTTCCATGGAATTACTAAAAAATGAAAACAACTCTGTTTCTGAAGCTCTATAAGGTGAAACTTGATGAATTAAAAAAAGTGAAAACAAGTCTCAAGCCTGATAAATGGGTCACATACAAAGTTTACCAAACTGTCTTATGTCATAAATGAAGAGATTAAAAGTGCAAACCAGAATGAGAAACATATTTTCACACTTTAGATCATTTTTTCCAAGATGATTTTATATTATAATGAGACTTTAACCCCCTTAATGCCAACCTTTTTTACTTACTAGGATAGTGATCATTTGATTTGTTCAAATGATTGCCTTTAAGCATAGATGTATGGCTCAAAACCATTATGCAAACTGAGATTGTCACATTACTCTTAATTTTACCTTGTTTTCCCTCTTAATTTTTTACTTTATTTATTTATTTTGATTTTATGTATTTATTTATTTTTAATTTTGTGGGTACATAGTAGGTGTATATAACAATGGGATACATGAAATGTTATAAGATAGTATTTGTATTTTCCCTTTTAAACTTTGTTTCTGTTACTTGTTAAATTTTTACAGAAGTAAAACTAACAGAATAATGCTGGCCCAGCACTTTGAGATGATAACAAGTACATATAAGACAGACAAAATTGAACTTAATAGGAGACTGCAGGTAACCTTAGCCTGAGAGCCACCACTTCCTTTAAACCTCCCTTGTTGCTCAAATGTGGCTACAAGGATTTTGATGCTGACTCCTAGCCACCATTGACTCTCTCCAACATGGGAGCAGATGAGTAACCTGGGCCATGTCTATCCTTGGCAATGAATGACATCAAAACCTAACTACAAGATGATTGATTAGTCATGCCTTTGGAAAAAGATCTTTATCAGGTATCAAAGAAAAAATGTGATAGTTGTTAAAATGGAGTAACTTGTGTTTCAAATTAAAAATCAAAAGAAAAAAACGATGACAAATAAGAGTTCAGGGAGGCTATGAAAAGAGTGTTCTCATGCATAAATGCCTGATACCAAAAACTGTTACAATGGACGAAGAAACACAAACTTGCACAAAGACTATCACCACCTTGTACAAAAATCAGTACTGGGAGGACATCTGCCTGGTAACTGCCTGTCTAAACTGAAACTGACATCACCCTTTGCTATTTATGCCTATAGCCAAGGGTAGTTATCTCAAAACAATGACTTAATCTTAATCATTTTTTTTCTTTTAAAGCCTTTGTCTTTATCTCTTGGAATATATACACAATTCACTATGGCACGAATATTATCATTGCAATGCATTGTTCACAAGTAAATATTATTTTCTTTGAGAGAGCCTCTCACTATTTGTTATTTATGTTGATGGTATCTCTTCTGTATTCGTAAAACAGTGTAAATGATTATAAACATGTATCTGGGTTCTGATTTAATTATTATCACCTTGTAGGCACATAATAAGTTTAACAGGTTTGTAAACTGTAAGTGCACTTGAACTGTTTTCAGTATTCTTGATATATTTATTTGAATAAAATTTGCAACTTTATTTATAGAAAAGAAGAGGAAAATAATATAATTTGCATATTAATCATCTAATATATATAGAAGCATAGTTATAGATTGTAGCAATAGAAGTCCATTTGATTTCTATTAAAAATCCCTTTGATTTCTAACAACATGGGCGATCTATTTTGATTTCTCTAGATCTACTTCAAGAATGAGTATTCTAAGCTGTCTTCAGTGGAATACTCATTCTTGTATTTCACAAAAGAAGAATTGATATTCAAATAA
The DNA here is from genome assembly GCF_008728515.1 of Papio anubis. NCBI lineage: Eukaryota > Metazoa > Chordata > Mammalia > Primates > Cercopithecidae > Papio > Papio anubis. The sequence continues at coordinate 58,529,650 of NC_044978.1, forward strand.
ATTTTGTATATCATATCTCCCTATTGAAAATTAGAATGTAATATTAGCTTTAGTGATTTAAAGAAATCCTAAAAAAACACACACACACATAAAAGACTTTGCTTATATAAATAATATAGTTATTTTACGATGGACTTTATTTTATCCTTAACATTCTTATGAATTTTGGTTCAGAAGCAACCTGGTAACACTTCAGGAAATATCAAAAACAATGTGTGATAAAATCTAACCCAAGAGTGCTGGGCTGTCAGATTATCTAATGTCCGAGTTTAGCTTTAGAAATGCACTAGTTTAGAGAATTCATAGTCAAATTATCTTTCTTGAGATAGGGTCTCATTCTGTCAGCTTGGCTGGAGTCCAGTGGTGCAATCATAGCTAACCGTACCCTTGAACTCCTGGGCTCAAGCCTCCCAAATAATGGGGATTACAGGAATGAGTCACAGTACCCAGCCAAAATATCTAATGATTTAAATGATTTATGAAATACCTGTTCCCATCTATGACTTCCCATTTACCCAGAATGAGAATTGGAGATGCACTTACTTCTTTCCTAGATTTTAACCATACATGTTCCCTCAGAGTAGTCAAAGGGAAGTGTATGGAATGATAGGCAATAAACATTTTCTTTATTTGTTTTTCTCATGAGTACTTAAAAATCTACCTAAGCTATTTTCTCAAAGTAATTCTCAAACCTGTCTCTGTAAGTGAGTAATAAAAGAAAAAATAGTTAAAATAGAAGAATATTTGAAGACCTATCGATCTATTTTATACATAGACTGTAAAGCAAGCATGTCCTGGTTTAATCTCTTATAAAAAACAGCTCATATTAGCCAAAGTGTATAAGATGACATGATATAGAAAAAGTACAACATGTAGACATTACATACACATGGATATTTTTTAATATGTTGATTACACAGCTATTTTCATAGTAAATTTTTTTCTGTGTTTATTGAAGCATTGTAATAGAATAGCTACATATAAAATATATAACACCTATTTTCAAAATGAAACATATCTTGCATTTTGTTTTACAGAAAAGTCATTTAAAACCATGTGAAACCATATATTAAAGAAGAAACTGATGAAGATAGCAACAGATGAAACTAAATGTTATTAAGGTATGAAAATATATTGTTCAAATGATCTAAAAATAGTATTAAGTATTAAAAATTAAAATAGACATTTCTTTATCATTATACAATATTTTTTCCTTAATTATATTTGCAACAAAATGAGTATATACCAACATGTAAATTTTGAAATATTAACATTTGAAAATTTATTATAAACATTTTAATATATATCAAATGAAAATAAAATTTTAACTATTCAACAGTAAGATATATTTCTAAGTCTTTATTTATATTTACCATGACGTCAATATCAACAACTATTTACATTATATTTTTTATCATCTTTCTAGGGAGGACTGCTGTATCTCTTCCCATAGACGTAGACTCATTTTAATATATCTAACTTAATATTAAAATAGCTTTACTTGCTATGCCACAGGACCTGAAGTTCAAATCTGAATTAATAATCATTTCAATCTGTTCCCTTTTTTTTTTTTTTTTTTTTTTTTTTTTTTTTTTTTTTTTTTGAGACGGAGTCTCGCGCTGTCGCCCAGGCTGGAGTGCAGTGGCCGGATCTCAGCTCACTGCAAGCTCCGCCTCCCGGGTTCACGCCATTCTCCGGCCTCAGCCTCCCGAGTAGCTGGGACTACAGGCGCTGCCACCTCGCCCGGCTATTTTTTGTATTTCTTAGTAGAGACGGGGTTTCACCGTGTTAGCCTGGATGGTCTCGATCTCCTGACCTTGTGATCCGCCCATCTCGGCCTCCCAAAGTGCTGGGATTACAGGCTTGAGCCACCGCGCCCGGCCTGTTCCCTTTTTTAGGAAAGGTCATCTCATAAACCAAAAAATTAGGACTTATCATAGAACCTTTCTGTCTTATTCATATGCATTAATACCCCAAAAACACAAGTTTTTGGCTCGTAAATATTTTTGAGTTTATGTCTTCCCTGTCTAATCAAACCCTTATTTCTTGGCAACATCATAACAGCATTATCATATTAAGATAGCCATCTATCTCAATTTATTAGGGAAATAATCAATTTATGGTTATTCTACTACTATCAATTTTTTTTAACTTTTTAAAAAAGGTTGCTTTTAATTGGATTGGTACATGTTAGACATCTTTTTTTTTTTTAATTTCCAAAATTTCTCATAATTACTTGTGTTTATTCTAGATGCATTTGAAGGTAATTAAATTTTTACATATTAAAATGTGATTGAATCAGAAACATGAACTAAGGAGAACCCAATAGTTTCTTAGAAACAACACATCTAGCAGCTCAATTTCAAGGGTGCCCTAGATGACATTTACTAACAAGACAAATGTGCTTGGAGAGAAGCAGTCAAAACTAGCTAACTTCTTTCAGTTTGGGATGGTTATGGAAGAAGAATTTCACACTCCTACCCTTGTCATAGCACTTTATTGCTTAAAAATATTTTTACAATAATTTTCTTCATCTGCATGGTGCACAAAAAAATAAAAATTCACATTTAATTAGAAAGTGAATGTTTAATTTCCAGGGAAAATTGATGGTGAAAAAGTCAATACACAAATCTGTTTCAAAAAATCATTATTTACCTCAAAAGTGAATAGTTCTTTCAGGAACACTGTATCCAAAGACAAATAATTACATGAAGCTTCAAAATGTACCTTTATATATTACTCAGAGCCATACATTTTCTTTTAAACAAATTACTGTTGTTCTGAATTAATTTCATTCATGTTCAATTCATATTTTTCTTTTAAATTAGCTAGAACTAAAGAACTTATGTTAAAATACTCAATATTTACAATGAAATTACTGGCTTTTTCCCTGAAAATCTACTTTAGTGAAGCATGGCACCATGGTTAAAAAGATTACAATGTTCTTACAAAAGTAAAAATACATATGCTACTGATTATAGCATGCACATAGCTTACAGTGGTGCCAATGTCTACATTGACATGTTATAAAAATTAGGATAAAGCAATGAATGCACATGCTAAATTGGGTTAAACAAATAATCATTTTTTGGCAAAATGACATTGAATACAAGAATGCTACAAAATGCCGTTTATCATAAATCAACATCTAGAAATATCTGAATATTTGAAGTAGTCCCTTTAAGACACTAGATAGAACCTATTATGATAATGAACTTATGTAACATAGTCATCTAAATTGTGATTTAACTTCATTTATATTTAAAATAAAAATGAAAATATTTAATGGAACATAGATAACTTTGTTTTAAAGTTTTCAACAAAACGCAACATTTGAAAATAAAACCTGCAAAAAAGAATGTAGTAAGTATGTGAAAGCAAGAGACTGAACAAATTAATTAATGAGAGCTTAAATGGTGCATATGATTTATTTTAGAAATTCTATAATTGTTGTTTGGAATATCTCCAGTTGTTTCAAAAGTCTTCAGATGGAATCTCAGCATTTTGGGAGGCTAAGATGGGTGGGTCACTTGAGGTCGCGAGTTCAAGACCAGCCTGGCTAATAGGGTAAAACCCTGTCTCTACTTAAAAAAATAAAAAATAATAAAAATAACTGGGCAATGGTAGCAGGCACCTGTAATCCCAGTTACTTGGGAGACTAACTAAGCCAGGAGAATCGCTTGAACCCAGGAGGCAGAGGTTGTGGTGAGCCGAGATCATGTGCTACACTCCAACCTGGGTGAAAGAGGGACACTCCACCTCAAAGAAAAAAAAAAAAAGTCTTTAGATGGACCTGCTATTTTGAAAGATTTATATTTAGTATGTAATATATTAAATATGTGTATTTGAAATGCACTCTAATTTTATACACGTGTGTATGCATATGTATAATATATAACTGCAAATCCAGTCTTTCTTTCAATATTTCTTACTTGTGGATTTTTGTATTATAAAAGTATTTGTTGAACATAAGTTATCTGAATGAAGACTAAGAAATACACATGTCAAAAATATAGCCATAAAAACATTCTCCAAGAAACATATTTGGTTATGGGTTACAAGGAGAGAGTTTTCTTAATTAAAACTACTATAGGTCTACAGAGAAAAGTCAATTACCATTTTAACAATTTCTAATAGATTTAGCATGAAAAACAACTTTAAATAATATTGCTGGTAGCTTCATAAAAAATTAAAAGTATTAATTATATACATTTTTGAAAAGCCCATGTGACATGGCTGACATTTAAGAATGGTTGGCTAAAAAATTATTAAAGACAGTGAAAAGTACCATGAATAATTCTTTAGCTTACATTACTTATGATAATAAATACCATAATTTTTTAAAGTTTTATCTAATACATTCAAATATTTTAATTTTATAAGTATATGTATTTTTGAAAATGACTAAGTTATATAATATTATGAAGTTCATCAAAATAATAAAGCATCATAGATGGAAATAACTCAGTACTTCTCCCTTACTTTAAGCCCGATTTCCATCTTCTATTTCCTTTATGCTCACCCATCTACTAAAATTGTGTGATTTGAGAAATCCAAGTTAGATTTCCTATTTGTGTTGCACCCTTTTTCTCTTTTCCCTTAGGTCCCTATATGTTCACCAAAGTAACAATTTCATTGATGTAATACTGACTGCCTTGCCCATTGATTATGAGACAATACATGGCAGAGCCACCGTCTTATTCATCTTTCAAATCCAAAAGATCTATTAGACATTTCCATTTAGATGAAATGTCTTGAACATGCAAATCCATAGAAACAAAACATAAACCATTGTTTGACACTAAATTCTAATGTACAAATGGTTCTTGTTGGGCGATGAAATGCTCTGTCTATTATAGCATAGAGTTGGAGGTGGAGCTAAACTGAGCTCCACTTGGGATGGTAACTGAAGCAATACTATTTAATCTGACAGCTGCCTCTGGTTCTATTTTCTAGGAAACACATTCACTTATAACTTAAATACACTAAAATGAGACAATATATTATATAATTTAGGAATTATTTTACCAAGGTACACAAAGAGTACAGATTACAGTTGCATTTCAAGCACTGGTCTAGCACAGCTCACATGGTAGCTAGTAAGTAAATATATGTTGAATGAAGGAAAGCTGCCAAGAAGTGGGAGCATTTATCTGATAGAGTTGCTTCCAATTGGATATATTACATAATAATCAGATATAAGAGAGAGTGCATGCATTGCCTAACAAGTTGAATAGGCGGTTAAGGTGAGCTTCAGAACATCTGGTCAAGTGAAAAATGTAAAGCTCTCAGCTGCAAAGTTCTCAGCATTTGCCAAACCAGCTTACCTGTTGTTGTCTTGACTTCTGAGACATGAAAAGTTGCAATGTTTTTTGGTTCACCTATGAGGTAAATTATCACAAAACAATATTATGTTTTTACAATCTTGTTTGATTTCTTTACAAATTTTAGACATGCAATGTAACTAAAGGTAAATATATGGCATTGAAGAACATACCAATTCTTGCATTACTTTGAGTAATCATAATATTTAGCAATCTCTGTTTTTCCAGAAACCAATTTTATGTCCCATCTCATCGAAGCTACTGTGTAAGAATTATCTGTTACATTTATTTGAGAATTGTTTTGCTTTTCGGTCATCTTTTCAATGTACATAAAATTTTACACATATGTATATAAATACACACATACATGTATATTTCAGTGGAAAATTACTAGTATTAATGATATAGTTTAACTTTTAAAGACAAAACTCTCTAGGAAAACTTGACAACTTATAATCTGACACAAGAGTCATTTGACATTTTTGTAGATGTATAATACAATAAAAATTAGGATGAAATTAGAATTATAATTATTGGCAAGTTATTGTTTATATGATGGCAATGACCTGTTATTTGCTTTGTATTTGAAATGTAAGGAATTATCCCATGAAAGCAACTCATGTATTATTTGGCTTTTTACATTCTAGTATTATGTTCATAAGCTTTGTTAAATTAAAAGAATTCCTTATTTCTTTTTTCTTTCTTTTTTTTTTTTTTTTCCAAAACATGGCTGCTTTCTTGAGGTTGTGATGCAAATATACCTGTATAAATTAATCTACAGTTTTGCTTTTTAAAGTGTCTCAATTTTCTTTATTAAATAAATGATTATGAAGTAATTTTCCAACCTAGGTAGTTACCTCTGCTGGTGCTATTTATTTATTTTCAAGGATGTGAGTTACTATTAAGTGCTTTCGATTTTAACCTGAAAAGCTCCATTTAATTTTTTTTTTTTTTTTTTTTGTAGAATAAGGCTACTAATGATAAATTCCTTTAGTTCTGCTTTTCTGGAAATGTAACAGTGGTAACCATAAAGTCCTGAAAATACAGAGTAAATATTCATAACCTTGGAATAGGCAACACTTTCTTTGATATGTCTCCAAAAGCACAGCAATAAAAGATAAAATGGACTTTGTGGAAATTATACCTCTCATTCTGTAAACAATGCTATGAATTTCAAAAGATAATTCATAGAATGAGAGAAAATATTTTCAAACTACATATCTGATAAAAAAAACTTACATCCAAAATACATAAAAAATTCTTTCAACGCAACAGGATAAAGTCATATAACCCAATTTTTTATACGACAAGACCCTGAATAGAAATTTATTAAAAGAAAATATTCCAAAGGCCTATAAGCACGTGAGAAGATGCTCAATACCATTAGTCATCACGGAAGTGCAAATTATTACTACAAGATACCACTTCATACCAACTAACATTAATATGATCAAAATGAGAGGAAATAACTAACTTTGATAAGGATGTGAATAAACTGAAGTCATCCATTCCTAATGAAAATGTTACATTCTACCACCACCTTATAAAATAGTTTGTCAGTTCTAAAAAATGTTAAAAATAGAGTGACCATATTATATTGACCAGCAGTTCCATTCCTAAAAATCTACCTGAAAGTAGTGAAAAGGCATGTCTACACAAAAATGTGTACATGAATGTTCAGAGGTTTACTAACTATTGTCGTTCAAAACTGGAAAGAAAACAGATGTTCAACTGCTGAATGAATATCTAAAATGTTGTATAGCTGTACAATAAAATATCATTCATCAACAAAACGATTGAAGTGCTGATACATGCTACAATATAAATGAACCTTCAGAACACTGTGCTAAATGAAAGAAACCAGATCAAAAGATCTATTAGATTATTCCACTTAGATGAAATGTCCTGAATAGGCAATGTAAACTACTGTTTGAAAGTAAATCCTAATATATAAGAGCTTATCTTGGGGGTGATGAAATGTTCTGAAATTAGATGGTACTGTTTGTACAACCTTGAATATACTTAAACTACTGAATCATACACTTTAAAGGGGTATGTGTTACATTGTATAAATGATATCTCAATAAAGATGTTACAACAAAAATACAGTGTTGCAGTGTTCATTGTTAAATGTCTGTGTACAGGTACATATATATCTTCTGGTATATGCTTGAGGGTAAAATTTCTTGGCTTGCTTTTTATCATATTGCGAAATTTTACTATCTGGTGCACTAAAAGAAAACTCTATGTATGTTTTAGCTCCGATGTAAGAGGTAAGGAGTATTACATTATATTACCTTGTCTCATTGTAGCTCTAATAGACCAAAAAGAACAAGTAAAATACATTTAGTGAATAAAACATGCAGAAAAAAGATAAATTATGAAATGTTATTGCTAAGAAGACAAACTTTGATGAATGAAGGACTGAAAAAGATACGTGATTAAGGAAATAAGCATGAAATAATTTTCAAATATACTAATTATTATGTACTCAAATTAGCATGCATCTGAAACTAGTTTGCCCTAACATTATCTCTTTCTTTTGGTAAAATATACAAAGCAAGACTTTTTTATTTTTAAAATATTATATGAGAGCTACTAATGCAAAAAGAAAAATGCAGATTGCTTGAGGGTTTAGATCTGCCTAGCAAAGTTCACATGTCTTGCACACTTATTGAAATTAATTGATAGACAAGTTATATGAAATCACAACTTGAGATATTAATGTCCAGCTTCACCCTATGTTCTGTAAAGAGGATACTTCAGACTCGAGCTGTCTAACACAACAGCCATTAGCACCTGCAGCTATTGAGCATTGAAATGTGACTTGTCTGATTAAGGAACTAATATTTTAAACATCTCCATTTTGAAGTGTATATTTTAAAATAATCATGGTTTTAAAAACAGAAATCAGGGGCCAGAAATGGGGACACTCATGCCTGTAATCCCAGTACTTTGGGAGGTGTAGGCAGGAGGATCAATTGATCCCAGGAGTTTGAGTCCAGATCTGCCAACATAGCAAGATCTTATCATTAAATAAATAAATAAATAAATGAAAAAATAAATTACAAGGTAATTTTTAAATTATTTCGAACTGAATGACACTGGACAATATAGTTATAGCAATATATAATTTGTGGAACTCAGTTAAAATATCACTTAAATAGACATATATAGCTTCAAATGTTGTCATTAGGGGAAAAAATATGATTTAAAGTCAATGGCCTATCTTAGTAGGCTAAGAAAGGAAGCACAAACTAAATTGAAAATAGAAGTCATTTAAATTTTTCTATTGTATACCATTGAGATGAATACAATCTACTTGTATTTTAGTTTACACATTCTTGAAACAACTTTCATACATTTCACGACAGGTCTTATCTATATGTAACTAGAATACATAGCAGCAGAAACTTTTTTAAGACCTTTTTTTTTTCACTGCCACTTAAATAAGAACAATTCTGCTAGGCACAGTATTTATACTTTTATGACATTATCAGTTTTGTAAACATAAACTTGCATAGAAGAGCTGGTATGAACATATAAAGAGGCATTTTTATATACATATGAAGTTATATTACTCCTTTTCTGCACTGCTATAAAGAATTACCCAAGTCTGGGTAATTTATAAAGAAAAGCAGTTTAATTGACTCACAATTCCACAAGGGGGGAGGCCTCAGGAAATGTATAATCATAACATAAAGTGAAGGGAAAGCAAGCACCTTCCTCACAGGGTAGCAGGAGAGAAAAGTGAGCAAAATGAGGGAAAATTACCTTATAAAACCATCAGATCTCATGAGAACTCACTCACTATCATGAGAACCAGCATGGGGGAAAATGCCCCAAGATCCAATTACCTCTCTCTCGACATGTGGGGATTATAATTCCAGATGAGATATGGGTGGGGACACAGAGACAAACCACGTCATTCTACCCCGATCCCTCCCAAATTTGAAATACTCACATTTCAAAACCAATCATGCCATCTCAACACTCCCCCAAAGTCTTAACTCATTTCAGCATTAACTCAAAAGTCCATGGTTTAAAGTCTTACCTTCTATCCATGAGCCTGTAAAATCAAAAGCAAGTTAGTTACTTCCAAGATAAAATGGAGATACATACATTAGATAAATGCTCCTATTCCAAATGGGAGAAGTTGGCCAAAACAAAGGGGCTACAGGCTCCAAGCAAGTCTAAAATTCAGTGAGGCAGTCACTAAATCTTAAAGAACCAAAATAACCTCCTTTGACTCCATGTCTCACACCCAGGTCATGCTGATGCAAAGGGTGGGCTCCCACAGTCTTGGACAGCTCCACCTCAGTGGCTTTGCAGGGTACAGCTCTCATGGCTGGTGTTCAGTGTCTGCAGGTTTTTCAGGTGCATAGTGTAAACTGTTGGTGAATCTATAGTTCTGGGGTCTGGAGGATGGAGGCCTACTTCTCACAGCTCCACTAGGCAATGCCCCAGTGGGGAGTCTGTGTGTAGGCTCCAACTCTACATTTCCTGTTTGCATTGCCATAGCAGAAGTTCTCCATGAGGGCTTCGTCCGTGCAGCAGACTTCATCCTGGGCATCCAGGTGTTTCCATACATCCTCTGAAACATAGGCAGAGGCTCCCAAACCTCAATTTTTGACTTCTGTGACCTGCAAGCTGAAAACCACATGGAAGCCACCAAGGCTTAAGGCTTGCACCCTCTGAAGCAACAGCCCAAGCTCTACCTTGACCCCTTTTAAAGTCACAGCTGGAGCTGAAGAAGCTGCGATATGGGGTACCACGTCCTGAGGCAGCACAGAGCAGAGGGGTCCTGGGTCCAGCCCAACAAACTATTTTACCATCCTAAGCCTCTAGGCCTTGGATGGAAGGGGCTGCCACCAAGATCTCTGACATGCCCTAGAGATATTTTCCCCATTGTCTTGTTGATTAATATAGGACTCCTCATTTCATATGCAATTTTCTGCAGTAGTCTTGAATTTCTTCCCAGAAAGTAGGTTTTTCTCATCAGGCTGCAAATTTCCCAAACTTTTATACCCCACTTCCCTTTTAATCATAAGTTGCAATTTCACATTCTCTCTCTCACATTCAAAGTTCCACAGATCTCTAGGGTAGGGGCAAAATGCTGCAAGTCTCTTTGCTAAAGCATAGCACCAGTGACCTTTGTTCCAGTTTCCAAGAAGTTTCATATTTCCATCTGAGACCACTTCAGCCTGAACTTCATGGTCCGTATCACTATCAGCATTTTGGTCAAAACCATTCACCAAAGCTCTAGGAAGTTCCAAACTTTTTCACATCTTCCTGTCTTCCTTCTGAGCCTTCCAGACTGTTCCAATCTCTACCTATGACCCAGTTCCAAAGTTGCTTCTACATTCTCAGGTGTCTTTATAGCAGTACCCCAAGCTCCGTGGTACAAATTTACTGTATTAGTCCATTTTCATGCTGCTATAAAGATACCCTTGATTGAGTAATTTGTAAAGAAGAGAGGTTTAATGGACTCAGTTCCACATGGCTGGGGAGGTCTCAGGAAACTTACAGTCATGGCAGAAAGTGAAGGGGAAGAAAGCACCTTCTTCACTAGGGAGCTAAAGAGAGAAGCCAGCAGGAAAACTGCCTTAGAAAACCATCAGGTCTCTTGAGAACTCACTCACTGTCACAAGAACCAGCATGGGGGAAACTGCCCCCATGATCCAGTCACCTTCCTCCCTCAGCACGTGGGGATTACAAATCAAGATGAGATTTGCAATACTAAAAGTAAATAGAAAATGGTTACCCAAAGGAAAAAAATGTGGAAAATACATCCTAAAAAGGTGTTAACATAGTAGTTGCATCAGAGTACATTCCTCACACCAAATAAGATACTGTGTGTCTCATTACTATAAGTTAAGAGGTAGAAGACAGAAATTTGAATTAGAATAGAGGTTTCCAGTTAAAATGTCTTACTCAGTGGTATTGGAGCAATTTAGGATGAAATATGGTCTTTGCTTCTCATTAACCTGCCATTTTGTTAAAGGCAGACACAGAATTAAGACGAAAATAATATTCTGGACTGTAATAAATTTTGGAATCACAATACATTAAAAAATATATATATTTATTGGCTGGGCACAGTGGCTCACTCCTATAATCCCAGCACTTTGGGAGGCCAAGACGGGTGGATAACCTGAGGTCAGGAGTTCGAGACCAGTCTGGCCAACATGGTGAAACCCCATCTCTACTAAAAATACAAAAATTACCTGTGTGTGGTGGCACGTGCCTTTAGTCCAAGCTACTCAGGAGGCCGAGGCAGGATGATCACTTGAACCCAAGAGGCAGAGGTTGCCGTGAGCCGAGATCGCACCACTGCACTATACCATACAGAAATTGAATGTAAGAGCAATATATATGCCAAAACAACACAAAGAATGTATGTGAGAGCAAAGCTCTCTCAGGCTAAGGTAATGACTTCACATGGGAGAGTAATAATTATAAAAATATATTATTGGTTTGAAATGTTAAAAATGCGGTATTTATAACAATAGTGTTAAAAGTTAAGATGTATAGGGTAAACCTATACCAATCAGTAAAACACACAGAAACAAACCAAAATGAAACCCTCTAAATATAATGAAAAAACATTAAAATGCTACATTAGAAAATATCCACTAAATGCAAAACAAAAGGAATATATATATATGCACACATATACATATATATAGACATGAGACTTATAGAAAATAAGAAGTGAAATGACAAACATAAATCTGACATTATCAATAATTCCATCACATGTGAACCGATCAAGTCAATTAAAAGTCAGAGATTATCAGATTTGATAAAATAATAGGATTCAGCTGTACGTTGTCTACAAAGAGACACTTTAGATTCAAAGATACAAAGATTAAAAAAAGGACTAAACAAAAGAAATATATATCACACAAATCACAATCACAAGAAAGCTGCATGGGAATGGGTTATATAGCTAGTGTTAGACTACATGAATATGAAACAACAACAAAAAACAATTTTTAGTAATGAAGAGGAACATTTTGTAATTATAAAATAGTAAACCCATCAGGGAAGTAAAATTATAAACATATATACATCTATCAACAGAGCATAAAAATACATGAATTGAAAATTGACAAAATCAAGGGAGAAGTAGGCAATTCAGTATTATAAATCAGAGATGTTAATAGCTCACTTTCAATAATTCATGTAAAAATTAGAGAGAAGATCAAGAATTAAACAGGAGACCTAAACCATACTGTAAGCCAACAGTATTAACAGACATTTAGGGAACACTAACAAAAGAATATAAATTCTTCTCAAGTGCTCATAGACATGTGCCAGGATATATTGTGTGTTATATACTATATGTTAGGCCATTAAAAAGAAAAGAGAAACCTAAGTACATTTCAATGGGCAGAAATAGTGCAAAGTATGCTCTACGACTACAATGGAATAAAATTAGAAATAGGAAACAAAACAAATCAAGAAGCTTATGAACATGTGGTAATTAAGCAACACCCTCTTAAATAACCTGTGAGTCAAGAAAAAGTAAAAAATATAACCTTATGTGAATAAAAATGAAGACATAAGAAACAACAATTAATAAGATGTAGCTAAAGCATGCTTAGAGAAAAAAAAAAAAACAATAGCTGTAAATGTCTGTGTTAGTAAAGGGGAAATATCTTAATAACAGAAACTTCCACAAAAAAATCAATGGAAAGAGAAGAGAAAACTGAACTTAAAGCAAAAATAACAAAGCAAATATTAAAGATTACATCCGAAATTACTAAAATAGATACTAGAAGAAAATAAGAGAAAACTTGATGAAACAAAAAGTTGATTATTCGAAACGATGAAAAAAGGGACAAACCTTTGATCATGATGAAAAGTGACAAAACTTTTTGACCAAGAAAAATAGAGATGACTCAAATTACTAGAATCAGAAGCAAAAGAGATGACATTACTGCTGACCTTACATAAATATGAAGGATGACTAGAATACCATTAACAATCTTATTCCAGCACATTAGATAACTTTAGCATAATTAAATAAACTAAAAAACATAGAGTAAAACCATTCATTAAAAAAATTGAGTTACTTAAGAACTTAATGAATTTGTAATTATTTATTATATTTATCAAAAATAAGATGATCTGAGATGTGTTTTTTCATTTTAATAAAAACTAGAATATTGGACAAAACATATGGGAAAAAGATTCAGTTTTTTGACAACAGGCAGCACAAGACATGGTTTTTGAGAAAAGAGAAACAAGGTAAGCCCTATCATCTCCACAGATTTCATCTTGAATAAAGTTCTGTACTGCAATGCAGGGAGGAGGAACACAGGCAGAAAATGGTTATCTTCTTGAGTTGAGGAGACTGATGCAGTGATTTGGAGAAACCAAAGTAACTGAAACTTCTGATGAAAAATATCAGAGAAGAGATTATGAAAGGTAAGAGATTCATAAACCTCTATAGAGTATTCTCTGATTGTTTTTCTAAATATTAATCTCTGCATATATAGGGTAAAATTCCATGAGCTCAGACAATTGCCAGGCAGCTATACGATGAACAATCCTCAGAGTTCACACTAAGATTGAAGACATTTGATTTCCATGTTACCCGAGTGAGGAGACCAGACTGAACACTTGCAGAATTCTTTAGAGACATCAGAAGACTTATGTCTTACGAGTAGGACTAAATAATTTCTAGATAAATGCCTACCTTATTAAAATGTGTGATAGCTTTTTAAAAACCTGCAAATTCTTCGAAATTTTTTCCATTAACAAGTGTGGACTGTGCCCACCATAAAAACTTTTCTGTAATCAATATAATGTAGCCTTAGTAGCTCACTTTTAACAAAAACGTAGCACACATGATGAAAAAAACACCTTGTTTCCTTGCTATGTTCATTCTATCTAGGGGTAACCTAGACATCATGTAAGACGTTTGACTAATCTGGGACCATCATGCCAAAGAGGCCACATCTAGATACTTCAAGTACCAATCTCAGTTGATTCCCCAACAGAAACCCAGCCATATGAGTGAGCTACCTGGGATGTCCAACTAAAAAGACTCCTCAAAAGAATACAACCCTGAGCAACATTTGCAAAGATTAAATGAGTAAATTCAATTAATAATTGCACAACTGAATCATTTCTGAATTTCAAGCCAACAGAAGCAATGAGTATAATAAAATGGTAATTTTATACCACCAGATTTAATTTTTTATGTGAAAGTAAGCTTATTAGGAAAGTAAAGGGATAAAGGAATGGCTGTTCTATAGGCAGAGCAGCCCACTACATTTCAGAGAGTTTTGTTATATAGCAACAGAAAATGAAACAATGTGTAAATATGAGCCTTGAAAGTATCAAGTTAATGAGTTGATTGTAAGTAACTCCATGACAGATTTTTAAAATCTCTAACAATACTTAAATAAACATATCTAGCATTTGACAATGAACAAATCGTACCTGACATCCAAAAATTACTAGACATGCAAAGGAGCAAGAATATTTCACTTATAAGCAGAAGAACCTGTTAATAGAAATAGACCCTAAAATATCAAGCATGGTGAAAAGAAGCAGGTAGGAGCTTTGAAACGTGTATTATAAATATGCTCAATATTTTTTAAAAAAACATAAAAAAAAAACAAGGAAAAAAGATGAGCAGTAAAAGAAGATAACCAACTGGCATTTCTGAAAAGAATAAATACATATGTGAAAATAAAAATTTTAGTAAATAGACTAATGATAAAGGGAAAAAATGAGTTTGAAGACAATGGCAATATAATCCATCCAAACTAAAACTCAGAGAAAAAGTAATGAACAAAGTGAATACATAGTGACCTGTGAAACTATACTAAGTAGTCAAATATATGTTAAATATCATTTAAAAAAAAGTAAATGTCAGAAAAATATTTGAAGAAATATGGCCAAAATTTTACACATTTATTGAAAAATATAAACCTACAAAACAATCCCAAGCATAATAAACACCAAGAATTGAAAATGAAGAAACTTCACAGGGAAATCATTTCTTAAATCATAAAAGGAAACATTTTAAAAACATCCACAAAAAAACAAACACAAATTATATATAGGAGAAAAATAAGAGCACATATATCTCATTAGAAACTACGTAAGATGAATTCAATAGAATTTTATCAGAGAAAAAATGAAAGTTTAGTTACAGTTTATATTGAGATAAAATCTTCAAAACTAAAATGTAAAGATATTTTTAGATAGACAAAAGCTAAGACCATTTTTGTAAGAGTTTTAATACAAGAAATAATTAAATAATTAAATTTATTAGATAAAAATGTAATTTATATGGACACTTGGATACATACAATGATGAGGACAAAAATGGCAAATGTGTGGTTGAATATAAAATATTTACTTTCCTTTATAAATTTGTACTGCTTAAAGCAAAAATAATTTACTGTTGTATTTATAAAATATGTATGACAGCAGTGATATAAAGGATATGGAGGGAGAAAAGAAAGTATATGGCTGTAAGGCAATGCAATATTACTTTAAGTCAAACTATGAGAAGTTAATGATGCATATGTTAAACCTTAAAGCACCTCTTAAAACAAAGTAAAAAACCTAAGGAATTGTAAAGACAAATTGGAATGCAAAAAGAAGACAGAGAAAGAGAAAATAAAAAACAACAAATGGAACAAATAACAAAAATTTGCCAGGTAAATGATCTAAACCAACCATACCAATAAATACACTAAATGTAAATGCTCTGGAACACAAAAAATATGTTGAGATTATCAGTTAGAAACAAACATGACCCAACTTTATACTACCTATAAAGTAAAAACTAAATATAGAGATATAAGTTAAAAGTAAAGAATAAAAAGAGATGAATCATTTCAACACAAAAAAATTTAAAAGCAGCAAGACTATACTAATATTATGCAAACAAAATTCAGAACAACAAACATGACAGGTATAAAAGGGAATATTTTATAATTTATAATGCAAATTGTAATGTAATAAAGAAAGCAATTCATCAAAAATACTGTGTTTTAAATGTGTAGGCATGTAATGATACTTTCAACACACATGAAAAACAGACAAAAAAGCAAACTCAGAATTAAAAGAAGAAATAGAAAAATCCACAATTACATTTGTATAATTCACAACTGTTTACTCACCAATTGGTAGGACATGTATAAAGGACATTAATAATAATGTACAAATACTGTTTGTATTTTTAAAAGGGTATTTTAAAAACACTATTTGCCCACATTTTCTATTTAACATATATACAACATATACAACATTACATCAACAAATGTAGACTATAGATCCTCTTTAATTACATGTAGAATATTAACCAGTATAGGTCATAAATTGAGCCATCAAAGACATCATAATGAGATTAAAAATAATAAAAAATTGCAGTGTGTGTAGTGTACCGTGACCATAATGGAATTAATATAGAAGTGAAAAAACAAAAACAAAACAAACAAACAAAAAAAACTAGTGAAAAATCCCAGACATTTGTAAATGAAAAATACAATTCAAAGAAGTCATGTTCAAAAGTAAATGGCAAATATAATCTTTAAAATGTATTTTGATATGAATGAAAATAAAAACATGCATATCACAATGAGATGCAGATAAAGCAGTACACAGAGAGAAGTCTACAGTTTAACATTTGAACTTTAAATAGGTGTGGCCTCTGTCATGACCAACTGTACTAGGACATGTTATATATGAAATGTGTATTCATAGATTCTGGCATGTGCAGGTATCCTGGGACCAATCTGCTGGAGATATGGAGAGCTGACCATATAAGATTTAAAATAGTTGCAACTCTACTTAAGGACTATATTCTAGAACCAAACATGTGTCTCTCATTTGTTAAGATAATTTATTATGTAAAGAATAACCAGAATTGGTAATATGCCTCTGCACCAGAGAATAAGATAATTCTATTCCTGAAGGAGCCAAATGTTTATCTAACTCACTATAAAAAATTAAATAATCCACAAAATACCATCTCTGAGTTGAGATAGTTTGTGTTTAACCAGTCTTGTCACTCCTTAGTACAGGTCCCAAATTGGAGTGGCTCAGTAATCTGAAGCTGTGCCTAGATTGCCTTGTGGAAAGCATTGTTGTTTTCATCCCTTTATTATTCTTTAAACCATTTGCCATTTGTCCCAAGAATACTCACCGACAGCATTTGCAAATGCAGCATTTACCCCGAGATAACTTTCCATGAAACATCTTACTTTGATAATTATTTTTGCATTGCATTGCATTAGTATATTGACTCTGGAAACAAAAGACATCATTATATTTATAGCATCCTGTTTTTAGTAGTAATATTTTCATTTACAAAATACAGTAATTCTTGATCACCGAAAATGTCAACTGCTAGAAAATATAGCATTCCTACTTGTGATGTTAACATTGTTCTTGAGCAGTTGTTGGCCGAAGATTCATTTGATGAATCTGATGTTCCAAAAGAGTTGATTCTGATGATTCTGACATTAGTTCTGTCTAGAAATAAGTCCAAGAAATTATATTTTATTTCTACATTGAAAATCTGTCATATTTGCTTCAGCCTCAAAGAGCAAGTTTATGTAAAACCAAATGAGTGCTGTCAGTGAATTGTACTTTTTTGTCTAAATGGAAAATTGGTTAAAGCTAAATACACTTGTTGCTGGAGAAAGCATACTGTTTCTCAACAATTTCTTAATATAATCGCAACTTCATATCTATGGTAGAGCAGAGTGGACATTACAAAATCTGTTAACCAACGCGTTCAAGTGTAGAAACACCAGAGGTAATGAACTTGTTTAGAAGTCTGGGCATTCAGCTAAAATAAGTTGGTAGTAAGTTAGCCAAGAAATAACCATGACATGAAATAAAATAAAGACAATGAGGACAAAGGAGACTAGACAGGTTTCAGAGAGATTTAGAATTCTGATGTAGTAAGACTTAAGGATTAATGTATTATTAAGAATGAGTGATAAGAAAGTATGTAAAGTAACTTTGGTCTTTCTGCCTTAAACCACTAAATAAGAGATACAAGGTGAAGAATAGTGTTAGAAAAATCAGGAATTCTTTCCTGTGCTTCTGGAAATGCACCAAGTATTGACATGTTAGAATTAATAGCAAGTATCTCTTTAATTGACAAAATTTAATTAAACACAAGTTGAGCGTATTTTTTATCTTACTAATGTTACAGAAGTCTATTTAATGTTGTTCCAGCTCAATTTTATTTACCATCAAAAATCTTCCTTTGAATTTATAAAATGTACCACTTCATACTCTCACAGATATACTGTATTGTCTTGCCTCACTATCCTTTAATCTTTTGCCTTTTACTTGTCACACTTATCTTTTCCTATTTAAAGTGTGTATGTGTGTGTGCTTATGTACTTTAACCTGAATACATGATTATAGGAATGTCAGGAAATAGTTCTATATCTGAATATCTGTGATTTAATATTTATATCCCTTGCAATGCTTTCCCAGTGGATTTTAATACACTTTGTTTAACAAATGGCTGAGTAAATGAATAATGAATCTTCTATCAGGAGAATATAGAGAAAAAAAGGACATTGTATGCTGTAATCAACAGACATTTAAATAAAAATTTGTGATGAATAACTTTCAACTAGGTGTGGTTTCAGTCCCATATAACAGCTATATATTTTTATAATAGCTACAAAATTACCCTTAGTTAAATTATTCAACATAAAGGATTAATTATTACAAACAAATTTAAATAAAGATATTTTCTCTAGGCATACGTCTTGATTCTCAAATGATAATTACTGAAATCTTTCTAACAGGATAAAATTTCTAGACGGTATTCATGTACAGCTGTACTAAATAAGTATATTCTTTTTGAAAAGTAAAAAAAAAAAACAACAATAAAATCAGTTAATATGCTTTGAAGAAGTTATTTTGAATAGAAATATTTCAGAAGAGAAATTAGCAACAGTTCTTTTATTCGTTATGTTGTTTTTTAATATTTATAAATATTTATAAATCTACTTAATCTAAAAAGTTCTTTGTTAAATATATATGGAAAGCGTAAGCTACTAATATTTTGAGTAATGGGATTTAATGCCATAAATTTAAACATACAATTTCCAGTAGAAGTAATATAAACTCGTATGCTCTTGCACGGGAATTTCTGTGATGTTGAAAATGTTTCAGATATGTGCTGCCATGTGTAATAAAAAGTTAATCTCCATCTAAATATCCACATGTGGTTCATGACCATCATATAGAAAAGTAAAGGAAAGATAAATAAATTTTAGTCAATATATTATCTAAAAATGAATTATCCACTTTTAGATTTTTATAATAAGAAATTATGACAGGGATCATAAAAGACTAGGTTGGGAGAGCCAGTCTTTCCACAAGCTATGTAAATGGCACACCCCGTTCAACCAATCCGCTGGACCCTATGCAAATCAATCACTGCCTCCTCAGGCCTCTGTATGAAATTGATTGTGTTCTGTCCCCAAACTGGAGACCCTCTCAGGGCTGTCCTGCTTTCTCAGCATGAGGAAGCATTCTCTCTCTCTCCTTCTTTGTCTATTAAACTTTCCACTCCTACACCCACTCCTT
Source organism: Papio anubis (assembly GCF_008728515.1). Lineage (NCBI taxonomy): Eukaryota > Metazoa > Chordata > Mammalia > Primates > Cercopithecidae > Papio > Papio anubis. The sequence goes on from NC_044978.1 coordinate 58,549,569, forward strand.
GTGTGTCCATGTCCTGAATTCTTTCTCACACGAGACAAAGAGCCAGGGTATATACCCCAGACAATGGAGCTGTTTCAGAACCAACAGGCAAGATAGATAAATAAAGGACATCCAAACTGGAAAGAAAGAAGACAAATTGTTCCTGTTTTAAGGTGACATTCAAAAGTAAATTTAAATGTAAAATCAAGATACACAAATTGGTAGCATTTGGAAAGCCAAGAGGAAACTATCTGAAAAAGAAATGAATAATTAAATCCCATTTAAAATAGGCACAAAAATAAAATATCTAAAAATAAATTCAACCAAAGAAGTGAAAAATATCTCTACAGTAAAATTTAAAACACTGGCAACAGTAATTAAAGAGAACACAAAAAATGAAAAAGTATTTTATGTTCATGGATTGGAAGAATTTAATATCGTTAAAATATGAGTGCTACTAAAGTGATCTACATATTCAGTGCATCTGGATCAAAATACCAATGACATTCTTCACAGAAATAGAAAAAAAAAATCCTAAAAATTTTAATGAAAATGAAAAAGTTTCCATATAGCCAAAGCAATCCTAGGCAAAATGAACAAAGCTAAGGTATCATGCTACCTGACTTCAAAATATACTTCAAAGCTATAGTAAACAAATGGTATGCTACCAGCATAAAGACAGATACATAGACCAAGGGAAATAACAGAGGTCCAAGAAATAAATCCACATAGTTACAGTCAACTCTTTTTGGACAAAAATGTCAAGAACACACAATGGGTAAAAGACACTCTTTTCAATAAAATATATTGGAAAAACTGGATATTCACATACAGGTGAATTCAAATACATGTTCATCTCACACCATGTCCATATATGAACTCAGAGTGGATTAAGGATGTACAGATAAAATTTGAAACTGTAAAACCACTAGAAGAAAACATAAGGGAAATCTATATGGAAAAAGTTGTCTGGACAATTTTTTTTGGTTTGCTTGTTTTAATATGATCCTAAAAACAAATATAACAAAAGCAAAATTAAACAAATGGAATTATATTGAACTAAAAAGTTTGTGTACAGCAAAGAATATAAACAGAGTAAAGATATATCTTTATAGCAGAGAACATCAACAGAGTAAAGAGACATCTTACAATATCAGAGAAATTATTTCTAAAGCACACATCTGAAAAAGGGTTCATATCTAACATGCATAAGAAGCTCAAATAACTAAACAATAAGAAAACAACTCAATAATGACAAAACATCTGACAAAACATATGACTAGCCATCACATACATTAAAATTAAAACCACAATGAGATATCACTTCATACCTGTGTGAATAGCTGTTATTAAAAAGATGAAAGATAACAAGTGTTGATAATGACGTGGAGAAAAGGAAACCCTTATGCGTTGTTTGTGGAAACGTAAGTTAGTATAACTATTGTGGAAAACAGTATGGAGGTTCTGAAAAAGTTAAAAATAGAACTACCATATGATCCATCCATCCTACTACTGGATATATATCCAAAAGAATATGAAATGAGCATATCAAATGGATGTCTGCACTCTTATATTCATTGTAGCATTATTCACAATCTCCAAGATATAAATTCAACCTAAGTGTCTATCAAAAATAAATTGATAAAAACTATTTGGTATATATACACAAGGCAATAATGTTGAATATTATTACATATGTTGATCGATGTCTCATGTCTCCCTAAAATGTTTAAAATCAAATTGTACTCTGACGACCTTGGGTACATGTCATCAGGACTTCCTGATGCTGTCACAGGCATGCGTTCTCAACTTTGGAAAATAAACTTTCTAAATTAACTGAGACCTGTCTCACATATTCGGAGTTCACACAGACTTCAGTAAAATGTAGCTGTCGTGATATTATGCCAGAGTATTGACTGTCATTTTGTATTGCCAATATGAACGTACATATAAAACATCAGAGATAATATTGACAAATTATTAAAATTAATAGGTTAATTTTAGTAAAATTACTTTATAGTTACTCTAAATATAAATTATAAACAGAAATGAATAAATAATAATTTTAAAAGGCTATTTACAATATTATCTCCAATTTCCAAAAAGTAGAAATAAGTATAAGAAAACTTAATAAGAAAAAAATTTCATGGTAGTATATTAAATCATACCTAAAAATTGACAGATATATCTATTAATTAGTTGGAAACTTTAATGATGTACATACCTAATTTTCCTAAGTGGATTAGTATAGTCAATAGAAATCTCTACTATCTCAGTTTATTTTGAAGAAATTAAAAAGAATGATTATTTTAAATAAAACAATAGACTAAAAAAAATTACATTGAAAACAAGGATCAAATTATAAAGAAAAAGAAAATAATCTGAAAGGTTTATCTCACCAGATTACAACACTTTGATAAGTGCTTAACATACATTCAATAGTAGAAAAAGAGACCAATGGTATGGAACAAAGAATTCAGAAACAGACTCATATGACTAAATCAATAACAAAACAGAATCCAAGTACTTATTGTCTACACAATAGTCATTTATACTCAAGGACACACATATGCATTAAGCGACTAGACTTTTAAATATCTCACATAAATGGTAATAAATAGAAACCAGAAATTGTTATGCATATCCTGGACAATGTAGACTTTAAGGAAAAAAACTGTTAACTTTTTTATCCCTAGGTTTGTTAAAAAGTTAGAACCCCTGATTTCACCACTACACAATATATCTATGTAACAAAATTACATTTGTATCCCATGATTTTACACAAAAATTTTGCATTCAAAATACAAATTTAAAACATCAACAATTTAAATATTGCTAGTAAATCCATTACTGGAGTTAATATTTTAGAGATAAGGCTAACAAATAACATACTAGGCATTATATATTTTTGTAATATTTTGTAGGCATTATTTATTACAAGTTAGTTGAAATATAAAAACTGTTATAAAGCAATTATTCTCTTTTTAGACAATGTTACCTTTTTCATCTTCTATGTATGTTTAATATACTCATAATTTTAAAATGCAAATGTTTGAAAACTCTTCAATATTGATGACATTCTGAAAAATTAGCCAGCAATGACACTGAAGGATCTGCCATTCTGTGCTCTGGAGGACGGTGACCTCTTCTCACAGCACCACCAGATGGTGCCCCAGTAGGAACTCTATGTGGAGACTTTGACCTCACATTTCCCTTCTGCACTGCCCTAGCAGAGGTTCTGCATCCGTCTGCAAACGTCTGCCTGGGGATCCAGGAGTATTCATACATATATTGAAATCTAGGCAGAGGTTCCCACACCCCAATTCTTGACTTCTGTGCACTTACATGCTCAACACCACATGGAAATTGCCAAGGCTTGGGGCTTCCACCCTCTGAAGCCACAGTCCAAGCTCCAAGTTGGCCCCTTTCAGCCATAGTTGGAGTGACTGGGACACAGGGTACCAAGTCCCTAGGCTGCACACAGCACAGGACCCTGGGCCTAGCCCATAAAACCATTTTCTGCTAGGCATCTGGGCCTCTGAAGGGAAGGGCTGCCTTGAAGACCTCTGACATGCCCTGGAGACATTTTTCCCATTGTCTTGGAGATTAACATTCAGCTCCTCCTTACTTATGTAAATTTCTGCAGCTGGCTTGAATTTCTCCTCAGAGAATAGTTTTTTGTTTTGTTTTGTTTTTGTTGTTTTGTTTTCTATCGCATTGTTAGACTGTAAATTTTCTGAACTTTCATGCTCTGCTTCCCTTATAAAACTGAATGCCTTTAACCACACACAAGTCACCTCATGAATACTTTACTGCTTAGAAATTTCTTCCACCAGATACCTTAAATCATCTCTCTCAAGTTGAAAGTTCCACAAATCTCTAGGGCAGGGGCAAAATGCACTAGTCTCTTTGCTAAACCATAACAAGAGTCATCTTTGTTCCAGTTCCCAACAAGTTCCTCATCTCCATCTGAGACCAGTTCAGCCTGGATTTCATTTTCCATATCATTATCAGCATTTTGGTTCAAAGTCATTCAGCAAGTCTCTAGGAAATGCCAAACTTTCCCACATTTTCCTGTCTTCTTCTGAGTCCTCCAAACTGTTCCAACCTCTACCTGTTACCCAGTTCCAAAGTTGCTTCCACATTTTCAGGTATCTTTTCAGCAACAACCCACTCTGTTGGTATCAATTTATTGTATTAGTTCATTTTCACACTGCTGATAATGACATACCCAAGACTGGGAAGAAAAAGAAGTTTAATTGGATTTACAGTTCAATTAACTTACATGTCTGGCAAGGCCTCAGAATAATGATGGGAGTTGAAAGACACTTCTTACATGGTGGCGGCAAGAGAAAATGAGGAAGATGTGAAAGAGAAAACCCCTGAAAAAAACGTAAGATCTCATGAGACTTACTACCACTAGAACAGTGTGGGGAAAATCACCACCATGATTCAAATGGCCTCCCACTGGGTCCTTCCCGCAACACATGAGAATTATGGGAGTACAACTCAAGATGAGATTTGGGTGGGGACACAGAGCCAAACCATATCGCAAACTCATGCTATTAATAAACTATTACAGATGCTCAAAAGATGGGTATGTAACGTACCCTAAACTTTCAAGGCAAGGTTAAATCATTCTGAGAACTTCAGAAAAATGTATGGGAAAAGGTGATGGTCAAGATGGAAATGCCAGAATGGAAGTAAAAACAGTCACGTTTTTATGCTATGTTAAGAAATGTCATCACCTGAAGAAAACAATTAATAATTAATTTTTTCTTCCTAGAAAATCTGTTAAATTGGTTATATAAACAAATGCTTTAAGATATGAAAAATATAATAGAGTTAATCTGCAGCAGCTCATCATACCCTCTACTAACATGAAGCTTTATGATGAGATCTTTAAAAAAAAAAATAAGAGGACTCCTATCACTGATTTTTATTACTACTAATACCTTAACATACTCTCCCCATCTCTTTCTATCATTCTTTTACTAACAGTTGGCAAAAGGAAGTTGATCAGAAAAATATCTATTCAGATATTGATGAAAAGGAATTCTACTGAATATTATTTTATTATGATTCAGAATGCAAGCAAATGACTGATACAAAAACTATTAGGGGTAATTGAGTTCACTGGAAATCCATAATAAAATAATATTAGCATTTTAATATTAGTGTTTTATAGTTTTCCTTATTGACATTTTTTACCTCCTTGGTTACATTTCTTTTTTTTTTTTTTTTTTTTTTTTTTTGAGACGGAGTCTCGCTCTGTAGCCCAGGCTGGAGTGCAGTGGCCGGATCTCAGCTCACTGCAAGCTCCGCCTCCTGGGTTCACGCCATTCTCCGGCCTCAGCCTCCCGAGTAGCTGGGACTACAGGCGCCCGCCACCTCGCCCGGCTATTTTTTGTATTTCTTAGTAGAGACGGGGTTTCACCGTGTTAGCCAGGATGGTCTCGATCTCCTGACCTCGTGATCCGCCCATCTCGGCCTCCCAAAGTGCTGGGATTACAGGCTTGAGCCACCGCGCCCGGCCGGTTACATTTCTTTCTAGGTATTTCTTTAGCTATTGTGAATGAAATTGCTTTCTTTATTTCTTTTTCAGCTCATTCGTTATTGGTTTATAAAAATACCACTGACATTTCTGTGTTGATTGTGTATCTCACAACTTTACTGAATTCATTTATCAATTCTAAGAGTTTCTTGGTGGAATCTTTAGGTTTTTCTATATATAAGATCATGTTGTCTGCAAAGAGAGACAATTTGACCTTCTCTTTTCCAATTTGGAAGCTTTTTATTTATTTATTTATTTTTTCTTGCCTGATTGCTCTGGCTAGGACTTTCAGTACTGTGTTAAATAGGAGTAGTGAAAGTGGGCATCCTTGTCTTGTTCCAGTTCTTAGAGGGAATGCAGTGTCTCAATTAATGTACAAGAGCTGCTTTGGGCTTCAGAGAGTATATGTAAGGTCATAGTTTTGTAAGGCAACTTGCCTAATCTGTAAGGTTTTGTTTTTGTTTTCAGTGAAAAGGGTGATGTTTTGTCAGGTGTTATTAAAGAAAGCAACCATCTGCTTAGCAAGGGCCTCCACCTGTAATACTACATCCATGGTTGCCCCTGGGGGAAAATATGGCTAGTGGATAAATCCACCAGGATGCCCGTTTCTGTGGTCCCTGGTCTTTATACTTCCCAGGTGGTAGGGAGAGTGTCTAAATGAGGAAGAATGTATCTTGGTAGGTAAGGTCAACCCCAGCTGCATCTGGAAGTCCACTTTTAGGGTAAGGCCAATCATGCGTGCTGCAGACCCAGAACCAATCCCAGGGGGGAAGGATAGACCCCACCATGTAGATGAGAGCTACTCTGGCACTTTAGCCACACATTGTCAATCAGTTGGAATGTTTGGTTAAATTGTTGATGAGGAAGCCATTCCATATTATCAGTGATAGTTTGGAGTGTGCTGCTATTGCATCTCCTGATGCATAGTAGTGCACTGCTATTAGACATCATATGCCATCATGTGTGTCATATCCTATGGTGGGAGTGACATTAAATTGTTTATAGACCAGATGAAAAGATGCTTCTTTGTTTCCTCAAAGGTGGAGAACTCATGGTGAGTGGTACTATAATTATAGAAGAGCAATAAATGAGAACTCTAATCCTAAGTATAAAAATAACTTCAAGTTCTCTGGTTAATGGTTCGTATACACAATAAACAGCCTATGGTGGAAAAAAAAAATGGTAGTTTCCCATAGACCCAACAGTAATTTTTAATTATGGAGGGAAGCTACCATCTGGCCCATTCAGTGAAAATGTTAGCTTTAAGAAAGATAAAGAATGTACTTATGACTATAAAATTAATTAAGAACTTTGTAGTAACAAAAGGGTACTACTTATCTGTATGATTTTTCTTTGTTAGGAACTTTAGATCTTCTCTTGGCTCACCTGACCAAGTGGGCTAGCTGTATGAGGTATTGCGTTGAGGAGGAGCTGTCTTTACCTGAATATGAGGTAACCATGGCTTGATTCCAGCCTGTTTGTCAGAAAAATGAGTGGTCAGCAGCACCTTATGAAGTCCCGTCCACTCTTTGGCTAACTGCTGGTCTGGTCCTTGGTTTTTGCAGGACTATATAGAACCATATTACCTGGGCAGAAAAGGTGAAGAGGTTTATCCATGGAATATGAGGTCCTGGAAAGAGCAGATGCATCATTAGTAATGTATGCCCCAACTGTTGTACATATTGCTTAATTCTTGATTTGTTTACTAGATCTAAAGGTGGAATCCCCACAAATTCTGGATAGGTCTCCCAAAAATTATTTTTAAAGGGTTCAACCAAAGCTCCCTTTGCAGTACTCTTCTGACCTGGAGTAAGTCAATGGGCAAAACTTTATCCCAGCTTAAATCTGTTACCTGACAGAGTTTTGTCATCATCTTCTTTAAGGTGTGATTATTTTCTCCATCTTTTCCATCAGCTATGGTCTCTATGATGAATGTAACTACCATTTGACCTGAAAAGCTTGACTTACCTTTTATGTAATTTCAGAAATTTAAAAAAGGACAATTATCACTTTGTATTGAATAAGAAAGTCTGAATCAAGGAATTATTTCCTTCCATAAAGCTTTATCTACTACTGTGGTCCTTCCAAACTTAGTGAAGTAAGACACATTCTGAAAACGTGTCTACAAATGTAAGTAGGAAATTTTACTTTCTCCTTGCCATTAGAGTGAAGTCAACCTGCCAGGCTTTAAATGGACTCATTCTCTTGCATTTCACTGTTTCCCTTGGGAGGAGTAAGTAATTCCTTTATCATAATTTTTGGCACGCAGATAACATCTCTGTGTGATTTTATGGACTGTTTTTTTGAATATGATGCCGTCTAAGGTATGGCCACATCAGGTTAACCGAGATCTCCTTTCCACAGTGTGTCTCTTTGTGTAAGTGTGTTACAATTCAATATACCAAGCATTCAGGGAGCAAAATCACCCCATGAATACTAGCTCCAAGGTGAGCTAGGGTCTGTATCAGCAAAATCCCGGTTGCAGGCACACTCTTCAATCCACACAATATAATGAGGCTTGAAGTCTGATAAACATAAATGGGGTGTTGAGAGCACTGAGTATTTATACTCAACTCCCCAACAACTTGCTTTGCAGCTCTTTCTGCTGCTTGATTCCCCTTGGTTATTTGTGAGTCATCTTTGTGATGCTCTATGTAGTAACTAATAGCAACCTGGGCCCATAAAGCAACTGCTTTCAGTAGGGTGAGAATCTCCATCTATGTTTAATATCCATATTACTGAGGTCAGGAGGCCGCTTTCCTTTCAAATGGCCCCATGAGCATGCATTACCATAAATGTGTGCTTAACAACAGTGTAAATCTTTACCTGCTTTCCATATGTCAGTTCTAATGGTCTGGTAAGAGCAATTAATTCAACTTTTTGTGCTGAGGTGCCAGTAGGGAAGGGCATGGGTCTCTATTATCCTATCTCCAGTCACCATAGCATACTCTGCTTGGCATCATCCATTTCCCATGAAGTTTCTTCTATTGGTGTAAAGCTCCCAGTCTAGAGTTTTGGTCAGACAGGTCTGACTTTCTTGAATTAAATGATCAAGAATTTCCAGACAATTGTGTTCTAGCTCATGGTCAGGATCAGTGGTCAGGAGCAAGGTGGTTGGATTTAGCTCCATGGTTGCTTGCAAAGTTACATCTGGGACATCCAGAAGGATGGCCTGGCCTAGTATTTGTCCATTCATGCTGAAGTAAGCCAAAAGCCTCCCTTTCTGTTCCAGCAAGTTTAGCAACCAATGAGGTACAAACACAGTGATGCATTGTCTCAGGGTAAATTCCTCTGCCTCCCATAGAATCCCACAGGTGGCGGCAACAGCCCAGAGGCAGGGGGGATATCCTTTGGTGGATTGATGCAGCTTTCTGGAAAAATAAGCTATAGGTTTTGGGGTGTCTTCTAGCATTTGAACCAGTACTCACAGCCCTATATATCTTTTTTTCTCATGGACATGAAGCTTGAATGCCTTCTGAGGATTTGGTGGTCACAGCAATGTGCCTGACATCAACTTTTCTTTCATAGTGTCAAATAGCTGTTGGAATTCTGCTAGGCAGTGCAGGAGTTCAGAGTCCAGTCTTCTAAAGGCCTCATAAAGAGGCTTAGTCATAAGTTCAAAGTTGGGGATCTGAAATCATCAGAAGCCTGTCGTGCCGCCAAATCCTCATAGTTTTCTTCTGTTCTTGGGGGCCTTTATAGTTTCTACCACTTGTTTACTAATGGACATTAGGCTTTTCTTCCCCAGCCTTAATTGAAACACAAGGTAGGTCACTTCTGGCTTACTAATTTGAGTCTTGTCAGGGGACACCTTGTATTCACACTGTGCTGGATGATTTAAAATCAAGATGGTATTGGACAGACATTTTTTTATAGCTTAAGCTTGCTATCACCTAATCTTATACATATTGCGATAGTACTCCTTCATCTAGTTGTAAGTTTCTTAAGTCTTTTGCAAATATTTCACCAGAACAGTGGGTAAGTTTTTAAATCCTTGAGGCAACACTGTTCAACAATATTGGAAAATCATCTTTCTTTCTGGGTTTTGCCATTTAAAGGTAAACAACATGTGGACTTTTTCCTCAACTGGAATCCAAAAGAAAACATCCTTTAAGTCCAATACTGAAAAACATCCCAAACTACCAGGTTTGGCAGTCAATAAAGGATATGGATTGGGCACAGTCAGACGAATATCTTGGTCTATTTTACTGACAGCTCTAAAATCTTGCAAAAAGTAATATTCACTTGGGCATGGCTTTTTCAGAGGGAGGATGGGGTGTTACATGGAGATCTGAAGGGGCAAATCAGCCCATTCTCTAGAAGTTTTGCAATATAGGCTGAATTACCTTTAAAGCTTCTCTCTTTAGTGAATATTGCTTTAATGCGGTATCTTTGCCCCTTCTTTGGTCTCTATATGCGCTGGCTGTAAATTTCTAACTTTGCCTGGAGTCCCATCTGCCTATATGCAATTACTCACTTGTTCATCATTTCCCGAGGAGAAGAATATTTTTCCTTTTCATCCTCAGGACAAGTGAGAGTCATCTGCAGCCACAGTGCCTGTGCCAGTGGGAAATGTAAGAGTAATTGCTGTATCTCTGGAGAAGTTACTTGAGCACTTATTTTGCAAGGCAAGTCACATTCCAAGAAAAGAATTGGACATTCTGGTATATGAAGAAAACTGTCTTAATTACAAGTCCCCAGATAACATTCCGAGGGTTGTAAAACATATTTTTGCTGCATTTCACCTACAACCCTTGTCAAAGACATAGTCATCTTAGTACCCTGTGCATCTGGGGTGTTAAGGACTGAGTAAGTCACTTCAATATTAACTACGAAGTCAATTAGCTTGTTCCACATTGCAAATTTTACTTGAGACTATGGTGTGAAAGTTTTAATTGGCTCCAAAATGTTCAGGGGAGCTCCTGTGCATCATCATTCTTTATCAGAGTCATAGTCTTGTTCCACTGTCTGCAAGTGGGTCTTCTCCCTAACACCCTCTTTCTTTTTCTGGTCCTTGACTCCTTTTCTTTGGGGGCAATCAGATATTCAGTGGCCTTCCTCTCTACAGTAAGTGCATTGATTATGACCCAAGGCTTTACCCCAATTCCCATCCTTCCTTTGGCAAGAGTTTTCCTACCATTTGTACGTATGTCTTTAGTAATTTTAATGTCTTCATTTCTCTAGCATAGTATATCCTGCAGGAAATATCAGCTGGGAGAGCTTTATCCCCTGCGACCCTTCTTGCTTTTCCAATTTTCATGTTACATCAGTCATTCTGTTGAAAGAAGATCATAGCATTCTCAATCTGGGGAACCTCTGGGTTTGTAACTGAATGCACTCCAAAAATTCAGAGAGGTCCTTATTTGCCTTTTGGATAACTGCCTGAATTTTATTTAAGCTTTTTGTCTGGGTACCCCACTTCTGAGACCCTGCAGGATGCATATTCTATAATGCTTCAGTCAGGCCACAACCCATAATTGGAGTACCAGTTAGGGTTTGTAACCAGAACCACCCTGGTAGGGTTAGGGGTCCAATTTAGGTTTTCCAGGAGATACTAAAGCTCTTTATTTGCCTTGTCTATTACAACCTCCGTTTTCTTTTTTTGGTTTTTTTCTTTTTTTTTTTTTTTTTTTTGAGATGGAGTCTCGCTTTGTTGCTCAGGCTGGAGTGCAGTGGCGCGATCTCGGCTCACTGCAAGCTCCGCCTCCTGGGTTCACGCCATTCTCCTGCCTCAGCCTCCCAAGTAGCTGAAACTACAGGCGCCCATCACCACGCCCAGCTAATTTGTTGTGGTTTTTTTTAGTAGAGATGGGGTTTCACCATGTTAGCCAGGATGGTCTCGATCTTCTGACCTCGTGATTCGCCCACCCTGGCCTCCCAAAGTGCTGGGATTACAGGCATGAGCCACTGCGCCTGGCCACAACCTCCTTTTTCTCTGTGGTCAGGAACATGTACAGAAGAGACTGGACATCTGCCCAGGTGGCCTGGTGCATCATGAAGATAGAGGCAAAAAGTTCAGTCTTTTTCTGTGAGTCTTCTCTAGGAGGTCAGTTGGAGCTTTTCTAATTCAATAGATTGGATGATAAAAATGGGCTGTAAGCCCAATAATACCAGCCAAACTATCCCCCGTGGTTTAATCCACTTGCAGGGTACTGCCTGAGCTGATACTGCCCTACTCTGGTCCTAGCGCTACCCTGGTCAAATTGGGTGTCCTATAGGGTCTTGTCAGAGGAGACCATTCCAATTCCCTTAAAGTATTGGGATGTGGCTGTTGTCCCTACTTCCAGGTCTAGGGTCTCATATGGAAATGTTGGACCAGCTTGGTCCAGCACAGTGGCCAGTGTGGCCATAAGAAGGACTGCTGGAACAGCGGATGGAGTGACCAGAGCAGCAGCTAGAGTGACAGCTGCAACTCCTGGGACCATTGCTAGGGTAGCCCTAGAGCAACAGCCAGAGCCATGGCTGGGGCAATGGTTGGGGCAATAGCCAGAGCAGTAGCTGCCAGGACAGCCTTGGACCCATGCAGAGGCATGGTTGGAGCAGAGGCTGGAACAGGCCCTGGTTCAAAATATTTAGGAGGTCCATCTTGGTTTTTTTTTTTTTTCTTCTTCTGGTTTTTACTATTGGGTTTGGTAAGAGCTTTTATTCCCATTTCTCTGTGCAGCCAGCAGTCTATTCCATCTCCCAACCTTAGCCCTTTTTATGCCGTAGCATGAAAGCCTAAGTATAGAGCATTTCTTCCCATTTCCCAAAGCTGTGACAAAATAGTTCCAGTTGTCATAGGACATAATTCTGGGTGCTCCTCTTTAAAGGTCAATATTCATCATCCTTCAATTTATACAAAGGCCAAAAAGTGTTACCATAAAGTTTTTTATTTTTGTTTTTTTGTCACTAGCTGATAGCTATAGGCCTTCTAGTTTTCCAGAATGTGCTCCAGAGAGCTCTGAGATGTAATAGAAGTTATGTCTCTATAGGACAACTCCCATAGTAAAAGTCCCAGGGGCTGGACGAACTCCCCTGCTCTGGAACTCTTTGTGCATATAATATTCTTGCATTCCCAGTGGGCACACACACACATCTCTGCACACAGCTATGGCAGCCAGGGACATCAAGGAAAGAGTTCCTTGAGTGCTTGGTAGATAACAGTTCATATCATTTTATTTATTTCTTTAACTTTACACTAAGTCCAGGTCCTACTGACCTGCGAACTACAACAAACAGAAATAGAGTGACAACAGATAAGGTGATTAACTAGGCAAACAAAAAGAGTCAATGGGTTAGAGTAAGGATTAGCTAAAAACTAGACTCAGGTGCTCTTCATTCTGTTTTCACATAGGATGCACAGAAGGCAGTGAACAGGGCAGCAGGCCTGTCTAGACAGTCTACAGAAAAGTTCACAAGCTTAGTCTCCCTACACGTCTTGACACAAATATCTACAATATTTCAGAGTCCCAAAAAGCATTACAGAATCAGTGCCTCACATGATAAAAACTGCCTTTTTCTTGGGAGAGGAGTGTTCTATTTCAGTGCCTTCAAATACCAGTTGGATCTGATCTTTAGCTAGTGGAACTGTCTCACAGACAAAATGGAAACTCTGCTGCACACCATTGGAGAGAGGATAACAATAAACCCAGGCACAGACAGGGACATATCCAATGCAGATGGAGTATTCCAAATGAATCCTGAAGAGACAGGAGAAAAGTCCTGAGATCTTGACTTAAACCCAGATGGCACCATAGAACGACCTTCACTAGGTCCACACAGTGCCACAGACAAGCTCTTCTAGGCCTAGAGTGCTAGAGAGCCAAGATGGCAGAGACACAGGATTACTGTCTGCACTCTGGTTGACTTACCCAGTTCTTGAAGTCCATCAACTTCCCAGATGCTGCTTTTCTTACACCAACAAAGCGTTATAGCAGCTGTTGCCATGGGGCTGGAGGCAGAGGAAAGAACATCTTCAAGAAAAAGGTGATCTTTGTAGCTGGTGGGAATTCCCTGGAGTTCCAGTCACAGTGTCAGAGAACCACAAGCACCTGGCATTTGCAAGTTGCCATCACTCCACCTGGTATCATGAGCAGGTAAGCCCTGACATGCTGCTATGATCAATTCCTCTGCTGGTTGGAAACCAGGAGGACAGGCTAAAACACTTGAAACACACAGCTCCTCATATGGGGCAGCAAATTTGTAATTGATCTAAGTTTGGCTGCTTGCCCCTTGGAAGTCAAAGATACAAGAAGTGCATGAAAGGTACAGTGAAAGGAAAGCAGCTTTATTGATCAAATGCCAGCAAGTGAAGAAATTGTGGGGCCAATGCCTTCCATAAGCCATCTCAAATTTTAGGCTGAGTGAAGGGATTTAAGAAGGGAAACTTGGCATGAAAGCATGAGGAGGCAGTGCAAGGTAGCGGGTCTATATGTCTTGTCCTGGTGGCTATCCTGAGTTGTCTCCCTTGAGTGTGGGTTGGCACCATTTCAACAATGGCTGGGTTGTAGATTAATCTCCTTGAGATAATCTATTGGTGTGTTTTGTGGGGGGTGGGAATGCTGCAGTTGGGTCTTCGTGCCTGGTTCATTTCAAGATTAACCTCTGACATTTCTTTTTTGTTTTGTTTTGTTTTGTTTTTCTGAGATGGAGTCTGGCTCTGTGGCCCAGGCTGGAGTGCAGTGGCGCGATCTCGGCTCACTGCAAGCTCCGCCTCCTGGGTTCACGCCATTCTCCTGCCTCAGCCTCCTGAGCAGCTGGGACTACAGGCGCTCGCCACCACGCCTGGCTAATTTTTTTGTATTTTTTAGTAGAGACAGTGTTTCACCATGTTAGCCAGGATGGTCTCAATCTCCTGACCTCGTGATCCACCCACCTCGGTGTCCCAAAGTGCTGGGATTACAGGTGTGAGCCACCACACCTGGCCAACTCTGACATTTTTTTTAAGATAGAGTCTCGCTTGTCACCAGGCTGGAGGTAGTGGCCGGATCTCAGCTCACTACAAGCTTCGGCCTCCCGGGTTTACCATTCTCCTGCCTCAGCTCCGAGTAGCTGGGACTACAGGCGCCACCTACCAGCTGGCTTTTTTTTTTTGTACTTTTAGTAGAGACGGGGTTTCACCGGGTTAGCCAGGATGGTCTCGATCTCCTGACCTCGTGATCCGCCCGTCTCGGCCTCCCAAAGTGCTGGGATTACAGGCTTGAGCCACCGCGCCCGGCCTGACATTTCTAAACAAACATAAAATTAGATAAACTAGCACAGTTCAAAGGATGACTGCGGGGAAACGAGTAGAACAAAAAGTTTCAAAGTACCTTTCAAAGCTAAAACTAGAGAAAAGAAAAAAAAAACACTTTAAAATGTATTTTGAAGCTGAGCTACTTGGTTACAAAGTTAGTAATAAGTGTTTTTGATGGAGTAATTTTAGTGCAGTGTTAAATTAGCTGGTGACTCAAAATCATTAGTGTAACTAGTTTAGTGTAACTGACATTTATATTTTTACTTTCCAGTACTGAGTATTCTTTTTTCCAGATAGGAAACTCCAAATTATTGAAAACCCTTTTTCTCCCCTAACATTTTAGTACTCAATGAACTTCTTAACCCTGGACACCGTCATTTGTTTAGAGATAGGCATTTGGACCAGATTAGCATTATGAAACTCAATTCTTGGATTTCTTTTATAATCTATTGAGATAGAAGAAGTTATCTCCTTTCTGTTGATTTTACCAAGGAAAGGAACCTACACTACTGATTTTGACCACTGCTTTTTCTCTACCACATGCTATTTCTTCTAACACTGTTGTGAATAATTATGGAAAACATTCAGAGGACTGTTGACATTCTATTCATATCTATAGACCAAATGTTTAAAAATAATACTAATGAGAGATGAAGTCAGCTGGATTTCCTGGGTTGAGTGGGGACTTGGAAAACTTTCTGTCTAGCTAGAGGATTGTAAATGCACCAGTCAGTGCTCTGTGTCTAGCTAAAGGTTTGTAAATACACCAATCAGCACTCTAAAATGAACCAATCAGCACTCTGTAAAATGGACCAATCAGTGCTCTGTAAAATGGACCATTCAGCAAGACATGGGTGGGGCCAAATAAGGGAAAGCTGGCCACCCAAGTCAGCAGCGACAACCCGCTAGGGTCTCCTTCCACGCTGTGGAAGCTTTGTTCTTTCGCTCTTCACAGTAAATCTTGCTCCTGCTCACTGTTTAGGTCCGCACTACCATTATGAGCTGTAAGACTCACCACCAGGGTCTGCGGCTTCATTCCTGAAGTCAGGGAGATCACAAACCCACTGGGAGACCACAAACCCACAAACCCACTGGTCCAGACACATCTGAACATCTGAAGGAACAAACTCCAGACATATCATCTTTAAGAACTGTAACACTCACTGCAAGGGTCTGTGACTTACAGTCTTGAAGTCACTGAGACCAAGAATCCACCGGAAGGAATAAATTCCAGACACATTTTGGCAACCCAGATGGGACTATCGACTATTGCCAAGCGTGAGCACCATTGGATCCCTTTCGCTTGCTATTCTGTCCAGTGTTTCCTTAGAATTCGAGGGCTAACTACTGGGAACCTGTTGACCAGTTAAAAGCAACTAGCACATCTGCCGGACTAAAGACACTAGTGTCAGGCTTTCTGGGAAAGGGCTGTCTAACAACCCTCGACTCTTTGGCGTTCAGAGGTTTGGTTTGCCTGGAACCACCTTCCACTTTTCCTGTACTTCTGGGCTGAGCTGAGGGTGTACAGAGAGGGAGGCCATTCAGCTCCGGGGTCCCGACAACAAGTTGATTGACCCTGCGACCATGAACGGAACTCTCAAAGTCACCTCGCCCAAGTGAGACTCGCCCATCTATCCTATCTATCCTGACCCTTGCCTCCTGGGTCCTAATGCCTACCAGACAAACTTCCTCTCGCCTCTTTTCTCCAAGGCTAGTCCCACTTTTAAAAACCACTCCCTGTGTCTGGTGCTTTTCTAGTTTCTCCTATAAGAATGATTTCTAATATAAACTTCAGGACTCTGTTACCTTATTTTGGCAGCCGGCTCATCAATCAGAAAGACATAATTTTTGCCCAAAGCCCCACTGGGGCAGGGGACTATCTGGAATTTTAGGATCCCTCCTCAGACTAGCAGACCTAACAAAAACTACTCTTGAAGCTAGGATATGGGGAGCCTCAGAAACATATCCTTCCTATTCACATGAGGACAAAAGGCGTTACTCTTCCAACCCTGGAGCTCCCATCCCTCTCTCAGGGTATGGCCCTCCACTTCATTTTTGGGGCATAACATCTTTATAGGATGCGAGTAAAGTCCTCTTATAGGTTTTTGAGAATGCATTGGTAAGGGCCACTAAATCTGACCTTCCTTGGTCCTCCTTGTGGTCTAGAAGGAAAACTAGTGTTTCTGCTGCTGTGTCGGTGAGCACAACTATTCCGATCAGCAGGGGCCAGGGACTGTTGCAGGTTCTTAGGCAAGAGGTGTTTCTGCTGCTGCATCGTTGAGCGCAACTATTCCAATCAGCAGGGTCCAAGGACTGTTGTGGGTCCTGGGACAGGGGAGAGACAAA
Organism: Papio anubis; assembly: GCF_008728515.1. Lineage (NCBI taxonomy): Eukaryota > Metazoa > Chordata > Mammalia > Primates > Cercopithecidae > Papio > Papio anubis. The sequence goes on from NC_044978.1 coordinate 58,566,665, forward strand.
CAAACCAAAACCACAGGCAGTTTTGTGTTTCAGATGGGAAACACTCAGGGATCAAGAGGCTCACCCTTGAAATGCATCCTAAGCCATTGGGACCAATTTGACCCACAAACCCGGAAAAAGAGGTGGCTCACTTTTTTCTGTGCTATGGCTTGGCCACAATATTCTCTCTCTGATGGGGAAAAATGACCATCTGAGGGAAGTATAAATTACAATACTATCCTGCAGCTTGACCTTTTCTGTAAGAGGGAAGGCAAATGGAGTGAAACACCTTATGTCCAAGCTTTCTTTACATTGAAGGTGAATTCACAACTGTGCAAAGCTTGCAATTTACATCCCACAAGAGGACCTCTCAGCTTACCCCCATGTCCTAGCCTCCCTATAGCTCCCTTTCCTATTAATGACAAGTCTCCCCTAATCTCCCCTACCCAGAAGGAAACAAGCAAAGAAATCTCCAAAGAACCACAAAAACCCTTGGGCTATCAGTTATGTCCCCTTCAAGCTGTAGGGGGAGGGGAATTTGGCCCAACCTGGGTATGTGTCCCCTTCTCACTCTCTCATTTAAAGCAGATCAAGGCAGATGTGGGGAAGTTTTCCGATGCTACTGATAGGTACATAGATGTCCTACAGGGTCTAGGACAAACCTTTGACCTTGCTTGGAGAGATGTCATGCTACTGTTAGATCAAACACTGACCTTTAATGAAAAGAATGTGACTTTAACTGCAGCCTGAGAGTTTGGAGATACCTGGTATCTTAGTCAAGTAAATGACAGAATGACAGCTGAAGAAAGGGACAAATTCCTTACCGGTCAGGAAGCCATCCCCAGTATGAATCCCAGCTGGGACCTCGACTCAGATCATGGGGACTGGAGTGGCAAATATCTGTTGACCTGAATTCTAGAAGGACTAAAGAGAATTAGGAAAAAGCCCATGCATTATTCAATGATGTCTACCGTAACTCAGGGAAAGGAAGAAAATCCTTGTGCCTTCCTCAAGTGGCTACAGGAGGCCTTAGGAAAATATACTCCCCTGTCACCCAACTCACTAGAGGGTCAATTGATCCTAAATTATAAGTTTATTACTCAGTCAGCCACAGATATCAGGAGAAAGCTTCAAAAGTGAGCCCTGGGCCCTGCATAAAATCTGGAGGCATTATTAAACCTGGCAACCTTGGTGTTCTATAAGAGGGACCAAGAGGAATAGGCCCAAAAGGAAAAGCAAGATCAGAGAAAGGCAGCAGCCTTAGTCATGGCCGTCAGACAAACAAACCTTGGTGGTTCAGAGAGGACAGAAAATGGAGCAGGCCAATCACCCGGTAGGGCTTGTTATCAGTGTGATTTACAAGGACACTTTAAAAAAGATTACCCAATGAGAAACAAGCTGCCCCCTCATCCATGTCCACTGTGCTGAGGCAATCACTAGAAGGCACACTGCCCCAGAGGGCAAAGGTTCTCTGGGCCAGAAGTCCACCAACCAGATGATCCAACAACAGGACTGAGGGTATCTGGGGCAAGCGCCAGCTCATGTCATCACCCTCACTGAGCCCCGGGTACGTTTAACCCTTGAGGGCCAGGAAATTGGCTTCCTCCTGGACACTGACATGGCCTTCTCAGTGTTAATCTCCTGTCCTGGACGACTGTCCTCAAGGTCCATTACCATCTGAGGAATCCTGGGACAGCCTGTAACCAGGTATTTCTCCCACCTCCTCAATTGCAATTGGGAGACTTTGCTCTTTTCACATGCCTTTCTTGTTATGCCTGAAAAACCCACACCCTTATTAGGGAAGGATATATTAGCCAAAGCTGGAGCCATTATCTACATGAATATAGGGAGCAAGTTACCCTTTTGTTGTCCCATACTTGAGGAGGGAATCAAGTCTGAAGTCTGAGCATTGGAAGGACAATTTGGAAGGGCAAAAAATGCCTGCCTAGTCCAAATCAGGCTAAAAGACCCCACCACTTTTCCTTATCAAAGGCAATATCCATTAAGGCCTGAAGCTCATAAAGGATTATAGGATATTGTTAAATATTTAAAAGCTCAAGGCTTAGTAAGGAAATGCAGCAGTCCCTGTAACACCCCAATTCTAGGAGTACAAAAACTGAACAGTCAGTGGAGACTAGTGCAAGATCTTAGACTCATCAATGAGGCAGTAATTCCTCTATATCCAGTTGTACCCAACCCCTATACCCTGCTCTATCAAATACCAGAGGAAACATAATGGTTCACTGTTCTGGACCTCAAGGATGCCTTCTGTATTTCCCTGCACTCTGACTCCCAGTTTCTCTTTGCCTTTGAGGATCCCACAAACCACATATCCCAACTTACGTGGACAGTCTTGCCCCAAGGGTTTAGGGATAGCCCTCATCTGTTTGGTCAGGCACTGGCCCCAGATCTAGGCCACTTCTCAAGTCCAGGCACTCTGGTAATTCAGAATGTAGATGATTTACTTTTGGCTACCAGTTCAGAAGCCTCATGCTAGCAGGCTACTCTAGATCTCTTGAATTTTCTAGCTAATCAAGGGTACAAAGTGTCTAGGTTGAAGGCCCAGCTTTGCCTATAGCAGGTCAACTATCTAGGCCTAATCTTGGCCAGAGGGACCAGGGCCCTCAGCAATGAATGAATACAGGCCTATACTGGCTTATCCTCACCCTAAGACATTAAAACAGTTGTGGAGGTTCCTTGAAATCACCAGCTTTTGCTGACTATGGATATCCGGATACAGCGAGATAGCCAGGCCATCTCTATACTCTAATCAAGGAGACCCAGAGGGCAAATATTCATCTAGTAGAATGGGAACCAGGGGAAGAAACAGCCTTCAAAACCTTAAAGCAGGCCCTAGTACAAGCTCCAGCTTTAAGTCTTCCCACAGGACAAAACTTCTCTTTATACGTCACAGAGAGAGAGCAGGGATAGCTGTTGGAGTCCTTACTCAGACTCGTGGGACAACCCCACAACCAGTGGCTTAGCTAAGAAAGAAATTGATGTAGCAGAAAAAGGCTGGCCCCACTGTTTAAGGGTAGTTGCGACGGTGGCTGTCTTAGTTTCAGAGGCTATCAAAATCATATAAGGAAAGGATCTCACTGTCTGGACTAGTCATGATGTAAATGGCATACTAGGTGCCAAAGGAAGTTTATGGCTATCACACAACTGCCTCCTTAGATACCAGGAACTACTCCTTGAGGGACTGTTGCTTCAAATACGTATGTGTGTGGCCCTCAACCCTGCCACTTTTCTCCCAGAGGATGGGGAACCAATCAAGCATTACTGCCAACAAATTATAATCCAGACTTATGCTGCCCGAGATGATCTCTCAGAAGTCCCCTTAGCTAATCCTGACCTTAACTTGTATACTGATGGAAGTTCATTTGTAGACAACGGGATACGAAGGGCAAGTTATGCCATAGTTAGTGATGTAACCGTATTGGAAAGTAAGCCTCTTCCCCCAGGGACCAGAGCCCAGTTAGCAGAACTAGTGGTACTTACCTGAGACTTAGAACTGGGAAAGGGAAAAAGAATAAATGTAGAGAAAAAGAATAAATGTGTATACGGGCCGGGCGCGGTGGCTCAAGCCTGTAATCCCAGCACTTTGGGAGGCCGAGACGGGCGGATCACGAGGTCAGGAGATCGAGACCATCCTGACTAACACGGTGAAACCCCGTCTCTACTAAAAAATACAAAAAACTAGCCGGGCGAGGTGGCGGGCGCCTGTAGTCCCAGCTACTCGGGAGGCTGAGGCAGGAGAATGGCGGGAACCCGGGAGGCGGAGCTTGCAGTGAGCCGAGATCGCGCCACTGCACTCCAGCCTGGGGGACAGAGCGAGACTCGTCTCAAAAAAAAAAAAAAAAAAAAAAAAAAAAAAGAATAAATGTGTATACGGATAGTAAGTACGCTTATCTAATCCTACATGCCCATGTTGCAGTATGGAAAGAAAGGGAGTTCCTAACCTCTGGGTGAATCTCCATTAAATACCACAAGGAAATTATGGAGTTATTGCACTCACTGCAAAAACCCAAGGAGGTGGCAGTCTTACACTGCCTAAGCCATCAGAAAGGTGAAGGAGAAAAGGCGAAGGAAACCATCAGGTAGATGCTTAGGCCAAAATTGCTGCCAGGTGGAACCTCCCATTAGAAATACCTACAGAAGGACCCTTGGTCTAGAACAACCCCCTCCAAGAGATTAAGCTCCAGTATTCCCCCACTGGAACAGAATGGGGATTTTCACGGGGGCATAGTTTTCTCCCCTCGGAGTGGTTGGCAACAGAAGAAGGAAAGGTACTTATACCCAAAGCCAACCAGTGGAAAATACTTAAAACCCTCCACCAAACTTTTCATATGGATATTGAAAACACTCATCAAATGGCCAAATCCCTATTTACAGGGCCAAATCTCCTCCAGACCATCTGACAGGTAGTCAAAGCCTGTGAGGTGTGCCAAAGGAATAATCCCTTGGTCCATCATAAGGCCCCTTTGCGGGAATAAAGAATAGGTCATTATCACGGAGAGGACTGGCAGTTAGACTTCACCAATATGCCTAAGTCAAAGGGATTTCAATACTTGTTGGTTTGTGTCCAGTACTCAATGAATTTCTTAACCCTGGCTACAGTGATATTTTAGAGATAGGTATTTGGCTCAGATTAGAATTATAAAATTCAGGTATTGGATTTCATTTATAATATATTGAGAAAGAAAAAGTGCTATGGTTGGTTTTGCCAGGAAAAGGAACCTAGACTGCAGATTTTGACAACTATTCTTCTGTAAGTCGAGAGACGCCCCCCGCCCCCCGCCCTGCCCAACCGGGAGAATGACATCCATGATGAATGAGCTTGGAATTTAGAGAGATAGAGATAGTAAACATGAAGTCATCCTCGAGCCACTTAATTCAGTTATACCTGTAATAAACCTTATTTATTTGTTCCAATAAAGTAATATGCTGTTTGTTATTTTTTCACTAAGGATATTTAAATTGGTATTATAGAGTTTGCTACCTGGTGAGTTACAAATCATACAACTAGTAAGTAAAAGGGTACTTATTTCATTAATTCACATCTTCACAGTAAAATTTAGTAATGGAAGTAAAGCCAAGTGTCTACCATATACAAAATTCAGACTATTTTGATTTAGATTAAATATTATAGAAGCATAAATGGCTCATTCTTTGACTTAAAAAATCTTTAGTACTTAATGATCAGTCACACTTGTGTGCAGAGTTTAATTATCTACTAAGGAAATGATGTACTTTCATCTCAGGATCAAATTTTTAAGCAAATGTAGGGGATGTTTAAACTGTCACTTGATATATCAAGTCACAACTTTATCAGCAATTGAAGAAATGTAAAAATGTGCAATTAAAAGAAATGCAAAATCTATTTTTACATAAAACTTGCACCTTATTAAACTGTTTTTAGTTATTAGTCTGACAGACGTTAGTGTGTGTAGGTGGAAGAAAAATGTTTTAATATAATTAAGTTTAATACTTCAGCAGGAATAATGAATTCTTTTTGCACTCCTGCAGGTAAAAAGCTGTGCGTCTTCAGAATGTTTTCTGAACTCTCTGATATTTGAAAACAAAGTTTTATTCCCTACAATAATTGTTGTGGTATTTGTTCCATGAACTCTTCCAGTGTATATATTTATACACTGCATTATTGTACATGCAGTACCTGAGACATATGCTTAGTATTAGGATCAACATAAAACTAATATAGTGATTAATACAAAAAAACAGCAGAAGGATAAATAATGGAGTGATTATTTTTCCAACTTAAAAACGATTCAATAAAATAATTTTGAAAAAAAAATCTAAGCAATGTAAACTGAGGCAAATACTTTTTCATTGTTTTGCATATAAAATCTTTCAAGTTTTATGCCTTTGAGATGATATTTATGACTTTCATCTAGGGATATGAACCCTTGACTATCTGTTGATTGCCCACTTCCCCAGGCTTTTATCTCTCTATTCTCACATACAACCCAGCTACTTGGACTTTAATTTATTTCTTCTTCTAAGCTCTTTCCAGTTCTATATAATTTGCAAACGCATTTTCTCTCTCTCCAGAATGGTAGTCTTTATATTCTTTACTTGCCTAATTCCTCCTCCTCTCTCATGTATTACTTTAAATGCTACATGCTAAGTTACTCTTACTTTAATACCTCAACACTAATCAAAATTTAGTCCTTTTTAGTTGCTATTTAGTCCCAATTCAGTTGCTATTTTCCTAAAGATAAGTTACTATAGTTTGTAAATACACATACACATATGATATAATTTGGATATTTGTCCCCTTTACATATCATGTTGAAACATGATCTCTAATGTTGGATGTGGGGCCTGGTGGGAGGTGTATGGCTCATGGGAGCTGATGCCTCATGAGTGGTTTAGTGCAGTCCTCATGATAGTGAATGAATTCTCGCAAGATCAAGTTGTTTAAAAGCGTGGCTTCTCCCACTCCCCACCCCCGCAAACCCTGCTTTCTGCTCCCACTCCCATTCCTGCTATGTGACGTGGCTGCTCCTGCTTCACCCTAAGGATTCCCCCGAAGCTGAGCAGATGAGCAGATGCTGGGGCCATGCTTGTTCAGCCTGCAGAACCGTAAGCCAATTAAACCTCTTTTCTTTGTAAATTACCAAGCCTCGGTTATTTCTGTATAGCAACACAAAATGGCCTCTATATATTCACATGTAAGTATATATACATATATACACTGCACTATTGTACATGCAGTGTCTGAGACACACGTCTAGTAGATATTAGGATCAATATAAAACTATTAGATTGATTAATATAAAAAAAGAGGAGAAGGATGAATGATGGGGTACTTTTTTTCTAGATTCACTTCTTTGTATTTTAACATAAATCTAAAAGAAAGTAGCTTTTTAGATTTATGAATAAAATATTCAAGATTTTGTAAAAATTTTATTGCTTTGACTTTCTCTCATTTCCAAACAATATCTAAAATTTAATGTAACAAAATTATGAAAACATTTATCACACATTAATGTAGTTTAAAGCAGTGAATGGAAACATACTTTCAATAATAAATTTATAATATTTCCTTAGAAGACACTACTACTTTTACTGAAAAGAAAACTTGAATTTAAACTTACCCTGCTTTGTAAGCCTCAATTATTCCCTATATAGATGACATATTGTTTCCTTCTCATTACACATATACAGACAGGCATATCTGCCTTTCCTGTCTATTGGGCTTATGTCTTAAATTTCAACCACTAATCATCACTCTATGAATCCTTCCATCTTCCGCTCCCCTGAAATGTGTCACTATCTCCTTTTCTTCACTGGATAACTTGCATTTATTCTGTAAGATTTCATTTTCAAAAGGTTTTTTCGTTGATACTACTTTAACTCTTATCCTAAATTCAAAATGTTCTATTTTCTAAAATTTTTGTAGAAGTGTAACGTAGAGATGTAATGGAGTGAATCATAGGTTTGGAGCATGACAAATCGTAACAAAATACAAATGCTCACATGCCAGAAATGCAATATTACTGTTCTCCTAAAGATCTACTTTTTTATCCTTTCAATCCCTACCCTCCTTTTCATTCCAAAGGCAAACATTACTCTTATTTCTAATAATGTAACTGAATCTACCTGTCACTGAACCTTAAAGATGGAATCATACTTCTTTGTGTTTGATTTTGGCCTGGACTGTCTTTGGTAAGCATAATAATTCTGAGACTCTTCATAGTGTTTCACAGAGATGGTATATATTTTTATTGTTGCATAATATTCTGCTTTAAAAATACATTCAGGTTTTTCTTTTTATTACCATTCAACCAATTACTGATGAACATACCTTTACCTACCTCTCTTTATTGGCTATTCTGAAAAATGCTGCTAGCAACATCCCCATTTTAATTTACACATACTTATCTACTCAGGCTAGATACACATGTGCACACAAGCATCCAGAAGTCAAATCAGTGAGTCATAGGGTATCTTTATGTGAATACTGCCAGATTTCCACAAAACATTTGTATCGATTTGCCAGCTACCCCCAAATAAAAGTACCAATTGTTACACAGCTTAGTTGATACTAAGATTTTGTCTTTCTTATTTTCTTTTTTCTCATGTGTAAGCACAGCATCACTTTTTTATTTTTATGGTCTTGTTTATTTTTAATGTTTATGTACATATTTTACAGAGTACACGTGATATTTTGATCCAAGTATACAATGTATAATGATCAAATCTGGGTAATTGGGATATCCATCACTGCAAACAATTGTCATTTCTTTGTGATGAAAACATTTCAAATCTACTCTTCTAGTCACTTTGAAACATACAATAAATTATTTTTAACTGTAATCATCCTATTGTGGTGCTGAACACTATATCTTTATTAGCATTCACACGTCCACACAAATTTATTGAAATATTGATTCAAATTGCGTTGACTACATAAACAAATTTTTGAAAAAATTGTCATTAAAATATCAAATTTTCTAACAATTTTTGACATACTGATCTATATATTTGATTTCACTTTAATTTTTGTTAGCAATATTGTAAAGTTTTCCTTATAGAAGTCTTGCACTTATACTGACATATATGTAAATGTAAGATAACAAAAAGCATTTCTTTCTCATTTAGAAAATTTTGGTGATTTAGAATAATTCAAGTGATTTTTTGTTCAATTACTTAGCCAGCTTTACTTATAATTTAAAATAATGTATTGCCATATTTTTCTGAATTTTCTAACCACTCAAATATGTTGTCTGTAATTAATCACAGTCTTATGTCTTTATTTCCAATTTTATAATTTTATCTTTTGTATCATATAGGACTGACAAGGACCTTGAATGTAGCGTTGAATTGACATGATGACAGAGCGCATGTTTTTCTCATCATTGATTCAGAGAAAGAGCCTCAAAGTGTTTGTGGATTTTGTTGGTAGTGTTATTAGTATCCTTTATCTAATGTTTTTAAAACTATTTCCTTTGTAGCCACATATTAAGTTTATATAATAATTAAAGATAAAATTTTACTGAATAATTTTTGTACATCTTTTTATATCTCCACATATTTTTCCTCTATTAATCTCATAAATTACTTTGATTGATTCATGAATGGCAGAGAAATAATACAATCCTGGAATGAACCTAACCTGTTCATAATTTTTTTTACAATTAAATATTTGAATTTGACTTAATAGTATATAATCTAGAATTGTATGCTGATGTTTATGAAAGTTATTGGCCAATAATTAAATGTCATTGCAAATCTTTGTCAGGTTTTGTTAGCAGGATTATTATAGTCCTCAAGGCAAGTCTAGGAATGTTTTCATCTATCCCTTGAAATTCATAATTTGTTGAAATTCATAATGAGTTGCCTTTTTCTTAACTATTTGATTGCATTTACTAGGGAAGTCATCTCTACCTATAGTTGTTTCTGTGGGAAAGGTTAAATTTTGTTATATAGAATAACTGATATTTCAAAATTTTATCATGTCTTTTTGGGTATTTCCTAGGACATTTTTCTATCTCATTTATATTTTCAGATATATTTATATAAAGGTATTTGTAATATGCTTTTCCAATCATTTTCATAGTCATAACATCTCTAATAATATCCACTTTATCATTCCTGTTATAGATTACTGGGACTTCTTTCTTATATCTTGATCTGTCTCACCAGGGGTTTATTATTTTTGGAAACATATTATAGAATATATAATTAACCTATATTATCATGATTATTTTCTATCTTGCGATTTCTTCAGTTAATTTAAATGAGAGGAATGCTTAGATCATTGTGTCCTCACCTTATTTTATGGAATAGGCAGTGAGCATATAGCTCTTCTAATTACAGCTAGCAATTTTAGCGTTCAATTAAAATATTTTCTAATTTTATAATTATTATTTTCATCTCAATTTTGGTTATTTGGCCATCTGCTTTCCAATTGAATTGGAATTCCATAGTTATTTGCTTTAGTATTGATTTTTAAGTGAATACCATGATATTAAATGATATATCATTTATTTTAAGCTTTTGATATATTTTGTGACTTACTCTGTGGCCCAACATGTGGTAAATTTTAGTTAACCTTCCATCATGTGTACTTCCAAAGAATGTATATTCTGAATTTGTTGAGAGGAGGTCATATTTATCAATCAGTTTGTTCATATATTTTACAAGCTTACTGATTTTTTTCTCGTCAGTTTACCAGTTCCTAAGAAGGTTGTTTAAATATTTCCAAATATGCTTTTGGATTTTTCTACCATTTAGTTCAGTTAATTTTAACTCAAGTGTTTCAGGGCAATTATTAGGGCATAGTTACAATTTTATATTTTATGGTGATTTACAATTTCTATTATGACATTTCATCACATTACTTCATCATAATTATAAAGTTGCCCTTTATCTCTAGAAATAATGTATAATTGACAGCTACCTTAAAAGAAGAGATAGCATCAAACGCAGGGCTCCAGTGCCTGAGCTTTCTTTCCTTCCTGGAATCTCGTGGTCACCAAACACTTACCACATTCATTGCCTCAGTACCTTCAACAAATGGCTGCAGTTTTTACTTTGTTTTGTTTCGTTATTTTAGTTTTTTCATGTAGGAAGATTTTCCTAACAACCTAGTACACAATTTTCAGAAGATCACTCTATTTTTTGCTGATTTTACCAAGTGAACTGTATCTGGCAAGCAGAGGTGTCTTCTAAGCATACAATTCAGTAACTGTATATAATTTAGTTGATGTTTAATGATTTTAATTTTATGGATATGTACATAGTAAGATCACATAAGGATTCTCAAAAAAACTAAGGATAATGCAAGTAAATATAAAGATTTCACAAGTGGAAAAAATTGACATCAAAATTATCTTTCTATTGTAAAATAAAATTAATGAATGGTGGAAATAAGGTAAGCTTTATAAAAAAATAAAAAATATTTCTGAATTAAAAGATAAAGCAGTAGAGATGCCTCACACTTTTACATATGTATCTTATTTCACCCACAATGAAATTCTATAATAACTGAAATTCTGCCACCCCAAGGTTTTCAATTCAAGGGCTACTACTTCTCTTTGATTAAAACATAAATATAGAAATGACACATAACTTCTGCATCTGGCTACTGTATACCTCTTCAGCCTAACGTTATGAAATTTTCTCTTTTCTTTAAGTTAACCAAATATTCTTTAAGTTAACCAAAGTACCATGAACTGAATGACTGGATGACTGAGCATTTATTTGCATGTACGGTATTCTTATCTTCAAATGCTCAATCTTTCTCTCTTAGGCCACTTTCTTTCACTTTCAAAAATTAAAATCAAATATAATTTTCCAAATAAGCCTTTTTCCATCTTACAAACTAAGGACTTTTTAATTGTTGTCTACATAGTATTTTTCTTCAGAGATCTGCCTTAAAACAATTGATGATATCTGTCTCACAGATTTATGACAATTGAATATAATGAATGTGTGCAATAATCAGAAGATTTCCCGGAATATTATTACTCAATAAAGTGTAGCTATTATAGTTATTTCCATTATTATGTAAAATGAAGAATTTTCAAATGAGTAAAAAGTTTCCTCCAAAGACCCACTTATTTAGTGTCCATGTTTTCTTTCATAATCAAAAATATTTTTTAAATTCCTGCTTGCCTTTCTTTTTCAGCCATTTTGCATATTTTCCTGACAATTCCCTGATGTATGTGTAGGTATGTTCATCTATATGAATATATGTTTGTACATTTGGATACAGAGACTCACATTCACACACTGACACATGTACATTTGTAACTGAATACTTGATGGACTTCCTATAGTGTTTTAAATATACTAGTTAAATAAATATAAGTAGTTAGTCTGGTAATCTATTGTTTTCACAAAATAGTGAAAATTCATACATTATTGGCAGTAGTTATTTCAATCAGTTGGAAATATTCATTTATTTCATGGATTAATTACAAACATATTTTATTAATAATATTCTTTTATATTTGCTTGTTTGTTTTTTTTCAAACAGCCAACATTTATCCAAAACGGCAACTTGGAACCAAAAACTTTCTGTTTAGGCTATAGAAAAATCTTCTTATCATTTATGTAGCAATGCTCATGTTTACTACATTTAATCTCTCACAAGTGCTTGAATATAACTTTTTCTGAACCTAAGATAAATGTAAAATAAAATTAAAATAACATTGTAATAGAAATATAGAGTTTTCGATGTGTTGCATACATGTGTACTGCCCAGTGTTGTGTGATATGGTACATCAGCATCTGATTTCATTTTTTTCCCACTCAGCTGCTTATTAAAGTTGTTTATTTTCTTCCTAGGCTATAAAAGGAAATTTATGAAGATTATGAGATTTTAGCAGTAATCACAGGCCAACCTCCACCATTAACATATAGCACTTACCTGTAATCCCAACACTTTGGGAGGCCGAGGCGGGTGGATCACAAGGTCAGGAAATCGAGACCACGGTGAAACCCCGTCTCTACTAAAACATACAAAAAATTAGCCAGGTGCTGTGGCGGGCACCTGTAGTCCCAGCTAGTCCAGACGCTGAGGCAGGAGAATGGCGTGAACCCGGGAGACAGAGCTTGCAGTGAGCCGAGATCATGCCACTGCACTCCAGCCTGGGGGACAGAGCGAGACTCCGTCTCAAAAAAAAAAAAAAAAATATATATATATATATATATAGAGAGAGAGAGAGAACTTAATCTAGTTTTAAAATAGAAATGTAAAAAATGTATTTTACAGTTCACACTTTATATTAGAGATGTGCAAGCACATATAAATGTAAAATGATTTTAAAATATTTTCCAATTGAGATTCTTCCTGGTGAATAGCTTATGTAACATATAGTTTTAAAAAAAGGCATTTGATAACAATATTAATGAGTTTTATTAAACTGTGTATGTGTAGGAAAATGTGTGTGTCCTGTGTATGTGTGTGTATGTACATATGCATAAAAAAGAGCATTCTTATACACCCATAATAGACAAAGAGAGCCAAATCATGAGTAAACTCTCATTCACAATTGCTTTAAAGATAATAAAATACCTAGGAATCCAACTTACAAGGGATTTGAAGGACTCCTTCAAGGAGAACTACAAACCACTGCTCAAGGAAATAAAAGAGGACACAACCAAATGGAAGAACATTCCATGCTCATGGACAGGAAGAAGAATCAATATCGTGAAAATGGCCATACTACTCAAGGTAATTTATAGATTCAATGACATCCCCATCAAGCTACCAATAATTTTATTCATGGAATTGGAAAAAACTAATTTAAAGTTCATATGGAACCAAAAATGATCCTGCATTGCCAAGACAATCCTAAGCCAAAAGAACAAAGCTGGAGGCATCATGCTACCTGACTTCAAACTACACTACAAGGCTTCAGTAACCAAAACAGCATGGTACTGGTACCAAACAGAGATATAGACCAATGGAACAGAACAGAGCCCTCAGAAATACTACTACATATCTACAACAATCTGATCTTTGACAAACCTGACAAAAACAAGAAATGGGGAAACAATTCCCTATTTAATAAATGGTGCTGGGAAAAATGGCTAGCCATAAGTATAAAGCTGAAACTGGATCCCTTCCTTACACCTTATACAAAAATTATTTCAAGATGGATTAAAGACTTAAATGTTAGATCTAAAACCATAAAAACCCTAGAAGAAAACCTAGGCAATACCATTCAGGACATAGGCATGGGCAAGGACTTCATGTCTAAAACACCAAAAGCAATGGCAACAAAAGTCGAAATAGACAAATGGGATCTAATTAAACTGAAGCGCTGCTGCACAGCAAAAGAAACTACCATCAGAGTGAACCTACAGAATGGGAGAAAATTTTTGCAATCTACTCATCTGACAAAGGGCTAATAATATCCAGAATCTACAAAGAACTTAAACAAATTTACAAGAAAAAAAAAAAAAAAAAAAACAACTCCATCAAAAAGTGGGCAAAGGATATGAACAGACACTTCTCAAAAGAAGACATTTATGCAGCCAACAGACACATGAAAAAATTCTCAGCATCACTGGCCATCAGAGAAATGCAAATCAAAACCACAATGAGACACCATCTCACACCAGTTAGAATGGTGATCATTAAAAAGTCAGGAAACAACAGGTGCTGGAGAGGATGTGGAGAAATAGGAACACTTTACACTGTTGGTGGGACTGTAAACTAGTTCAACCGTTGTGGAAGACAGTGTGGCAATTCCTCAAGAATCTTGAACTAGAAATACCATTTGACCCAACCATCCCATTACTGGGTATATACCCAAAGGATTATAAATCATGCTGCTATAAAGACACATGTACATGTATGTTTATTGAGAAACTATTCACAAGAGCAAAGACTTGGAACCAACCCAAATATCCATTAATGATAGACTGGATTAAGAAAATGTGGCACATATACACCATGGAATACTATGCAGCCATAAAAAACGATGAGTTCATGTCTTGTAGGGACATGGATGAAGCTAGAAACCATCATTCTCAGCAAAATATCGCAAGGACAAAAAACCAAACACCGCATATTCTCACTCATAGGTGGGAACTGAACAATGAGAGCACTTGGACACAAGAATGGGAACATCACACACCGGGGCCTGTTGTGGCATTGGGGGAGGGGGGAGGGATAGCATTAAGAGATATACCTAATGTAAATGACGAGTATAAATGACGAGTTAATGGTTGCAGCACACCAATATGGCACATGTATAGATATGTAACAAACCTGAATATTGTGCACAAATACCCTAGAGCTTAAAGTATAATAATAATAATAAAAGAGCTGAGAAGAAAAAATGTTGCTAAAATAAGTTTCCTTTATCAAATAACATGAGTATAGATACAAGAAAGCCATTGTAGCTGTGATAACACAAAATTCAGATTATTTTATGGTTACTTGAAACATGGATGAATGCTGACTCATTATTTAAAATTTTATTTGACAGCTACTTGGACTATGGGTAAAGGCTGAAATAAAATTGAGAATATTTATTGTAACAGAAACTTCATTGTTCCTAAAAATACTGTTCCATGATTCAACTTTCATTTTAAGACATAAACACATTTATTTTAATAGTTTATAAAACACTCTCCAAATTGCTAAAAATCTCCTGGAAAATTGCACTATATCTTAAATAGACTGTTTGCCTCTGGATTGGTTTTTTCTGTTATTTGTTAAAAGCAAATGCTCATTTGTCAAATGCAAATATATGTTCTGTTTCATGTATATATATGTATATAATTGTATTTAATGATTATTTTACAATGTCACGTAATAAAACTGGATATGTAAATCAGAAACATTAAAGAAAATATGTTCCAAATATCTTTTCCCTGGGTAACCTATTATTTCAACAAGATAAACATTTTAAACTTCTGGTAAAATTATTTTTCCATAAGCCTCCCATAACATATAAAGTATTAATAAAGGTGAATACTTAATTCATTACATAAACCAGAAAGATATACACCACTTATCCCAAGAAGATAAATCAAAATTAGTCTTAAATATTAACACAAATCATCAGTATCAAGTATAGTGTCTTAATCAGTTTGGAATGCTGTAACAAAGTACCATAAACTGAAAGACTTACAAGCAACAGAAATTTATTTCTCACTGTTATGGAGACTGGAAGTTCAAATTCAGGGTCCCAGCATGGTCAAATTCTGGCGAAGGTCTTTTCTGGGTTGCAGATTTTCAACTTACATGGTGAAAAGAATGAGCTAGTTCGCTGGCCTCTTTCTGTAATAGCGCTAATGCCATTTAGTAAGGCTCCATTTAACTCCTGCTCAAAGATCCTACCTCCAGGTACCATCATATTGAGTTCAGGGTATGTAAATCAGAAACATTAAAGAAAATATGTTCCAAATATCTTTTCCCTGGGTAACCTATTATTTCAACAAGATAAACATTTTAAACTTCTGGTAAAATTATTTTTCCATAAGCCTCCCATAACATATAAAGTATTAATAAAGGTGAATACTTAATTCATTACATAAACCAGAAAGATATACACCACTTATCCCAAGAAGATAAATCAAAATTAGTCTTAAATATTAACACAAATCATCAGTATCAAGTATAGTGTCTTAATCAGTTTGGAATGCTGTAACAAAGTACCATAAACTGAAAGACTTACAAGCAACAGAAATTTATTTCTCACTGTTATGGAGACTGGAAGTTCAAATTCAGGGTCCCAGCATGGTCAAATTCTGGCGAAGGTCTTTTCTGGGTTGCAGATTTTCAACTTACATGGTGAAAAGAATGAGCTAGTTCGCTGGCCTCTTTCTGTAATAGCGCTAATGCCATTTAGTAAGGCTCCATTTAACTCCTGCTCAAAGATCCTACCTCCAGGTACCATCATATTGAGTTCAGGCTTCAACATGTGAATCCTGAAGGAGCATAAACATTCAGTCTATTACAACCAGATTTATTAGATTTACAATACATCTTCAAACAGCCAGCAATTCGTTGATTTAATTTTTATAACACAGATCAGTAGAAAAAAATAAATTTAAGTTACATTAAATAAAGCATACAAAATATATGTTTTAAGCAGATATACATTTCAGTAATTGATTAGAATTGAGATCATTAGGTAATTGTAATAAATTTGGGCCCAATCATTTTCTTTTTGGTGTATCTCAAATTGATAGCTCAGAGTTGAGCACTATTTGATAATATGGAAGATATGACATATTACTTTTGGTATACCACATTATAAGCAGATTATATCATTTATTGGTTTGTTTATAATTTTAATAAAATTTATGTCTGCACTAAGAAGTTGCTGTCAAAACAGTTATATTTTCAAAAAAATATTTTCTATATGATCTTTGTATATTTTTGAAGCAGTTTAATTGCAGTTTTATAAATAGCCAAAGTTTCAAACCTCTCTCTAATCATCAGTGCCCAAAGTTAGAGGAAATATCATTAAGTAAAGTTATCACAAAAATTTTTCCCATCACCATATTTTGTGTTATTTTTTCCTGATATTTTAAGCCAAAAATGCATTGTATTTCTTTAAATTAAATGAATCTTTAGCAACTGACCATAAAATTTTAATTATATTTAGCTCTTCTAAAACATATCTAAAACACAAGGAAATAATTTTATAATCATAATTGTTAAATGAACTTACTACTGGTATATGAATTAATAAATGAAAAAATGCTGAACTTTGTTTCTTTAAACCATCAGGAAAAATGTTTGAAAGGGACAATGTCTTTTCCTGATATTTCTTTACCATCTCTTCTTAACTTGCTTGGGATTTTAAACAAGAAAAAAACATTCTTCCAAAATCAATAAGCTAAGCACAATCAATGCCTCTGGACAATAATACTGTTCATTATTTATCTTTATATTACACACAAACCCCAGGACAGTGCCATACATTCATGGAGTATAGTACTTAAGCATATTTTTAAACTGGATTTGAGTAGACAGCCAATCTCTCCTATTGCCTTTCTATTTTAAAGAAGTAGAAGAGTTATAGGAAATCATACTCTTCCAGTATCAAGCCATAGGAAAACAGAAAAGAAGTATGATACAAGGGAAGGGATGAATTCCTATGGGGGAATTCTTATGGGGGAAAAAAAAAGATTTCCCTATACCTGAGGGAAATCCAAAGTTTAACTCAGTAGATTTATCTTCTGGTATATGCTACATTTCTTCTAATATTTTCTCTGACTGCTGGTGGGGAAAGGAGCATCATCAGAAGTGGTGATGTATCCATATGCAGCACGCAGTAACCTTTCAGTTTCACTATCTGACCTCCTCAAGGTGCTTCATCATCCATCGTCTCTTCAACTGTTAGACGTTGCTCCTTGTAAAGAAAGATTGGAGACTATGAATTTGGTCCGAGTTTCTCATTTTACAAAGGGAAAATTGAGGTTGAAAAGGTTAAATGACTTTTTCATGGTCATGCATATATTCAACAGGAAGTCAATAGAAAAAGTCTTGTTTTTTTTACTATCCTTGCGAGATCAGGCACTGAGTGTAAAATATGAGGCTCCTCCACAAACCTGTGTGTGTGTGTGTATGTGTGTGTACTCATTACACATAAATACTTCTTATACATTATATCTACTATTACTGAGTCAGAAAAACTTTGAAAATTGAGAAATGTAAAAGTATTAAATGACTTACAGACCATTATAAGTATATATTAAATCTGCAAGTATTTATTTAATGATATTATCACACATTTATTTTTACTATTTAAAAATTACTTCTGGCCGGGCACGGTGGCTCAAGCCTGTAATCCCAGCACTTTGGGAGGCCGAGACGGGCGGATCACGAGGTCAGGAGATCGAGACCATCCTGGCTAACACGGTGAAACCCCGTCTCTACTAAAAAAATACAAAAAAATAGCCGGGCGAGGTGGCGGGCGCCTGTAGTCCCAGCTACACGGGAGGCTGAGGCAGGAGAATGGCGTAAACCCGGGAGGCAGAGCTTGCAGTGAGCTGAGATCAGGCCACTGCACTCCAGCCTGGGCGACAGAGCCAGACGCCGTCTCAAAAAAAAAAAAAAAAAAAAAAATTACTTCTAATTTGAGGACACTAATTATGAGAATATCTCTTTTCTATGTTAAACTAATTTATTGTTGGATTAGATTAAATTTTTGATAATAATGAAGAAAATAGCAAGCTTCTTAGCCTATTTCAACAATATCACCTTAATTCCTATGATGTATGTAGTTAGCATGATTCATGTATGAAACTTTTTGAGAGTCGGGGAAGTACTTGAAGAAAACAAAAATATTATCACCATAAATATTTCATTAAGATTGTAATTTGACCAGAAATTCAGTAGGTTTTAAACATTATTTTAAATTTAAATCTATTTTCCTTATTTAGTATTTTCTTTGTGCTGTTTCAAAGGATGATGTCAAATTCAAATACATGCAATTTTGTCTTGAGGCTAATTCACAAAGGTAATTCTTCAATTTGATTATTTTTCCCAAGATGTGATCATAATAATTTTTTCAATTTAAAATATCATACTAAAAAAGAATATTTTCTGCATATATTAGAGTAATCTCACATACTCTCTGATGGAGGAATTATATAACCATTAATGTTAAAGAGGTTATCAGGTATAAAACATACTACTCCAAATAAAAACAAATGAGTTAATAAAAATTTATTATTTTCATAAATAGCCAAATTTTTTTTAATGGAAAATGTTCTAATTATATTGTTTTCACTAAATTGAACTATTAAAGGATTATACCATTGAGTTGGGTTTAATTGGAAGCTTATATTCACCTAAAATATGCCATCAATTGACATTAACTTATGTGTTCCTATATGAGCTTGTCATACTTGTTAATAAATTTATTTAAAGTATTTTGGAAACAATTATTTATCATTGTCTGATATACTGAGTGCTAGTGCTATTTAAAGAATATGTGGCTTGAGTCATTAGTTATTCTGTTTAATATAAAGACTATCTGTTTCTGGTAGGGAATCACCACAGAAGCAAATACATTGCCACCAGAGACACTGGCCAACTTCGATCTGTGAAGATCTAAAAGCATTTAACACTTAAATGCTTGTTAAATATCCTTGTAGGATATTTAAATATCCCACAAATGTTGATATTGCATTATTTCCTATATTGCAAAGAATCACCAATGTGTATTTTATTGTATGCTTTCCAAATTATGGCATTTGATTCTAATTTGAACATTACATTCTGGAGTATAATTTTGATGCTCACTTATATGTTGAAATAAGATTGTGAAAAGCCAAGTAAATGGAAGCAATGGCCTTGACAGGTTAAAACAGGATTTCTCAAAACCAGTCTCCAGATCTCTTGCACAGAATTACCTGGAATGCTTGATTAAATTAATATTTTTGGATCTTTCCTAAGATGTACTAAATTAGGATCTCTAGGATTGCAAGTGAATAACCTAAAAAGTTGTTAAATTTGTTTTTAGTTTTTGGATTTGAATTCAATAGTTTTTATACTTTTCTATTTAAAATACTTTATTGTGGTATGATTGACATGAAAAAAGCTGTAAATATTTAATTCTCACAACTTGATGAGTTTAGAGATAAGTACATGCCTTTTAAAAATCACCAAAATCAATGTCATAAACCTATCAATGTAAAATTCTAAAATTATTTTAATTTCATATAAGCATTCATTTTAAAGCCATCGATGTAAGCTGTATCATGCTACTTATGACACAATATAATATAGTATATTGTGTCATATAATGTATTACACAACACAATATATTATATTGTGTTTTATATTGTATCATATTGTGTTATCCTCGAAGCAGAGACTAAAGCAAAGACCTTTGTGCTGATACATTATTTAAGAAGTGATTTCCATAGGCAAATGTGAGGAAGGTGGAAAAATGAGGCCTGAAAATGGATAATAAAATAAATACAAGTAATTTGTCAAGGTTACTTCTGAACAGGTTATTCATTTCCTCAGGAATCTCTGTGAAGCACACAGAATGCCTCTCAAATACTCCTCAATGATGGGATATCTATCCACTGCACTCCACCCTCCATTAGTTGAAAGTTGCCCCCTAGGAGAGTCAAGTCTGCCACACTTCCAGAAGACATTTCTGTGCTGGCCAAGTGAGTTCCCACAACTTCAGAGTAAGTATGGGGCAATGTATAAAAAGATACTGGTACACACTGGTGAGCAATAATGTTAGCATGAGTCTGAGGTTGCACAAACAAACAAACAGACAACAACAACAGAACTTGGCAATCATAGCCATCATGTGCCTAGTAATTCTAAACAGTCTGCCAAGTATCCTGCCTTTAATAAACAGACTGTGTCTTGCCATTGCTCAGATGAGTTCATAAAGTCCTCTCTGTAATACGAATGGTTTCTGTTCACAATTTCTGTAAAAGTCAACACTGGAAAACTAGTGGAAAAACTTTAGTCTCCGCTACCATAAGGCAGTATCATTTGTGTCATGGTAAGAGAGGTCATAATTCTGAGTCCATACAAAATATCCTTCCTAACACCAATGCTACTCCATTCATGTACACATTATGCAAATATGAGATGGTCAAATATAGATGTGGCTGAAGAATACAGGACAAGTCGTCTTGTTCTACATGCGTTGAGTGCCTTTTCTGCAATAGAGGCTCTCTTCTCTCTCATAGACGTTAATGTGAGTCACAAAGACCTGCAAACTTTGTGTCAACTTATAGTTCAAGCTCCAGTTTTTCTCCAAATCTTTATGCTAGTCTTTCAATATCGCTCCTTCATGATCCCAGAAAAATCAGGTGAGCCACTTTTCACTAATCAGGAGTTCTTGTACATTCTTACCTCACAATCTTTTTCTCTATTTACAGAGTTGAATATCATGTATAATGCACTGCCCAAGTGAGAGAATTTCCTCTTCTTGTTATTTAAAGCCAGCCTTGAGTGGAGTTTTAGCATGGCAGCAATTCATTTTCAGATTTGCTCCAAAATACTAAACCACCCTTCTGTGAATCAGCTTGAACATTTTCCTTTTATGTCAACTGATCATGAATAATCCCCATGGAGACAGTAAGTGAGAGCTGAGTTAGACAAGAAGAGACAAAGGTAATAGGTTTGATGGGAATTTGAGCCACTTGTACCTGTAACACACTTGTGTCATCTTTAACAATTCATGTTTAACTCTAAATGTAGTATTTCCACCATATAATTGGTAGCTGTAGTGCCCACTTAACCATATGATGTGGTAGATCTTGCTCAGGTTTTGATGAGGAGCAGTCTGAGTCAAGCAGTAATGTACCTTATGATTAGTTGTTTTATTTTACATGGGTCCAATAATATATAAGAAATAACTTTTCAAATGGTGAGTAATTATCTTTGCCCTAAGAGTCTGGCTGTGACTCTCCTTTTAGAGTTCACTTATATTACAGACTCTCCATATCATTCTTATCTACCTCAAATACTTCTAGTATTTTGACATCTAGATCTAACAAGTAGAATGTCAGGGTATCTTATTGACTAAATTTGGTTTCATGTTTAACCCTTTCTTGCTTTGGGTTGCGCTTCAAACTGACAACCTTGAGTCCCTTGATAAACGATCTTTCCCAAATGTTGTCTGTTGTGCCTCCAAAATCCAAAGAGACCCATTAACTAGCATGAAGCAATGAATCAGCATAATATCATATTAATGTCAATATCATTAACATTCTTGTGAACTCCAGTTTACATTCATTCTGGTGAATGAAAATTGTTTAAAATAAAAAAAAACTAATATTTATTATGTATACTTGTGATAATATCGAAGGGCTCTTCTTCAAAGGGATCCAAACTACTATTCAATCAGTGAGTGCTGTGATGGAGAACTAGTTGAGTTGGAAAAACTGAGTAAGAAATAAGTTTTGTTTGTTTGTTTGTTTGTTTGTTTTTACATTGCCAATGCTATCATTTAAATCTAATCTCCAGTTCTTGATTATTTTTTCTTGGTTTCCCTAGTCAAGTAGCACTCAAATGGGAGTCTCAGCTTTCACCTCCAGGGAAAATATGGCTTCTTAGCCATTACTACATATTCCTGTGGATCAAAACACTCTGGTTGCCGATCTAGTTTTGCCTTCTGATAACTATGTCTACTTGTCTCTATTGCTTAAGTGTAACAACCTCACTTTTACAACTTTGGAATCTTATCATTACCATCGATGTTTGGATGCCATGCCTGATTACAGGGAAGCAATTCATACTATCATTGAACATGCTGATCTTGTATCACTGGTGCACATACATTATTGCTTTGGTACCATCTTGTAGAAATGTGTGTCTATTGGGCCCTCCTAGGGAATATAGTCAAGTAACAATTTTCCTTGTTTCAAATAATAAATTTGTTATAAAATTCTTTACTCTTTCAAGACATTTCTGGGATGTCCATTTTACTTATGACGATATCTATAGGGTCTAAGCTTCAAGAACTGATCTATCTTTGTAGTGTATTAAGGCTGATAAACTATGCATAATGGAAGAGTGCTCCCATGCTAATAAAATCTACCCAATTCACATGCATCCTTTTGTTTCAGTATGCTCAAGATTTATACCCACAAATGTCTCATGTCTTTCAGATACATCTTAACTGGGTCCTGCAATTCTTTAACTCAACAAAGCATGTCCTCACAAAGCAGAAATTGTATTTCTCTACTTGGTCTATTGGATGCCATATAACATTTATTTTTCTAGAGCACAGGTGTGGGAAAATGTTGTGAACTATAAATATCATCTTGTAAAGAATCCCTCTCCAAGCAGTCCCCAGTTGAGGTCTTGGGGTTTATTTCCAAGAGCCTTTACTGTAGCATAGGATACTATCAAGCCAAACATTCAGTCCCATTGAAGCTACTACATGCTTATAATCATACCTGTGCTGGAAACAGAACTATTGGTGTTGTTAATTTAACAACCCAATGATCAGAAATAACATCAGGAAAGTATCAAAAAATGAAGATATTTTTATTCTAATATCCAAACACATCAATGATTCTGCATTAAATTATATATTACATGATTATAATCAATTATCATATTGTAATTTCTAATGCCTCCTTTTATTGTGATAGCCAGGAAATGATCCAGTGAGATCTTCTGCTGTGGGGGGCATAACTGAGTGATGGCCCAAGCTGTTGCCCTTGTGAATTCAATGCCACATTTGTGCTAAAGCTACACTTTCCACAGAAGTCTTCCAGACAGTGACTGAGTGCACTGCTTGCCTTAATTGAGGCCTGTTTCTGTGAGATCTGAGTCTCAGCTTAGAGACTTTGGCTCAAGGTCTCTCAATCAGTCTGGATAAAAAGTTTTTTTTGAACTATGTTACAGTCTAAGACTCTTTCTACCCATCCCTTCTCCCACCTCATCAACTTCACAGGAACCATATATTTTTTGTGTTCTGAAATATCTGTCCATCTTACCTGTTTACCCCATTTATTTTATATGCATTTTTCTATGGCTGCTCCTGCCTCGGTGTTTGCTTCTGTACTCTAACTTCAGTGGTGCAAGAAAGACTAAAGTTAAGTTGAGACTTGGAGACTGGCTCACTCACTACCTGATAGGCAGGGAGAATGTTATTCTATGTGGTAGGTGAGACACAGAGAGTGCCTGAGACAAGGTGGCAATCCAGTTCCTGTTGATTTCACCAGTGCTAACATGGGGAGATATCCTAGGTGGATTTCCTTGTAGTTGATATTGTCTGTATATTTGAAAGATGTGAAGTTAATAAAGCCTACAAAGAAAACAGAGTTGGCTCTTTATTGCTAAGTTATATTAATAATATACAGAAGGCTAATTAAAAGCTAAAGAGTAAGTATGAAAGTAGAATATCTCTTTTATAGCAAGTCCTTTATCTCCTGTAGCAGAAAAACATAAATAGCCAAACAGTACACCAGAGATCTGACAGGCTTGCAGAGCTTCCGAGATGTCTAAATGCTTAATCGAGGCATGTGTGTTATGAAAAAGCAGGAGCCTTGGCTGAGAAAACTTAACATCTAAATATGTGTCCAAGAAACTGAGAAGGACGTTTCTGAAGAAGTTGATTCTGCAGAGTCCTATGAATGTTCAGAGATTACAGACACAACCCATACTTCTCTACTAAGAACTAGATCTTCCACTCTACTGGAAGATGATGCAGAAGAATTTCGCTTTTCACCCACACCCCCAAGCAACAGGTAGATGATGCCTTTGGAGCTGCCCCCATTTCCTCTCCTTCAAGCAGCCACATACTGTTAAATAACAGCATAATCCATCTGGTGATGTGCTCATTCTGATAAGGAGAAATGAGTTTAGCATTGGAGAAGCTAGCACATAAACCTAGCAGTCAGTATATTACACTGCATATGAATTTTGAGGAGGCACTATCAATGGGAGTAGATGAAAGTCCAGATAATCGGGAATTCTTTTTGAGTGCTCATATTTGGAACACAGTATGTAATAATCTGAGAAATATCTCAGGGTGATGGAGCAAACTCACTGTGATGGTGACTCTTAGAAGCCTAGAGAAATTGTTGAGCAATGCTGAGTATGATAGAAATTCCTGAGTTTCAGTAATAGATATTAGAGAAAAGAATAAAGAGGGTCAAGGCAGTGGGAATAGAGAAATGAAGTATTATGTGTGACCCAAAGACTCGCCAGAGATTATTTCCAGAAAATGCAAAGAAACAAACAATGCACCAACTCCATTAGTGAGAGAGTCACCAGCTACGTTAAGAATTTTAGTTGTAGTTCTCCTCTGGAGACTAGAGATTGTGGTGTTGGCGACAATTACAAAGCTGGATTCATACATATCTCTGAGGATGTGAGGCCCTGAAGTAACAAAGGTGATTAGTCACAAATACAGTAGTGACCAGAAAAAAATGAAACAAATTCCAAGGAACCTTGGAACAGAGTATATTGTAGAAATGGTTAATATATCATGTCAGCCCTAGGGGAAGCATAGACAGTGAGTCAACTGTCTTACTTTTTTACTTAACATCTGTAACCTCCCAAAAAAGACAAAAATGAAGTAGCAGGAGTTTAAAAACAGTTATCTCAATTCAAAAATCATGATTCTTTTACCAATATCAGGACCCGAGCCAATTTTTACATCTGAAATGTATTGACTGAAAAAAAGGTAACGTCTGTAGAAGGAAAAACTCTATAATACAGTGGCGTATTAGTTATAATCATGTTCTTAGTCTTTCTTCAAAGGGACTGTATTAGTCTGTTCTTGCACTGCTATAAAGAACTACCTGAGACTGGGTAATTTATAAAGAAAACAGGTTTAATTGGCTATATAGGAGGCATGGATAGGGAGGTCTCTGAAAACTTTCAATCATGGCAGAAGGTGAAGAGTAAGTGGACACGTCTTACATGGCTGGAGCAGGAGGAGGAGAGTGAGGCGGGAGGTGCTATACACTTTAAGCAACTAGATCTCACAATAACTCACTCACTCCCATGAAAACAGCACCGAAATGAGGAATCTGCCCCCATAATTCAATCATTTCCCACCAGGCCCCACCTTCAACATTTGGGAATTATAATTTGATGTGAAATTTGGGTGAGGATACAGAACCAAACCATATCAAAGATCTATGACTTTTTAGTAAAGTGATTGTATACACTCAGAAATCAGAATAGGGATATCCAGACAGTTTGAGAACAATTGACCACAGGGGCTTACTTGATGCTGATATCTGGAGACTTGATGTATTATTATGGCCCCTGTTAGAGTGTTGGTATCGTGGCCAGGTAATAACAAAGTCCTGGTGAAATTCTACCTTATGGTATGCCCAGCGGGTTCTTAGAACCACACTAATAGTCATTTTCTCTGTCATAAAGTGCCTAATTGAATTAATATACTTGGCAGTAAGAGCAACCCCCACACGTATACTTGGCCTGTGAAATAAAAGCTATTATCCTGGGAAAGATCAGGTAGAAACTTTTAAACTCTTCATCACCACATATCAAGATAGTATACAGATATATGAATTAATAGAGAAAAGAGAGGGAGGAAGGGATAGAGAGAGAAAGCAAGTTTCTATACACAACCCTGGAAAAGGGCATAGATTCATGTTAATTATTAAAGACCTAATGAATGAAGGCCAATCCCATGCTCTCTATTGTATAATATTTGATTTTCCAGTCTTGTTCCTATAGAAACCAAATGGAATCTAAAAACTGACTATGTATTACCAAGCTGAAACAACAACAGATATCTATTTTCAGCTTGGTTCTATCATACTTGCCAAGTCATAAAGTCAGATAGGTCCAGAGGTAGCACATCAAAAGAGAGAAAATAGCAGGTCAAAGGGGGATGAGTAAGTTACAGGAGCTAGTAGCTGAGTGCTCATCTATCAGAGCTGTACTAGTGCTGCTCTCCACCCATGGGATATCCATTATGACGAAATGAAAGAAGAAAAATATCTGAATATGATTTATGAGTGAGTTGACTCAGTGCCTGGGAACAACCCAAAAATGAACTACATCACACCCACATTGAAATATGGTCTTGAAAAATTGTGGAAATGGAAAATAATACCAGTGAACAAAGTGTGAGCAGTGTCCCTGGTCATGCTAAAATGGATAAGTTATAAACCATTATAGTATATTTATGTTGGTCTATTTCTGGGCTTCCATTCCATTCCATTGATCTATTTGTCTATTCTTTCACCAATATAACATTGTCTTGATTACTGTAGTTTTTTAGTAAATCTTGAATTTAGATAGCTTCAGCCACTGTACCTTGTTCTTTCAGTTCTATATTGTGGTGACTATTCTATCTTTTGGCTGGGGTTTTGATTAGAATTTCTGGGATTTTGATTGGATTGATATCAGTGGATAAACTATGATATATACATGCAACAGAATGTCATTCCATGCTGAAAAGAAAGAGCTATCAAGCAACCTGAAACATATATCACTATGTGAAAGAAATCAATCTAAAAAGGCTACCTACTATATGAACTTTGGAAAATGAAAAACTTTGGAGAAAGTAAAAGGATGAGTAGTTTTCAAGGGTTAGAGGACAGGGAAGAATGGATAAGCAGAGCACAAAGGTCTTTTAGGGCAGTGAAACGACTCTGTGTGATACTGTAATTGTGGACACCTGTCATTATATATTTGTCAAAAGACAGAAGTACAACAGCAAGAGTGAACCCTAATGTCAACTATGGACTTAGGGTGATAATGATGTGTCAGTGCAGGTTCACCCATTTTAACAAACGTACCATAGTAGTGCAGGGTTTTGATAGTGGAACAAGCTGTGAATATTTGGAGGCAAGAGTAATGGAAAATCTCTGTACCACTTTCTCAACTTTTCTGTAAATCTAAAACTGCTCAAAAGCAGTCTGTAACAGAAAATTATATATTCTAAATGTCTACTCCAACCAATTTGACATGAATTTCTGGGAGTGTGGTCTTACAGTGCACATTTTTTCAGTTCTACAGATATTTTACATACACCAATGCCTATGCTTAACATCAGTTCTCTATCAAACTTACATAGCAAACATCCATTGCTTCATTTCATAAAATTTACTATTGTAAAATTATATCTCACCTTTTATATCATCCATACCTTTCCAAATATTTAGGAAATCAATAAAGCTTAGGGAAAGATTACACTACACTTCAATTGAACTTCTAGAGCTATTAGTCACATGTTTCTGACACTTTTTATTATCTGAGTTATTAGAACTATGTTTAATTTAGTATCAAATAAACAGAAATATTACATATTCTAAACCTTTCTCTGACTCCTTTTTAAATAAACACCAACATCTCTATCTAGCAATCATATTCTATTCATACATTTAATTTAACATATTATTGTATTATAAATATTTTACTTGTCAGTTATGATTTTTAAAATTTTTATAAGACTTTATCATCCCAACATGAATATTTGACTTACTCTGAAATTCAAACTAATTATATTCCACTGTTCACACAGTGCCTGTCTCAGGCAGACACTCTACTGTCACCCTTCCCTGCTTTCATTCCCAGTTTCTCACAATATAAAAGAATATTAGGTTATAAGCTACCTTAGCACAACTATTTATATCATCCCTCCCTAATTCTTTTTTTGGGTGTGAAAAGTGAAAGATAAACAAAATAACAAAGGCAATATTACTTTTATGCTGAATCATAATCATAAACCACTTTAAATTGGCTTCACTATTTAAATTGGCTACTGGCAGCAGAGTTTGTATCAGCTTTCAATACAACTTTTAGTTTATTTCTTTGATGTAAACAGCTAATACTTCGGTGTATATATCCAAGAAGGTCCCTAGTTAAAATTACCTCAGTAGTATGATAGAAATTTACCAGTCAATTAAAAGCAAACATCCAGTTTATGAAATTATTGCAATAAATTATTGTGAATGTACTATCAGAATAAAAACAAATTGTGATAAAACAGAGAGTCTCTAAGAATTATATTGGACAGTCTAATTTATTTGGCCTGCTTCCTGTAAATTAATAAAATAAAAATGAGGATTTCTTTCCAAGATTATCTTTATATTGAGAAGAAAAATCAAGACAGTCAAAAGTTTCCTTTTAGTTGAAAAAGGAGGGGAAATAAAAAGCCATATAGCTTTCATTTTATATATATATATATATAAATGTGTGTGTGTATATATATGTATATATATAACTTTCTTGTGAGTGAGGGAGTATGGGAGCTTACAATATGTAATTTAACTTTTTCCTCATTTTAAAAATATGAATTGAATTATTTTATGGTTTTAATTCTCCTTTTGACTTAATGGTTTGAAATATTGGCTGTTTTGTTAGTTAATAATTTAACTTTATTAGGTAATAATTTTTTTTTCCTGAATTTGTTATATCAGAAACTTTAGTAAAAAATGTTTACATTTATATTTTTAAGATTGTACTAATGTAAATTTCTGCTAAATTATGTAACAGATTTAGCTTCTGATTGATTATACAAACGTAAACACATATATAAATTTATATATATGTGTGTGTGTGTGCACATGCATGAATATATACGTGTGTGTAAATATGTGTATATAGTTGTCATTATTGCTATTTGTATGATTTTTTTTATTTATTGAATAGATTTTGGATTACAAGCATAGTTGTGTTACATGGACATAAGGTGTAGTGATGAAGTCTGAACGTTTAGCGTACACATCACCCAAATGGTGTACATTGTAGTAAATACGTATCATCAGTATTCTGAGGGTTCTTTTAATGGCTTTTATGGGGTCTTTATTAATTTGTTTGGCTGGGCATTAGATAGGCCTCTTTGACTAACATGATGAGTTCTGGAAATTAGCAAATACAAATAATTTTGATAATCACTTTTTTATGTTTATGAATTTTTTGAAAGTATTTATAATAGCAAAATATTACAACTACTTAATAAATCTTTAAAAATTTTTATGTTTCTTAACTTATTTTATGTCACTATCTGTTTATTTTGTTTTAAATTTAGAAACATTTCCTAAATTTTATCTTCCAAACTTCTCAGTAACTTTTTAAAAATTTTAGAGTACTAGAGTACTTTTTATTTTCATGAGATCATTATTAACTTACAAGTGTTCCTTTTCAGACTTATTTTTGTAATTATAATATTTGATATCTCTGAAATTTTAACTATATTATCAAAATTTTTTCTAGTCTCTCTCCCATATTTATTTTTACCAGCTAAATATTAAAATAGGATACTTTTTATGTCTCTCTTTTAGAAGAGGCTTGAAGAAAGTAAATGCACATTCCAAAAGAGAAAAAGAGATTACTATTAAAAAATGTCATCATAAACAGCCACTGTTTAGATATTTCATCAACATCTAGAATAAATTAAAAATCATACCATGGATTTATGTAAAGACCTTTAACTTTGGATCTATCTGCCCAAAAAGGGGAGATAGTTCATTGAAGATGCCATGTTCAATTGCAAGCTAAGAAAGCTTATGTATTTCCTTGTAGGTAAATGTACTTTGTATTGATAATGGACTCATGGCTGTGACAAAAGAGTGTATGGTTACTTATAGGAGATACAGTAACTGACCTATGAATGAAAATAGGACTGACTGAAGCCAGGGACATAGATTGCATATTCACAATGTGTTATATACACGGCAGTTTTCAGTTCATTTTTTATTTGATATTCACAATACTAGTTAATCATTTCCATAGTCAAATATTGAAAACTCACAGATAATGTGAAACAGCAACAATGACAACAATACACATAACTAATAAATTGTAAAATCTTGAAAAAATTTCCACCAACTTCAGTTCAGTTGTGGATGTAAGCAGCATTTGCTCACTGATTCATGTATACTCGTCATCAAGTTGGGTGGAAGTCTCTTGCTCGCCATATACAAATGGATGCATGTCCTGTATGCTGTATTTTTTTAAATGTTGGGTTGACACAACATATCAAAATCTCCTAGATGAAACAAAAGCAGTGTTAAGGGTGATGTTTATAACCCTAAACACTTAAAATCAAAAAGTCAGAAAGATCTTAAATTAACAATTTAACATCACATCTATAGGTACTAGAAAAACAAAGACAAATTAAACCCAAAGCTAATAGAAGAAAAGAAATAACTAAAATCAGAGTGGAATTGAAATAAATTAACACCAAAAAGTCCATTCAAAGGGTGAATGAAAAAAAGGTATTTTTGAAAAAGATAAATAAGATCAATAGACGGCGAGTTAGATTAACCAAAAAAAAAAAAAAAAAAAAGAAGTTCCAAATAAGCACAATCAGAAACAACAAAGGTGACATTACAACTGATGCCACAGAAATAATAAAAAAAGACCATTGGAGACTATTATGAATACCTTTATTCACAGAAACTAGAAAATCTAGAAGAAATGAATAAATTCCTGAAATCCACAATCTCCCAAGGTTGAATCAAGAATTGAAACCTTGAAGAGACCACTACTGAATTCTAAAATTGAATCAGAAAAACAAAATGAAACAAAACAAACGAAACATAAAAAACCCTACCAACCAAACAAAGTCACGGGCAGGATGGATTCAAGGCTAAATTCTACCAAATTTACAAAGAAGAGCTGGTATTAATTCTGCTGAAAATATTTCCAAAAAATTGAGGAGGAGTGACTCCTCCTTAACTCATTCTACAAAACCAGCATTGCCTTGATATCAAAACCTGATAAATATAATGAAAAAAGAAAAAAAAAAAACCTACATAATAAAAAAAGAAAAAAGAATACAAAGAGAATTTCCATTCTCTGATTAATATAAATGCATAAATCTTCAACAAAATACAAGCCAACTGAATTCAATAGCACATCAAAAAGTTAATTTATCATGATCAAATAGGCTTCATTACAGCAATGTAAGGTTGGTTCAATATACACAAATCAATAAATGTGATTCACCACATAAAACAATTTAAAAAAATTCATGTAATCATTTAAATAGGCATGGAAAAATCTTTTGATAAAATCCAACAGTACTTCATGATAAAAACCCTCAAGAAACAAAGTATCAAAAGAATATGCCTCAAAATACTAGGAGCCATTTATGACAAACCAACAGCCAACATCAGACTGAACAGGCAGAAATTGGAAGCATTTCCTTTGAGAACTAACTAGAACAAGACAAGGATGCTCATTCTTGCCACTCCCATTAAACATAGAACTAGAAGTGCTAGCCAGAACAATCAGGCAAGATAAATCAACGGCATCAAAATAAAAAAAAGAAAAAGTTTAAATATCTCTTGTCATGGATTATAAAATTCTACACTAGAGAACCCTAGAGACACCACCAAAAGACTCCTGATACTGATAAACAATGTCAGTAAATTTTCAGGATACAAAATAAGTATACAAAAATTAGTAGCATTTTTATACACCAATAACATTTAAGCTGACAGTCACATCAAGAATGAAATACCATTTACAATATCCACACAGAAAATAAAATACATTGGAATATATCTAACCAAGGGGGTGAAAAATCTCTACAAAAAGAACTATAAAATCCTGCTAAAAGAAAACATGCATGACACAAACAAATGGGAAAATATTCTATGCTCATGGACTGAATGAATAAATATAATCAAAATGGCCATACTGCCCAAAGTATCTACAGATTCCATGCTATCCCTATCAAACTGTCAACGATAATTTGAAAAACTATTCACAAATTCATATGGAAACAAAAAAGAGCACGATTAGCCAAAGCATTCCTAAGCAGAAAGAACAAAGCTAGAGGCATCACATTACCTGACTTCAAACTGTGCTATGAAGCTACAATAACTAAAACAGCATGATCCTGGGACAAAAACAGACACAGAGCGGAATAGAATAGAGAACCCAGAAATAAAGCTGCACTCCTATGGCCATCTAATCCTTGAAAAAGTCTACAAAAATAAGCAATGGGGAGAAGACTCTATTCAACAAATGGTTCTGGAATAGCTAGTTAGCCATACGCAGAGGAATGAAACTGGACACCTACCTTTCACCATATAAACAAACTAGTTCAAGATGTTAAAGATTTGAATTTAAGACCACAGCCTATAATAATTCTAGAAGAAAACCTAGGAAACATCATTCTGGACCTTGACCTTGGAGAAAAAAAAAAAATATGACTTAAGCCTTCAAAAGCAATTGCAACAAAGATAAAAATTGACAAGTGAGACCTACTTACTAAAGAGCTTCTGCACAGAAAAAGGCACTATCAACAGAGTAAAGAGACAACCTACAGAATTGGAGAAAATATTTGGAGACCACACATGCAACAAAGGTCTAATAGCCAGGATCTATAAGGAATATAAACAAATTAACAAGCAAAAACCAAATAACTCCATTAAGAAATGGGTAAAAAAAAAAAAACATGAACAGACACTTCTCAAAAGAAAACATGCATTCAACCATATGAAACCAACAAGCATATGAAAAAACGTTTCACATCACTAATATCAGAGAAATGCAAATCAAAACCACAATGAGGTATGTCACACCAGTCAGAATGAATATTATTAAAATGTAAAAGAATAGATATTGATGAGGCTGCAGAAAAAAAATGCTTATACACTGTTGGTGGGAATGTAAATTATTCAGCCACTGTTGAAAACAGTTTGGAGATTTCACAAAGAACTTAAAGCTACCATTCCACCCAGCAACCCTATTACTAGGTATACATGCAAAAGAAAACAAGTCATTCTGCCAAGACACATGGACTCGTATGTTTATTGTGGCACTAGTCACAATAACAAAGACATGGAATCAACTTGGGTGCCCATCAATGGTGGATTGGATAAAGAAAATATGGTACATATACACCATGAAATACTACATAGCCATAAAAAAGAAGAAAATCATGTCCTTTGCAGCAACATGATGTGGTTGGAGGCCATTACCCTAAATGAATTAATGCAGAAACAGAAAACCAAATACTGCATGTTCTCATTTTTAAGTGGGAGCTAAACATTGGTTACTCATGAATATAAAGATAGCAACAATAGATATTGGGGACTATTAGTGAGGAGAGGGAATGAATGCATATGGGTTAAAAAAATAATTATTGAGTACCATATTCAGTGCCTGAGTGACATGATTATTTGTGCCCCAATCCTCAGCATCATGCAATATACCCTAGTATCAAACCTCCACATGTACCCCCAAATTGAAAATAAAAGTTGAAAACAAAAGTTATCAATCATTTAAAAATTTAAATAGTCATGAGATTTGACGAGAGTTCAATTATTTTTATTATATATATATATATATATATAGAGAGAGAGAGAGAGAGAGAGAGAGAGAGTGTGTGTGTGTGTATGTGTGACGGAGTTTTGCTCTTGTCACCCAGGCTGGAGTGCAATGGCATGATCCTGGCTCACCGCAACCTCCACCTCCTGGGTTCAGGTGATTCTCCTGACTCAACCTCCCAAGTAGCTGGGATTATAGGCATACACCACGACGCCCAGCTAATTTTTGTATTTTTTTTTTTTTTTTTAAGTAGAGATGGGGTTTCACTTTGTTGGCCAGGCTGGTCTCAAACTCCTGACCTCAGGTAATCCACCAGTCTCAGCTTCCCAGAGTGCTGGGATTACAGGTGTGAGCCACTACACCCAGCCCTTATAACTCTTTAATTATATGAAGTAATGGTTATTTTATAAAGGGCTTTTATATTGAAATATGTTGAAGCTCTGCTGAGCCAATAAATATATAAATATTAAAAAGAAAAAAATTAAAATTATAGATAAATAATTGAAACATCTAAGACTAATGCTATTGCCTCAAGTAAATTTTCTCTTAAGTATTACCGTTTATTAACGAGGTAAAATATTTTACCTTCCATAAAATAGTAACTGGGCAGAAATCAAGAGGAATTATAAGGTGTACACTACACTATAAATTTCACACAAAGAAAGCATAAAACTAAGGATAGGTAGAGGCAAAATTATGAAATACTGTGGATGCCAATATTATGAAATTTTGTGGATAGCATTATTTTAAAATAAGGCACACAGGTTCAGTGTGATGGAGAGTCAAGAATAGGAGTTAAAGAGAAGATCATTGTCCACACCAGGACACTGGACCATTATGTTGCCAAGAATTCACCATGTATGCAACTGTAGGTTCGCTGATTGAGTATAACTAGAACCTATCTTAATGCAATCATATTAAATAATTAAATTTTTTTTCTCACATGTAAAACTAAGAGAAGATAAAGAGGAAGGAAAAGTCTTCTGAGAAAAGATAATCAAGTCCGGATCAAAGGTTAAAAAAATATCAAAGGTTAAAAAAATAACCTTTGATAGAGACAGAAAGTACATTGCAGACAGGTAGGAAAAATATCATAATGCTACATAAACCTAACTCAGAAACTGTTAAGGATTAGGGTGTGATCAATGGTGAGAATATGATTAGCAGTTGTCTGTAAAAATATAAAGCTTTAGAGAGGTTTTACATGAATTTCGATGTTTTGGGTGAGGAACTGCCTCAGATGGCAGTCACCTCTATTCCACACAGGGACCTTTGTGACTAGGATATTTTGACAATAAGAAAGCACTCTATTGATTCTCACTTGTTCCAGGTAAGAACTGGCCACAAAAACAACTCTCCACCCCTAACACTGAGCAAGGGTTCCTCTTTTGATATACCCCCAAGCCATCAACTTGCCCTTTTGTAGATAACCAAGGGCTGCTGGTTGTAGCAGGAGAACAATTACATCTCCTTGCTTCCAAAAATCCCATGTGAACAGAATGCTCACCTGATCAGAGACTGTGGTTTTTCTTCTTTTCACTCTGTAAAACTTATTCCTCTTTCTAACTCCCTTGAGACCCATGCTGAAATGTAAGTGATGACAGATGGGTTCTGTTGTTGAAAGTTTGTAAACAGCCTTTGTAAAAGTTGTAGTAAACTTAATTTTGACTTTGACATCAGTTGCAAAAGACAACCCCAATCCAGAGAACACCGCAGACAAAATGGACTCCCCGTGGCTAATGGAGGTAGCTCAAATCAAAACAGGTTTGAGAAGCCTTGACATGAGTGAGGGAACAATCTTGTCAGAAAGTACAACCCATGACAAATATTATGCTTTGCAGTCCTGGACTGGAAGAGTTCCTATATCCAAGGCCAAGATAAATTTCACAAAGACTCATGGTTTTCAGCCTAAAAGTTACTCAATTAGGGTTCAACTGGCTCAACCAATCAAGGCTCAATTTTATCAACCAATCAGAACAAAAAATATCTGAACTTTTCATTTGCATAAAAGGAACTAATTGAGAAACTGGATGAAAACTTTCTCTATAAAAGCCAAACCCTTCCTTTGTTCTCTGGAACGCAGTGTGCTTGTACTGAAGGCTGCATCTCCCCCAATCTACAAATTGCTTCTTAGAAAATAAAAGCTCTGCTTTTAGCCTCGGAAAATCTCATGGTCTTTTATTAACAAACAAAAGGACTCATACATTTTAAAAATGAATAAATTTAAATATTGAATAAGTAACAACAAAGTGCCAAATCAACATAGTAGTAGCTGCTAATATTTTTATCGTCTGCTATGATTAACAAAATTTCCTCGCTTAGTTTATTTACACTTCACCACAACTCAGAGAGTCAGTCACTCATAAAGCATGTTAAAAGCCGGCTTTATATTTTTATTTATATTTTCCCAGGTTCAATAAATGTGAACTACAACTTGAACTCAGGCCTTTTATTGCAAGATTTGTTTCCTTTACGAATTCACCACATTGTTCAATTTATATTACAATGGCAAGATTAAGATTTTATTATTCAAAAATGAGAATGATTGAGTTGAGAAATATCACAGAGTTGGCTTCTTGAGGGAATATTGCTTTGGTTAGGGATTTTTTAGATTTGAGTGTGAAAAAATCAGATTTAAAAAAGTCATTAGACCAGTGAAATTTGGGAAAACATTAAAACATGAATATGCTTTGCAGAATAATTTCTCAGTTTTAAATATAGAAAATGAGGTAAAACTATATCATATGTCATATTTAACTTACAGATTAAAGGATCAACGTAACACCAATTGTTGCATCTAAATTTGGTGAGAGTTTCAGAGGTTTACAAATATAAACATAATAGTCTTACATATCATTTGTATGGTTCACTTTGATAGACAAATCTGGCTTTTAATATCAATTTAACAAGTTCTCATATTTAATGTTTATTCTCTATTGGTTAAATATTATTACAAAACTCTGAATCTACTAGTTTCTGGGCAGTAAAATACTGAAATAAGAGATATGAATATTTGAATATTTAAGAACAACAATGGATTTAATCTGAACTTAATACTAAACACATATTTACCCCAAGCTACTGATTCAAAGTCAAATATTTTCAAAGTCACTGATCTCTTTACTTCTATTTTTCTAAATAACATAGAAAGTAATTTGTTTTTTGAGACAGGGCCTTGCTCTGTTGCCTAGGCTGGTGTGCAGTGGTATGATCATAGCTCACTACAGCCTTTACCACTTGGGCTAAGGGATATTCCTGTCTTAGCTTCCCAAGTAGATGGGACTTAACCACCATGCCCACCTAATTTTTAAATTTCATCTTTTATTTTTAGTGACTGGGTTTCACCGTGTTGTCCAGGCTAGTCTTGAACTCCTGGTCTTAAGTGATCCTCCTGCCTCAGTCTCCTGAATAGCCAGGGTTACAGGAATAAACTGCAAATATCTTCATTATTGTATAATATACTCCAATATAATAATTCATAATTATGTTTTCATGTCTTCAAATGTGGCCTATTAGCAGTGTAGTGATGTTTCGGGAGATACACGTTTATGGGCTAAATTCTGACTGGGCCTAACATACAAGATGATTACTTTTTTTCATCTTAGAAGTTATAAATCTTTCTGTAATTATTTTCTTCTTTCCCCAGGTCTTTATATTTCTTTTACTTGGCTATATTTTATCCACATAAACCTACAAATTTGATCATACTATTATAATAGTTAAAATCTTCTTGTGACTTTAGGGTGAAATTCAAAACTCATTAGCACATAAAGGTTACGTGTGGCATAGTAGAAAGATTGTAGTTTGGTGAAGCAATGAGAATTAAGAATAAATCTAGATTTATCACTTCAAAAGGATTCAATTTTTAATCTTTGAGACAGACATAATCATAGACAATTTACCAGATTGTCATATAGACTAGGGAAGTGTGTGTTTATACAGAAGATATTACAGCAGATGCTCATAAACTGGTAGATGAGATTATGTTCCTTAGCATGATACATTTATTAGTGTTTCTAGCCTTCAGACGCTATCATCTCTTGCCCATTAAAATGGATTTGTCTTGTTTTTATGCTTTACCTTTTTTCTGCTTTTTTGCAGTGTTTTGCTCTTTATGATCTAGCTCTAACTTATGATATAGAGTGAAGGAAGGGTGAAGAGAAGAGACTACAGAGGTGTAGAGGAAAAGTGGGAATTTATTGATTGATGGTTTCATTACCGGGGTTTTTCATTGTGGCGAATACAAATAGCAGATGCACCCAAGGAAAAAAAAAAAAGGCAAACTCTGGAGGCTAATTTTCCTTCATAGAAAAGAAATGAGGGAAGAAAAATTCTAGGACTAGGTTTCCAAATTTTGTTTTAACAAAGTTGTGTGGTTTTAATGTGCTCTATTTCTGTACAGTATTTGAGACTGTAAAATGCTCAATATATTTTTGTTTTGTATAATTGGATTTTCACCTAAATGAACTTTCCCAATTTTAATTGCTTTTTTCAAAATTCATTTTACTTTCACAAAACCTCCTTTGATACTGTCACCATATTAAGTTTTACCCCTAAGATGAGAAGCATAATGTATCTGAGTTAAAAAAGCTGTTCTTCTGTACCTTATTCACTTGGGGGTCTTGAACAAGAGCAAACATTAAGGAACGAAGGGAACACATCATGTGTGAACACAGGTGCATGTACACATTATACACATGATGTGTTGCCTTCATTGTCTGCTTTGAACTGTGTCTGTGATAATATGTGAAACTAAAGCCTTGAGGTTCCACTTAACGTGGTGAGATCCGATATAATGTTTTATACATAATACCAAATAGAAAATGTGAAGTAAGTATTCTCATTCATGCACTGACTACAGAATGAATAATTTTAATGAAAACCTATAAATATATCAGATATCACTTAATTTTTTTGCTTATAACATCATAAGGCAAATTTTTATTAAACATGTTAAAATTGTGATAACATAATGAAGGAAAAATATGTTCAATATGTGTCTCTGTGTGTGTGTGTAAGAAGTTTAATTTTGTTAATGAAACTGACAATTGCATATATTTAGGGTCATGTATTTAGTCGTATTAATATAAAATCATTGAAATTACAGAGAAAAATACAAGCTAAGATGGGATTGAATTAAATGTCTTTCTCAAACCATTATTTCAAATGCAGACACTGAAACTTTGAAATAATATTCTAGGAAGAAAAAGAGAAATAAAGTTATGAGTCATCATAAGCTCCTACACCATACTTCTAAATCAGTTAAAGAAAATACAAAAATAAGACGAGCAAAAATTATTCTAAAACAAAAAATATGTTTTAGATTTATTCTAATTTTTAGATAAATTGATTGTATTGTTTAATTGGCAACATGGGGAAAAATAAAATGAGCTTTTAAAATGGAAATTTCTCTTTAACAAAACAATGTAGAAGGGATTTTATAAAACATATAAAACAAAGATGAAAAATGACAAAGAACCACTTATGTGACAGACAGAATGATGAATAGAAAAATAAAGGCAAATTTATTTAAAACCCTGTTCTTCCACAATAAGTTAAAAATGGCATAGTAGCCACCAAATCCTAACTTTCTCCTTTCATTCTCTTTTATGTAGAGAATTTCATTTTAAAAAATACAGGTAATGTTCTTTTTCCAACTCATGGCTTTTACCCTCTACTCATTAAATTATTCAGAATTGTTGAAAATCTGAATTTTATGAGGATATCCCCACTAGATTCAATAATATCTTGATCTTTGTTTCAAAAGAAGAGAAAGAAACTATGACTAATTTAAGCAAAATAGTCATTTATTGGATGACTCAGTAATTTATTGGAAGTGAAATTGTTGAGGAAGATGGGTTTCCTAAGAATTTATGAAAGTCAAGCCTGCATGACTCCACCAAGGGAAATCTCGAGACTTCACACTTGTCACACTTCAATCTTCAGGGAACATGCTTCAGATTCTATAGTATTCCAAATCACTACATTAATAGAAACTAATCGCTAACTTTTCCTTGCACCTTTGGTCACTGTGTCAGTTTGCCAGGGCTTCCATAACAAAATACCATATACTGAGGGGCTTAAATAGCAGAAATTTATTTTCTCACAATTCTGGAGGCTAGAAGTCTCATATAAAGATATAAGCAGGGTTGGTTTCTTCTACAGACCCTCTCCTTTGCTTGTAGATGGCCATCACCTCCCTATATCTGTACATTGCATTCCCTGTAGAGCCATGTCCAAATTCTTTTCATCTGTAAGGCCACCAGTCCTATTAGATTAGGGTTTCCACCCACAATGACCTCATTTTAACTTTTATCAGCTTTTTCAATGCCCTGTCAGCAAGTACAGTCACATTCTGAGGTACTGAGGGTTAGGACTTTGTTAAATCAAACAAAACTCTGGCCTAAAAGAGCCTCTATACTCACATATTTGAGTCCTATGTACAAATCGTTACCTAACTTAGTAGGTAAACATTCTAAAAGCCTAATTAAAAAATACGCTCTTCAACAATAGCTGAGTCCCAGCAAATCCCAACAACTATACTGCAGTTACTCACAGGTGGCCAACTATTCAAACCATATTCAGAATAAAACAAATACCAAGCTATAACCAATCCGACTGTTTCTATACCTCTCTTCCATATTCTGTATTTTATTTTCGTTTTCCTGTACATAAATTCTGACCATGCAACAGGACCCGTCTCTCTACCTCAGCTGTGATTCTGAGGGCTGACTGATTTGCAAATCATTTTTTTTCTTACTCAATTAAACTCTGTTAAATTTAATTTATCTAAGTCTTTCTATTTACAGATCTGGTTTTAGAAGTAGTATCTGAAGTAAAACGCCAGTGACTCCAGGAATGTGAGGCCCCCAGGCGAGGTACCTACAGAAATAGTTGTGCTCACAACTCTCTTGTTTGTAACCAGAGACTGTAAGATGAGTGTTTTCTGAGATTTCAAACATAGCTAAAAAGTGTTATGAGCTCTTTGAGTTTATTTGAGCATTATTTAGACAGAACTAAGTCTCAGTCTAGGACTCCACATTCTAGAATTCCAGTTAATTTTATGTATAAAAATTATGACTCCAGGATGTTTTAGAAAATGGTCAATCTTACTAGAGAAAACTTAGAATTAAGTTGGTAGCAATGAGAAAGTTTTGAATTAATAAAATTGTTTATTTGTGAGGCTATTAGAAAAATGGGGATCAAAAACCTCACAAAACAATGGGATTAGTCTTCAATGGGTATATAAAGGCTTATAAGACTAAGCAGATTGAAAATTGTCACCGCTATAGATTGTTTGCAAAAAACAAACAAAAAGCT
Source organism: Papio anubis (assembly GCF_008728515.1). Lineage (NCBI taxonomy): Eukaryota > Metazoa > Chordata > Mammalia > Primates > Cercopithecidae > Papio > Papio anubis. The sequence continues at coordinate 58,608,177 of NC_044978.1, forward strand.
TAAGCAACAGACTAAAGACATTATAAATGAGGACTGTATTCTGACTAAAGTAAACCTAACTGTTACTTTTCTTTATTCATCTCTGCCTACATACTTTGAGTCCACTAATATTTTTGCTAAATTACCTGCCACCCTAAGGATAATATTTTAAAAGTTAAATAAGACAGATGCCTTCCAAGTAAGACCTTTTGATCAGCCAAGTATTCCTGCTGTAATTACTTTCACTCCAAGATCTAGAACTGAGCTTAGAGCCGTTGTTAAAAAAAAATTCCCTGATCCAAGAAAAAGTTCTCAAATATTTACTGAGGAATTTGAAATTCTCATATGAGCTTATGATTCTAGACTCCCTGACTTTAAAACCTCCTCACAAAAAGGACCAAAAAGAGCTTTAAAAATTATTTAAAACCTTTTAAATTCAATTCTAAAGACTTCACAAATTTTGATTGGTCCATAATACAATCTTGTGAATAAAAAAGAATAAACCAGTTTCAGATTACAGAACTTACTTAGAAACACTGTTTGTAAAGCATGCTGCACTCAAAATATAAAATAGAGGATTTCCTGTATGGATTAAAATGACATGAACATTTTTAAATGGACTTATCAGTTTAATTAAACTAAATGTTACAGTTTAATTAAAAAGTATTAACTGAGATAGAAAGTTACAGATATGAATCAATTTGTGATCTTAGCTAAACATTGTGTGAGAACTCCAGAGCAAGAAAAACCCAAAAGGTTAACAAGCTAGGTCTCTGCAATTACAATAGTCATAGAGCCTGGGAACAAGGAGACTTTCTTGTCCTTATTTTAAGTTATAACCAGAAGTCCTAAAACCAAGACTTTTTACCCTGAGATTTCTGCCTTTATTGTAAACAACCAAGACACTAAATATGAGATTGTCCACTTTGGTATCTGTCCACCAAATAAACCGCCCTTCAGGCTGGATTGTTTCATCACTAGAGGGAACCAAATAGAGTCTTTTTAGCTCTCCAGGTGATTATCAACATTGATTAGGCTCCAAGGGATTCTGAAATAAATTACCTCCTATAATATCCTTCAATAAACATAAATAAACCATGCCTAAGATAAATGGGAAATTGTATACAATCATGGTGGATACTCAAGCCACCTTGCATACTATAAACTATGCTTTATTATATTTTATTTTATTTTTTCAGTCCATAAGCAATTTTTATTTAGTCATTTTTAATGTTTATTAATCTCAACTTCTATTTTAAATTCAGGGGATACATGTGCAAGTTTGTTACATGAGAATACTGTGTGATGCTGAGGTGTGAGATATGAATCCCATAACCAGGTAGTGAGCATAGCACCCCATAGATAGGTTTTCAACCCACGCCCTGACACTCCTTCTTTCTCTAGCAGTCTCCAGTGGCTATTGTTCCCATCCTTATGGCCATGTGTGCTCAACTATTAGCTCCCACTTTTAAGTGAGAACATGCAGTGTTTGGTTTTCTGTTTCTGTGTTAATTTGTTTAGGATAATGACTACTAGCCCCATAAATATTGCCAAAACGACATGATTTTGTTACTTTCCATAGCTGCATGGTATCCCGTGGTCTATATGTACTACATTTTCTTTATCCAATCCATCAAAGATGGGCACCTAGGTTGATTCCATAACTTTGCTATTGTGAACAGTGCTACCATAAACATATGAGTACGTGTGTCTTTTCAGTAGAATGGCTTATTTTCTTTGGAGTATATTCCCATTAATGAATTTGCTGGGATCCCACTTTAATAAGCCAACATATTCATCAAAGTAAAAAGATTGTGAGGGTTTCACATCAAGTTCTAGAGATTCCCATATCTAAACACGTTCAATCAACTTTGGAAACTTTTTTCTAAAAAATAATACCTTTTTACTATGTGATACTACTCCAGAAAACTTACTGTGGTGAGACTTATGTGCATGCTAGAAAGAAACACAAAATTCCAAGAGCTCTCTACTTGTGAGCAGAAAATTACCATGCCCCTCCCTGTAGAGACATGGGCATGATGCTGCACTCTGTAGTAGAAGAGTGTTGCTGTGCTCCAGCTGCCAGGTTGCACCAATACTCATGCCACCCCAACACACACATACTAAAATAAACGTGGAGAGGCAGACATCTCTTACTCACCCACTGCTATGAATATAGCCATGGTTGCTCCTACTGGGAGTTGGTGCAACTGCACCTGTGACAGACTTTTCCGAGCTATTGAGAGTAGCTGTGCCCCCACTGATGGTGCGTCCACAAGCTCAGGCTTATGTGAAGGACAGGGCCTATCCCACATGCTATGCAGAGTGCCAGTGCTCTTGCAGCATAGTGCAACAAGATACAGAGTCATCTCTTTTGAATTGAGGAAAAAGGTTCCACTCTGAGTCCATTTAGGTAATAGCCACAGGATTGGCATTTTCAGTGGACCTCTGTTGCATACAGCCTGTAGATGAAAGACATGTCACAAGTCTGGGGACAATGATATGGTAGTGAAAATCATGTTCCTTCCTTCTTAAGAGGTGGAGCTGGTGCAGCCTCTTTCTTCCCCCATCAGAGACCTTGGTGCAATTCACCAAGAGCTCTCCCTACAATTCCTATCAATGTAGGTGCTTCCACTTGTCACTGGAGTATTGAAGGATAAGCTTGGTGTTCCGGTTCTGCTCGTCTTTGTCCACCAAATCTGGGTTGAGCAGGACACTCATGACATGGAGTAATTCATAGACCAGCCAACAACCTATGACAACAGCAATCCCTTACCTGTAAAAAAGAGCAAATAACATATCCATTGGCTTTTGCAAAGCTGTTACTCAAAAGTGCCACTTACTGGAATGGAGATTGAACTGCACAACCAAATAATAAACCTGTGTAGAAGGGCACAGTAGTAGAGAATGAAATAAGCTTCCTGAGACCTCTGCACTCCCAGTCCTGCAAAAGTGTGTTCATATGTTCAGTACATTGCTACTACAATAAGCATTTGATAAAGCTTCTGCACAAAAGCTATCTATAACTAAGAAGCTCACACAGAGTCTTGGCTTCCTGGACGCACCCAGAGTCAAAGTAAAGGATCATACACAACATACATTGCAGTCACCCTTTAGGAGGAAAAATAGTGTCGCCAAAATGTAAGTAAATTAAAATAAGAATAGATAACTTATCAAGATAAGAAGAAGTCAGCATAAGAACTCTGGCTGTGAGAAAAAACATAGCGTTTTGGCACCACCAAAGGATAAGACTAGCTCTCTATAAATGTACCCTAAAAAATTAAAATTCTGAAATGGAAGATAAAGAATTCAAAATATAGAGTGTAAGAAAGCGCAATGAAATCCAAAAGAAAGGTGAAAATCAACACAAATAAATCAGAAAAACAGTAAATGGATATGAATTAAAAATGTATTAAAAAGATAGATATTTACAACCCCCCCCCCAGAACTTCCAGAAATAAAAAAGGTACTGAAGAAATTACAAACTACAGTTGAAAGTTCCAATAATAGATTAAACCAACCAGAAGAAATAATTTCAGAGCTTGAAGATTGGTTCTTCAAATTAACCCAGTCAGACAAAAATAAAGACAAAGGAATTTTAACAAATGAACACAACCTTTAACAAATACGAGTTATATGAAGTGGCTAAACCTACTGATATGGTTTGAATGTTTGTTCCACCAAATCTCATGTCAAATCAAAGTCCTCATTGTTGGAGGTGGGGCCCGATAAGAGGTGATTTAATCATGGAGGTGGATTTCTCATGAATAGTTTAGCACCATCTCATTGGTGCTGTTATCATGATAGGGAGTGATTCTCGTAAGATCTAGTTGTTTAAAAGTGTGCAGCACCTCCCCACTTTCTCTCTTCCTTTTGCTCAGTGATGTAAAGTGCAAGCTCCCCTTTCATCTTCCATCATGATTATGAATTTCCTGAGGCCTCCCCAGAAGCCAAGCAAAAGCCACTCTGCTTCCTGTATAGCCTGCAAAACCATGAGGCAAGTAAACCACTTGTCTTCATAAATTACTCCCAGGTATTTCTTTATAGCAGTGAAAGAACAGACTAATAAACTAACCAAAGGTAGCTATTTCTGAAAAGGAAGAAAAATATGTGAAAAGCTTGGGAACCTTTTTTTTTGAGGGAGTAATGTAGAAAACTTTCTCTGGTTTTGCTAGGTAATTAGACATCCAGATACAAAAAGTTCAAAGCATATCTGGAAGATGCACTGCAAGATGTGCAAGATGAACTTCTTCAAGACCTATAGTTATATCATACTATCCAAAGTCAACATGAAGGTAAAAAAAAATCCTAAAAGCAGCAAGAGAGAAGTGTCTAAATACTTTATAATGGAAAAACCATCAGACTAACAGCAGTCTTCTCCGTAGAAATCTTATAAGCCAGAACAGATCAGAGGACTATTTTTAATATTAATAAACTAAAACAATTGCCAGGCAGTAATTTTGTATCTTCACAAACTAAGCTTCCAAAATGAAGGATAAATACAGTCTTTTCCAGACAAGAAATGATAAGAGAATTTTTCACCACTAGACCAAACCTGCAAGAAATACTAAAAGGAGTTCTAAACATGAAAACAAATGAGTGATACAATCATAAAGCACATGAATGTACAAAATTCACAAATCATATAATGTACAATTATGTAAAGCACAAAAATACACAATTGAGACTATAAAGCCACTAGGTAAAAATTACCATTATTACAGGAACAAAGTCTCATATCTCAATATTAACATTGAATGCAAATGAAATAAATACTCTACTTAAAAGGTATAGACTAGCAGATTGCATTAAAAAAAACCTAGATCTAATGATGTGCTTCTTACAAGAAACCCTCCTAATGATAAAGACCTTTACAGATTTAAAGTAAATGAGTGAAAAAGATATTCCATGCAAGCAGAAAACAAAAACAAGCAGGAGGAACTGTTTTTATATCAGATAAAACAGACTTTAAATCAACAACAGTTAAAAAAGATGAAAAAGTCACTATATAATGATGAAAGTATCAATTCAACAATAAGATATTATGTACCTAAATATATACATGCCTAACACTGGAGTAGCCAGGTTCTTAAAACAAATACCACCTAACATAAGAAAAGAGATATAAAAATAAGACAATAATAGTAGGAGACTATAACATCCCAATGATGGTAATAGAAAGATCATTAAGGCAGAAAATCAAAAAAAGAAATGACTTAAACTGGACTCTGGACTAAATGGACCTAATAGACCTTTACATAAGATTCTACTCAACGAATGCAAAATGCATTTTTCTCATCTTTTCATGGAACTTATCCAAAATAGACCATATATTTGGCCATAAAGCATGTCTCAATAAAGTTAAAAAAAACTAAGATTTATATTAGATACCTACTCAGACTACAGTGGAATGAAACTAGAAGTCAACAGTAAGACAAACTCTCAAAACCATACAAATATATGGAAGTTAAACAATTTGCTCCTGAACATTCTTTGGGTAAAAAATAAAATTAGCTAGGTGCAGTGGCTCATGTTTGTAATCCCAGCACTTTGGGAGGCCAAGGAGGGTGGATCACTTGAAGTTGAGGGCAGGAGTTTGAGATCAACCTGGCCAACATGGTGAAACCATATCTCTACTAAAAATACAAAAATTAGCTGGTCATGGTGGCGCACACAGCGGGTGGAGTTCACAGTGAGCTGAGATGATGCTGCTGTACTCTAGTCTGGACAACAGAGCAAGAACCTGTCTCAAAAAAAAAGAAGAAAGAAAAGATAAATAAAGTGAAAAAATCAAAATGCATTTCGAAAGGAATGAAAACAGAGAAACAGCATATCAAAATATCTCGGATACAGCAAAAGCAGTGCTAAAAGAAAAGTATATAGCATTAAATGCCTATATCAAAAAGATGAAAAGATTTAAAATTCAAGTGATGAACCTTGGGGAACTAGAAAAACAAGAAAAAATCAAGCTCAAAGTTAACAGGAAAAAAATAACAGAGATTAGACCAGAATTAATGATATTGACACAAAAAGCATGAAGCAAAGAATCAACAAAACAGAAAGCTGATTTTCTGAAAAGATAAACAAAATCAGTAAACGACTAACTATATTAACAAAGAAAAAAGAAGATCCAAATAAGAGCAAACGTGAATGATAAATGCAACATTACAACTGGTAACATAGAAATAACAAAACATCATCAGAACTACTATGAATATCTCTATGTGCCCAATGAGAAAAACTAAAGGACTGATAAAGTTCTGGAAACATACACCCTCCCACTTTTGAGCCAACTAGAAATAAAAATCCTTAACAGACCAATAATGAGTAATGGAATTCAATCAGTAATAAAAACAATCTACCAAAAAATAAATAAATAAATAAATAAGCTCAATACCAAATGAGTTCACGGCCAAAAAGAGTTCGTACCACTCTTCCTGAAACTATTCCAAAATATTAAGGAGGAAGGACTCCTCCCTAAGGAATTATATAAAACCATCATCATCCTAATACCAAAATCAGTCAAGTACACAACAATAAAATAAAACTACAGGCCAATATCCCTAATGAATATGGATGCAATAATCAACAAAATCACAGTGAATTGAATTCAATAGTACTTCTAAAAGATAATTCACTACAATCAAGTGGATTTTATTATGGGGATGTAAGGATGGCTAAACATACAAAATCAATAAGTGTGATTCACCACATGAATACAATTAAAAAAAAAAAAAGTATGATCACTTCAATAGATGCAAGAAAGCATTAGATAAAATCGAACATCCCTTCATGTTAAAACTCCAGAACAAATGAGGCATCAAATAAATATGCCTCAAAATAATAATAGCCATATATGGCAGATCCAGAGTGAACATTGTATTGAATGGTGGAAAGTTAAAATCATTCACACTAAGCACTGAAAGAAAACACAGATTCTATGTTCATGAGTCCTATTCAACATAGTACTGGAAATACTAGTCATAGCAATCACCAAGAGAAAGATAAGAAAGAGAAGGCTTCCACATTAGATAAAAAGTCAAATTATCTCTGTTCATGAATGATACAATCTTATACTTAGAAAATTCCAAAGACTCTGCAAAAGACTAATAGATCTGACTTCAGTGAAGTTTCTGGATACAAAATCAACTTACAAAAATCAGTACCAATTTACACACCAACAATGTTCAAGCCGACAGACAAATCAACAACTTAATATCATTTACAATAGCTACAAATATGAATAAATGTAATACATAGGAATAGATTTAACAAAGAAGGTGAAATATCTTTACAAGGAGAACTACTTGAATGAAAACACCAATGAAAGAGATATAGATGACACAAGAAAGAGAAAAACTTTTCACTATTATTGATTGAAAGAATAAATATCATTAAAATGGCCATATGCTCATAGTGATATATACATTCACCACGACTCCTATCAAATTATCAATGTTGTTTTCCACATAATTAGAAAAAGTATTCTTCAAACTCATATGAAACCAAGAAGAGCCCAAAAAGCCAAAGCAATTCTAAGCCAAAACAACAAAGCTGGAGTCATTACATTATCCAACTTCAAATTATACAGAAAAGCTATATTAACTAACACAGCATGGCAGTGGTAGAAATATAGGCATATATATCACTGTAACAGTATAGAGAACCCATCAATAAAGCAACACACCTACAATCAACCAGTCTTTGACAAAGTCGTCAAATATAAACACTGGGGAAAGGATATCCTGTTCAATAAGTAATGCTGAGAAAATTGTATAGCCATACGCAGAACAAAACTGGACCCCTACCTCTCAACGTATATAAAAATTAAATAAAGAAAATGGATAAATATTTTAAACTTCAGACCTCAAACTACAAAATTCCTAGAGGAAAATCTAGGAAACACTCTTCTGGACATTGACCTAGGCAAAGAATTCATGACTTAAAAGCAAATGCAACAAAACAAAAATAAACAAATGGAGTTTAATTAAATTGAAAAACTTCTGTGAGGCAAAAGAAATAATTAAAAGAATAAACAGATAACCTACAGAATGGGAGAAAATACCTCCAAACTGTATCTGACAAAAGACTAGCAGTCAGAATTTATAAGAAACTCAAACACTTCAAAAAAGAAACAACAAATAACTCTGTTAAAAAGTAGGCAAAGGACATAAACAGTCATTTCTCAAAAGAAGATATATTAGTGGCCAAGACACATATGAAAATATACTCAATATAACTAATCATCAGAGAAATGCAAATTAAAACCACAATGACATACCATCTTAACAACAGTTAGAATGGCTATTATTAAAATGTCAAAAAATACGTTGATGAGGATACAGAGAAAAGGGAACACTTATACACTGTTGGTGGGAATGTAAATTAGTACAATTTCTATGAAAAACAGTATGGTGATTTCTCAAAGAACTAAAAGTATAACTAATTTAACTCATCAATCCACCTACTAGGTTCTACCAGAAGGAAAAGAAATCATTGTATCAAAAAGACACCTTCACTCCTATGTTTATTGCAGCAATATTCACAGTAGCCAAGTCAGAAAATCAACTGAAGAGTCCATCAATGAATGATTGGATTAAAAAATGTGCTATATACATATTATGAAATACTACACAGTTGTAAAAAACAGAAATAAAAAAGTTTTTTGCAGCAACATAGATTGAGCTGGAGGCCATTATCCTAATTACAAGAGCTCAGGGTAAAAATAAATAAATAAATAAATACCCAGGAACAGAAAATCAAATACTGCATGTTCTTCCCTATGAATGGGAGCTAAATAAAGGGTACACATGGACATATAAAGGGTAATAATAGAAACTTGGAACTCCAAAGTGGGGAGATTTGGAGACAGGATGAGTTGGAAAATTATCTTTTTAGTACTGATAGATGCAGGATGCAGATAAGGGAGGGTTCTGAGAAAATCTCTGACCCACGCCACAAGTGTTTACATCAGATACTTTTGTGAGGATGAGGGAACCTGCCCAGGGCCTTGTCTGGGCATTGCCATAACAGACTAGGAGCCCTCTTGTGCACTGGGAGAATAGTAGAGAGCAGCAGGGAATTCATACATTATGCAGTGGGGAGGAGCGTGGCCTCTTCAGCTCCTGTGTAGTGGCCTGGTATTCAATCTGCGAGGTGGGAGAACATTGGTAGGACACTCTATTTCTTTGCTGAGAGTTTTCTTTCCTTTTAATAAATTCTGCTCTCCTCACATTTTCAGTATGGTCACATGTCTAATTTTTCCTGGTTGTGAGACAAGAACCCGGATTTTAAGTGAGGTAAAGAGCAAAAATTCTGCCTCAGTGCAATGTTTACCATTCAAGGGATGGGCATACTAAAAGCCCAGAGTTTACACACAATATATCCATGTAACAAAACTTTACATGCACCCTTTAAATCCATTTAAAACAACGTGTGATGCCAAGATTCAATGTATTTCCAAATGGTACTACTTTATTATCTGATTTACCTGATCATTTCAAGAAGTTTGAAGTAATAGAACTCTGCTTGGCCTTCATCATTACAGTTTATAAAGACAGTCTATGCTTGTTTGCCTTTACTTAGAAAAAACAAATCAGTGGTGCACAAGGGTAGTGCCACAAGAGTTTACAGAACCCTTCATAGTTTTCCCAGACACTGCATCAGAACCTAGTAACAGTACAGTCCTTAAAATTCTATGCTCATTCTGTGTGTCTATGACCAAGCGTTATCCTATCCCACTAAATAGTTCCCCAAAATTGACTCTGTTTACCTATTACAACTCACACAGTAAAGGCACACGGTTTCAAAAAAAATCTTCAGCTTTCAAGAAAAAACATTCCACTCTTTGAAACGTGACTTCACTGCTAAAGTGATTTCCTCTCTCACCTCAGAGGATAAAAACTATTCAAAGTAGCCTTGGCCAACAAGCAAAAGACAATTGAGAGGGTTTCTTAGATTTATAGAATATTACAGATCCTAGGTTTCAAACTTTTCTTTCCTTTTTTTTTTTTTTTTTAATTGAGATTGAGTTTCACTCTTGTTTCCCAGGCTGGAGTGCAATGGCACAATCTCAGCTCACTGCAACCTCCGCTTCCTAGGTTCAAGCGATTTTCCTGCCTCAGCCTCCCGAGTAGCTGGGATTACAGCCGCTCTTCACCACGCCCAGCCAAATTTCTTGTATTTTTAGTAAAGATGGGGTTTCACCATGCTGACCACGCTGGTCTCAAACTCCTAACCTCTGGTGATCTACCCATCTCAGCCTCCCAAAGTGTTGAGATCATAGGTGTGAGCCACCATGCCGGCCAGTTCTAAACGTTTCTTAATGTATTTTGCCATTATATAAACCTACTAAAAACAGAGTATTAGAGCTTTGGTCTTGGCTTTTAGCCAAATAAATTTCATCTTATAACAACCCTTGGGTTTCACACTTGCAAATTACACTAAACCTTTTACCTTGTTTATTTATAAACATAACAATCAGACATTAACAGATTTTACCCAAGAAACTTGTGGGAAAACCTAGGTCCATTACATAGCCTGCAGTAAGACCTATGAACTAAGACACACCCTAATTGTTTCCAAACAGTAACAACAATCACCAGTCACCAAGTAGATAAAAGCTTCATCTGAGTTGGTTTTGTAAAATAATCTTAATTTACAATCTCACATTCTATAAATGTCTGTTAAATTCCAAATATATTCAACAATTGTCAGTAAGTAGTCTAACATCTTTTTTCTTTCTTTTTTTTTTTTTTAAAAAAAAGACATTTATTCAGCGTCACGATCAGACTATTACATTGAGCAATCAACAGCATGGGTGCCAAAAAAAAAAAAAATCTACATTAAAACCCTTTGTTGGAATGCTTTACACTTTCCACAGAACAGAAACTAAAATAACCTGTTATACAATTAGTCACAAATACAGTCCTCGAGTTTTTTGCCCATACACATGAGTATTTGTCTAAAACATGTCTTCTTTGTAGCAGCTAGGCCCTGCCACCACTGTGATTGGCTGAGTTCACAAATCTGTTGTAACCTGTAGCTTCCCTGTCACTTCTCTGGCTCTCCTCTCCTGCTAAGCTTTGTTTCCTAATTAAAATCTTCTGCCACTGCCATAGCTACTGCTGCTGCTGGAACCGCCATAGCCACCTTGGTTTCGTGGTTTTGCAAAGTATTGGCCTCCACCGCCATAGGGGCCACAGCTTCTGCCTCCAAAATTTCCTCCCTTCATGGGTCCAAAATTTGAAGACTGATTGTTGTAATTGCCAAAATCATTGTAGCTTCCACCACCTCCAAAATTGCTTCCACTACCACCGCCAAAGCCGCCTCTGCCTCTGTTGTTATAGCTGTCATAGTTGCCACTCCTGCCATAGCCACTGCCCTGGTTTCCATAACCCTGTCCACCACTTCCATAGCTTCTGCTTCCTCCAGAGTAACCAGGGTCGCCTCCTCCATAACCACCATCATTACCAAATCCATTATAGCCATCCCCACTGCCACCATATCCACCAAAACCATGGTTGCCACCAAAGCCACCACGACCACTGAAGTTTCCTCCACGACCGAAGTTGTCATTCCCACCGAAACCACTTCCACGACCACCACCAAAGTTTCCAGAACCACTTCGACCTCTTTGGCTGGATGAAGTACTAGCCATCTCTTGCTTTGATAGGGCTTTCCTAACTTCACAGTTGTGGCCATTCACAGTATGGTATTTCTGAATGACAGTCTTATCCACGGAGTCATGGTCGTCAAAGGTTACAAAGGCAAAGCCCCTTTTCTTGCCACTGCCTCGGTCAGTCATGATTTCAATCACTTCAATTTTCCCATACTGTTCAAAATAATCTCTTAGGTGATGTTCTTCAGTGTCTTCTTTAATGCCACCAACAAATATCTTTTTCACAGTTAAGTGGGCACCTGGTCTTTGAGAATCTTCTCTTGAGACAGTTCTCTTTGGTTCCACAACTCTTCCGTCCACCTTGTGTGGCCTTGCATTCATAGCTGCATCCACCTCCTCCACAGTGGCATATGTGACAAACCCAAAGCCCCTGGAACGCTTGGTGTTTGGATCTCTCATTACCACACAGTCCGTGAGCATTCCCCATTGCTCAAAATGGCTCCTCAGGCTCTCATGGGTTGTTTCAAAACTCAACCCTTCAATGAAGAGCTTTCTCAGCGGTTCGGACTCTTTAGGAGACTCTGACTTAGACATGACGGCAGGGAGAAGTGAGACTTTAACGATGCTTCTTCGGCGGCGTCCACGGGCAGAAAGGCGTAGTCTAACATCTTATAAAATTATCCGACTCCTTCTAATCCCCATCTAAAATGCCACAATCTACTTAATTCTACTACTCTATTGCCTCTGCCTGATGATGGTAAAGGCCACAGCTGTGTAAGTACGGTATCTGAAACAGTGGACCCTCATGTGGGTTTATGAGATACTCCACTGAGTTAATACTTTTTGTTAATAGGACCTATTCCAAAAACTCAAAAGAGAAATATCAGACAGGATACACTGTTACCACCCAAAATGAGCTAATAGGAAAAAATGAAACAAACAAAAAAAACTTCTTTAAATCATCTCAATCCACAGTGCTTTTTGCCCTCTCCAGAGCTTGTTATATAGCTAAGAACAAGTCAATAAATATTTATACAGACAACAGATATACTTTTAGAATGATAACATATTTTGACATAATATAAAATCATCAAGGGCTTCTCACTTCTAGTCATACCCTATCAGAAATAGACACCATGTTAGATAATTTTTTCCACTATCCTGTTACCATCACAAATTACTTAAATTAAAGCTCATACCAATAAAACTCAGCCTAAATATCAAGAAAGTTCTTAAACAATTTTTTCTGCTAAATCAGCTAGGACTAAAACTGTCAGGATATGCAATCTAAATGAACTTCATAAGATTACAATAATTCAACTTCTTTGTAAAAATCTGCTTAAGAAATAGAATAATACACATTATTTAAAAAAAAGAAAATTGGTATCTACAAAAGTATAAATTTAATGTTAAATGTAGAGTCACAGAAAGCCAGGATAGCCACCTGTCCTTTCTGTCTTTAAAGCTTCCATCATTAAAACTCTACATTCCACAACTCATCATAAAACAGACACAATTATTCAAATTATATTTAATAATTAATAGAATAGTCCAAATTTCGAAAATGGCTTATAACCAATATTTGATTTGCTAAACTCATAATCCCCCCAAAAAACTACACTTCAAATGGTATATATCTACTGTCTAATGAATCATTTACACATGTACAGAGAGACTTCTTCCGGTTGCCCCCCTCAATGGCATATTGGTATATTCCTATGATTATATATCTTCTGGTTGGGTAAAGGCTTTCCATACAAAAAAGCCAATCCTGTGACAATAGCCTAAAATTATTAAAACTTGCCTATTTTATGAGATATTCCTAAAAATAATCTCCGGCGATGGGCAACTCATTTTACTAGACAAGTTATAAAACAGTTAAATAAGGTGTTACAAACACAATGACACTATCATTGTCCTTATCACGCTCAGTATTCTAAAAAGGTTAAAAATATGGCATCTTAAAACTAACATTCACAAAGTTAATCAATTAGGTTGCCTTGGCCAAAGATACGATCATCAGCTTTAATGATGATCAAATTCACTCCCACTAAAAAAAAAACTAAGTAAAGATCTTAAAAAGTAGGTCCCCCTGAAAGGGTTATACCTCTAGTAATAGAATCCAATAAAGGGCTCTCACTAAAAAGGCTGTACCTCTAATTATAGAACCTTATTTATCTCCCAATCTCCTAAACTCTAATGTACTACAGTCCTTTGCTACATTTTGCCAAACTATACTTTCACAAGGAGAAAAAAAAATCAAAATACACTGACTAAAGACATTCAAATCCTCCAACGTCTGAAACCTGGAGATTAGGTCATCTAAAAATGACATCAGAATAAGGCTGCCCTTAAACCACATTTAGAGGAACCACATCAAGTTCTTCTGACCAACCACACTACAGTAAATCTTCAGAACCATAAGCTTTGGGTCCACCTCTCACAACTCCAAAGGGCCCTTCAGACTCCTAAAACTATACACCTCTTTGAGACTTTAAGATAAAATTAACCAAAAATTTCCTCCCAGAAGCAGACGGCATCCTAGATGTGGACGGCTTTCTCAAAATCATAGATCAAGATCTGTCACCATAAAAAACTACACTTTTTGTGTTTGTTTCCTTTCTCTCTTAAAAAAAATCCATTGGAGTATAATTGGTGAATATCTTCAGCTAGAACTTATGCTGTAGTATACAACTAGAATAGCTGTTAGGTTTACGAATCAATATAAAAAAATCAAAATTCCACTAATGCCAATGTCCCTTCACATTACCAATGAGAGTCACTCTAAAACTCTGAAATAAATAAATAAATAAATAGCTATCATTAATATTATAAACATCACTGCAACTTGTTTTCCTTTGTTCACTAAAACAACACTAACTTTTCCAATTAAAAATTTTGTTACCATATATATTTAAATATATAGTTATATATATATTTATATACATAGTTTTAAAAACTTGTTATCAAATATATACATTTATTTTTGTTTTATATATAATATATATTATATATTGTTAAATATTTTTGTATAATATACAGTTATATAAATATTTACATATAATATATTTATATATATAAAACAGGTAAAATACATAAATAGAAATATTTTATAACTATATAATATTATATATCATATTAGAGTGATAGAGACATATATAGACATATATCAGGCTTATATATATTATATTATATATATTATATATCATGCATATATGGATAGACATGGGCTTATATATATAATATTATATATTTACAATTCAAGTATATATTATATATTTATATTTTGTATATATTTATTTATATCATATATAAAATATATAATACATCACATATTTAAAACAATATATAACATATACATTAACATATATAACATATAAATATAAAACATAATATATAAATATATGATATAAATACATATAAAACAAATATATAATATAATATATACTATTACATATTATAATTATATATAATATATAATTTTATATATTATATTATTTATTTATATTATATATTTATTATAATATATATTACATTTTTATATCATATATTTATATATTTATATATGATATAATTATATAATACATATAATATATAACACATAATATATAATATGTATATAATTAAAATGGTATAGCAATACATTATATATTATATTATTTATATTATTATATTATATCTATAACTATATTTTATTTATAATATTGTATATTATAAATAATAAAATACATAATAATCTATATAGTTGATATGTGTGATACATACATTATAATATATAATTATAAATATGTAATATATATGACATCATCATATATGTTATATATTATATATTATATTTATTTATATATTTACACATTATTTTATATATATTTATATATCTATGTAATATATAATTATATATTTATTATAGTATATATAGTATAATAAATATGTAATTTATTTTATTAAATATTTATTATATGATATATAATAGTATATATTTATGTAATATATTTTATTATATATTTATATACTTATATATTTTTTATGTATTTTATATATAATAAATATATGATAAATATAAATTAATATTTGTATATTATTATATGTTACATATAATATATTTATATATTTTATATATTTATATACTACATTGATATATGAATATATAATATGCATATAATATATGATATTATATACATATTATATTACATATATTGCATATATGTAATATTATATAATTATATTATTATATATAATATAAAATATAATAATATGTAACTATATATAATATAATATATAATAATACATAACTATATATAATATAATATATAATTCACTCCCACTAGAAAAACTAAGTGAAGATCTTATAAAATAGGTCCCACTGAAAAGGCTATACCTCTAGTTATAGAACCCAATAAAGGGCTTTCACTAAAAAGGCTGTACCTCTAATTATAGAATTATAGATATATATAATTATAGATATATTATCTATAATATATCTAGCTAGATTATAGAATTATAGATATATTATATACTATATATTATATAATTATTATATAATATATAAATATAATATAAATATATAAAAGTATATACTATAATATTATATATTATATATAGAAAACAAAATAAATAAATATATATATATATATTTGGTAACAAGGTTTTAAAACTAATTTAAATTTACAACTGACAAGGTTATAAAACTAATACAAGTGGTGACTACAAAAAGTACATTGTGCTTTCCGATGTCACCCACTGAAGACTTAAAAACTGCCTGTATGGATATAAACAATTACTTATACTATGTTGCTAGGAATAGGGTCTCTTTTTACTAAAATTGGTTATACAATCTTACAACCTACTATAAATGATCACAAAAAGTGCATTTATCAGTAAGCTTTTTTCCAGAGGGATACAGATGTATGGGCAAACAAATCTAACTGACCTCTATCAAATATAACTAGGTGTCCTCTTCTAGATGCTCAGAAGACTTATATTTGTTCTGTGGAGAATATACTTATTTTGCCTCCTTGTTGGTTTGGATCTTGCTATTTGGCTTAACTTGCTCCTGCCTTTAAAATAACTTTCCCTATACATTCTCATAAAAGCTTCTATGAGCAGAGGATGAAATGTCAACAAACAAACTTAACTCTAGCCTTAGCATAGACAAAATAAGCCAGTTTCAACTAAAAAAAAATTCCAGTGGGGTTCCTGAGGATTCTCTTTTGATGATAGTGTGGTAGCAATTATATAAAATTCAATGCTAATTTATAAATTTTAAAACATCTTAAATTTTATAACAATCAGAACTTCCAGGATTTCATATGGATTGCAGCCACTCTTGAAAAGGTAGACGATAACAGTTCTATTTAAAAATTAATAATAGTAATAATAAAACATCATAGAACTTCAGATCTCCTTTTTACTCAAGTTTGGGAACTGTCTCTAATATTAAACATAACTAAACATTATATTTATCTCTGTCTAATTTTGTTATTACAAAATAATTAAAAAGGTCACTAACACCATTTCCTTAAACACTGTTACCAAATACATTTTTAAAAATCTCTCTCAAAAAATAGCATATAATATGTTTATAAAACAACTAACAGTTAATTTTGAGACATACTAAATGACAAATGACAAATTTAAGTTTTCCAAAGATTTCTGATCTTTATATTTCTTCTAATAGCTCTCCAGGTTATGGTGATTTATGTTACCAGAGTAGCAATGGATAGCTCTTTAAGCCAAGTCGCTTTACAGCAAACTATGATCCTTAATTGCTTTCACACTCCAAAGACTATGACCTGTTAGACTCTAATACTGTTAAACTGCCTATTTGCCTAAACATTGACTTTTTTAGTTTGGTTTGTTTCACAATAACTCTTGTTAAAGAATATACTTTAGTATTTTGATATTATCCTGTTGACAGTCATCATAGTAAGCCCCCTAATGTGCTATATACTCTTAAGTCTTTAATGTTTTATATATAGTCATCCATCAAAAATTAAATAGTCTCACTTCAAATTGGTTAACATAACCATAAAAAGTCATTCAAATGACCTAAAACTGTGACTTATAAACTCCATTTTGAGACCAAGAAAGACTTATAAGCTCCATACCAAAACCAAGTAACAGAGGGTGAAGTCAACTCCTACAGTTTTTAGTAAGTCTCTCAACCGAGAGACTAAGTAAAAAAAAAAAAAAAATTGTTAAGTCCGACTAAAATCTAAAATCTGGCCTGAGAGCTTCTCCATATTGACATAATTGATGTGATACCTACCTTAATAAGTGAACACACGAAAACCCTAATTTAAGAATATGCTTCTATAACAATAACTGAGTCTCAGCTAATCCCAACAATCATAGTTAAACCACTCACAGGTAGAGAATTGTTGAAACTGTGTTCAAATAGAACAAATGCCAACCGATTACCATCAGACTGTTTCTGTACCTCACTTTCATTTTCTGTACCTCAGTTTCTTTTTCTATCCATAAGGTCTCTCAAACCATGTGACAGCACCAGAATCCCTCTGAATCTACTATGATTCTGAGGGCTGCCCAATTTATAAATCTTTTTCTTACTTAAATTCTGTTGAAAACTAAATTTATCTAGAGTTCGTTTAGCAACTTCAACGTATGAATTTTGAGGAAACACAATTCAGTCCATAAAAGTTACTCAATTGATACTTAACATTCCTGAAAGGAATATCTGGCTGAACAAACACAGATTTAGACCTCTATATATGAGATGTAGCTGTTGTTAACATAACACATTTAAAAACATTGTAACTACGAATGGTTCTACCATTTCACCTAGCTAAATCAGCATAAAGATTGATGGTTGGCATCGTGTTTATCAGTCATTCTTTTTTTTGTGTCTATTGAGACCTCATCTCAGTCTTTTTAATCCTGAAGGCTAAATTATAATAGTATCCACTATCATATACTCTAATTTTAAAAGTGTTAAAAAGGCCAAAAGAGAAAAAGTGCTTGTTTTTCACAAATATGGCACAGCTTAGAAGACCATACAAATGGGCAAAATATTATTTTAGACATGCAAGTGTGATTTTAGTTTATATTTAAATAATCTTTTGGCAGACTCATTCAATGAATATATATATGTGTGTGTGTGTCACCCAGGCTGGAGTGCAGTGGCGCCATCTCGCCTCACTGCAAGCTCCGCCTCCTGGGTTCACGCCATTCTCCTGCCTCAGCCTCCCGGGTAGCTGGGACTACAGGCGCCCGCACCACGCCCGGCTAATTTTTTGTATTTTTAGTGGAGACGGGGTTTCACCGGGTTAGCCAGGATGGTCTGGATCACCTGACCTCGTGATCCGCCCACCTCGGCCTCCCAAAGTGCTGGGATTACAGGCATAAGCCACCATGCCTGGCCTTCAATGATTTGTTAAACTAATGACTGATAATTACATTTAGATGTATCAAAGTCGAGTCACCAATTACATTAACAAAATAATGAATTAGGATCTGATTGCAATGGGTTTATGAAATAAAAGGCAATATTGTATACAATAATCAGACAATTATTGGGGATATTTTCCTCAGAGAAAGTGCAATGGGTAATTAGCTAGAAGAAGATGTGAAATTAACGAAGAGTTGTCTTTGTTCATTTTTAATGTGGGAGAAATGATCACTTTTGTATTCTAATGGAAATGATCAATTAAGAACAAAAATTGAAGTTCAAAAGAGAGAGAAAACATTTTCTATAGTAATGATCTCAACTATGTATTAAAAAATGTATCTCAAGTGTATAAGAGAAGTTAATCTTAGCAGTTAGTGAGATTGGGCTACTAAGACTTCATACAAGTGGGCGCTTTGGAATAACACTTTAAAATGGAAAAGAAAAATCCGTTTCAAACACGAGAATGACATTACAAATCATCTCGATTTTCATTAGGGTCCTTTATTTTCAAAATATTTTTCTGGGATTGTTTACCTCATTCATCTTTCTACCTGTAATCTAGGTCAGAAAATATTTAAAGTAGGAAAAACTAATTTTGAAGAAATTATTTTTATACCCAGGATTATTTAGTAAAATACATAGTTTTAAAATTTATCTCACATCTATAGATATTTATCAGGCACTGCTTTTCAATTGATTTCATGTATTGATTACTATGTATAAATTGTCCTTCTAAAACATTCATATGTTTTCATGTACTATATATGTTGGATTGATGTATATAATTACTTCCATTGTTAAATTCCTTGCCCCTCTCTTTTCTGAATCTAATTTCCTGCCATCTAAATTATCATTTAATTGTCATTAAATTTATATTGCTTATTTTTATAGAATATAAGAAAAATTATACATTTTCATAAATGGTCATATCTGTCCTATATCATTTAATCAACATATACAAAATACAAACATCTAATTATATAAAGAAAAATAATATATTTTAAATATTGTCAAAATATTAAGGGCAGAAATATTTTGGTATAAAGTATGATTTTATATTTTACACTCTAATAAGTATATAGTCTTCATTTGACTCAACACGTTTGGAAATGTATACAATATAGTATTACTTTTATCAAAATTTCATTAAGGCCAGGTATTATAATGAGATATATATCACTATAATTACTATTTACTTCCTGGCGGGCGCTGTGGCTCACGCCTCTAATCCCAGCACTTTGGGAGGCCAAGGTGGGAGAACTCAAGTGAGGAGGGGAGTTCAAAGAGACCAGCCTGACCAACATGGAGAAACTCCGTCTCTATTAAAAATACAAAAAAATTTAGCCGGACTTAGTGGCACATGCCTGTAATTCTAGCTACTCGGGAGGCTGAGGCAGGAGAATCGCTTGAACCCAAGAGGCAGAGGTTGTGGTGAGCCAAGATGGTGCCATTGCACTCCAGCTTGGACAACAAGAGCGAAACCCGTTCCCCGCAAAAAGCAAAAACAAAAACAGAAACAAAAAAATTTTAGTTCCTATATATGGTAGTATATAAGTATTTTAGGGAACCTTAAATGATTAAAATGTGTTTTTCAAATCTAGTTAGTGCTAATGTTATTCCTGAAATTTTAGTATTATTTTTTTCCTAAAATTGTTCCTGGTTCAAAGTAGCTATCACATTAGCTTATGAGTGTAATAAAGATTCGGATTCATTTACTGATATTCAACCACTGACTTCTTTGTAAGTATCAACCTCTTTTTCTTCTTCTTTGACCCTGCAACTGGACAAGCATCTGCTAGTCTCCTCTTTTGGTGCTAGTGGGAAATTTAAACCTTGCAATTTTGCAGCCCTCATGAATGCCCAGCCTGCTCTCACTACTTTACTTAAGTCAGTTAGGCTTCTCTGGATATCCACTGTGCAAAAATAAACAAACAAACAAACAAACAAACAAACTTACTGGGTGGGGTATCATGAGCCTTGGTGTTTGTCGTAAAATGGACAAAAGTCCATTTTATGTCTATAAAATGTCCCCCAAAACACAGGGTAGGTAAGTAATTTGTTTTTCTAGAATGTGAATCTCTGGTCTTAACCTGTATAACATTTTTTTAATTAAAAAGGAACCAAACAATACAAAAAATTATATATTGCTAACTTCTAATCATACAATTCTGTGATTAATTCTACAATTAAAAATTGTACTTTTAATAACAAGTAAAATAATTATGGTAACTAAAGTGCAAGCAAATTTAAGAGTAAGATTATTGTAACCCAAGGACTAAGTTGAAGTATTACTCATTAAAAAAAAAAGTTCACCAGTCTTATAGATGCCAGTTAAAAGTAAGTGAACAATTACATGATAGATGATGATGATGATGATAGACACACAGATAGACAGATACATAGATCTCCAAACTAGGACATTTATGGGAGTAAAAGAGAATACAATTAAAACTTACACTGACAAAAGAGATATAAAGCAAAAATATCCAGAAAAATTGATGTTTGAGCATGTAGATAGAAATCAAACATTCAGATTTATGTAATCATACATGTAACTTCACCTAACTCTGTTACCTTATACTCTTTCCTTCATTTCTATTAAATGTCTATATCCAACTTTGAATTTAATCTAGGTTGCTAGATTAAATAAGTATGTCATGCTCTGTCTTAAGTCTCTCTTCTCTCAGTCAACAGTGTTAACACTATTATGAAATTTAATCCTCTAAATTCATAGGTTTTACCACTTTGTGAGGAATCTTTCTGATTCCTCCAGTTAAGAATTGTCCTTTCCTTTCTGGTATACCTTTTGAAACCCCATCTGTAATTTATGACACTAAAAAATTCCAGTTCCCCAATAGGGGGAACTTTTTCCTACTGCAATTTCCACTGAGTTCTGAAACATCTGGATTCCCACTGAACATAAACTATTTACCACTTACCACTTCAGTATATATATATATATATATATATTTCTCTCTACTTATCCATCTCTACCTCTTTCCTTCCCTTTCCTCCTATCTCCCCATACATGTTAATCTCCTCTTCTTCTATTAAAGGTTTTTAAAATTTATTCTCTGAGGTGAGGATCTAAATACAACAAAGGAATAGGAAAAGAACCCAGAATAATAGATTCGTAATAATAATAATGGTAAAAACTAGTGTTTAGTTAGCACATACTATAAAAAACAGGCTCTGTACTAAGATATCTACAGGTTTTAGCTCTGTATTTTTTCCCAAAATTCCATGAGGCACTTACTGTACTCATCTTCTTTTCTAGGGGTAATAAATGTGAAGCTTAAGGAAAGCAAACACTATCCCCTGACATTTCCAGAGCAAGTGAAGCCATTAAAACTTGTTAATACCTGGCTTCAAAGTTTGTGTTATTAAAATCTGCAGCACAGGCCGGGCGCGGTGGCTCAAGCCTGTAATCCCAGCACTTTGGGAGGCCGAGACGGGCGGATCACGAGGTCAGGAGATCGAGACCATCCTGGTTAAAACGGTGAAACCCCGTCTCTACTAAAAAGTACAAAAAACTAGCCGGGCGAAGCTGAGGCAGGAGAATGGCATGAACCCGGGAGGCGGAGCTTGCAGTGAGCTGAGATCTGGCCACTGCACTCCAGCCTGGGTGACAGAGTGAGACTCCGTCTCAAAAAATTAAAAAAAAAAAAAAAGCAAATAAAATCTGCAGCACATTTGAGGATTATGCCAACTAAGCCATATGTGATGCATATAACATGGAATTGACAGGAAGTATAATTTTTTGTTTTTCACTTTTTTTTCAAAATTAATTTAGTTGAAACTCAGTCCGTCATTTGACCAGATAAAGTCAAGTCTGGGTGTTGCTTTATTTTATAAGCTATTTAAATTTCTTTTAGATTCAGCCTCAAAAAATATTTAGTGTTTTAAAATTTTATTTTGCATGTCTTATCCCAATGAAGTTCGGTAACTGACCACATGTATATTATTAGAGTATAGTATCAACATTACACTCAAATTAGCTTTGAAAGTTATAGATTATTGCATAAAATAACCATTACATTATCCAATTCTATTTATTATATTTTGAAGGTATATTGTTGAAACAGAGAAGCAGTATTGGAGACCATCAACACCTCATCAATTTTAAGTGTATATACATGCCTAGGGTAATTATAGAAGATGAAAAACATTGAGCTAATATCATAAGCATAAAGGATTAAATATAGTGGAAACAATAATGTACCAAAGTAAAATAATATCACAATGTTTTCTAAAGTCATACAATGTGCCTTCAGAATAATTGTCTCTTTAGCTAAATAGCTTATTTCAACTTTTTTGTTTACTTTGATCTAATTTTCACATGACTTAAAAAAATGATAAGAATATGAAATAGATTGTGGTTTAACATTACAGTGATTACTCTTCCTGAGACAACACATCTTTTTTTACACTGAGGCCAATCATACAATCATCTGAGTAATCTAGCTTTTAAAAAGCTGAGAATTATTTGCCTGTAGATGAATAAAAAGTTACTTTATTCTTTGCATTGTTAAGAAGTTTAATGCATATTTATTATTACAATCTGTAGTCCCTCATGCATTATTTAATTTCATTAGAGATAATGGGTAAATTGATACTCAGGACACTTTCTAACATTCTACTTTTGTCTCCATGCTGGCATGAAGGAAATATAGCCAGCATATAATCAGATAAGTATTATGGAATACATTGCCCTTTGTTTTAGATTTAGAAATCTCTTCACAGGTTCTTTTCTGTACTGAAATGTACTAGCCTTATAGACACACTTTAAAAAAACATTTTAAATGACAGCCTAATGGGAAAAAGATATTTTATGCTTTCAGAAAAATCATTAAAATATGTGTATATTTTAAAGCTTTATCAGTGGCTCCTCATATAAGATATATTAAAATTTAGAATTATTTACTAAATTTCAAACAGTGCATAATTTTCTGCTTTATTGATATGGTCCTGGTTAAAAGAGAAACAGCTTAGTTTTAAGATTATACTATTCATTGAGATAATGAAGCTCGGCACTGATTTAAGAGAAAAATAACAATGACAAAACCAAAACCAAACAAAACTTGAGGTTTACAGCAACATCTTATTTTAGCAGGGGCTTCAAGGGAAAAAGAAAATAACATTAATCAGGAAAAGGGAAATGGGTTATATCAGAATAAAAATTTTAAAAATATACATCAATTATATCCATTAGTTCTATTAAGCTTCATTAAAATGATAGAGGAAGATAAAATCCTACTATCTATAATTTCCCTATCAATATGTAGAATACAGACTCATGACAATTTAGAAAATACATTGTAAAATAATTAAACTTAAATCTCCTAAGTAAATTTCGGAGGGTACCTAGGCAATGTAGGGGTATAACTGTTCTTTTTCAAAATTATTTTGTCCATTCAGGATCCTTTGCATCTCTACATTAATTTTAGAGGCATCTTGTTAATTTGTGCAAAAAATAAAAAGATAAAAAACCCATAGCCACAGAGGACTTTGAAAGGAATTATGCAGAATTGTAGATCAATTGGGAAATTATAATCCTCTTAATGTCCAATCCATAAACCATGGGAAGTGTTTTATTATTTAGCTCTTCTTTATATAAAGTTTTGTACTTTTCAAAGTATAAGGAAGGCACTTCTTTTGTTAAAATAATTTCTAAACACTTTATCATTTTCAAGTCATTGAAAATAGATTTGTTTTCTTAATTTTATTTTCAGATTATTAATTGCAAGTGTATAGAAATACAAGTTGTTTTTGTGTATTGTTCATATATATCCTACAACATTACTAAACTTGTCTTTAATTTTAATAGTAGATTCCTTAGACTATTTTATATACAAAGAGAAGTAATATTGATCTATCCATTTCGTATTTGCTTATTTAAGGTTAAATCGTAAAGAAGGAAAATTTGTATTCCATCACAGTTTCTGTTCTTACAAGGTTATAAACATAGAAAAAACTCCATGTTTGGCCATAAATCTTTAAGAATAATAAAATATATGTGTAATAAACCTATACAGAAAATAATACATTATAGAGAGATATAATTATTTTTTTTTGAAAAAACTGAGCCAGAGTGATATTTCAGAATGTAAAGTTAATTTTCTCCCAAATGTCAATGTTTTCCAAATTGATTTATACATTTACTTCAGCTGTAGGCTGAATTATAATAAAGATTATCTATAGCACTTAATTTGAACTTGGGAAATCAATAAAGCAGTTTATCTGAGAGAATAATAATTGGTATTTGATTAATAATAGACAATCGTATAATCAAAGGGACTTTAAAAGTCAGTATTTGATTAAGAATTTTCTACAATTTGAGAGAAGAGATATTTTAAATCTGCAAAGTGTAAAATAGTGTTTACAGATGGTACTGACCTAAATAGTTCATCATCATCCTTTGGAATAAAATATAGTATCTGTGCCTTCTTCTACAACCAGAAAGAATTGCATGTGCAAATTAGAGGCTATCAGAAAACTCTGATGACACCTAAGTGACTATTTTTTATTTGTACATATAAGGATGTATTCATATAAAATGAATAAAGTAGAGAGAAAAAAGAGAAAAATTAGCATAAGAAATAGAAAGAAAACTATGAAAAATATTTGCAAAATATATGAGTAGTAGGATTTTCGTGTGAACAGAATTTTAAAATTGCCCATCAAAATGTTCTGCCTAATCTCTGGGAGGGAGGATATAATGTGACAGAACACCCTGGTCAGGGCTTTTGTAGATGTAATTAAAGTACTTCATCATTTATATTTGAGTTAATCAAAAAAGATATTATCCAGTGAGACCTGTTCTAATAATACCAATTCTTTAAATAACAATGAGTTTTCCACAGATGGTTACAGTTTGATACATCTTGGGACTTGAAGAGCAAGAAGGAGTTGACATGTTGTTGTTGGCTTGAAATGGAGGACACCAATTACAAGGAATTTGAGCAGTCTCCAGAAGTTGAGCATAACCTCCAGTTAAAGAGGTAGCAAGGAACTGGGGCCTCCAGTCCTACAACCGCAAGAAACTGAATGATCTCTGAAGGGGATTGTCCTCAAAAGCCTCTAGAGAAGAGCTGTGCATGACTGACAAATTGACTTTGGTCTTGTGAGACTCTAACTTCTAGAATTTTAAGATATTAATATGCATTGTTTTAATCTCCTAAATTTGTGATATGTTTTGATGCAGCAATAAAACATAATTAAATGCTTAACACAAAGTGTCTTTTAACAATCATTTTAAAAAAGATTGATATCCTACTTAAAACATAAGACCAAAAATGTAAAGAAGTAGATTATAAAATTTTAAAAATAAATGACAAAAATATGGAGGTAAAATTTTTAAGCACACAATAGTAAGGAAATTTTAAAAAGTAAGATTTTTTCAGTGATCAAATGTGCAACTTTTTTTCTAAATAGTAAGTTATTCTTTCATTCCTTCAGTTAGAAGTGTTTACTGGGTTTTTACTAGTTGCTACGTATAGGGCTGGGTGTATACAGATTGGCAAACTGACACCATCTCAGTCACTCAGATAAACTTCCTGGGTTGAACTGAATGGATGTGGTATAATACCATTCTTATCCACCTCCAGGTGACATATAAACTGATATAACTTTCAGTGGTCAATTTGGTAACATATACAATTTTTCATGACTTTGTGTCCTTAAAATTATTAATTTTAGTGCTCAAAGTATATTCAAATTTTTAGAGGTTTATACAAAATAAATAGTATATTATAGTATTTTAATTTCAAGATTAGTTATAACAAAATAATTAAAAGCTGTCTTATATAACACAATAGAATTATTAATGAAGTATAACCATATAATGGTATCTGAATCAGGTTTTAAGAATCACATTTCTCAATAATAATTGATGCTCAGGAATATAGGAAATAATGTTTCACATATGATCCTATTGTCTTAAAGTTATATAAAAGCTATAAGCCAATATAATTTGGAAAAATAAGCTGCTATTTGGCTGGTTTTCCCTAACCTAAAGGAATAAAGTAGCTTTGTGACCTACTGACAAACTTTATCAAAACATGAAGAGAATAATTATTATTGATTTAAATACTGTTAATTTATTTCTATGATTATATATTTTATTCATGAGATATCAAACTTGATCTAAATTCTTAATTTTCAAGACTCTGACAGCTGTTTACATTATATATTTTATTCAAGTAGAATGTGATTTAACTAGACAGATTAACAGTTACTGCTGTCCTACCTCAAAGCATTGGGACAGAGAGGACAGCCGTGATTCTGGAGTGACAGATAAATAAAAGGAACAGTCAGAAGAGTAAACAGAAAACCCACAGAGCGGGAGAAAATCTTCACAATCTATACATCTGAAAAAGGACTAATATCCAGAATCTACAATGAACTCAAACAATTCAGTAAGAAAAAAATCAAACAATCCCGTTGAAAAGTATGCTAAGGACATGAATAGATAATTCTCAAAAGAAGATATACAAATGGCCAACAAACATATACAAAATTGCTCAGGATCAGTAATGATCAGGGAAATGCAAATGAAAACCACAATGTGATACCACCTTACTCCTGCACGAATGGCTGTAACCAAAAAATCAAGAAACAATAGATGTTGGTGTGGAGGCGGTGAGCAGGGAACACTTCTACATTGCTGGAGGGAACGTAAACTAGTATTGAAATGGGGAAGGTTCCTTTGTTCCCCTTGCAGGGTGTGCCACAGGGGAAGAGTTTCACTTCTTCAGTGCCCCCTGCTCAAACTTCTAGAAGAGCATACAGAGGGGCAGGCTGTGAGGCTCTGACCCCAGAGCAGTATGTAGGGGTTGGTGTTTACAGCTCCTGAAGCCCCAATTGGTGTGTGCTAAAGGGTACTCTTTTATTTTTGCCTTCTGTTGGAGGCTTGTGTTAACCAGCTCAATTAGATGCTCTGAGTTGTTGGGAGGACAGAAGGCTTTCTGTATCCTGGGTTCTTGCCTTGGTGTACCAGAAGAATCGGATCACAAGTGGGCTTGGAAAATGAGTGTAAGGTTTTATTGAGGGGAAGTATTACACAACAGATGAGGGAGCCGGAAGGGAAATGGTTTTCCCTGGAGTCCAGCCACTCAGCAGCCTGAGCTTTCCCCTGATTGCCCGAGCCAAACTCCGCCTTATTCAGCCAGTTGGCCTGCCGACCTGCCAGTGTGCTCTTCTGCTGGCCTGCTCCCATCAACACCCTCCAGCATCCAGCCATTTGTGTCTTCTTTGGCTGATCTGCTCCTCTCAATGTCCAGCCTCTTGTATGCCTGCCTGCTAGGGTCTCGGGGGTTATTACAGGTAGAGGATGGGGAAATGGAGGGCTGGGGTGGTCTTGGGAAATGCCACATTTTGGTGTGAAGGCAGGAGTGCCTGGCACCACCTGGGTCCGTGGGCACAGACCCAGGAGTGGCTCCACCCACCCCTCCCCAGGGAGCCACCCTTCCCCTCCCAGCACCTCCCTGTCTCCCTTCTGTATCAGTATAGCCACTATAGAAAATAATGTAGAGATCCCTTAAATAAGTAAAAGTACAATTACTATTTGATCCAGCAATCCCACTACTGGGTATCCATCCAGAGGAAAAGAAGTTACATGAAAAAGATACTTGCACACGCATGTTTATAGCAGCAAAATTCACAACTGCAAAATCGTGGAACCAACCAAAATGCCTATCAATCAAAGAGTGGATAAAGAAACTGGTATATATACGTATATGATGGAATACTACTCAGCCATAAAAACAAATGAATTAATAGCATTTGCAGTGACCTGGATGAGATTGGAGACCATTATTCTAAGTGAAGTAACTCAGGAACGGAAAACCAAATATTGTATGTTCCCACTGATATGTGGGAGCTAAGCTATGAGGACGCAAAGACGTAAGAATGATACAATTGACTTCAGGGACTTGGGTGGAAGAACGGGAGGGGATCAAGGGATAAAAGACTACAAATATGGGGCAGTGTATACTGCTAGGGTGACAGGTGCACTAAAATCTCACGAAACACCACTGAAGAATGTACTCATGTAACCAAATACTACCTGTACCCCAATAACTTAGGGAAAAAATATTTTTTAGTGATTCTTTGATTGCCCAATAGCAAATTTCATGAATTTTTGATCTGACTTGCACTGTGTAACAACTATAGAAAAAGACAATTTGTGGACTGTGACTTCAACATATCCTTCAAACCACCAACAAGTCAAGAAATATTCAGTTAGCTTATTTACTTTATTTGGGCCTTAATACCTTTACATTTTCCTCTTAAGCTTTCTAATGAATTGTTGAATTTGGAAAAGCTACCTATATTTAGCTGTTCCAAATATCAAATTAAGTGTGTGCTCATAGTTATACTAACTCATTGTCCAACAGAATCACAAGCTCAAAATATTTTGAGTTAGAAAGCTTATATAACAATGATAGGAAAATATTTTGTTTTGTGTGCTTCCACTAGGGTAAAGCTTACCTATGTCATGCACATCCTTCATTTTTTTTTTTTTTAAATTATTTTTATCCATCAGTCCAAGTTTCCGAGAATATGTAAGGAGAGAATTTATGTTCTTATTTTTGCTGATCAATGTTGTCATTGTGCATTAGCTTTCATGCCCAACTCTTATTTGCAAGCCTCCGTTTCTTTATTTCTCAGTGGTCAAATGTCGTTTAAGATAGGAAAAATGGCCGGGTGCGGTGACTCATGCTTGCAATCCCAGCATTTTGGGAGGCTGAGACGGGAGGATCACAAAGTTAGGAGATCAGACTATCCTGGCTAACAGGGTGAAACCCCGTCTCTACTAAAAATACAAAAATTAGCCGGGCAGTGGCGGGCGCCTGTAGTCCCAGCTACTCGGGAGGCTGAGGCAGGAGAATGGCGTGAACCCGGGAGGCGGAGCTTGCAGTGAGTGGAGATGGCGCCACTGCACTCCAGCCTGGGCGACAGAGCGAGACTCCGTCTCAAAAAAAAAAAAAAAAAAATTAGCCGGCAGGGTGACAGGGCCTGTAGCCCCAGCTACTCAGGAGGCTGAGGCAGGAGAATGGTGTGAACCCAGGAGGTGGAGCTTGCAGTGAGCCGAGATGGCGCCACTGCACTCCAGCCTGGGGAACAGAGTGAGACTCCGTCTCAAAAAAAAAAAAAAAAAAAAAAAAAAAAATAAATAAATAAATAAATAAATAAATACATAAATAAATACATAAATAAAAATAAAAAATAAATAAAAAAAATAAAAGAGAGAGAAATGGGCTACTAGATCTACTATTTTTGGTACACACACACGCAGAGAAACTTCCTTGACATGATATCTTCCCCACTGTGACTTAATTTCTTATTGTTGTTTTTCTTTTATTTTTTTTGTATTTTTATTATGCTACCTTCTATTTTCTCCTTCCTCTTGTTCCCTGAATTGAATATTGTTTTACAAGACTCTGATGACAAGCTTTTTTCCTTAACTTGTTTTATTTAATGGCCAGAATTTTTATAGCATGTTGGGAGAAAGATGCAGAAAATATACACATTGATGTCTTCTAGTCAGAAGATAGATTCAAATCAATGAAAAAAGAGGATGTTGGATTATTTTGGATTACACAATGTAGAAATATATCTATATCACTGAGCAGTTATAACTGAGTGAGGGAGGTGACATACACACCAAAAAGAAGCAACTCAGGAGAAATTGTAAGAAATTGCAATCTGGTAAGATGGATTAAAAAAAACATTTTTAGAATTAAGACACAATATAGATTTTTTATTCAGATATTGTTAATGCACTCCAACACACTTCAACCACCCAACTACAATATTACAGACTATTTGGAACTTAAAGGAGTTTCATGAAATGTAAGCTAGGTGAAGAGAAAAAGTGTGAATTTGAAGTGGAAGTGATGACAACATAATCAGAGGATCCAGGGGGCCAGTGCAAGTTTATTCTAGTAACACCCACTTGAGAATATGTGAAGAACAGAAGTATTAGAGAAAAAATACATCTAGCAACTGACAGGAATCATTAACATGTCAACACCATATTGCAAAGAACAATATAAATCTGACATAATCACTTCTGTTCTTTGAATCTGGTTATATCTATCTAAAAATATATGTGCATTCATTATTAGAGGACTGTGACAAAGCATTTAATTTTATAAGAAAAATATGCTAGCTACACATAAAGCTAAGAATATTAACCTCTTTTGAACTTACCTATGTCATCTAAGAGATTTATAAATTAAGTCACTTACTGCACTAACCCAAAAGTACCTGCCTTTTGTTGCTATGTTTTTGCTATGACAGCATTCTATCCTCTTGGATAAATATTTTGTTAGTCGTTGTTATTATAAGTATTTTTCTTAAATAGGTTGCTACTCATAAATTTCTTTTATTTCAAAAATCCTTTTTATGCTTACTGATGAAAATGGATCCTGAATTTTCTATTTCCATGAAATCAAGGGAATGTTAAATTAATGGATATTTATAACAAGATAATAAATTACTAGTGCTGATAAAATTATATACATATTGATTTTAGAGATCCAAAATATGTAATAGGAGGCATCCACATTAGTAAAAAATTTAAGCAAGCACACATTACACCTACTAAACTATATTATTGTATTTATTACCTTATAATGATTTTGAAAGTATATGTAAAGAGAAAACAAGATTTGTTTTCTCTGATGCCCTTAAAAGAGAAGGGATATTTTAAATATAATAAAATTGATTCTATCAAGTAATTTGGATGAAATGTATACCATATACCAATAACATAATGTTTTAAAGTAAAAAAATGTTATTGATTTTAATACTGTAGTGAACCAACCTGAATTAAAAATAACTTTAATATTGAGCGAGAAAGTCTTACACTTTTCCTTAATTATGTAGGCAATTAGACAGTCTTGCTTGTACTTAAGTTGTCAAAAGTAGATGTGTCGGTAAGATTAACAAAACAATATATCAGAATATGTATTATGTGGTGATCCTTCTCCATTTGGCTGAGAGTTTTAGCAGTATAAAAAGTAAAGTTCCCTTGTGCTATCAAGATTACATTAGAAATCCATTTAGAGACCTGTTTTCATTTGCATTTTTTGGGGAACTATGTTAACTTCATCATGTATTTTTTTAAGAGAACTTTTTTTTTTGTTTAATGAATTGTTTAACACTCAAAACATCTGTATCTGAAAGACTTATTAATCATTTATGTATAAAAATATAAGTAAAAACATTAAAGTTTGAAATGATGTAAGGAAATAATATTTCTAATTTGTTATGCTTGAAGTCAGATTTGCCAAGACATTGTGAATCATTCTATTTAAAGAGTGGATTCTTATCTCTGATCCCTTCCTTCCTTCCTTCCTTCCTTCCTTCCTTCCTTCCTTCCTTCCTTCCTTCCTTCCTTCCTTCCTTCCTTCCTTCCTCCCTCCCTCCCTCCCTCCTTCCCTCTCTCCCTCCCTCCTTCCCTCTCTCCCTCCATCTCTTTCTCTTTCTTCCTTTCTCTCTCTCTCTCTTTCTTTCTTTCTTTCTTTCTTTCTTTCTTTCTTTCTTTCTTTCTTTCCTTAATTTTTCTTTCTTTTCTTTCTTTCCTTTTTTATTATACTTTAAGTTCTGGGGGTACATGTGCAGAACGTGCATGTTTGTTACATAGGTATACACGTGCCATGGTGGTTTGCTGCACCCATCAACCTGTCATCTACATTAGGTATTTCTCCTAATGCTATCCCTCCCCTACCCCACTGCCCTCCAGCAGGCCCCAGTGTGTGATATTCCCCTCCCTGTACCCATGTGTTCTCATCGTTCAACTCCCACTTATGAGTGAGAACATATGGTGTCTGGTTTTCTGTTCTTGTGTTAGTTTGCTGAGAGTGATGGTTTCCAGAGTTATCCATGTCCCTGCAAAGTACATGAACTCATTATTTTTTACGGCTGCATAGGATTTCATGGTGTATATGTGCCACATTTTCTTTATCCAGTCTGTTACTGATAGACATTTGGGTTGATTCCAAGTCTTTACTATTGTGAACAGTGCCACAATAAACATATGTGTGCATGTGTCTTTATAGTAGAATGATTTGTAATCCTTGGGTATGTACCCAGTAATGGGATTGCTGAGTCAAATGGTATTTCTAGTTCTAGATCCTTGAGGAATCGCCATACTGTCTTCCACATGGTTGAACTAGTTTCCTATTTCTCTACATCCTCTCAAGCATCTGTTGTTTGCTGACTTTTTAATAATGACCATTCTAACTAGCATGAGATGGTATCTCATTGTGGTTTTGATTTGCGTTTTTCTAATTACCAGTGATGATAAGCTTTTTTTCATATTTTTTTGGTTGGATTAATGTCTTCTTTTGAGACGTATCTGTTCATATCCTTTGCTCAATTTTTGATGAGGTTGGTTGTTTTTTTCTTGTAAATCTGTTTAAGTTCTTTGTAGATTCTGGATATTAGCCCTTTGTCAGATGGATAGATTGCAAAAATTTTCTCTAATTCTGTAGGTTGTCTGTTCACTCCGATGATAGTTTCTTTTGTTGTGCAGAAGCTCTTTAGTTTAATCAAATCTCATTTGTCTATTTTGGCTTTTGTTGCCATTGTTTTTGGTGTTTTAGTCATGAAATCTTTGCCCATGCCAGTGTCCTGAATGGTATTGTCTAGGTTTTCTGCTAGGGTTTTTAAGGCTTTAGGTCTTACATTTAAGTCTTTAATCCATCTTGAGTTAATTTTTGTATAAGGTGTAAATAAGGGATCCAGTTTTGGCTTTCTGCAGATGGCTAGCCAGTTTTCCAAACACCATTTATTAAATAAGGAATTCTTTCCCCATTGCTTGTTTTTGTCAAGTTTGTCAAAGATCAGATGGTTGTAGATGTGTGGCATTATTTCTGAGGCCTCTGTTCTGATCCATTGATCTATATCTCTGTGATGGTACCAGTACCATGCTGTTTTGGTTACTGTAGCCTTGTAGTATAGTTTGAAGTTAGGTAGCATGATGCCTCCAGCTTCTTTCCTTCTGCTTAGGATTGTCTTGGTTGTGCAGGGTCTTTTTTAGTTCCGTTGTTCCAGGAGCCACTGGGGTATGAAACAAACAAACAAACAAACAACAACAACAAAAAACTACTGTGGCTAGCTCTGTGTCTGCTCAAACAGCCACCCAGTTTTGTGCTGGAAACCCAGGTCTCTGGCGGTATAGGCACTGGGAGGAATCTCTTGGTCTCTGGGTTACAAAGACCATGGGGAAAGCACAGTATCTGGGTGGTGTGCACGGTACAGTCTCTCATGGCTTCCCTTGGCTGGGGGAAGGAGTTGCCTGACCCCTTGCGCTTCCTGGATGAGGTGATGCCCCACCCTGCTTTGGCTCACCCTCCTTGGGCTGCAGCCACTGCCCAACTAGTCCTAATGAGATGAACTGGGTACCTCAGTGGGAAATGCAGAAATCACCCACCTTCTGCATTGATCTTGCTGGGAGCTGTAGACTGGAGCTGTTCCTATTTGCCTATCTTGCCAGCAACCCCCCAGTTGAATATTTTTTCAATAACTATTTACTTATTTCTTACTCCCTGTTAGGATACCTTCTGTGCCCTGGAGATATAGCAGTGAAAAGAGCAAATGTCTTGCCCCCACTGTGTTCTTGTCTGGGTAAAATTTGTGTTGCTATATCAGAATGAGACTGAGTAATTTACAATGAAAAGAGGTTTAATTAGCCTATGGTTCTGTAGGCCAGGAGGTTTAAAGGGCACGCATTGGCATCTACTCAGCTTCTGGTGAAGGCATTTGTGTTGGATCAAAACATGGTAGAAAGTCAAAGGGGAATATTCCATGTGGGAAGGCAGACCAGTCATAACCAGAAAACACTCTTTATAATAACCTGCTGTTATGGGAGCTAATCCATTCTTGAAAGAACTCATCTAGCCATGTGAGACTGAGAACTTAATCACTAGCATAGAGATGGACAGCGGGTCCTTCTGGAGGGATGTGTCCCTGTGACCTAAACACTTCCTCTTTGGACCACCTCCTAATACTGCTGCATTGGCAATTAAACTTCAACATGACATTGGGTGTGGACAAACCATATTCTAACCATAGCCGTTTCCATTCCAGTGAGGGGAGACAGCCAGTGGGAGGCGATAAATGACATAAAGAAAATAATGCATGTGAATGGATGGAGTCACATGAAAAAAAATAGATAAGCTGGCTAAAGGGATGATTGTTTGAGATACTTGAGCAGAAATCTGAAGCAATCACATTTTTAAAAGACAAAAAGAAAAAAAAAGAAAACAAACAAAACAAAACAAAAACAGAGGAAACAGTAAGAAAAAGACTAATAGATTTTCAAGCAAGAGCAAATCGGCTGATGGAGTGTGTATGACCAAATAAGAATGCTTGGGAGATTACTAGATGTTAATTGGGTCAAGAACATGCAGAGCTCTGCAGGATACAATACACTACATTGTTTACATTTTATTCTAAAATGAAAAGCCATGGGAGGGCTTTAAGCAGATTTGTGAAATGGTGAGACCATATTTTCAAAGAATCACTCTTTCTCCCAAGTAAAGGGTAAAATGTGTCAGAGGTGGTGGGAGTACAGGCAGATGTGAGGGTGAGTAGCGTGGAGAAGAGGCAGCTGGGGAATGTAAAGCAAGAAACTGTTTACAAACTGTGAAAATAGACTAGACAAGAGATGAGAGTCAGTTACAGTAAACTGATAATGGTGAAAGTTGAATATTTGAATTCCAGATGTGTTTTGGAAATAAAATCCCTAGGTTTAGCAGATACAGATTGTGAGGGGAAAGAAGCAATCACATGATTTTGAGTTTTTTTAGATCTTATCATTTGGCAGAATATAGTTGCCATTTACTGTGATGTTTGATACTTAGAGGGGAGCAGGCATGGTTTTTGAGCTGAATCATGAGCCAGCTTAGAGATATCTTAAATTTGAAGTATCCATATGCCATTCAAGCAGCGATGTGGAATAGAAATATATTAGTCTTTCAATTAGTATCTCCTGAACAAACAAGTACTTAAAATAGTCAAGCATGAACATACCAACAGGGGCCATTTTAAGCATCATTCCCAATATTCTGAAAATAAGGACCTGAGAAGTTTCATACATTAAGTGGTGACAGTCTCCATGTTCATGGACATGAAAGCCAAACATCACATCACTGAAGCCAGACATTACTTTTTATTTTTTAAAAATTTTGACTTTCCTCGGAAATAATTTTAGGCTTACACAAGGTTTACAAAAACATGACAAATAATCTGTGTGTATTTTTGACATGACTTTTCTAAATGTGAACATTTTTTATAACCACCACATAATTATCAAAAATAGGAAATCAATATCAATGCATTTACTACTAACCATTCAAATGTTGTTAATTATTTCATCAATGACCATTATTGTACATTGTTTTTACTTGTCATCTTTACTAACTTTTTTTTTAGCCTTTACACTAAATTGTTACCACTAATTTTGGATATTGTCCCTCAATTTGAATTTGTCTGGTCAATTCTTAGGAAGAAATTTAAGGAATGCATTTTTTTGCAAGTGTACAGCAGAGACGTTGTTTTCTTCTCAGTACACTAGGAGGACATAATGCTAATATGTTTCATTACTGATGATAATTTTGATCACTTGGTTAATGTCATGTCTGATTGATAGGTTTTCGCCTATCAATGTTTCACCTAGTAATGTTACTGTTTTTTCATTTATGATCATCAGGATTTACAGGGAAATAATTTGAGACCACAAACCTATACCGTTTCCGTTATTTTTGGCCAAGAAATAAATAAGCCATTTCTCCAAAGATATCTGTACTTATTTTTTATTAGAAAATGATTATTTAGAAACCAATATTTTACTGTCAAAGTGCTCACTGATACTAAGGTTTCATTGTTTCTGGGCCCTTTCAGCAGAAATAGATAGGAAATGTACAAATGAGCTTATATGTGTATAATCACATATCTATACATATCTATCAGAAAATATGTAACCTGCGTTCATACTGACGTCTCCAATATCAATCTAACACCCCAGGATTTATTCTAATCCCACCTGTCTCTTCTCCGACAATGGGGAGTTTGGCTTTCATTCTCTACAATATATTATGCATTTTCTCAACATTAAAATACACTCAAAGCAGTTCTATAATTACTAACACAGTCTTTAGAAAGGAAAAAAACGAATTAAAGAACAATATTTTGGCATGGGTCTTATGTATTTGACCTTAGAATACAAAATCAAATAACTATGTTCTAAAGTTACATAAGCTAATTATTTTCTTTTCACCCTTTTTGGTGTGATTATGTTATACATTTGTAACAGATTTGAATTCCTTACACCTTTTCTATTCCACTTATCCCCCAGGATCTTATTTCTTATATTTCTTCTTCTAAAAAAAGTTCGGTTTTTAAATGTGAAACATCAGCTGTATTCTAAAAGACCAACATACACACATAGCTACATTCAAAGTGTTAACTTCCCACACTTCTTATTCATTCTAAGACATTGTTATATACTCATTTTCTGCCCCATTACCACCCACCTCTACATGAAACCACATTAATTAGTTCATAATGTGTCCTTCTTGTATTTCCTGTTTCAAAAAATACAGATACATATGTATTTTCTTAATCCCTCTTTAGTCTTACATGAAAGACAGAATGCTACAGATACATTTTCACACTTTGTCTTTGTCACTTAATGATATATCCTGAAACTCTACATCAATCTCATTTTCTACACCTGCACAGTATTAAATATTCCATGGTGTGGAGGTCCTGGTATCACAGCGAATTCAACCCCTTTCCTCTAGTATATTTAGATTATTTCCAATATTTTACAGCTGCATATGATGCTTCAGTATATACTGTCTTGCATATGGATTTTCATGCTATTGAAGGTATATCTTCCTAGAAGTGGAATAGCTAAATCAAGAGCAAGTCAATATGCAGGCTGTTGGATATTATCA
The DNA here is from genome assembly GCF_008728515.1 of Papio anubis. Lineage (NCBI taxonomy): Eukaryota > Metazoa > Chordata > Mammalia > Primates > Cercopithecidae > Papio > Papio anubis. Next base: position 58,646,158 of record NC_044978.1, read on the forward strand.
AATTCCTAAAGTTTTGTTTTAGTTTGCTTTTTCAATTTGCAACTCCCTTTGACTCAAAAGTTGTTTTATGAAATGAGTTTTAGTCTCCAGGTGAACATGCCACTTTTCTATTTCTATTATTAATTATTTATAGTTCTATGATGTGATTATAAAGTGTGTTTTTAATAGTTCCAATTCATGGAATGTAATGTTTTCATTGTTACGTAATCTATGACTAATTTGTGTGAATATCTCATGTATGCTTTAAAACAGAGTGTGTTCTCTTGTAAGACCATAGACACATTCATACATGCACACACATTTGTAATCTCCATAAAATCTACATTATTTACTGCACTATTTGTGCCTTAATTATCTGGCAGATACATTTTGTGTCCACTTACTAAGTTTTTTACAAAGAATTGTGTATTACATTTCCAATAATTATTGTGTTTCTCTCTGTGTCCTTGTAGTATCCATAGTTTTTGTTCATAACAATTGTAATGCTAGATGGTCTGTTGGGTTTTGTTTTTGAGGGTTATTTTTGGTGAATATCTATGTAAATATAATGTTTTTGTCATAAATTTTTGCTTTTTGTATTAAAAAGTGACTTTTTTGTCATTTTTAATAGTTGTGGCTTGATTTCTACTTATCTGATGTCAAGACTGTTAGAACTGTTTTAAAAAATTATTTTATCTGTTTGGTATATTCTTGTCCGTTCCTTCTAAATCACATTATTTTGGATGTATATCTGGTATACAACATATGACTGTGTCGAGCTTTGTGAGCCTTGATAAAATATGTTTTCTTTTACTAAGTGAGTTTAGCTATTCACATGTATTTTTATGACTGATATATGTCTTTAACTCTGCAATACTATTTTTTACTCAGGTATATTTTGACTATTATGCTTTTCTCCCCTACTTAATGTATATTTTTTTCCTCTGTTATTTAAGACTAGGTTTTAATACACAGGAATGTTTGTTTACTGATTATTGAAAGCCTTTAGTTTCTGTTTTTAAAATTTTACTATGTCAATTACCTTTTTTAAGGTTTAATTTTAAATTTTACAATGAATATTGTACGGTGGTTACAGGTAACTCTTTGAACTGCTTAGATAAATCTGGAAAACATTATGCTTAAAGAAATAAGTGAAACAAAGAAAAGTAGAAACTATATCATATTTGTAAGAATTCATAGAACAAGTAAAACTAATCAGTGTTGAAAGAAAGAGGAGTATTAGTTTCTTCTGAGAAGAATTTTGACTGGGATGGCCAGAGGGAAGCTTCTGAGGTGAAGAAAGTTTTCTATTTCTTGATAGCTGCATACATTTCCCAGGTCTATGAATTTCTTAAAACTAATTAAATGATACACTTGAGATTTATTCATTTCATTTCACTGTATGTAAATTTGCCTCAATTAAAATGTGTGTGTGCATAGAATTTTAAGTCATTAAAATTTTTAGCAATAAAAATCTGAACATTATTTTGGAATAGATGGTACAGGTTAATCAACATTATGTTATGACAGACCAAATATTTCCTGTAAGTCTTATAAATATCTCTATAACATATATTGGCTTTTATGTGCTATTTTATCAAAGTTTCAAAAACAGATACTGGGATGTTTAAAATAGTAAATATAGTAACAGTATAAAATATTTTCAAATTATATATTAATATCATTCTAAGCTATCATAAATTCAACTAAGTTGAATTTATGGAGAAAAGTTATTCTAACTACTTTATACAAATGAGACATATGAATGTGTCCTTTTCTAATAAAAAGGAAGATATTCCTAGTCCTAAGATACTATACTTCAAACATCCTACAAATGTATTTTTGTCAATACTTGATAATGTAACCATTCAATTTAATTAGTATTTCTAAAATTAAATTTTAATTTTTAATTCCTGGACTATGGCATTTTGAGAAATAATAGTTACCTGTCCAATTGCAAAGGTGAAGTGTACTATTATATTACACTAGCTTCCTTTCGTCTTGCTTCCTATATTCCTATTCACTTGAACGATATTATTAAGTTCTGAAGCTGATTATATGGCTTACTTTGTGAACAGAGACAAGGAGCATTTCAGACAGCTAAAAATAATGGTCTATTTGGTTTTCAGTGAAATACTTAACCTAGCATCTCCTTTGAAGAATATACACTGCATATTAGAAGTAAAATGTTCACTAGTTTAAACACTGGAAAACCAAGAATCAGTTAAAATTTTAGATACTACCTTTAAAATAACAATTTTAGTATTTTTGCTTCCAACTTACAAAATTGAAATTTTAAAAAGTATTCTCAATCATTAACTATGAGTAGAAGAATAACAATGTCCTCTCTTTTCTATTGTGACATGAACAAAAAGAACGTACAATGCAGAAAATAGTTATTCTAATATACTATGTGATCTGAAAACAAATTGTTGTATTGTATTGAAATTAATTTTCACGTGTAATTATCAGAATCAGCCCTTAAGTGTGATGTTTGTGAAAATATATATTAGTAATTATAAAATAAAACATAAATATCAGTTTTATTATTGATCATAATTTTGATATACATAAATTTAATGTTAAATGCTTCTAAAAATTAATCTGACATATTCAATAATATGCACATAACATTGAGCTGCTTTCAACTATAATATACTTAATAGGTATATAATATGGATGATGTAACATATTTTATACAAATACGAAGTTCATAGAGCTTTTCATTTTAGCCTAGTAGTTTTCAGCAAAATCACCTTTCTTTTCATGCTCTCACATTAAAAATACTAATCCTTGCATTTTGTTTCCATAGAAGTAGCCTACTTTAGGTTAGCGAATTCCAAGTGAATGCATACGTGTGGTCAGCATCAGCTACAAGTTCAAGTACGGGATATATATGGGACTTTCTAGGATGGATGCTGACTAAACAGTTCCGATGGAAGCAAGCACAAGATGGAGTACTTAGGAAGTGCCTGCTTGATACTGTCCAGCAGTGTACTACAATTGCATTCCTTCTAATTGCCTCTTCCATTATTATTACAAACACATGAAGCTACTAACACACATGTAACTTTCTTCTTCCACCATCTTTTCCATTAACATTTTAAATATATGATTTCTGAATTCTCAGCTGGCAAGCAATGTCAAGAAAAACAGATGCTAGCTTTCTTGTTTTGAAGTAGGCTTTGTCCACAGTGGAAAGGGACCTGCAAAGGTCCAATGATATTTACATTCTCCAGATTTTTTTCTGTGTCCACAAGCCTACTGCACCTCAGATATCCTTCTGCCACCTTCTCCTGTCCAAGGAACTCAACACCTCTCACCCTATTCCTCTATTTATTATTCCTGATGCCCAGTTCCAAAAATATGTGAAGCATAAAGTACAAAATCTCATAAGCGCATTGCTCAAAGTAGTCAAAATATAATTTATGGCAAAGAGAAAATAGATCTAAGTGGTAGAAAGATAAATGTGAAAATAAAAACTGGAGTTCCCAGCCTTAAAGCAGAGACAAAGTAAATTAGACAGGGGTAACTAAGGAACATGGAGAGGAGAGCATTTCATGTTCCTTTTCAATCCACATTGAAAAGAAAAAAGGAAAAAAAAAAGACTACTTTTAGGGAAACAACTGACAAAAAAATTCCACGTCAAATATTAAGGCTAATTATCCATAAAAACACCAACTATGGATTATAATAATTTAGAAGATATTGAATACTTTTGCCCCCAAATTAAGGAGGTTTACAATTATAAACATCCAGGTAGCTAAATGAAGTAGTGTAAACGGTATGAAGAGCAAATAAACAAAACAAGCTAGATTACCTACTGGGGAGAGATTAGAAAGCATGAGAAGCTTGATGTAAGGAAGATAAACTCATATTTATGTTATTATTATATTAGTATATGTTTTTTAAATTTTACTTTAAGTCCTTGAATACATGTGCGGAATGTGCAGGTTTGTTACATAGCTATACATGTGCCATGGTGGTTTGCTGTATCTAACAACCCATCATCTAGGTTTTAAGCCCCACATTCATTAGTTATTTGTCCTAATGCTGTCCCTCCCCTTGCTTCCCACCTCCCAACAGGTCCCAGTGTGTGATGTTCCCCTCCCTGTGTCCATGTGTTCTCATTGTTCAATCCCCGCTTATGGGTGAGAATATGCGATGTTTGGTTTTCTGTTCCTATGTTAGTTTGCCCAAAATGATGGCTTCTAGCTTCATCCATGTCCCTGCAAAGGACATGAACTCATTCTTTTTAATGGCTGCATAGTATTCTATGGTGTGTATGTGCCACATTTTCTTTATCCAATCTATCATTGATGGGCATTTGGGTTGGATCCAAGTCTTTGCTATTGTAAATGGTGCTGCAATAAACATATGTGTGTATGTGTCTTTATAGTAGAATGATTTATAATCCTTTGGGTATATACCCAGTAATGGGGTTGCTGGATCAATTGGTATTTCTGGTTCTTGATTCTTCAGGAATTGCCACATTGTCTTCCACAATGGTTGAACTAATTTACACTCTCACCACAATGGTTGAACTAATTTACACCAACAGTGTAAAAGCATTGTTATTCAATTAGTTATATCTAATATTTCTATTTGGTTATTGATGTGTTCTGTTCTCTCTCTCTTTTTCTCTCTCTCCCTTTATTCCAGTTAGTCTTCCTCTCGTTTTTAGTCATAGTAGGTTTATTTCTATTTATGATATCCATGTTAACCTGTTTAATATTTTATTAACATGTCTTCTCTAGAAGAATGTATTTTAATTATTTTTAAACTCCTTAACGTTTTCAATTGGATTAAGTAAATACCTTCTCAAAATTTACACAAAATAATTTACATAAGTAAATAAGTTCTCAGAAAAGTATGATACTTTTCTTAAAATTGTATTTATTGTTTAATGTTAATACAACCAACATTACAAAGTAGAGCCATATCTTATAAATTAGAGTAGGAATGGTAAAAATAAAAAAGAGCAATAACAAAATATCTCTTAGGGATTCACAAAAAGTCTTTCTTATACATTTCTGGTAGAAGTGTATCTTATTACAATAGTTCTGTTTTAAATAGAAAATAATACAGAGATAGCTATTAAAATTAAAACAATAAATATACCACAACCTAGAAATTTAATTCTTAGGAATCTCTCCCATGTAAATAAAACCAGTAATAAAAAATACAGGTATGTGATTGTTTTACTATACCATTGCTTAAGTTAAAAAGAAAAACTAAGAAACAACCGCATGGCTATTAATAGGACTCAACTCGACAAAAATACACGTCTTATAAATGTCTTATCTAAAACATATGTTTTACATATTAATTAAAATAGTGGTATTTATATGAGGCAATATTAAGAAAGAAATTGTGTAGAAAATTACATAAATTATAACTTTATTTTAAGATATGATGGGTTAAATAGTCTCTCTATATTATTTTTTCAAATTTTTAGTTTTAATATTATTAAGAAGAAAGCTATGGCTGGATTTATATAAAACACTTATTAAAATTTTAAAAATTAATTACCTATGTTAAGTATATATAATATTTGTGTGTTTGTGTCTTACAAAAATATTATCATGCAGTACAATAATGCTTGGCAAATATTTTCTGTACAGAGTCTGGAAGTAATTGTTTTATTTTTGTTGGCTAAATATGGTCTCAGTGGCAGCAGCATCTCCTTTTCTTTATTATTCTTCCCTTTCTCCCCTTTTCTACCCTATTTAATAAAAAAAAAAACTTTTTAATTTTTGTGTTATTGTGGTAAGAATACTTCACATAAGAGCTATCCTCTTAAGAAAATTTTAAGTGCACAGTACACTATTTATATTATTTATCTTCTTAGATCAAGGAATGTGCAAGAACAAGCCATGGGCAAAATCTGTCCAACAGGCCATTGTTTACCAACACCTGCTGTAGCTGTATGATTATTTAACGTGCTTTTCTTCCCTCAAAACTATATTTTATTGACCTTTCCTTTTTTAAATTATAAATTTCCATAACTTTTTGCCACTGTTAACTACTCTGTTGCATGTAATGATTACTTTATTTTAAAGTAATTCCTGTAAATCAACATAGAATTTCACACTAAAAATAATACTTCATTGAAAATATTTTACACTTTTGACATATTTGTAAAAGAGTGATCACAGACAATATATGTACATATATTTCATGTATTTAGATCTCTTTCTCTGAACACTCTTATTCTTCCTTTCTCCTCTACCTGATCTCTGCTGCTTTAAGGAAAAAGAAAAATATTCAATATACTGTGGAATGTTAAGGAAGGGAGGGACTCAAACTTTTATGATTCTGTTGAATACAAACATTCAGATAATCATTCCGCTTGGATCTGGTCGTCTTGCTAAGACTGCCACCTGGTTACTTTGGGTTCCTCATACTTCCCAATCAACAAGGTCTGGGAGTGGCTGGATTTGGCTCATACATTTGGGCACAGTCTAAGAGGGAAATTCATGTGTACTTGTGGGTGAATGTTAGGTTCAGTACTGTGAAGGATATTAGAAGGGATTCTACTTGGAACCTAACCAGTAGCTTGCCATAGGTAGAGACAAAGATTAGATAGATTAGGTAGGTAGATAATAGATAGATAGATGCTATTAAAATACATATACAGAAAAACCCCAGATCTCTGAACCAGGGAATATACCTTTCTTCCATAGAGCATCTGGTTCCTATTTCTCATGCCCTAAATCTCCAAGCACCAAGTAATGAGAACCAGATGTCCCCGGGAATACAGGAGTATACATCACACTGAAAAAATCAAATAATTGTGAAGCTCCAAGCTTTTACAGAAGCTAACTCCCCTTACATGCTGATGTTTGTATTACTCTGTGTAAAGTTAGCAAATATCTAGTGGGGAGATATCACTATATCTCTCTGAGGCCTCGGTCTTTAACTTCTAAGGATTATTTGCCATTCAATCACCCTTTAACCCAGTGCCAGTTCTCTTTACCCAGCAAGGCCTAATGGAGCAGAAACATGAAAATACGTATGGATCATTGAATCCAGAAAATGGGGATCTTTGAGCCAATTAATGTAATATTTTCCTTATTTCTGCATTTGAATGTATACCAGAAATTGATGTGTCATATGCTTGAACTTCTCCACTCCATATTTGCCAGAGAAGATTATCCCAACAATGAGAAAGCTGCAGATAGAGAGATGCTATTGAAGCCGACTCCCTTGCCATCTGCCACAAGGTGGATCAGGATTTGCCAGGAGTGCCTCTGTCCTCTGATGTTTAAGGCACTTACTATATGAATGATGTACTGTCAATTGGTTCATCAGAAATTTTAGTGTTCAAGGCCCTAACTGTAGTGCAGTCACCTTTCCTCAGCATAGATTACCAAATTTTCAGCCTTGCTATTTAAAAGTTGAGAAGATGTGAGTGGATTCACTACGATGATTTTATTTGATATTCAGGGGAAATCTTTCCTCCTTTTGGTTCCAGCATCAAAAGGGATGCCCAGCAACCTATTAAACACTTTGAGTGTTACAGATAGAACAAGTCTCTACAACTTAACAATTTTTCAAATGTCAGCCTCTGGTAAAGGGAGACAACCTCCACCTCCGAGAGATGCCTTTTGGAGTTTTAGACTTTCAGCCTCCTTAACGTAGCTACCAGGTACACTGCTTTTAGAAAACAACTATTAGCTTGCTACTGGGTTCTTGCTGAAACTAAACACCTGACCCATAAAGGGCTTTTTGCTCTGTGGCCTGAAATTCTCATTTGTGAAAGGTCAAATCAAACTCAATGACTAACAAGGACACAAACATCCTAACTTAGGAATATAAATGGTATACTCAAAAACATAGCCTACATGACCCCAGCAATACGTTGGCTTTGAATGAAACAAAAAAAGTGACTAGCTGGGCACAGTGGCTCATGCCTATAATCCCAACACTTCGAGAGGGCAGGGCAGAAGGATCACTTGAGCCCAAGAGTTTGAGACCAGGCTGGACAGCATAGTGAGACCTCGTCTCTATAACATTTTTTTAAAGAGAAACAATTAGCTTGGTGTGGTGGTGCACACCTGTAGTCCCAGCTACTTGGGAGGCTGAAGTGGGAGGATCACTTGAACACAGGAGTTTGAGGCTGCAGTGAGGCATGATTGTGCCATTGTACTCCAGCCTGCATGACAGGGTAAGACTCTGTCTGGGGAAAAAAAAAAAAAAATGGAAAAAAAGAAAAGAAACAAAAATGGGCAGCTATCTCACTGGGAAAAAAACAAAAACAAAAACAAAAACAAAAAACCACAAAACTATCCTTCACTGCTTTGCCTAAAAAAAACTACTGGATCAACTGGATCCTAAATTCATTGGCCTAAATGCCAGAGGCTGACTCCTTGATAGCACGTCTAAACTAAAACCCAGGGCCAATGGTTTTGCTTCCATTATAGATGTGGGTTATTTACTTCAGACTCTAGAATTGTTGCCAATGTTCGACCTTTTTGGACTGCCACTTGGAAAATTACAGACTACGTGATTAAACATAGTAATGCAGTCCGAAAACTAAAAATGAATTACAGCTACTGATGGAAATATCTGACCTGTTTGTCTCATGATGCGGAGGCCACATAACCATGGGCATTTCCTACTCCCACTCTTGGCAGACTGACTACATCAGAACTTCTAGCTCCTTGTCAGACTATTAGGGGAGCTTTACCACTGTGTGTGTGTGTGTGTGTGTGTGTGTGTGTGTGTGAAAGAAACATATTCATAATAAGAAACTAATGTTCATAATAATTACAGTCCTTTTATCTACACTTGTTTAGATGGTTGCAGTTGGTCTTTATACCTACATTCTCCCACTACCTATTCCATATTTCCTTTGCCTTCTGCAACTACAGCAGCTGATCATTGTTCTTTACCTGGCGGGGTAACCCAAGGCTTAATAACTGAAATATTCGGGCCATTAGTAGTTTTGCTTTGATTAGGTTTTTGTAATTTTTCATTGGCTTTAATCACAAGGCATGATAATACAAAGAGACATACTAAGGGATCATCTGTATTTCAGACATACTTTCCTTTCTTCCATTATATAATAAAAGAAGAGTCCAATTTCCCCTTAGTAGCCAGGGTCTTTTACCCTAGCCAACGCCATAACTCTCTTCCTTGCTTGTTGCTTCGGAGGTATGAGAAGCCTGAAGTGACCAGGTGGCAGTCTTAGCTTATAGTTCTGTGGAATTCTTATTGTGTCTCCTGGTGGAACCACTCCTCCCTCTGGAAGTAACACCTCTAGTCCAGCAGAAAATAAAGCCCTGGAAACATAAAACAAAAATGTTGCTAGTGTGTCATGTGGGGTAATAGGGAGTGGTAACACTCTCATTTCCACCCCTTGATTTCTAGACCTGTTAATCCTGGCTATTGGAGACATAGCATCATATATTGCACACTGAGGTATTTGCACATACCCGGTGCTATAACAAGAGTCTTCAACAGGCCATTTCAGTGTTCTATCCAGGCAGCTGATTCAGGATGTTAGGGAATGCATTAAGAATGATAGTCTTTGAGCATGGCCATATTGCCACAATTGTTTTGCTGTAAAGTGAATTCCCTGATCAGAAGCAGTAATGTGGGGTTGTGTGGAACATAATGATCATGAATAAGACATTCTGTAATTCCATAAATAGTAGTTTTTGCAGTAACACTGCATACAGGAAAGGCAAGTTCTAATCTAGCAGAAGTGTCTATTCTTGTAAGGACAAAACCTTGTCCCTTCCATGATGAAAATGTTCTAATGTATTCAAACCACAGCCAGGTAGCTGGCTGATCACCTCAGGGAATTATGCCATGTCAGGAGATCAGAGTTTGTCTATGCTGCTGAAAATTGGGCACTCAGCAGTGACTATAACCAGATCAGCCTTTGTGAGAGGCAGTCCATATTCCTAAGTTCACCATTACTTCCATCCCTGACACCATGGCCACTTTGTTTATGAGCCAATTGGATGATGATAGGTGGTTGGGAAAGAGGCTGATTGATATCTACAGAACAGGTCATTCTACCCATTTGATTATAAAAATCCTTCTCCTATCAGATTACCCTTTGGTGACCATTTACATGGTATAAAACCATCTTCACAGTTTTTACCTATTCAGTAAAATTTATCCACATGTTTTTTCCCCAAGTATCTTTGTCACTAATTTTCTAATAATGTTTCTACCAAGTCCCTGACCGTCTAGCCAAATTATTGGCCACAGCCCATGAATCAATCAGTATATAATAGCACATCTTGCCATTTCTTCTTTGGAGCAAAGTACAGAATAGATGGATTGCCCCAAGTTCTGCCCATTGGGAGGAATTTTCTTTACTACTGTCCTTTAAGGGTATCTCAGAGATGACTGGAGTGCTGCAGCTATCCACTTTTTGGTGGTGCCTACAAATCATGCAGAACCACCTGTCAACTGGGCCAAGTCTTCTCTTTTTTATGAGTCCATAGGCACAGGCTGAGAGGGAAGGCAGCATAGTAAGAGTTAGACTGTGGGCATAAAGGCCACCTGTTTATGCAACCTATTTGTTCCCTCAGGGTTTGCTCATGTATATAAATACAAATTACATTTGATGATGGACTATTGCTGTGCAAGTCTAACTTTATGGCTTGGTAGGTCAGAAAATACCCAGTTAATAATAGGCAGCTCAGATCTCATGATAACTTGTTGGCTCCTGGTTAAGCATTAAATCTCTACTAAGGCCCAAGTAGTTGAAGAAGGCATGGAGCAAGATGGCAGAGTATCACTCTTCAGTGATCATACCCTACCAGAAATATCAATTTGAATAATCCACGCAAAGAAAAAAAATATCTTCACAAGAGCTAAGAAAACCAGGTGAGATTACAGTAATGGGTTGTAGCACAATAAATAACAAGTAAAGATGCATTGAAGAGGGTAAAAAGGACAGTTTTACATTATCTGTTTTACCCCTCCTTCAGCCTCAGGCAACACAGTGTGAAAAGAGATACCATCCACATGGAGAAAAGAGAGGAAAATGAGCACAGAACCTTGTTCTACACCTCAACACTGGGCCTGCCACAGTAAAACCTAGCACCAGGCAAACCCCCATGACCCTATACTCCAGATGGCAGGCTTCTATTGAGCTTCCAGACCTGCCGCAATGCATGATGGAACCACACAATCCTAGGCTTCAGGTTTGTATGGCAGACTTAATCTTCCGCCTGCACAGTCACTGGGCTGACTTCAGTAACTTGGGCTCCAGGCAGCTGAAAGTAGTCCCAACCTTCTGGCACACCCAGCACTGAACCAGTCACATCTGCCCTGAGTTTCTGGCATGCCCAGCTCTGCACCAGCCACATCTTCCCCAGGCTCTGCCACACCTCAGCACCAATAACTCTATAGCAAGAAAACAAGTAAACAGATCAAAAAGTGATCAAAAGGAATATTTATACATTTCTCAAAAGAATATATATGAAGGGCCAATAGGTATTTGAAAGAAAATGTTCAACATCAGTAATTATCAGGGAAATGCAAATCAAAACCACAATTAAGTATTACATCACTCTTGTTAGAACAGTTATCTTTTTAAAAAGCCAAAAGATAACCAATGTTGACATGGATGTAGAAAAAAAAGGAACGCTTGCACACTATTAGTGGGAATATAAATTAGTATAGCCATTATAAAAAACAGTATGGAGGTTTATCAAAAAATTAAAACTAGAACTACCACATCATCCCGTAATCCCAGTACTGGTTAAAGATTCAAACGGAATTAAATGAGTGCATTGAAGACAATTCTGCACTCACACATTTATTGCAGCATTATTCATAATATCTAAGACATGTTATCAACTTAAGTGTCCATCAATGGATAAATGAATAAAGAAAATGTAGTATATACAGAATGAAATGCTATTCAGCCACAAAAAAGATGGAAATCCTGTCATTGCGACATGAATGAACCTTGAAGGCATTATGCTAACTGAAATAAGCCAGACACAGAAAAACAAACAGTGAACAATTTCATGAATTGATCTTATGGAAGTAGAGTATAATGGTGATTATAGGGACTGGTGTGGCTGAAGCAGGTCTCGAGAAACGTTGGTTAAAAGACACAAAATTTTTGTTAGATAGAAGGAATAAATGAAAGAAATCCATTGTACATCATGGTGACTATAGCTGACAATATATCATATTCTTGAAAACTGCTAAGAAAATAGATATAAAATGTTCTGATCACAAAAATGATAACTAAGTAAGGAAACACATAGGTTAAGTAGTAAGATTTAGTTATTCCACAAACTATATATGCTTCAAACAATATTTTTGAACATTGTACATATATATAATTTTATCTGTCAACTTAATCACACGATTTAAAAAATTTTAAAACTTAAAAAATTAAAATAAAATGTAAAAACATTAAAATAGTCACCTGCAGATGATGACAGAGCCTTGCTAAAATTCCTAAAGGCCTGTGCTACAATTCATTACAGGGTCCTTTCTCCTCTAGGAACATAATGATCAACTAGCCAATGCCATAGGTCGGCAAATTAGACTATTCTGATGGTTGCTTTGACTCTTCTATTCATTATGGAACCAGGTCCACTCTGCCGTTGGCACTTGAAAACTACCACATGACCACACCCACACTCTGGGAGTCAATTACTCTCACTGAATTTAGATATCCCGCTTCAGTGGCTGAAATTCCCACCCTCAGTTCTGCTCTACAGAGAAGAGCAATCACAGAACTCTTCAAGGATGACAGACCCCACTTAAAAATTTATTTCTCACAGTTTAAATAAAAGGTGCATCCTCTGGACTCTCCTGGGGTGAGTTAATAGGTTTTAAATGACTCAAATAGCTCTAATATTTCAATCTCCCAAAGTCTTTGAATCTCTTCCTCTGTAGTTTACCAAGGGAGTTCTGACATTTCAAGTTTATTTACTGTGGACCACCTTTGGTTTAGGTTTCAGCCAACGAACCAAACAAACTAATTCCCTTTACTATACCATTAAATGCAGAATATCTGCTTAGTGAGCCCAAAGAAATTCTAACGTGATGTTCCTTCCATTATTATCCCACACCATGAATATTCATTCACATACATATTCTCTGGATTTTTCTCTATATACATTATTAAAATAAGTTATTTTGGAGCATAGCATACTTCCTCATGGGTGACACCTTGTACCCTACCTTTAGGGGCTTCTGGGAGTTATGTCTAGTTATAGGTCTAAAACAAAGAGGGTTGTTGAGGGTAGGTTATGAAAAAGTCGTCAGTGTCTTTCAAGGCAGAGGCCTCAAGGGAAGCCATAAAAGTTTCCTTAGTAATAAAGAGCAAATGTTCTCAGATGGAGGTGGAGATGATGCTTCTACTGGCACAGAATACTTATCAGGATGGTTCAGTCTCGACCTTCATCAGTATCTTCTCATATGTCTCTATTCAAATTTTCAGAAACACAATTCTTCCCAATCAATGCCCTTATTCTAATAGACAGTTCCCTGAGAGGTTGGGGATTCTATTTTCATTGTTATTTAACCACTTGCCTTATGAGACTCTGCATTTGGTTTTTATCAGTCTTGATTCTGAGGCCACAGGAAATAAGAATCTTTTTCAGGTAGATGTAGAAGCTTTCAGGTTATTTTTTTGCAGCAAATGGGCTTGGGAATTTGAATCCTTGATCTCATGCTGTTCTTTCTTCAGTTTGTCCAGTGACATTAGGAACAACAAGCACAGCTGATTATATTCATTATTTTGAGGAAATGTGCAAAGATATAATGAACATCGTCACCCAGACCCTCATAGACATGATCACTCAGAATCTTGCTTCTTATATGTGTCTGATTAGCAGTATCCAGTGGTGGTATTTTGCATATCTGTATTGCTGCATTATACCATGGACTGTCAGTGCACTCTTTACTGCTAGAAATAGTTTAACGTTTTTTTTAAATCTAATTGAATTGGAGAACCAATTGCAGAAACTCCAGAGACAATTTACAAATAAATACTTAAAATTCAGTTCCTCTAGAACGACTCCCAGTATCAAAATTTGTATTGGTTGGGGTTCTCAGTAAAAGGTAGCAAAAATGATGTGTATATGTATAGAGAGACATTTATTTTAAGGAATTGTCTCATATGATTATGGAGGCTGGCAAATACAAAATATGCAAAGTGGTCCAGGGAAGAGCAGTTCTTGATGTTCAAATTCAAATGCCATCTGCTAGCAGAGTTCTCTCTTTCTCTGGGGAATTCTGTCTCTTTCTATTTAGACCTTCAACTTATCACGAAGAGTAAACTTCAACACATTTTGGAGATTAATCTGTATTCAAAGTCTCCTGATCTTTCAGTGTTAATCTCATCTCAAAGATATATTCACAGAAACATCTAGAATAATGTTTGACCAAATGTCTGGGTATTGTGGTCCAGTGAAGTTGACATACAAAAATAACTATAACATTGTCTTTGTAAAAAAGTAACTCCTGTATATATTATTTTTTTCTCTAATTTCAAAATTATTGTTTGATCATTTGTTACAGTAATTGATTTAAGTGATTACTTATATTTTATTATAAATTACTTGTAATTTGATTTGTCAGTATTTATTCTCAAACTTCTTTTTTTTTTTTTTTTTTTTTTTTTGAGATGGAGCTCTGTCTTTAGGCTGGAGTGCAGTGGCGTGATCTCAGCTCACTACAATCTCTACCTCCCGGGTTCAAGTGATTCCCCTGCCCCAGCCTCCCAAGTAGCTGGGATTACAGGCACTTGCCACCAGGCCCGATGAATTTTTTGTATTTTAGTGGAGACAGGGTTTCGCCATGTTGGGCAATATGGTCTGAATCTCCTGACCTCATGATCTGCCCGCCTCGGCCTCCCAAAGTGATGGGATTACAGGCGTGAGCGACCGCACCCGGCCTATCCTCAAACTTATTACAATTATTCCTAATTTATTACTTGTGCCTGTTTCTATTTAAATATTTGAGGCTTTTAGTGTTTTGCCAGTTTTCTTTCTTTTTCTTTTTTTCCAGAAAGCTTTTAGTATTCATTATTTTATTAAATATATTTTTCACTTTAATATTAAAGTGAAGTTTACAATTTTCATATTCTTTTTAATAGAAATGTTATTTAAGGTTCTGATTCTTAATTATAGCTAATGATACATAGCCAAATTATCTGCATTTGACTTCTTATTTTTTCACTTCAAATTTTATTGTGTTATATCCAAAGAATGTAATATATGATGTGACCATTTTCATTCATTTTATTCAGATTTTGCCTATTGCCAAGCTATTCAAATATTATTTGAGAAAGTGAAAAAAATTATATTAACAGGATGTGAAAGTGTGAAGGTACTAATAACATCAACATTTGTAACAGCATAGCCTATTTAATCTCTCTCTGAGGCTAGAACTTTATGAAATGAATGTGTGTGTGTGTGTGTGTGTGTGTGTATTAGAAGTGGCCTTTATTACCTAAAAAATCCTTTTGATATTTTCATGCCTGCTTTTTCTTTCTATACTCATTTGCCTAACAATTCTTTCAATATGTTTTCAAACTTTTTGATTTCCTTAAATGTGTTTTCTGTAAGAAAATTACTGATACTTTCATATTATTGCTATCTGAAAAATTCCATCTATTCCCATTTGTTGTAATGATTGATGGACTTGACTATATTTTACTCATTTTAATTATTATTTGTATTAAATATTCACATTTATTATTCTCTTTTATGTTTTATTATGTTACTATTCATTCCAATTTGTCACCTTGCTTATTTAAAAATAATTCTATGTATTGTCTATACAATTAATGCTTATCTTACTGACATACTGACAATTAGAGTCATAGTCTCTTCTTTTACTTTAAAAAGCTAACCACTTCGTTTTGCCACCATAATAATCACTTTCTCCTTAAATCTTCTACTCAACTAAAATAATATCTTGACCATGCTGACTTCTGTCCTCTTTCTTCCCCTCACCTTTTACTAATAAGAGATTTAGGTTACTCTTAATTCCTGTTTCCACTGCTATCCTTATGAGTGCCTGAGATAATTTAATATTTTTAGTTTTACATCACTAACAAAATTTTATTTCGTTTTTTACTACTTTATAGATTTCTTATTTAGTACTCATATCGTATTTTCCAGAGATATGATTAGCATGCTACCTATAGCTATACTTACATTTCAAAGATCTTTGATCTCATTGTTTACTGTGTTCTTCATCTCTCATCATTTTGTGGTCTTCAATCAGAAGTATTTTTTATATGGTTAAAATGACATCTCCTATAATTTTCAGTTGATGTATTTAAGGAATATAAACTCCAAATACTTCCATATTTTTTTCTTTCTGAGGAATCAGTAATACTTTGACTGTTATATGATTAATATATGATTGCCCGTCCCATTTTTTTCTCTCTGAGAAATCAATAATACTTTGTTATGTGATTAATAACACTTTGTTATATATGAGATATATGTCATATATAACTTTATTATATGTTATATGAAATAATACTTTGTTATGTGATTCAACATATGATTGCTTTTCTCTCAGAATACTCCTCTGGGTTTTTTCATATGCTAAAAACATACAATGTTGAAAATTATGTTCAATAATTATTTTAATTTGGATTAACAATTATAGAACTTTGCTACACGATTAGATGAGGAACTTTAATTTTAGTCTACTGCTTATCTGGAAACTGAGAAGACGTGGCAAAAAGATTATAAAACACCTGAATGTGTAGGTCTGGGATAGGAAGGGGAAAGCAAACAAAATATGTTAAAATTGTAACAATCATTCTTCCTATGATTTATTTTAATAAATTAATTTAAATCTCTTATTCCAAATACTGCACAGTACTGTTTCAACAATAAATAGAAGAATTGGTTTAATGTAAACATAATCTTAATATTTTGTATCACCTGTTCTAATTTTTAAATTTTGGATCTCTAAATAAGTTTCAAAAATTTCAATTCACATTTTAAGTTTTATTCAAGTCAATAAGTAAGAAATTGCATATTATTTTGTATTCAAGTGGTTTTTCTGTGAATATACAGAATAACCTCAATAACCATGTTCAAGTCAGATTTAATAAACGTTATAAAATCGTATGTATCTAACACATAATGCACATTATTTTATTACTGTAGTTTTCAAATAACATATAAAAATAAAAAACCTTTGTTTTATACTTATTCAGATATTCTAATATTTACACATATTCTTAAATTATGTTTTGTATGTACATATACACAATGGTTCTAATGTTAATGTGTAATTTACTGACATTTACATTATCCTAACTCTTTTTCAGAAATACTTTGTTTGATAAAAGAATCTTTCTCCTTTCTGTTAAACTATTTTAAGGATAGTTAATGATAATGACTTTAACTCTACAGATTAAATCTATGATTGTTTTTAATTAGCATATACCAAAGACTATTAGAAATAGCTCAAGTTTTGATGATTTCTTTAAGACAACTTTCTCTTTCACAAAACTAAAAATGCCTATTCTGTCATTTGACAGAGAAACTGATAACATTAGATAATGTATTTCAAAGAGTATAGTGCCATCTATTGGATAACATTCAGTCCCAAACTGTACTCAAGATATACTTTACATTTAAAGTGTAGTTTTGATGTAACAAAACCAAAAACAAAAGGCTCATGCTTTACCTAAATTGTCATTAAGTTTGTCAAAACACAGCACAAAAATTCACATTGTCATTGTTTGATAATTTCATAGTCTTGCTGAATTACTACCTTCAAAACTAAGAGTAGATAAAAGATCAGGCTTTACTCATAGTGTTTAAAAAACAAAAAAGGCAAACTTGATAACTGCCTATTCTGAGGAATAATTTTTAATGTTATATACATTTATGAAATTGAATTTGTGCCTACAGAATTGTTAACTTTAAAAAAATTCATTGTTAAACCTGATATTATTAATATCAATATATCAATATAAAATTTTATAGGGAAGGCCAGGCAGTAATTCTTCATGTAAATATAAAATTTGCTGGAAAAAGATAAGGTAAAAGAAGAAACAGAGAACCTAGGACACAGAAAATATTTCAAATAGCGAAAGAAATGTCAGCCTTTTACTTGGATTCAGGCCATCCAGATGCTTTATATGAAAGCGTTAGCGATCTTGCTATGCCCAAGTAAAATTTAAAATATTTTGTTTTGTGACTGCAACTACTTTCAGTCAGGATAACACTTCTGAAAATTTGGCAAAACAGAGGCTGACTGTTGGCTTTGTTCAAGCCTGAACTGCTTCTTTCCTTCACACGTGACATTGAGGCTCCTATTTTATTGAAAAAATAGAGATGAGTAGTGTGTCCCAAGAAAGGCAGTAAATAAGAAACTCATTCTAGTACATTCTAGTACTTTCTCTGTACATTTTTAGTGCCATTGTATAGAATTTAATTAAGTGGTGGAAAGCACCTTTGAGGTTATTCATAAAGAATATAATTATGGCACATTACAGAACTAGTTTTCTAATCTAAATTATTTATTTTGCAAAGTGGAGAGTACTGCTGTATTTAGGTCAAAGTGTTAGTGTTGGAGGTGGGGAGGTGAGTAGTTAAGTATGGAGTGCAGAATATATGCTAATTCTGAAAGCTAAAGTATTTTATTTGTATTGCACAAATGCAGTTTGTATACAAAATGTTTAAAAAAGTGTAAAAATCCACAAAATAAATTACTCCTAAACGTTTTGATCAAACTGTCATTTAAAGGGCAGAATAGAAAAGTTTGTATGCTCCCAAATCTCTACTTCTTTGGTTTATCTTACTGCCTACTCTTTATCATTTGAATTTGGGTTAAATATGCTTACTAAATTTATGCATTCATTTATACATAAATTTGACTTTGTGACATTAAATTAGAATAAGTAGTATTGGGGATTTAACATTCTAAGAACTAAAGGGAAGTTTATAGAGGCTGATTTCATTTTATCTGAAGGTAGTAAAAAATGTATAGTACATATGTAATCATAATTAAGCAAATATTTTAATATATAAACAAACACACAATTTGATTCTCCAATTTCATTGTGTAGGCAAGATACATTTTTATTATGCTATTTTATGGATAAGAGTAGCATGACATAATATTTAAATGATTCTGTCAGATTTCCATGAGTAGTAAAGCTTGTTCTTGAATTCAAGTCAAAAATTCCACTTTCCGGTTCCACATCTATGTCAGTCGGCCTCTAAGATTCCTGTTTTCACTATCTTTCTTTGATAGGTTAGACCTGTATATCCACACTTAAGAATAAATACAGTTTATGTTCGAACAACATTGGAGTTGGGGGGGCCAACTTCCTGTACAGTAAAAAAATTCATGTGTAACTTTGGACTCTCCCAAGCTTGAAGTACTAATAGTCTACTGTTGACCAGAAGTCATATCAATCATTAACAGTTGATTAACACATATTTTGTATGTTGTATGTCTTACACATTGTATTCTTAAAATAAAGTATGCTAGAAGAAAAAAATCAGAGAATCATAAGGAAGAGGAAATATATTTACTATTATTAAATGAAAGTAGATTATCATAAAGGTCTTCACCCTTATCTTCTTCATTTTGCCTATGCTGAGGAGGCAGATGATGAAGAGGGGTTAGCCTTGCTGTCTCAGGGGTAGCAAAGGCAGAAGAAAATCCTTGTGTAAGTAGAAAGGACAGCTCAAATTTGTGTTGTTCAAGAACCAAGTATACTTTATATCTGCTCAGGGGTATGACTAGAGTAGTGAACAATAGCATCACAGTGACTCTCAAGGTTTTTCATACCCTCTATAGTTTTAAAAAACGAATTAAGCATTATTCTGCAAATAAATAAATAATAATGGTACTAGGATAAAAATCTGATCAATTGGGAACTATTTTGATTTCTTGTTATGGAAGTAAATAACTTTATTCTGATTGTCACTGATTTTTTTCAAGTACTCTTGTACTTAATTTATTTTTAGTTATATAAAAATACAATGTTTCTATGTATGTATTATACAAATCAGCCAGAAATTAAGTAATAACAATAATATTATATTGCAGAACAGGAATCTGAAGAGGGTTATTTGCTATGTGTGAAAATATTTTTGTTCATATTATTTGCAAATACTAAGTTTATGGTATAGTGAAGAAAAATATTTCTGTTTTTTCACTTAAATGTCAAGACTTAATTTAAAAATCTTTCAAATCAGTTTCAAAATCAAACAATATCATAAAGATTTAGAGTCACATGAATTTATTAGGTTATGAGAGAAAAAAGTTGAAAACTGAGCTACAAATGTTTGAAATTTTTAACTTTTATTTAAACTGGAAATAAATTTTTTCTATGATATGTTGATTAATTGATTTTTCTGTGGATTTGTCTATCATGTATGTATGTATGTAGGTATCAATCTATCAATCTATCTATCTGACTATCTCTATCTAAGGCACAGCTGACTTACCCTGGTCTGAAAATCTTTCTAAAAAGGGAACCATCAAGTATTTCCATAGCCTCCCAGCCTAAATTTGCCAGTAACCACCTGACCCATGTAATTGGTCTGAGCCTAGTAAGACTGATTATTTGAATCAAGCTAGTCAGACAAAATTAAGAGAAAATAACTTTAAAAAAATAAAGAAGAGCACCAATAATTATGGAATTTTGTAATGAGACTATATTTATGACCTGTGACATTCCCAAGAGAGAAGCAGAGTAACTAGAAAAAAAAGAATAAATCAACCCCAAAGCTAGCAGAAGCAAAGAAATAACTAAAATTAGAGAAGAGCTTAAAACTTAAAATGAATGAAAATTCCATTAAAAAAGAAATGAAACCAAGAGTTGTTTCTTCAAAAAATTAACAAAGTTGATAGAATGCTAGCTAGATTAACAAAAAAGAGAATATCTAAATAAATACAATTTAAAAATTACAAAGATGACATCACAGCTGATCCCACAGAAATGCAAACGAGCCACACTAGAGATAATGTGAACAACACCATGAACACAAATTTGAGAATCTAGAAGAAAGGGATACATTCCTGGAGACACACTATCTCTCAATACTGAATAAAGAAAGATTGAAACCCTAAATAGGCCATGTTTAATTCCTTTAGTGTAATCAGTAATTTAAAAAATCTGCCAACCACAAAAGCTCTGGACCAGGTGAATTCACAGCCAAATTCTACTGGACATATGAAAAAGAATTGGTACCAATGTTACTGAAACTATTCCAAAAAAAAGAGGAAGACAGACTCCTCCCTAACTCATTCTATGAAGCCAGCATCAGTCTAATACCAAAATCTGGCAGAGATATGATGAAAAAAGAAAACTTCAGGCCAATATCCTTGGTGAACATAGATGAAAAAATTCTCAACAAATTATAGCAAAGCAAAGCTGGCAGCACATCAAAAACTTAATTCACCATAATTAAATACACTTTATTCCTGGTCTAATGGTCCAACATATGCAAATCAGTAAATGGGATTCAACACATAAGCAGAATTAAAAGCAAAAACCATATGATCATCTCAACAGTCACAGATAAAGCCTTTGATAAAGTCCAACACCCCTTCTTAATAAAAACCCTCAAGAGACTAGGCATTGAAGGAGCATACTTCCAATAATAAGAATCATCTATGACAAAAAATAGCCAACATCACATGGAATGGGCAAAAGCTGGAACCATTTTTCTTGAGAAATGGAAAGACAAGGACACTCACAATTGCCACTTCTATTCAACATAGTACTGAAAGTCCTAGCCAGAGGAATCATGCTAGATAAATAAATAAAAGGCATCAAAGTAGGAAAAGATCAAACTACCTCTCTTCACTGATGATATGAGTCTATACTTAGAAAATCCTAAAACCTCCACCAAAAGACTAGTAGAAATGATTAATGGTTTTACCAAGGTTTCAGGACACAAAATCAACGCACAAAAATCAGTAGCATTTCTATGCACTAATAATGTCCAGGCTGAAAAGTCAAAAGGAAAACACAATCCTATTACAATTTTAGTCAAAATGAAAATGAAGTACCTAGGAATACAGCTAGCAAAGGAAGTGAAAGATTCACAAGAAGAACTACAAAATATTGCTAAAATAAATGGAAAAACATTCCATGCTCATGGATTGGAAGAGTCAATATCATTAAAATGATCCTACTGCCTAAAGCATTTTAGAGATTCAATGCTTTTTCTATCAAACTACCAACATCATTCTTCAAAGAATTAGAACAAATATATATTCTAAAATTCATATGGAAACAAAGAAGAGCCTAAATAGCCAAAACAATCCTAAGCAAACAGAACAAAGCTGGAGGCACCACACTACCCAACTTTAAACTATATTATAAGCTTACCAAAATAACTTTCCTCTTAAACATAAGTTCCAATTCCATACCACATCTTTGTGAATGTGTAAAACTGAATGCTTTTAAGAGTCCCCAAGTCATCTCTTGAATGTCTTGCTGCTTGGAAATTTCTTCTATCAGATACCCTAAATCATCTCTCTCAATTTCAAAGTTCCACAGATATCTAGGGCAGGGGCAAAAAGCCACCAGTGTCTTTTCTAAAACAATGAAAGAGTGACCTTTACTGAAGTTCCCAACAAGTTTCTCATCTCCCTCTGAGACCACCTCAGCCTAGACTTCATTGTCAATATTACTATCAGCATTTTGGTCAAAACCATTCAACAAGTCTCTAGAAAGTTTCAACTATCCCACATCTTTCTGTCTTCTTCTGAGTCCTCTCGATTGTTTCAACCTTTACCTATTACCCAGTTCCAAAGTCACTTCCACATTTTGGGGTATCTTTATAGCAGCTCCACTCTCTGTGGTACAAATTTACTGTATTAATCTGCTTTCACACTGCTATGAAGAAATACCTGAGATACGGTTATTTGTAAAGAAAAGACGTTTAATTGATTCACAGTTCTGCATAACTGGAGAGGCCTCAGGAAACTTACAATCATGACATAAGGCACCTCTTCACAGGGCAGCAGAAGAGAGAATGAGTGCCAGCAAGCAGAGGAAATGCCAGATGCTTGTAAAACCATCATATCTTGTGAGAACTCATCCACTATCATGAGAGCAGCAGAGGGGAAACTGCCCCCATGATTCAATTACCTCTACCTTTGACACTTGGGGATTATTATAATTCAAGGTAAGATTTGGGTGGGAAGACAGGGTCAAATCATATCACTATGCATCTGACAAAAGTCTAATATCCAGAATCTATAAGGAACCTAAACAATTCAACAAGGAAGAAAGCAAATAACCTTATTAAAAAGTGTACAAAGGACATGAATAGATACCTCTCAAAAGAAGACATACAAGGGGATAACAAGCATGTTGAAAAATGTTCAGCATCACTCATCATCAGAGAAATGCAAATCAAAACCACAATCTCACACCAGTCAGAATGGCCACTTTGAAGTGAAAAAACAATGGATGTTGGTAAGGCTGCAGATAAAAGAGAATAGTTATACAATATTGGTGGGAATGTAAGTTTATTCAGTTACTATGGAAAACAGTTTGAAGATTTCCCAAAAAACCTTAAAACAGAACTACTACTTGATCCAGAAATCCCATTACTGGGTATATATCCAAAAGAAAATTGATCATTCCACCAAAATGTACCTAGACTTCTGTGTCCATCACAGCACTATTCACAATAGGAAAGACACGGAATAAACCTAGGTGCCCATCAATGGTTGATGGATAAAGAAAATGTGGTACATACGCAGCATGGAATACTACATGGCCACACAAAAGAATTAAATCATACCCTTTCGAGAACATGGATGGAGTTAGAAGCCATAATTCTAAGCAAACCAATGCAGAGCAGACATCCAAACATCACATGTTCTCACTTATAAGTGGGAGCCAAACATTGGGTACACATGGACATAAACACGAGAACAATAGACACTGCAGACTACTTGGGGAGAGAGAGAAAAGATGTGGGTTGAAAAACTATATATTGGGTATCATGCTCACTATCCAATATAACCATGTAACAAACCTGCACATGTATCCCCATATCTAAAATAAAAGTTGAATTTTAAAAAAAAGAAATAAAAACTCATGTGTTGGCAATGATATAGAGAAATTAGAACTCTTGTACAATGCTGGTGGTAAAATAAATCAATATGGTTATTCCCTTTAAAATTAAAAATAAAGCTACCATATGATCCAGCAATTCTACTTCTGGAGTATGTATCTAAAATTATTGAAATTAGAATTTGGAAGATATATGAGCACTTCTAGGTTCATTGCAGTACTATTCATAATAGCCAAGATGTGAAATAACCCTCACTGTCCATAGGCAGAAGAATGGAGTAAAAAAAAAAAAAAATGTGGTGTACAATGGAATACTATTCAGACTTAAAAACAAAGAAGGAAAGTCTTCAATGTGCAGCAGCATCAATGAATCTTGAGGGCATTATGCTAAGTAAAATAAGCCAGTCACTGAATGACAAATACTGCATGATCTCACTCCTGTGAGTATCCAAAATAGTCAAATTTATAGAATCTAAGAGAAGAAGAATGGTAATTACCAGGGGTTGAGAGTGGAGGGAAATATAGAAAATTAGTAGTCAATTGTCATAAATGTTCAGTTAAGCAAGATAAATAAACTCTAGAGATCTGCTGTTGTACAACATTACACCTATAGTAAAAAAATAATGTTATACACTTAAAAATTTGTTAAAATTGAATATGTTATGCCAAACGTTCTCATTAAAATAAAATAAAAAAGTAAAAGTCATTATACAGAAACAAAATAATCAGTTCCACAGCAAGTGTGCACACACACTCACCCACCCACCCCCACAACACATAAATAAACTATTTCATTCACAATACCATTTATAAGTTAAAATGTGTAGGAATAAATTTAACAAAAAAGTGCAAGATCCATATACAAAAACTATAAAATACCTGTGTAAAAGATTAAAGAAATGTAAATAAATTGAAAAATACCCTACTTATTAATCAACATGATGCTCAATATATCATCAGGCTTTGTTCTCACATTTTTTTGGATATGTAAATAGGTAGAATAATTAAAACAACCCTAATACAAATTATAAATTTGAATACAAAGAAAATTGGAAGTCTCATATTACTTGATGTTAGAACCTATTCTAAACCTATAGTATTACTGAACTAAACTTGGCACCATTTGTCTGGTGCAGCAAAGCCAAACACTAACACCAAAATATACAGAGGAAAGGCATGTGTTGCAAAGCACCAAGAAAGGAGAATGGGCAGCTAACAGCAACAATCCAAACTCTTGCTTATAAGCAAGAGTTTTTGAAGGCAAGGGCAAGGGTGTCTCCAAAGTAAGTTAAGCGCTGGGAAATTTCTTGAACTTCTTTATCTACTTTTTGGTTTCAGTCTATTTGAGGTCTACATGAGAGTGCTTGGCATTCTCCATTGAGTGGGGTCTTGGTTTCTGAAAAACAACTCGAGGATATATGTCAAGATATTATATTTAGTTTCTATAAGCAGCAAACCCCTTGTGATTCTAACCTACTTGAATGACTATTTAAACTACTATTACCTTCTTGCTTAGTAGGTTATTCATTCATTTCCCTAATTTTTGGTTGAAGGGCTAGCTAAGTGCCTGGAATTTCCCTTGAAAGGAAAAATTCAAATTTTTCTTTTTTCTCTATGCTCAGTGTGGGTGAGTGGGCAGGAGGTCCCTGCTTCATCTCAATTCTAATTAAGATATTCAATTTACCCTGTTGAAACTCCATCTTAGACATGGCAGCCAACAGGACTTTATCTATATAATGAACTTTTTGGACATAGAGGGTAGAGACAGTCACATAAAATTTTTAACTATCCATGGGTGTAAAATAGTACCTTAGGGAATTTAGGAGAGTATATATTGGAGAATTTGTGACATAAACATGAATTGCTCATGGTCCTCAGATGACAGTGAGATAGAAATGAATGTGTTGGCAAGTTCCAGCAAAATTCAGTAAATATTGATAAGACAGGAGACAGACAAATTCTTAGGCAGACAGAGATGGGTCCCCATCTCTGTGTGGGAAATCCAACATTCAAGCCAAAGACAGACTGAAGCCTGAAACCCTGACAGCCAGTTCTGGATAGAGTTTACAATCAGAGTGAGAACTTCCGTTCCCATCTCATGCACTCTCTCTCGATTGGTTCCTTCTGGATGATGCTTTTTAACTAATCAAATGGTGCTTCTTCCAAGACCACTCATGGACCAATCAGGATGCATTCCCCAATTCAAAGCCCGTAAATACCCCATACTCAGCCACACAGACAGCTACCCACTTCGGGATCCCACTCCCTGCCAAGAACTTTTTGGTAGCTCAATAAAATTCTATTCTCTCTTGCTCATTTTCTGGTGTCCGCATACCTCATTCTTCTTGGCTGCTGGACAAGAGCCCATAAACCGCTGAATGGTGGGAGCAAAAAGAGCTATAACACTCTCTCCCACTCACCAAACTATGGGAGTGAAAGAAGCCACTGGGTGCTGTTGCTTTCTGCCTGTTGAGCTGTGGACGGTGAGAGTAAATGGGCTTGTAACATTCTCTCCTGCTTGCTGAACTATGGGAGAGGAAAAGCTGCTGGAGGCCACTCTCTGCTGCTCACTGAACCACAGGTACAAAAGTCTCACTACAATATCACCATTCTATGCAATGGAATCAGTAACAATTACAATATCTGGAACAATATTCAGCTACTTTTAGCTATCTCACTGTCCATATATAGTGACTGTATTGATTTCCAATTTTTGTACTACTCCTTTTAATTTTAAGGTCTTATGGCTTTGAGTTCCTTTTTTTTTTTTTTGTATTTGCGATTTAATTTCTCAAGAAAGGACAGAAAGAAAAGTTCAGAAACATTTTACATACACTATTAGCACTTCTATAGTTAAAGTTTTTCCTGATGAAGGGAATTTCCTCTAGCCTTTATAAGCATTTACTGCAGAAGCAGGTAAAACATCAATGTTAATTATCCATTCTTCAGTGGAAGCCACAATGCTGTCACAGGATGCTTAGAGTTTCACTTCACCAGCCAGAAACCTCTGTGGCTTGTGACACCTCTGCTTGGATTTTGTTTTTTCCTGCTGCACTTGTTCTGCCCACTAGGCCTGGAAGGCTGCACTTGGCTTATGCTACCAGCCCGGATCCCACGCCTGCCAAGGGTGAGCCAGGCACAGAGCAGTGAGGGGGGTGTGAACCAAGCCAAAGACAACCTTAAGCCTGAAAACCTAACAACCAGTTCTGGATAGGGTCCACAATCAGAGTGAGAACTTCTATCCCCATCTCATGCACCCTCTCTTGATTAGTTCCTTCTGGATGATGCCTTTTAACCAATCAAATGGTTATATCTTTTGATTGGTTATATCTTTTATCCAGACCACCAAGGGGCCAAACAGCATGCATTCCCCAATTCTAAACCCATAAAACCTCTAAACTCAGCCATAAAGATGGCTACCCACTTCAGGTTCCCAGGTTGGCCACTCACTGTCGAGTTTGGGGTCTGGCCACTGCACACAGCCAGACACTCTAGCTGATGGGATTGAGTGGGCAGCTTCACACATTGTCAAAATTGCTGACTCCATGCAAGGTTGTGGCTAGACGGGGCATACCACAAATGGTTTCCACTACAGGCAACGGGGAACACAGTGACTCCTGAACGCTCAGAGGCACCAGAAACTGCAGAAACCCAAAGAGGGTGTAACAGCATGTCACAGCCCTGGGAAGCACTGAGGTCTGAACTCCCAGAAGGGCCACAGCTCTTCTCTCCTTCTCATCACCCTCAGCATTGTGAACAAGAGGCTGCATGTCAGTCTGTTTTTGTTACAGCTCTTTCAGTCCTTCCACCCACTGTGGCCCACAGCTCCTTAACTGGCCTGGCCCTAATACTGCTTCCCATTGTTTGGGGCAGCCACCCAGCACAGATGGAGAGTGGGAGGGCTATAGTGTTACAAAAGCTCTGGCTCAGGGAACCTTGAAGTCTGGGCCTCCAAAAAGGTTGCCACTTCACTCCTGCAGTTTGAGAGCATGTCACTGTCCACAGCTCAGCAAGCCAACCAAGAGGATGTTAGAGTTCCATTCGCTCTGTTTGTTTGGTGGGTCCTAAGTTCTTGTTCTGAACCCAGGAAGAATGAGGTTAGGCGAACAACTGGAGGGTGAGCAAGTCATAGAGTAGCTTCATTGAGTGACAGAACAGCTCTCAGGAGACCCAAAGTGTGTAGCTCCTTTCTGCAGGCAGCTCGTCTTGAAAAGTGTAGAAAATACCGAAAAAGGGTGGCTCCCATCCATAGGCAGGTAGTCCTGATGCATGTAGAGGAGACCCAAGGTAAGTAGCTCCTATTTGCAGGCACAAAATGTCTGAGCCTGGCTTAGCCTGGAGTTTTTATGTGCACTGACGGAAGGAAGTGAGTGCTGATTGGTCTATGGGTGGCCACAGTTGTGTCTGAAAGAAGCACCATTCATTTGGCCAAAAGTCATCAATGAAGTATTTAATCTGGGTCATGGACTCCACCTGCCAGTTCCAGGCTCAGGCCATCCCTGGCTTGAAGGTGAGGTCTCACTAGGGACCCATACCTTCCTGTCAAAGAATCTGTCTGACTCCTGCCACTATTAACATGCCCTCCGTGGCACCCAGGCTGTCTGTACTGCGGGGAAAATGCAGGCCCACGCTGAACCATCCTTAGCCCCTTGGTCTTCCTTCTGTGCTTGTTGTTGTCCAAAGTCCAGAGGGGACTGAGGCTGCAGGGGGCTGGCATGTCAGCCCCGTGCTGAGTGTGTACACACCTGGCAGTGTTGCAACAGCAACCAGGCTTAGCCACAGCTTTGTTCTGCACTGGAGCACTTGCAGGGAATGGGGAGAGGCCAGGGAGCAGGAGCAGGTGCTTCCAAGCCTGAGGGTTCAGGGGCTTCCTGCATCCCTGAGAGCACAGGGATTTCTGGGTTTTGAGGCACGACTGGATGGCAACAGCTGTGCCTGGGAGCACAGGCTTTCATTCTACCAACTCAGTAAGAGGTGGGGCTTCCACTGGGATCACCTGTTCCTGACCCCTGCCAGATCCACAGAGCATGCAGCCCTGGCCGTGCTTCCTCCGCTGCTGCAGCTGGCATCCTCACAGTGGCCACCCCAGATGGCTACTGTGCCATCAATATTGTATTGGATTAGCCCGATGAACCCCACATACAGTCTGACATCACTTTCTTTTTCAACTGCAATGCCTACTCAAAACCAACAAGTTGAATTCAGGAGTCTGCTCCCCTGATGTGACCAGGCACAAGATAATTTGGGCACCTGCTCCTGATAAAACTATAAAAGATTGAGTTAATTATCTTCTCAACATTTTCCAGAATATTAAAAAACTACTGTATAAGCTTCAGTTATTTAAGAGACAGAGAAATTTCAGATCTGTCTAAACACCTTTCTCCTTGAAACTTCTGAGACTAGGGAACAAGAGAATGTGGGATCAAAGAGCATGGAGAGAGACTTTACAGATTCAAGCAATTTACTTTTGACCATAATTAGTGAAGTAGTAACTCAACCAATAATCTTCCTATATTTCCAGCATCCCTCTCCTCTCTCCAACTCCAATGATGCTCTATATATCCAGAAGTGAGGTTATCATGGTTGACCCAATGAAAGTTTTAGGACGTTCTAGAATCAGCAGTTTTAGATGTCTTGTACTCTAGCTGGCACCTTTGGTTTTGAGTACTTTGCTTTCTCACTCTTGCACAATGGTATATTTCTTAAAAGAGCTCACCTTATCCTGGTTCATCTGCTGCTCTTTGCCAATATAAGAGCTCTAATTCTTGGCCAGAGACGGTGGCTCACGCCTGTAATCCCAGCACTGTGGGAGGCTGAGGGGGGCGGATCATGAGGTCAGGCTAACACAGTGAAACTCTGCCTCTACTGAAAAAAAAATACAACAACAACAACAAAAAAATACAAAAAAAAAAAAAAAATTAGCCCGTCGTGGTGGCGGGCGCCTGTAGACCCAGCTACTCGGGAGGCTGAGGGAGGAGAATGGCGTGAACTTGGGAGGCGGAGCTTGCAGTGAGCGGAGATGGCGCCACTGCACTCCAGCCTGGGTGACAGTGTGAAACTCTGGCTCAAAAAAAAAAAAAAAAAAACTCTAATTCTCATCTGGCTATAACATAAAAGTAAGGGAAGTTTCTGAGTCTGTAATGATTTATCTAGATTAATCTAGATCTTTTTTGTTGAAACTGTTTTCCAGATTATCATTTTTATTAGCATTTTAAATCAAATTCAGGGCAAAAAAGCCCCAATACTATTCAATGCTTTATCTATGTTTTTTTCCATAAAGTTATCTGTCACAAGGATATCTTCCTGCAAAAGGCATTTTTAAAATAATTTCAATTTTTATATTTTGGATTCAGAGGATACATGTGAAGTTTGCTACATGGGTATACTGTGTGATGCAGAGGTTTGGGATATGAATGATCCTGTCACCCAGATATTGAGCACAGTTCTCAATAGTTAGTTTTTTCAAACTTTCCCTCCCTCCTTTCCTCCCCACCCTAGTAATCCCCAATATCTATTTGTCATCTTCATGTCATGAGTACCCAATATTTAGCTCCCACTTATAAGTGAAAACACGTAGTATTTGGTGTTCTGTTCCTCTATTAATTCACTGAGGATAATGGATGGTCTCCAGATGCATGTATACTCTTGCAAAGGATGAGTTTTTGTTTTCTTACTACTGTTTACTACTTTTTGGTGTGTATGTACCACATTTCTTTATCCAGTATGCCATTGATGGGCACCTAGGTTGATTCCATATTTTTGCTACTATGAATAGTGCTGGGATAAAAACACACGTGCATGTGTCTTTTGGTAGAATGAACTATTTTATTTTAGATATACACCCAGTATTGGGATTGCTAGGTCAAATCTCCAAACTGCTTTCCACAGTTTGGAGATTTCTTAAATAACTTAAAATAGCTGAACCAATTTATACTTCCACCAGTAGAGTGTAAACATTTCCTTTTATCTGCAGTCTCTGCATTCTCTGTTGTTTTTGGACTTTGCAATAATAGCCATTCTCACTGGTGTGAAATGGTATCTCATTGTGATTTTGATTTGCATTTCTCTGATGATGAGTGATGCTGAGCATTTTTCCACATGTTTGTTGCCCACTTATGTGTCTTCTTTTTGGAAGTGTCTATTTATATATTTTACCCACTTTTAAATGATGTTATCTGGTTTTTTGCTTGTTGAATTGTTTGACTCTATAGATTATGGATATTAAACCTTTGTTAGACGCATAGTTTGCAAACATTTTCTACCATCTGTAGGTTGTTTACTCTCTTGATAATTTATTTTGCTGTGCAGAAGCTTTTTAGTTTAAGTCTCACTTGTCAAATTTTGTTTTTTTAAAATTGCATTTATTTATTTATTTTATTTTTGTTATTGTTTTGAGGCAGGGTCTCACTCTGTTGACCGGGATGGAGTGCAACCTCCCAGGCTCAGGCAATCCTCCCACCTCAGCCTCCCAGGTAGCTGAGACTACAGGCACACGTCACTACAACTGGCTATTACACACACACACACACACACACACACACACACATATATAGTAGTTATGTGGTCTCATTGTATTTCCCAGGCTCGAATTCCTGGGTTCAATTGATCTTCCCATCTCGGCCTCCCAATGTGCTAAGATTACAGGCATGAGCTATCATGCCTGGCCTGCAATAGCTTTTGAGTACTCATCTATAAATTCTTTCCCAGGGAAGAGGCAAAATTCTTTCTAGTAGTCAGCACACACTAAAAACGACTCAGATCTCTAGCTATCAGTTTTGAAGGTTTTTAACCATATGTGATGAACTGTAACAGGGGTTGACCTATTATATCTTTCAAATATTGCTTCATTCTTCATAAACATTGCTCTCTCTGACACCTCATCTGCAAAGCAACCTAGTTAAAGTTCTAGTGATTTACCTAGTTTCTGCATATGGTAGTCACATATTTCTTTCTTTTAATACTTCATATAAGTGTGTGTCTTTGTAACTGGCATCTAAAAGAGATGGAATCTTGCCCGTTCAGGACAACTTCTTATAAAATTCTATTTATTATAATGGGGTCAACCTGAGACATTCCACAGATCGGTGAAAAAAAAATGCCCAAATCTAGAACAGTTTTAGTAACACTCATGACATTTGTGCAGCTGTTTTTGAACCTATATCCCAGCACTCTCCTTATAACCTCTGAATTCCTTGTCATTATTATGCAATAAAATGGAGATTCACTTATTGCCTAGGTAACGATATAATTAGTTCAATAGATTGCTACTGATTCTCATAGAATTCTCCCAAATCTCATTAATTAGTCCATGAGGACTTCATCCTCCCACTCCTCGAAAGCCATGTTTTTTTCAACATTCTATCTATGCATAGATTGTGTGGTTGTGCTGTGTCCTCCCCAAAGTCACTGACCAAGGTGTGGGAATTAGAGAATGAAATGTAACCAGTGCTACTACTCAAGGCACATCCTGGGAGGCTGCATGGTCCTGGAGAAAGGCACATCTGTTTGTGATTGCTCTACTTGGAGGGGCATTTATTTTCAGTTACTTATTCGCAGGGTATAAGAAAGAGTCTCCATTTTTGATGTGCTGGTACAAGGCCCTGCTAACAGAGAACCTTCGCTTCAACCCCACACCCTAGCCATCATAAAACCCCCACATCATTCTGATTTCCGGGCTCTCTCAATCCATTTTTAGTTGTGCCTGGGAGATACTATACTCTTCCCGGAAGCCTCATTGTGTGAGTTTTAATGAATATGTTCTCATTCTAGTGGGGCATATATGGTGTCATAAGTCTCAATATGCAAACCAAATTTTGGGTAAAGGTTCATTTTGTTTCTGCAAAGTGTTCACAACAGAGGGGGAGCTTTTCTTCATTTCCCACAAATGCCCAGTATGTATGCTGCAAATATATTGTGTGGTTGTTCAAGAGACAATGACTGCGAGAAGTAGAAGCAGAAAATTACAAAAAGGACACAGAAGAGTAGGCAAGAGCAGCAGAAGGTAAAAGCAAGTGTAACTTAAGACA
Organism: Papio anubis; assembly: GCF_008728515.1. Classification (NCBI taxonomy): domain Eukaryota; kingdom Metazoa; phylum Chordata; class Mammalia; order Primates; family Cercopithecidae; genus Papio; species Papio anubis. The sequence goes on from NC_044978.1 coordinate 58,679,194, forward strand.
AGAAACCTGTGTTGAGCAAAGAAAGAATCCAGCAATGCTTGCAATACAGGAGTTGTGACAGGTGTAGTGGTTGTTCTGACTGTTGCCAGAGAGAAATTATCACTCACTCTCACATGTCCCTGTAGTGAACAGAAGACATTGAAATCAAGGGGAGGTGAAGCTGATACCACTGATTATGTTGTCGCCATGAGGATTCGTAAGTTTTTCTGAAGACTTTTCCAGAATTTGGTCAGGTGTAAACTATTATATGACTATAAAACTTTTTAGACGTTTTAAGTATTAGACTTAAATGCATTTTTTCCAGTTTTCAGTCTAAGCCCTAAAGGTATGTAATGAGGATTTTTATTTTACCTTTTACTAGATATTTTTTTTTCCTTATTGCATATCTTTCTATTAAAGAATAAATCTTGTTAAAAGACTGACATAAAAGCCTGTAGGTTTTATTGTAGAAGCAAATTTATTTTCTGGTTCATTTAATGATAATCAAATTATAGGAACAGTTAAAAAGTGAAAGTCAAGTCATTCAATCTAGCACAACCCAGGCAGCCACAATCGTGACCTGAGGATACAAATTACTTCTCTTGAAGCTATTGTATGAAGTATCCCTTTCTTTTAGAGATGAAATTGTATTTGTACAAACGAACTTTTAAAAAACCGATCTTCATCCATATATAGATGAAAGAGTTAGATTATTTAGATAAATCAATGAAAGTTAAATGTAATGTTTGGCACTTTATAAACAAAATGACTAAATATTCATTTTTCAACTAGGCAGTGTATTATACGTGTAACCAATGTCTTTTCTATCAGTGGCTATCTACCAATTTTTCATATACCTGAATAGAAATTGGTAATTTTCTACATTTCATAATCATGAGATAACAATTTTAAAACATTCAAAGCTGTGACATTTGTGTACCTCTCACTGGAACAGTAAAATTATATTCTAATAAATATAAAGATGTATATGTATACTTCTCTTAGTCAAAGTTAGTTGTGCTTTAATTTCCATATTAGTTTTCAACTTAGTTTAGTCATCTATTATGCTCAATGAATGCTGTTATTATTGTGTAGTATGTTGTAAGGTTGTGTGTGTGTGTGTGTGTGTGTGTGTGTGTGTGTGTGTGAAGGAGTCTCACTCTGTTGCCCAGACTGGATTGCAGTGCCACGATCTTGGCTCACTACAACCTCCGCCTCCCAGAATCAAACAATTCTCCTGTCTCAGCCACTCAAGTAGCTGGGATTACAGGTGCCTGCCACCATGACTGGGCAATTTTTGTATTTTTAGTAGAGACAGAGTTTCATCAAGTTGGCCAGGCTGGTCATGAACTCCTGACCTTAAGTGATCCACCCACCTTGACCTCCCAAAATGCTGGAATTACACTGTGCCCAGCCTGTTATAGTATTTTTTTTTTTTTAATTAGTCTCATCTGTGGCTTGCAATAATCATTATCCTCATCATCATCATCATCATCATCACCACCATCACTTGCAGGTAAAAAAGTATTTTATATAGAAAATATTGCTAGTTTAAGATTACCAGACCAGACATCAAAATATATGATTTCTAGTCAGGTACAAACCTTTCTATAATGTATACTGTAGGTAAAGAGTAAAAATCTCCCACAGTATATAGAAAAATTGGGGTGGGAATTATCTGCCCTAGATAACTATTATGTGCTATTTGTATTGATACTCTTTCTTTATTGGCTTTCCATCTAGTAATTGCTACATTTTGTAACATGAACCTAACTTTAAAAGAGATGCTTTACATGCATACTATTTAAATATATTTACATCAGAAGATGCATGCTTTATTACACTTAGCTATTTGCAATTCAGCACTATATCCTGCAATATATTAATGATAAGTTTTAAAAGTTGGCAGAGGCAATAATGGATAGAATGTTGAATATAATAAGTGGCCTCTCTCTGAATGATTTAAATCAATACCGACAATCAAGAGAAAGAAATTGCAATGAGAAGTTCTTTGAATTTTATAACTTGGCCTAAAACAATAGATTTAAACAAGATTCAATGACTGATAATAAAAAAGAATCACTCTTCATATAAAATTTATAAATGTATATGGAAATTTATAGCCTATTATATTTTATTGCATTGAATTTTTTTCCTCTTACATTTGTGATTTATGAAAAATCCTTCAGCTTAAAATTAAAACCATTACATCTATTTAGTAAGAACATTTCTATGAACCCAGTCATCTCAATTATTACGTGAAAGCTAGAAACTGATACCTTAATTTGTTTTTTGTAGTTGAATTACTTCTTTTGTTTTCAGTTACCTTTCCTGGATGGAGGATGGGTGGAGAACTCAACATTCCTAGATCTGGTTGATCATATTTTCAATTCAGGTGCGTGTTATCGAACTCTGTTAGAAACAACAGAATGTTCCATCACTCTTCTCTCCTTCAGGTTAGCCTCCCTTCCCCCATGGTCTCTAACACAGCAAGTTTAAGTCTTTTGGGAATTTAGGGTAGAAACAAATGCTAATTTTACAAATATACCTTAAGAACTGTGAAATATAGCGTATACGCAATGAAATAAAAATAACTTCTTGAAAGTTTTAATTCATTTTTAGATATCAGAAATATAATTTTAATAATATACAGTTTTTTTAAATATGTTTATTCAAGTGTTTCTGATTTTCTGATTTTTCCCCTTCTAATTATTTTAATTTCATCTTTTCGGTCCATTTCTACAGATATACCATGTTATGTCTTCTCTATGTTACTGTTACTTTCCAAAGACATTGTCCTCTACAAATTGTTCTTCTTGCAACCTAGGTCTTTGTAGCAATTATATTTCAAAAAAAATAGTGAATATAATTCTAGATCATCTGCATTTTATGTCTGCAGCATTTCCTCTGAGGCACAGTAAAAGGGTATGTCTGCATCATTATAACTTAAAATGATGAATGATAAATCTTTTTATTTCAGGTGTTGCACAACAGAGCTTTCTGAGAAATCATTTGTTTTTCATTCATCAAAAATTTGTTTTATTTACAAAGGATAATACATACTCCATCATTACATTTTGGCCTGAAAGGATGGTTTATATATTCTACTCTAGCACTATTTAGTGTGATGGCAAAAAAGTAATATTTCAGGACACCTAAGATTGTTAAAGCTGTTTATCTACAATTATATTTTATTTAGACATGAATAAGTAAAAAGTATATGATTTATATGTAAACTGGTGAGTTCAAGAATAGTATTTATTTATAGTGACTATAATTAAAATAATTGCTACAGGTGGATTTACTTGGTTAAAATACCCATGCTTTACTACTTAATATAAACAATCAATTTTCAATCAAGTAGGACTATTTGCTTAAAGGTGCATTTCTTCTAAACACTATCCAGTAATAATAATAATTTTAACAACTATTCTAATCATGAATCAGCCACCAGGCTAAGCATCATGCATGTATTATAACTTCTTTTATTTTTATAGTCATCTGACATACCGACTACTACTCGCCCTATTTTTCCCAAGGGACAACTGAAGCTGAAAGAAGTGATGTAACTTTCTTAAAGTCACACAACTGAAATGGTTAAAAAGCTTATTCATGGTATGTTTAATACCATTAATATCTAACTCTCACATTCTACATACACATCTGAATCTTACCATTTAAACTAAGAATTCCATTTTATGATTTTGAGCACTGTTTATATGTTAATTTATCCTTTTAAAAACACATACACATATATAGCTTAATTTTAATTGTATTTCTGATCTTTAAAAATATTTAAATAGTAAATTGATTAATTCTTATTTTATTCTTTTTTACCAATAAAGTATATAAATATTAAACAATATTATTTTATGTATATTTTGTTTTCTCAATTGTTTAAACTATTTAAAATATGTTTTCGCCTACATAACTGTGAGATAAAACACAGTGATGTAGAAGCATTGCAGCATTAAAGAGATATCATGATAATAGTTTCTTCCTCACTTATCCATAAGGCCAAAATTTGAATGTAAAGCAATATTGATATTAAAAACATCTTTTGAGATATCAGTTAATCAACATTGAAAACATCTTTTGAGATATTATCACCTATTCTGGTACTATATGAAACAAAGATCATAAAGTGAATATCATATGGTTTCTCAGAAATAAACAGCTATATACAAATTATATTTAGTATCGCAGTGTATATTCTTTAAAATTATCATTCCATTAGATAATTTTATTTTCATTAATTTGAAATATCTAGCTTCTTCATTGTGGAAATTTTCTGGGAATATTGATTGTAATGCCATTTTAAAATAAAAGTTTAAATTCTATTTACATATACCTTGGTACATATTTGTTGGTTTTAAATCAGACACTACTAATCTTTTGACCCACTCTCCAGCCCAAGTAACTACATTATTTTTTATTTAATTGTGAATCATTTTCTGTATTTCCCCAGCATTATTTTTACAAGCTCTCAGAAATAAAATGTATGTTATTAAGTTCTTATATCACTTTCTTCCTTTGACCCTGCCACACTTCTCATTCATCATGCATTCATTTATTCCTTTAGAGCTTTATGAGTGCAATATAAGTGCCAAACACTGTACTGGGAACTAGTAAGACAAAGAGTAATAAGACACACTCCTTCCCTTAATAATTATAAGTTTCTGAAGAAGACAGACTTAGCAAGTAATAAGTGAAAAGAATTTGAAATTTACTGAAATACAAGCATGTACAAAATTCTACTATATCACAGAAAACATTTCTATGTGTAGAGAAATCAGGAAATGTTTCCAAAATAAGTAACATTTTAGTGAGATCTGAACAATTTTCCAGGTGAAGAAGAGGAAAGACATTTCAAGCAAAATAAACAGTAGGTACACATGTAGGGATGAAACCCTGCTCCTTACTGGAAATATGAAATAGTATCTCAGTATAGGAATGAAGGAAACAAGAGAAAATATATACAGATGCCTAAACAGTAAACACTATGCATGAGACACTCAATTATTTAAATAGATTTTATAGTATTGTTAATAATAAACTGCTTAGATAGTATAAGGTGAAAATAATTAGCATAATTAGGAAAAATATAGAGAGGAATAAGAATTGTTATATAGCTATTACAGTAGTTCAGGTAAGAGATGATGAAGCCTAATTTAATACTTTATCAATGCATATAAATAAAGTGAGTAGAATCTAATGATAATGAAGTGACCAATTTTACAACATTTAGTGACCAATTAATAAGATGATGAGACAGAAATAAAGAATAAAAATGAGTAATACACTATCTTGAGCTAAAATAACCCTAAATTTAGTTTGGCATATCAAATAATGAAGTCACTTGAGATGGAAAACTCAGTAACTCAGAAAATTAAAACACTAGCTAAGATTTGTACATCATCAGTTTTACAGTTATTTGGAGCTTTCAGATGTTTGAGAATGTGAATTTGTCAATTTGGAGTGATTTTTAGGTTTTAATACCCACTAATTTATTCTTTAATAAATAGTTACTGAGTGCTTACTATACGTGCTAAATTCAGTGATAAATAAGACGGATAGAAAAATGAGATAGATTAGCTACTTTCCATCTGGTAGCTTATATTCTATCTGGAGGGGAAATGAATAATACATAAAGAAGCAAGCAAAGTAATTTCAGACATAGAGATATGCATTTAGAAAAAAGGGAAATTTTCAATATGGTGGAATATGAAAAAAACACAATGATAGGAAGAATTTATTTCAGGCTGGTCTCTCTGTGGAGGTGGCATTCATGCTGAGACCAAAATGACAGACATGAAGGGAAGCACCTTCCAGGACAATTAAGGGCAAATTAAAATATCCTTGCTAATTCAAGAAAATAAAGAACTGTATAGTAAGATGGGTATAATTGTCTTGTGATGTGCAGCCTCGGAACAGTTGCTTTAGTTCGGGTTCCCAGGAAACAGGGATTAGAATTCAGGACTCTACTGGGGAGCTGATCTCAAGTACAGCATCTAAAAGGGAGTGAAACAAGTAGAATTGTGTACAGAGAGAATCTTTATGAATCTTTCAAGAAGATTTTGTCTAAATCTGATTTATAGTTTTAAGAAAGTTGCCCCTGCTACTGTGTTTAGGAATTGAAGGAAGAATTTATGTGGAATATGGAAGATGAATGAGAAGTTGAATATTTGAGTAATCCAGTTGATTTGAGTGATGACAATGGTTAAGTCAAGGGTAACAGGAGTAGACAGACAACAATAGAAGCTAAGACTACGGGTTGGAGAATTTGTAAAGGCAAGGAAGCTAAGGTTGGATTTCTAAAGAATAATATTACTCAAAGCAAAACAGAAGTAATAAAAAATAAAAAGACACTAAGAGCTACAAAGTAAACTAGGGCAGAATGGTGAGAGAGTGGAATCATGTAACTACAAGAAGTTTTGTGTTTCAACAAAGAGAAAACGATTGACCGTTATCAAATGCCATAGAGAAATCTAACAAGATAAAAGACAGGATTTTCCACTTGATTAGTTTATCTATGCTAGACTCACGTGTGTGATGGGATGGAACACACTGTAATTGACAGAAAAGGAAAAGGGAGGTGAGGAAAGGAGTAGCACAAAGTAACTGACTAGCTGTAGGTAAACAAAGGAAAGTGTTTTATTTTATTTACTTTTTTAAAGTGGCATAAAGTGTAGTAAGGAATTTTTTAGTTTGTTTTCATAGGTTTGTTTATAAAGAGAAAGTTATCAAAGTGGATTTTAGAAGCACACACAGACATAAATATATACACCAAAAAACCAGTACACAAAGTTGATAAAGGACAGGTTGAAGACAAAAGAATATGTTTCTATAATCAATCCTCCATCACAAATGTTAGCTTTGCTTAGATATATGTGGAGGTAGAAAGGGCTGTAAGTAAAAAAGCTCAAATCAAATTAATTCCATTTCCATGGGGAACTGTAAGACAAAATTGAAAGGGAAAAACGCATTATGAAATGGTTACATCATGACATAACTTGCAGATGGAATTTTCAAAAATATTAATGTGCACATTAAAGATGATTTCAGTTACCTTACACTAAGATTTACAATAAAACATCTTTATAAAACACTCAACTACAAATGAACTCAAAGTTGTGACCCTTACTCTGAAAGTACTTGGTAGCAGAGAGACAGTGCAGACAAAACCTGCGTTTACATACATCAGCTGCCTTGGTTCTTTACTTATTAAACTATTTGAGACATTTAAAAAATTAGTCAAAATTTGCATTTTTTGTCTATGGAGCCTCATTTTTCTATTGCTTGATTACTTTCTCAGTAGTCAACATTGGTTTTCCATGGTCATAACACAAATAAACTGAGTAAGAAATAAGAGCTTCTACATGTAACTGTTCATCTGTAATTACCATAGTCGTTGTACAATTGCATAATTGGTATTTAGGATAAATAGTAAGATCAATATATGCTTACCCGACTTGGAGTAGTATCCCCAGCTCAAAAAATAGAATTATATCATATTTGTGAATTCCATTTAAATACCTAAAAGTTTACTTATAATAAGAGATATGTACTCATTTTAGTATGGTGTTTTAGTTTGTAATTTTTTAATAGAATCACATTTTTTTCTCAGCCATATAGCATATTAAAATACAAATCATGAATTGTTATAAAAAAGAAAGTTTATTTAAAATAGCTTATGCAAAAACTATATTCATCTAGTTTGGCTTTTATAGCCTGGGTAAGCTATCAGTCATGACTGAAAATTTAACTATTTTTCTTCCAATCATTTCTGAGGTTTAAAAACAATTTATATTGTATAATTTATAACATAAAGACTACCACATTCTAAAAGTTTCTTTAACATCAGATATAAAATGCATGGAAGAATGACAGAAAGACCATTACGAATTCTATTTTGGGTATTATAATGGAGATAATATGCTGCAATTTAGTTTAATGAGTTGCAATTAAGAAACTGTTTCAAGAGTTGCATGTGATTTCTTTTAATTATTAGTTATTAGTTGTTCCTGCATAAGTATATTTAAAACTCACATTATTTTAACTGTAGTAAAGGAAAAAATCTTCCATATATTAATATTTCTCATGTACTGTAGATCATCAAAATTTAAAAAGGAAATACAGTACTTTTTAACTTCTGGCACTTATCAGAAAATCATTTTTAGGAGGGCTATTACTTGTGAAATGGGAAGAACACATACCTATGTATGCAATTTGGGCATATTTTGATAAAAATCAAAGGACTTAATAATGAATATTTATCTGTCCAAAAAGTACTGCCATATTGCATAACTAATCGAATATTTAAGATAACTGATTAAATACGTGACTTATTCTATTATTTGGCCAGGGCTGCCATAACAGAACACCACAGACTGGGTGGCTTACACAGCAAAAAAAAAAATCTATTTTCTCACAACTCTGGAAGCCACAAATCTAAAATCAAGAGACTAGAAAATGTGTTTCTGGTAAATCCTCTATTGCTGGCTTGCAAATAGCCTTTCCTCTGCTAGTGCAGGTGGAGGGAAGAGGATATTTCTTTTTTATAAGGACAAGAGTCCTATTGGATTATTGCCCCACCTTTATGACCTCATTTAGTCTTAACTACCTCTTTAAAAGCCCTATTTCCCAATACAATCACACTAGGGATTACGGCTTTAACATATGAATGTTGGGAGTTGCGGGGGAGATACTCTTCAGTTTATAACACTATGCTAAATAATCTTTCAGTTTTAGAATGAGAAAATATTCTAAGACATTGCAACAATCAAAATAGATATTTCATTTTATCTTAGAGAAAGATGAAAATTCACTGAAATTTGTTTTGACTTTGGAATTTCTAAAAGAAAACATTTTCTACCCTGATTCTGTAGTACACATGCCAGATTGCTTTGAAAAGTTTGAAAATATAGAAAATACAAAAGCAGTACTACTATATTTCATTTTCTGTTTAGATGTATACAAATCATGAATTAACCAATTACAAAGAGAATATAAAGTTTTGCAAAATGTGGAAATATCTTAAAGTTTGAATGACTAAAAATAAGATCTTGATTAATCCTCATATGAAAAACTATGTGTAATTTCATAACTAAGAGTAGTTTGGTCACAGATATTACTAAGAAATATGAAATGCCACAATAAAGTATTCAATATTCTTAATATTGTAAATATATGTATATATTATTGTCAATCACATTATATTTATAGTATGAATAACATATGTTATACAGAAATACTTAAAAATTCACTAGGCAAATTATCATATGACATCTTTTTTCCCTTACATGCATCTTCATTACGTGAAAAATTGTGTAAATAGCTGTTAAAATTCTTTCCCCAAAGCTCTACTTGTTTATTGCAGCGTCATCAGCACATAATATTCATGTTATGCATAGTGGGAATTCAGTGAAAAGATAGATGAACACCTGTTTTTATTAAAAGTTTAATTAGAAGATCATAACATTTTTATATGTATATTCTAGACCCTTTTAGGAATTATTTATTGCACTTTGCATGTTCCTTGATTTTTTTCAACTGAGCATTATGTAAAATTTGAGGTGAAAGTACTTGCCCAAGAGACTGTGGGAGGGCCTCACCTAGTAATAGCAGGACAAGCCCGTCAGACACAGCTCCATATCCTAGGATTTCTCCGGAAAGCGAAAATTCATATTTACTTCCCTTCCCATTTTCTGACTGAGATTTTCAAGTATTTTGTTCACCTTTTGTTTATAATTACCATTTGAGTTAAGCAGTATGTTTGGATGAGTTTTATTCTATCAAGACAGGAAACAAACGATGCCATGACACATGACTTTGCTTAATGTCATGTATACCAACATAATTGGCTCATCTATAACATTTTCTGGTTCCTCAGGACTTATGTCATGAGAAATATATTTGGATAAAAACGTGTACAACAAGCAGCTCTCAAACGCTTTCATGAATTAAGGCTTGAGAAGAATAATGGAAATGGAAATATGGAAGAAGAATAATCTGCTGAACATAATAGAATAATATTAAATTAGGCCTTTGGGGCTATATAATATTCAATTTAAGCAAAAACAGCCTTAAGCAAATTGTTCTTTAGGATAGAGAAAAATTCAGGGTAGTCCACTGCATAAACTAACGTCAGAAATTCAGAATCTGAAGGGGACAGGGGCTTTCTCAATGATAAAACGTCATAATACTTCTAATAATATGTAATTTCTTGATTTACTTCATTCTCAAAATATGAAAAATATTCAAATGGTAAACAGATTGAATTAGGGAGAAATACAAATAAAAAGCAAGACGACGCATTTTACACTGAATGAAATAATCAGGTTTGCTACATCAAGTATATAAACATCGGCCGGGCATGGTGGCTCACGCCTGTAATTCCAGCACTTTGGGAGGCCGAGGCGGGCGGATCACAAGGTCAGGAAATCGAAACCACCCTGACTAATACAGTGAAACACTGTCTCTACTAAAAATACAAAAAATTAGCCAGACATGGTGACACACACCTGTGATCCCAGCTACTCGGGAGGCTGAGGTAAGAGAATCGCTTGAACCCGGGAGGTGGAGGTTGCAGTCAGCCAAGATCATACCACTGCACTCCAGCCTGGGAGACAGAGCAAGATTCCAACTCAAAAAAAAAAAAAAAAAAAAAAAAGTCTATGAACATCATGGTAAATTATCTGCAAACTAAAAACACAAAAACAAAAACAAAAATACCCAAAACCAACAATGGTTTTTGTTTTTCACTTCATGCATTAGACCAACAATAAAGGTACGAACCAATAGCTGCATTTTATGTTAGTTGTGATGGGAGCAAAGAAATAACACAATCAGGTTTCAGTTTTTAAGAGATTCACTCTGGCTGCTGTGGGAGAATCAACTCACAGAAGTTGGTGGTAAAATAATTCAAAGCACATAATGAGTTAGGAAGCTAAGTAATTCTCCAGGGGAGACTGAATGTTTCCTTGGAATAGGATGTTACTGACAGAGGTAAAAGTGGGGAGGAAGTGCATATTTGGTCTGTATTTTAACATCAAACCATCAGTATTTTCTGATAGTTGATGCAAAACATAAGCGAAAATATGAGTTAAGTTCATGCCTTTTCAAAGGAATAACTGGATGAAGAGAAGGGCCATTTACTTAAATAGGGAATTCTGGTGAGGAGTAGATTTTGGAGAAAAAAATCAAGATTATTTCATAGTGAATTACGTTGGAGGTGCCTTTTGGGAGTTCTAGTCAACTAAACAGTGAGTCAGTGAGTTTATAATACATGGTAAAGCTGACAGACATGTATTATTACAGTTCTTAAGAGTAATTATTGCAAATGCGGATTTAAAAAATTAGTTCTAAACACAGCTATAGGAAAGCAAACATTTGGTTATAAAGAAAGAAAAAAGCCAGCAAAAGAACATTTTGATGTGCAATAAGAATTGGTGTAATATATTCATTCACTCTATAAATGTGGATACTATGGGGTTTGTATTATTAACTCTTGGTAATTCAAATACAGGCAGGACTGATCAAGAATCTTCCCTTAGATTTCACAGTATAGTGATAAAGATGAATATTTATTATATTCATTGATGAAAACATATAGGGCTCTAAAATAACCAATAATAGAACAGTTCTTCCCTGGGTGAAAGATGAAGATCTTGCTGAGGAAATAAATTTGGAGTTGATCAGTTCGTATAGGAAGAGTAAGGGGGAGGTAGAATTTCTGGGAGGATTTCATGGAGCAAAGCAAGAGTTTATTTATCACCCACAGAATTAGAAAAGTTCGAGTATAAAGTAGAATTTCTTGATACTGAATAAGGTAGAAGTATTTTAGCAGCATGTAACTAGTTTTGCTAAAATGATCTGCATTGTAACTAGGTGGTAAAGTGTCTGAAGACAGTTTCACAGGAGAGGGAATCAGAGCATTTGATAAATGTGGAAGAAGAATGCCAGTGGAAAGGTTATTGCTGCAGTTTTGCCTGAAGTGCAACATGTTCCTTACTTCCTTATGGGTGAAAATGTAATGCTTGTTTTCGTTCTCGTTGCAGAGTTAAAACTCAGAATATGATGACAGGGGCCCCTTAATATTTCTTTTTAAAAGTGTATTCCCTGGGTCCTTGAAATGCTGCTATAAAATTACTAATTAATATTTGGCAAGGAATTTGTAAAAGTGTGTATTCCCAGACATGTCATAAAACACCTTGGTTGGAATGTAAAATCAAGGCTACAGTATGCCTATTAAAAGGATTTATAACTATATTTTAACTTAGAGTGGAGATGGAAAGAACACCAGACAACTGTTAAGAGGTTGAAAGTCGGAAACACGCTCTACTATTTATCAAAAAGAAAGCACTAGGGATATAGAATTTATTTTAAGCTGCTTAAAGATGTTAAAGAATTAAACAAGCTTGGAAATGATATTTTGAAACTGGACCATACTTTGTAATTCAATGAATAATCTAATATGATGAAACTCTATTTGCAATAGGGATGACTATTTATGAAACAATGATAGCATTATATTTGGTAATTTTAATATTACACTAAATTTGGAAGGAGGGAAGTTTCCAAACAAACAAACAAACAAACAAAAAACAAAACAAAACAAACACACAGAAGCACTCATTACTATCAGGATAGACACATACAGCCTGAAGCCTCAGTATGTAATCTAAATGTCAGTTTTCAACTTCAATGATTACTTATAAATTAAAGTGCTTGGTATAGGAATAAAAATATTTATTACAAAACAAGGCAACAAATATATAACAAAATTTTACCTGGGAATTTGTCATCTATGGCAGGGGTCCCTAGCCCCCAGGCCACCATAGCCTGTTAGGAACTGGGCCTCACAGCAGGATGTGAGTGGCGGGTGAGGGAGTATTACTGCCTGATCACCACCTCCTGTCAGATCAATGGTGGCATTAGATTCTCATAGGAGTGAGAACCGTATTGTGAACTGTGCATGCAAGGAATCTAGGCTGCACATTCCGTATGAGAATCTAATGCCTGATGATCTGAGGTGGAACCATTTCATCCTGAACACCCTCCCTGGCTGCTCGGCCATGGAAAAATTGTTTTCCATGAAACTGGTCCCTGGTGCCAAAAAGGTTGGGAACTGCTGATCTATAGGATTGAGAATGTTACCGTAAATGTTTAAGTAGAATTAAATTATATGTGTTTCTATGTACACAAAATAAAAATATACATTTTGTTTAAATTTTGTGCAAGTTTTATTTCTGCCAACTAAAATATCACATTCATCCAGAATTTAAGTTATCAGATGTAAATGGTTATCATAAATTGGATAGAATGGAGACTTTAATTCCATAACTAAGTAGAAAAGTGTCACTTTGCAAGGAATTTCCTAGTTCATGGTCATGATCTTCTAAGTGTGAAGGAATTCTCATAATGTTGCTACTACCAATACTACTAACACTATTACCATTACCATTACTGCTGCTACCACCACTACTATCACTGATACTATTTTTACCCTAGTAAAGTAGTAATTACAACAGCAAACATTGCTGAATGTTTGCAGTGTCTTCAGTACCGTGCTGAACATTTACAAAATGTTGTCTAAATTATTTTTCATCTTAATCATAGCAGGTAGGTGTTATTATTACCCTCATTGTACATCTAATGAAATGTACTCAATTTCATATAGTTAGTGAAGAGCAGACAGTATCTGAACACAAAACTATGTGTTGCTATAATCTGCCATCTTCACTGTAAGTCTTAACCCTCTTTGATTGGCTGCTGCTGAAAAGACTCAGATCTACTTCATAATGAAAATTTTAAGATGTGTTAGTGGAATTAAAACACTGTGACAAAACAGAGGAGGCCAGATCAAATCATTGCTAACAAAGTAAATTGAGAGTTTTGTTTTTAAGTAAGCTTTGCTGAAATATTTCTTTTGACAATTGGAGTTATTATTTATCAAAAATATATGTTACTCTCTCTGTATTAAAATGACAAGGACTGCTAGAGTAAGGCTAATGTATATACTAAGACCCAACTACAGAAATTTATAGAGTTTGCTTAAATAGCTCAGCCAATTATACGTGGAAGGTATCAAAACTGATACTGCTGAGTTATCTGTCTTACTCAGAGAGTTATCCATGATGAAGCAGTAATAAGGACACTACAATAGGTATGGTATTTTGAGACTTCCTACAAATTCTCATGAGGATTTATTTCAGATCTTATAATCAAACATATAGAAAATTTTGGAAAATCAAAGGTGAATGGTGTTTCCATGTGAAAGAATGGCCCAAATAACTCTACAGAATTTTTTCGCATATGCTTTGCCACATTCACAGTATCTGAGTTAGAATCATGTATGCTAACTGGTTCCTATGAACACAATGGAGGTTTATTTCTCCTACAAAGGAATGTATCCTTGGAACTCAGTCCTTTAAACAACCACTGTAAATTATCTTCAGACAAAGTTACAGTCATCCTCCCACTCATGTCAAATTTCTGAAAATTATATTTTTTCTCAAGTAATATATTACTTGAAATGCATATGTATTCATGGATAAATAACATATGGCTGACATATATTTTAAGAAAATGCTTGTTCATCAAATATCTTTGGCAAAAATAACACTGAAGTTGAATGGTATGCAAATTTTAAAAATGTTCTTCTTTATGAATAGTTAGAAGAAGAAAAAGAGGGGGAGGAGGAAGAGAAGGAGGAAAGAGAGAGAGAGAGGGAGAGAGAAAGAGGGAGGGAGAAAAAAAGGGAGGAATGAAGGGAGGGAGGGAGGGAGGGAGGGAGGGAGGGAAAGAAAGAGAAAAAGACAGAAAACTTGAGACGTTTAGTGAGGTTATAAATGTCCTAGTTCCTCAAGCTAATTGATTGAAGGCAAGTCAAGGCAAAGAGTGGAAATCAATTATGTTTTAAAAAGTGTGCTAAAATTCAAATTTAGTCTTACTAAAATTAATATATAATCCAATAATGTAAAATTATAAGAAATATCTATTAATGGAAATATGCCTCATTGATAATAATAAAATTTAAAAAGAAAAATTAAGTAAATATGTAACATCTTAATTAGCTTTTCAAAGTACAGGTAAAAAAAAAAAATAAACTGACTTAGCACGTTTATTTGCTAAGCATTCTACCTTCAAGAAAAGATAGGAAAAGTTATCATTTTTCTGGAATTAACCTAAAGTAACATGAAAGAATTAGTTACCAACATGTAAATGATGGGTACTTTTAATTTTAATTCAGCTTTTGATGAATTAAATGTTTTTATGTTTTTACTTATCACCCTATGTCCTTTTTAATTAACTGCGGTTAATATCAACATTTCAAGGCATTTACCCTTTCATCCTTCACAGTATTTAGTAAGATGTCTTGTTCAGGCAAGAAAAGAAAAAAAGGATTTTAAATGTGCCTATTAATTTGCTTGTTCAGAACTAAATGAATAATATTATCTGTTCTTGTATATACCAGATCCTTGAGTAAGCAGTCTTCTACAGAATGCTCTATAGATTTTTTGCTATATTTGTCTTTAAAGACAATCTAAATCTCATTATTTCGCAACTAGAACCATCAGTTATGGGGTCTTGGGTTTAAGCTTGGAGTTCCTTCATAGGTACAGATCACAGGATATGAACACAGAGTAGGTGCTCAAAGAATGCTGAGAGATCATGCCTCACTTTGGTAGACACTAATATTTTATGTCTTTAATCCATTTCCTAATTTTCAAAGTAATAAAAATTTAAGAGCATCATATGATTCCCTTAGCATTGAAGAATATATTCCACAACCTTCTTTGCAGCAAGTGTGAGCATGTTAGAAGGAATTTTGTGGCAGCTTCAGGCACATATACTAAAAAACAGTTGAGGTTATTCCTAGTCCCTCTCCTTCATTTCTTCATCTATCCACTGATTGTAGTATTTGCCACCTTGGATTATGAAGATAAGAAAGTACGTAATAAATATGGGGATAGAAAGCTTGTGAGTCAGTCCAACCTCGAAATGCATATTGGAAATTTTATAGAAAAAGGAAATAAATGTTTATCTTGTTTGGCATCTTTTATTCAATTTTTAAAAGTTTTTTGTTATTTTGAGTCAAACTAAATACTAACTACTACTCCATTTTTAGTAGCATTATATATCTTCCCCTGAAAGGAAATCAGCAATAATTTGGGGCCCTTATATTTGCTATTTTCATTAACCATTTGTTTCCTGTATTAAAAAAAATCCTGTAAATTATTTTCACTATCAAATCTACCTAATATCTCCCCTACTGTCCAAAACTAATGGACATTTTATTCACGTCTTTTGACACAGCTCCCTATACAGTCAGGGTCTACGTTTGAATTACATTGCCTAGTTATATCCAGGTTTTCCTTTTTAACTTTGTGCATCTATCTTGAAATATTTTGAAAAGTGCTCATCATCAACAGTATTTTCTATTAGAAGCATAACAGAATAATAACAGATAACATTCACAAATATTTTCCACATTGATGTCCTTGAATTAACATTATCTTATTTAATCTCCACAATAACTCAATAAGGCAAGCAGCGTTTTTATACTGACGATGAAACAGACTTAAAAAACGTTAAGTGACTTGCCAAAGATCATATACTTATTAGAATTCAGCAGCACAATAATATATTAATTAAATAACAGTTTATCTTTCCAAAAATTTATATTCAACAGAAAATGGTTCCTAGTACCATTTACATTTTATGGGATCTGATTTTAAGCCAAGACAGTGGCAATAGAACTAGACATGAGAAAGTTTCTTGACCCATGTGTGATTTATAGGGTGACTAAGCTCCTACAGATTTATGATGATAAAAACAGGGTTGGTAAGTATAAGGGAGTAAATGATGAATTGTGAAACTCATAAAAATAGTCCTCTGCAGGTGAAATTATTATTCAAGGAGCTAGAACATGACATATCTTTTAGATCTATATGTTGATGCCTGAGCATGTAATACTCCAATACTAAAGAGTCAATCTATGCTATAGTTAGATTCTTTAGATACTTTCATTAATACTGTCAAGTGATGATTAGATAATGCAGTGTGATCTAAAACACACTGGCTGATTTGTTCCAGTGCTGCTTGTATCTTCACAACAAAAACTGAAACTTGACTTCAATTGTGATTTGTTTGTTAGCAGCAAACAGGACTACAGTTATCTGGCATCTTATACTTAAGTAATCAAACTAATTGTTTTTCAGCAATTCATTCTTTTTTTATTATACTTTATGTTCTAGGGTACATGTGCACAACGTGAAGGTTTGTTACATATGTATACATGTGCCATGTTGGTGTGCTGCACCCATTAACTCATCATTTACATTACGTATGTCTCCTAATGCTATCCCTCCCCCCTCCCCCCATCCCTCAACAGGCCCCGGTGTGTGATGTTCCCCTTCCTGTGTCCAAGTGTTCTCATTGGTCAATTTCCACCTATGAGCGAGTACATGTGGTGTTTGGTTTTCTGTTCTTGTGATAGTTTGCTGAGAATGATGGTTTCCAGCTGCATCCATGTCCCTACAAAGGACATGAACTCATCCTTTTTTATGGCTGCATAGTATTCCATGGTTTATATGTGCCACATTTTCTTAATCCAGTCTGTCATTGATGGACATTTGGGTTGCTTCCAAGTCTTTGCTATTGTGAATAGTGCCTCAGTAAACATATGTGTGCATGTGTCTTTATAGCAGCATGATTTATAATCCTTTGGGTATATATCCAGTAATGGGATGACTGGGTCAGATGGTATGTCTAGTTCTAGATCCTTGAGGAATCGCCACACTGTCTTCCACAATTCATTCTTTAAGTATTGCCAGATTCATCACTTCTTTCTTACACTGACATGCATGATATGAACAACTAACTTTTGGGTAGGGAGATTAAGGAAGGTTTTGAAAGGACTGAAGCTAATGTCATTTCAGGGTGTGGAGGGTAACTCTTTAAGAAAAACTATGTGTAATTAAAACTGTAATATGAGTTGTACGGACTTGAATGGAGTCTGTTAAGTGAGGGTCCCTGAAACTTGTTCTTCACCAGTTTCTGCACATTCACTTTCTTAGAATAGCATACATGTACACATTTATATATGTATATCCTATGATATTGTTTGGACGTATTGAATGCAATTTAAAAACAAGTTGAGACATAAAGTTTATTTTAAACTTAAAATAAGTTCAATAAGTAGATACTACTTAATGTAGTAATGCCCCAAATTTGGTAAGAAACACAAACGTCTAATAGGAAAAAAAAGTCTTTTAAAATATATTTTTTAAGCTGACCTCCTCCCCTGCAAGGAAAGAAGGAAGGCAGGAAGGGAGGGAGAGAAGGGAAGGGCAAATAAGAGGAAGACAAATTATCAGTTGCGATGAAAATAAATGTGATATATATATAAATATATATATTTATATATATATAGGCTTTGTCAGTGCATTTTCACCCTGACTTCTAGAAATATTTTAACGGTATACATGATGTAAATTAAAAATACAATTATGTCATACCAAGCTCATCAACATTGTTCAAACATTCCTTTGAACACACACAGATGCAAGCACATACACACATATACACACACACTCCTTGATAGTCAAAAAGTCAAAAAGTAAAAAGTGGCTTATTTAACTTTTTTTTCTTTATCTTTTTATTTTTTATTTTTATTTTTTGAGACGGAGTCTTGCTCTGTCCCCCTGGCTGGAGTGCAGTGGCGCCATCTCGGCTCACTACAAGCTCCGCCTCCCGGGATCACGCCATTCTCCCGCCTCAGCCTCCTGAGTAGCTGGGACTACAGGCGCCCGCCACCGCGCCCGGCTAATTTTTTGTATTTTTAGTAGAGACGGGGTTTCACCGTGGTCTCGATCTCCTGACCTTGTGATCCGCCCGCCTCGGCCTCCCAAAGTGCTGGGATTACAGGCGTGAGCCACCGCGCCCGGCCTAATTTTTTTTTTAAAGACAGATTCTTGTTCTGTCACCAGGCTAGAGTACAGTGACATGATCTCGACTCACTGCAACCACTAACTCCCTGGTTCAAGCCATTCTCCTGCCTCAGCCTCCCAAGTAGCTGGGGTTACAGATATGGGCCACCATGTCCAGCTGATTTTTATATTTTTAGTTGAGATGAGGTTTCACCACATTGACCAGGATGGTCTCAAACTCCTGACCTTGTGATCTCCCCACCTTGGTCTCCCAAGTGCTAGGATTGCAGGTGTGAGCCACACTGCTTTTATTAAATCACTTTTTATTAAATTTGAAAATATCATATAGATTTGTTGGTTGTCTCATCTATAAGTTATACTTTCATTTTTCTTTCTCAGTGTTCTAAAATGTAATAGATTTAAAAAAATTATTTGTTAAAATATGTATCTTGATATTGTTTGACAGAGGAAGTCATATATGTTGAATTTATTTTCTTTTTTATATTATTGACCCCTTTTATTTACAGTATTTTATGGAACAACACATCCATATCTTTCAGCATTTCTACTATAATTTGTGAACTGGATATAATGGTTAAAGAAACATTCAACATCCTAACATGTGAATATTACTTATGTTTTATTTAATAATTTTATAACCTATTATTGTATATTTGGCAAATATAGACTTTTTATCAGTGATTGGATTAGAGTTATAGTTTTCTTTTTTCAAGTATTTTTTTAGTTAACAAAATTGAATCATGTTACGTTCAGATAGACACTACATATACATACACATGTTTCAGCTTCTAATAATTATTCCATTGATTAGATCTCTTTCTAATTCCTATTAGCATTACATTATTAATTTTAACATCATACACAAAATGACCACACACATACATTTTTTTTTTTTCCAAAAAACTGTGGCCTTTTTAGTTATACATTCTTTAAATTCTCTTATTAATAGAGAATCGGGAATTTGACATTAGAAAGCTTAAATTTCTATGTGACTAAATGAAATTAATAGAATGAGTTCAGAAAGAATATCATTTGTCCATATAAACTATAAATTAACTCAGTTGTGATATAATATACTGTGTTTTGCATGTAATCAAACGCTCTATTAAAAGAAATACTTTCAAGAGGTGATATGTCTCCACACAAGAGGGTATCTATGACAATGTGAATAACAGATACTTTGAAAGGAATGTTAAATCTGAGATTCAAGTCTGTCATCTGCCTAAAAACGTATCCATTCTTACCTTTGGGATCAGATAAGAGTCACTGTGCTCAGCGAAGCATGAATTTCAATAATCTGTTTTAATTTCCTGAAATTCACACCTTTATGTGTGCTCCCCAATACTTGGGTAACAAGGGCAATTCCACTAAGTCCAGGAGTGTCAATTCTCACAAATTCATAACTCCAAGTGAGCCTTAGAATAAACATATCAAGTTCTAGTAAGAATCCAGTTGAGATGTTTATTAAAATTGCATTAAATTAAAAGAATAAGTCTGGAAGAAGTATTTATAGGAAGATATTTCTTTCCATTTCCTTAGATCTGCCTTCACCTTCTTCATTGACGAGAGGTTATGTTCCCCATGCAAGTCTATCCTAACATTTCTTTTCAAATTTTAAAAATAATTAATAATCTTGCTATACAACAATACTTTTTTATGATATGTTTCCTATATATGAGAGCTTGTGATTTATATATACATATATTATGCTTACAAATATGTACACTCATAAATTTTAGAATTTACATGTATAAATACATATATTTGCATATATTTATTGCATATATTTATGTGAAACAAAACTTTATTTTAACTCTAATATTTTTTCAGTCTTACAAATATTATACAAAATTAATACAACTTTTTTATCACCTATGCAATTTTCTACTTCAGGTTTTCTTTTTTTTTCCTTTTCTTACTTGGCTTGCACTTCCAGAGTAACAGCAAAATAAATTTGTGGCTCTTGGGAAAATGTGAAATGTATGTGTTGGGAGAAATGATCTGCCACAAACCCAGAGCATCTTTGACAACATGTATGCCAAGATTGCAAGGCTTGACCGTTTTTTTAAACTGGACCATATTTCATGATTGTATTTGGGGTAAACAACTTTGAGAGATGAGATAATATCACCTCTTGGAACCAAAAGCAGGCTTCCTATTGCTTAGTCTGAAAGTGGTAGATTTCCCAGCTCTGTGTCCCTCAGCTGTGATGTAAACCCACTGAATGTGCAATATCGATCTAGCCCCTCTATTGTTTCTTTGGGACTTGGCCGAAAAGGGAATTGAGGTACATGCCAATGCTTATGTTACTTGAAGTACTGCCTTTTAAATCTGATTCGGAAGTCTCACATATTCTGTTTACAGGACTATTAAAACAGGAATAGGTTAATGATATGGTTTGATCATATCTCCACCTAAAATATCATCTTGAATTGTAATCCCCACATTCCCCATGTGTCAAGGGTGGGACCAGGTGGAGCTAATTGGATCATGGGGACAGCTTCCTCCATGCTGCTCTCCTGATAATGAGTGAGTCTCATGAGATCTGATGGTGTTATAAGTGTCTGGCATTTCCCCTACTTGCACTCAATCCATCCTGCTGCCCTGTGGAGAAGGTGCCTGCTTCTCCTTTGCCTTTTACCATGATTGTAAGTTTCCTGAGGCCTCCCAAAACATGTGGAACAGTGAGTCAATTAAACCTCCTTCCTTTATAAATCACCCAGTCTTGGGTATTTCTTAATAGCAGCATGAGAATGAACTAATACAGTAAGTTGGTACCAAGGTAGTGGGGTACTGCTATAAGGTTACCCCAAAATGTGGAAGTGACTTTGAAACTGGGTAACAGGCAGAGGTTGGAACAGTTTGGAGAGCTTGGAAGAAGGCAGAAAAATGTGGGAAAGTTTGGAAGTTACTGGAGACTTGTTGGATGGTTTTGACCAAAATGCTGATAGTGATATAAACAGTTACATCCAGGCAAAGTTGGTCTCAGATGGAGATGAAGAACTTGTTGGGAATTGGAGCAAAGGTCACTCTTGCTATGCTTTAGCAAAGAGACTGATGGCATTTCGTCTCTGCCCTAGGGAGTTGTGGAACTTTGAACTTGAGAGAGATGATTTAGGGTTTCTGGCGGAAGTGGTAAAGCGTTCAAAAAAAAGCAGAACATAAAAGTTTGGAAAATTTGCAGCCTGATGATGTTATAGAAAAGAAAAGCCCATTTTCTGGGGGGAAATTTAAGCTGACTGCATAAATTTGCATAAGTAATGAGCAGGCAAATGTTAATCACTAAGACAACAGGAAAAATGTCTTCAGGCCATGTCAAAGATCTACATGGCAGCCCCTCCCATTACATGTCTGGAGGCCTAGGAGAGAAAAATAGTTTTTTGGGCCAGGCCCAGACCCCCCCTGCGCTGTGCAGCCTCAGGACAATGGTGCTCTGTGCCCCAGCTGCCTGAACTCCCACAGCAGCTAAAAGGGGCCAAGGTACAACTTGGGTCATGGCTTCAGAGGGTGAAAGCCCCAAGCCTTGGTGGCTTCCACATGGTGTTCAGCTTGTGGGTGCACAGGAGTCAAAAATTGAGGTTGAGGAACCTCTGTCTAGATTTCAGATAATGTATAGAAACACCTGTATGTCTAGGTAGAAGTTTGCTGCAGGGGCAGAGCCCTCAGGCAGAACCTCTGCTAGGGCAGAGCAAAAAGGAAATGTGGAGTTAGAGTCTCCACACAGAGTTCCCACTGGGGCATTGCCTTAGTGGAGCTGTGAGACGAGGGTCATCCTCCAGACCCCAGAATGGCAGATCCATCAACAGCTTGCACTGTGCACTGGAAAAGCCACAGAGAGTCAACACTAGCCCGTGAAAGCAGCCATGAGGGGGGCTGTACCCTGCAAAGCCACAGGAATGGAGTTGCTCAAGGCTGTGAGAACCCAAGTCTTGCATAACTATGATCTGTATGTGAGACATGCAGTCAAAGGATATCATTTTGGAACTTTAAAGTTTAATGACTGCCCTATTGGATTTTGGAGTTGCATGGGTCCTGTAGCCCCTTTCTTTTGGCCAATTTCTCCCATTTGGAATAGGTACATTTACCCAATACCTGTACCCCCATTGTATCTAGGAAGTAACTAACTTGCTTTTGATTTTACAGGCTCATAGGCAAAAGGGACTTGTCTTCTTTCAGATGAGACTTTGAACTTGGATTTTTGGGTTAATGCTGGAATGAGCTGAGACTTTGGGGGACTGTTGGAAAGGCATGATTGTGTTTTAAATGTGAGGACATGAGATTTGGGAGCTGCCAGGGATAATAATATGGTTTGGCTGTGTCCCCAACCAGAATCTCATCTTGAACTATATTCCCCAAGATACTGACATCTTGGCTGAGAATACTGCTCAATAGGTCCCTCTAGAGTGCCCCTCTCAAACCAAGGTGAAGGATGTAATGAGGCTCAAAAAATTGTATAGAAGTGTACTGTTCCACTTGAAGCTGACCTTCTGTGACAAAAGGTTCTGAATGTCAAAAAGAAATGATAGAGAATAAAAGTAAACTTTTAGCTTCTGTAATGGGACACATTGATTTTGTGTCTATTGAAAGAGAGCAAGAACCTTGACACATAGGGAGGAAACATCTTAGAGCAGGAGGTGTGGAGATAGAGGTACTATTAATGTTTCTTTATCTGCTGGATCTAGCACCACAGTCTAGTAAAACAATTATATGGTTTCCATAAATAAAGCAGCAGCTGCAGCTGACAATCTGATTTTCTGTGGGGGTTGTTATCTCAGTTCACACCTGTTCCAGTATTTGGTGTTCCCTCGTTTGTGACTGTATCCCTCCAGTATTGAAGGCCAGCTTTTAAAATCTGTTTCATCTTCACATTGTCTTCCTTTCTGTATTTGCTTCAAGTCTCTTTCTCCTCCCTAGAATGATACATATGATGGCACTTTGAGCCTGACCCTGCTTAGAACAGCAGCACAAAAGCCTAGATACATGGAACTCCATCCTATTTTCCAATTCAACAGCATATCCAGGTTCCAAACAATATTGGGGCCAAGCAGTATTATAAGAGAATATCAGTTTACCGAATTCTAATTTTCCATGACAAACACACATGGTTACCAAAAACACAATCCAACTGCTGCCACAACAAACAAGCCCCAAGAGTGTCCAAACTAAAACAGTCAGAGTGTTTCCTCTCTTCATTGGTTGGGCTTGATCAACCTGCAAACAAAAATTCCTTCAGCATTTCTCACATTGAGAGGAGCCAGTTCCATTGTCTGGTACTCACAGAAGACATCCACTTGCCCAGACACACAAAAAATGTCCCGAGGAAGGTCCATACTGAAGCAGTCAGGATGCTTTCTTCTTTCAGTCATTTCGGTTTTTTCAACATGCAAATGGAAATTTATTTAAAAATTTCCCTAATTGAGAGGAGTAGATCCTGCTGTCTGGGCCCACAAAGGACACTCACCTACCCGGATGTAGATATCAAATCTCAAAGGCATTTATTTTGAGGCAATCGGGAACGTGGTTGGGACCTATTGTGGCAGGGCCAGAGAGAGATGGAAAATCACCTCCAGGCAAAATTGGGTGGGCAACTGCTTAGGAGGGATCCTGAGACTCCTGACCCATGACAGTCAAGTCACAAGCAACTTGTTCCTGGCCAGGGAATTAAAATCTGTTACAAATACACCAGAGGTTCAGTCTAGAGCTTACTGCTTATTGCACAGAAAGTCAACCACTGAGACAACAAGTGCTGCCAAGGAGGAAGGCTTTAATTGAGTGTGGTAGTTGAGGAAATTGGAGCTCAGTCTCAAATCCATCTTCCCGACTAAAACTAGAAATTTATATAGGAGCGAAGAAATGTAACGATGTGTAAAGAAAACAGGAACTAGAGAGGGGTAAAGAGCAACGCTGATGATTTGGGCAGTCAGCATCTGATGCAGTGATCTGGTAATTTTCAGTTATTTGATACTTTTTTTGAGAAGCCTGAAGGTCATTCCCTGAGGAAGGAACTCAGATAAAACAAATATAAGTTTTAAGCTTTAAGACCAGAAGTGTCTTCTATGTTAATAACAATAAAAAACTGTGTATGGGACTATTAACTAGGTTTCACAGAGATTAGGACCTGATAATTTGGGGGTTCATTATTCAGGCTACTACAGCTAATGACTCTTTTGCAGATTTTTATTGGTGACTTAATAGCCAATCAGAGAGTTTTCTATCAAGAAGTAAAACAAATGTTCAATTAAAGTTTAAATGAAGACTACTAATTAACCATTTCTTAATTTTCATGTTCTCTAAAGAAGAAGCAAAAACAGGGTTACTCTGTTGTCTGGGCTGATAGGATTAATTATTGTTGGTACAGCTTGACCAATGTGCTTTATTATATACATTTGTGGATATATATACACACACACATATTTACATATACACATATTTGTGTGTGTATATATACACATTTGTACATATACATACATATACACATTTGGATGTATGTATACCAATTTAAAGCCCCTGGTTCAAGAGGATCTATAGTGGATAAGGACTAACATAATCTCAGCTATTCTACTGTACTCAGCCAAATATTGATCACAGCTAACTTTGTCCTTGTTTCTAATGATTTCTGAATCCATAATGTTGACTTTGCCAAAACCAAATGAAATATAGTTGATCAATATAGTGCTGTGCTAGGGGGATTAATGTAGTACTGTGCAAGGGTACAAGACACAGCAGGTAACAACCAGCCCAAGCTGGTCAACAATTTTTATAGATATGTATAGAATATATACAATTTATAGTATATGTATCAGGTTTCTTCTGGTTTCTGTTAATGATCCAGGTTTCCCTGCCTGATTCTGGCTATGTAATCAAATGTACATTTTTTAAAAATTATTTCTAATTTCACTGAATACTTGCTGTTCAAGCTCTGACTTCAGGTTGCTTTCTCCACTGGATCACTGCATTCCATCCTCTCCTGCTCAGGACAAACATGTATTTATTTCTTATGTCTGACAAAATAAAGCAATAAACAATGAAAAAAATGTCTTTTTGCCATACTTTTTCTTCAAGTTTTTGCCATCTTATTTGGTCATCTTCACAATGAAACTCATGGATAGAAGTGCCTATAGGCGTTGCTTCTAATTTTCCTCTTTTCACTTTTGAATCTACTCCAATAGGATTTCAAAATCTCCCTTCCCTATACCCATTGGCTCTCTGGCCTCATCCCTTTCCCTGTGTCCTTCAGCCTCACTCACAACTTTGTTATTCCTGGTACACAATAAGCATGATTTACCTTAGGACATTTGCTAGCACTTCTGTCTAACTTGTTTTTTTATACATAAACTGCTCTGTCATTTTGTAAGTCCTTGTTCAAATATTAACTTTTTACTGAGGTGTACCACAAGTAATTTAGCAGATCAATGTTTTTCATCCTTTTCAATTAGTTGGTTTGCCTAATATTCTGTCCGTTTTTAAATAGTTGTATTTAGATCACCTACTCTGATTGTGATTTTATCAATTTCTTTAATGCTGACAGATTTTTGGTTTTTTTACTGTATTTTTTCATGTTACATTGTTTCATTAATAGATTTCTATGGTTATTATAATCTTCTATGTGGCATCTTCATTTGTTATTCGTTGTCTCATCTTTACCTATTATAATGGATTTTGCTAAATTTTTGTGTGCGTGTGAGAGTGTGTGTGTGTGTGTGTGTGTGTGTTTCTTTTAGTTATAATTTGCCCGGTCTATTTTTATGATCCCTTTATTTTTCGCCAGTCCACATGTGTATGTTTATGTGTGTGTTCTGTTGTGCTGCTTATAAGCAGTATATCAGAGGATCTTTAGAATTTATTTTACTCTAATCAGGACTTACAATTAATTAATTTACATTTAGTGGGAACATTATATATATATAACAAATTATTTATTTTTTGTTCCCTTTTTGTCAATTTTTTAATCTTCTCTTTTATCCCCTTATCTGCCTTTTTCTTTCTGCTTCATCGATGATTTCTAAATTTTCCCCTCAGGTTTACATTTCTTATTAAATTTATAGTCTTTTATTGCACTTAGTGAACATCTCCTAGTGTCATCATTTGACCACATGCCAATATGTGTTTTTATTATAAAATGTATACATACCTTACACATTCATTAAGACACTAAATATACAAATTTACACATGGTTATAAAGAGTAGAATAATAAACATTGGAGACTCAGAAGGGTGGGAGGGTAAGGGGGGGTGAAGGATGAGAAATTACTTAATGGGTACAGTGTACACTCTTCGGGTGATGATTACACTGAAAACTCAGTCTTCACTACTATGCATTATATCCATGTAACAAAACTGTACTTCTTTCCCCTATATCTATAAAAATAAAGGAATAAAAAAAATGCATCATACCAATTTAAAGCAATTGCTTGTTCTTTGGAGTTTATTAATATACAATTTAACATTGCTTCATGTGTTGTGTTTAATTTTATCCATAATTGTTTCATCATTTAATTGTGAATTTGGCTGACTATCTTTATCAGGGTTATATGTCACTTTGCAATGTGGTTCTACAGGTTCATTTGGTGTATCCTCCTTAAACCAAAAATAAAATTCTGAGTCCCTCAACAAATTGAACAGATGCCCTCTTGGCCAACAGAATTTAAAAGTAAACCTGAAAAACTAGTTCAGGCCACGATGGGAAATGGGAATGGGGTTCAGACAGACCTTATAATGCCCTTTGGAATTCAGGTACAGCTGAGCAGCATTCACATTAAAACAGAGATCTTAACACTGACCAAAACAATTCTTTGTAGCTATAAGATGTATCACAAGATAACAGATAGCAGACTTTGATAAAAATGGAAATATTTTACCCTGAAATATATTTATTCGATGTATTCCAAAAGGGTCTTGCAAAGCTGTCTCCTGGTGGGAAGATGTCTACATTTGGTAGAGAATCCCCTTCCCTTTCCAGGACTTATCTTGATCCAGGAGAGATGAGCTATGGGTCTGGCACCTTTTTAAGTCTAAGAAATATTTACCATCTATTGTCTCTCAGGCATGCTACCCAGAGGCTTCATCTGTGTAATAAGAACCTTGGTCTCTACAACCCCTTATATTACACCCTACATTCCTTTCTATTGATCCTAGGTTTTAGGTAATAACTAACTCATTCAACCAATTGCCAATTCAAAAAAATCTTTGAATCCACCTTTACCAAGCAAACCAATGTACACCTTATGTACTCCTTACATATATTAACATGTACATGTCAGACATTACATATCTGTTTGTAACTCTGTCTCCCTAAAATGTTGAAAATCAAGCTGTAATGCAACCATCTTGGGCACATGTTCTCAGGACCTCTTTAGGCTGTGCCATGGGCACATTCTTAACCATGGCAAAATCAACTCCTCAATTAATTGAGATTTGTCCCAGATACGTTTTGGCTTACATCTCTCACACCCTCTTTTCTCAGTCACTCTCTTCAGTTCCTGCATATATTATGATCCTCCTTTCTTGTGGGTATCTCCCTTCTAAACCTAGGCTCATTTAAGTTGGTTAGAACCACTGCCACATTAAGATATTGGATATATTTCATAGTGAGTACACAGATAGTGGGTAACACAGCTTAGTATGTATTGTACCCATGCCTTTAGGCCTTATTTGCATAAGGCACGACCTCTAGTAGTCATTTACTATAATGACTCATTTCACTCATTTACTATAATGACCCATTTAATGAGAATATAGTAGTGAGACTAAATCTTGCACTTGAATTTGCATTTGGGGTATTTGTGCTACACATTTCTTATATGAGCAAACTCTTAGACATCTCTACCTACTGCCACACACAGATGACTCCAATATGTAATGCGACATTACATTTCTTGTCCATGAAGATTTGCTTTTGTGCTTGAGTTTCTTTTTCTTTTATTTGTTTAAAAAATGCAGTTTTTCATTCCAATTCCTTAATGCACTAATATAAAATAACTCCCATTTTGAAGGAGCCCAAATAAGTTTCTAAATTTTGTGTCACCTTATTTAATTTTAATTTATTACAGTGTGTATAACAGAAGAGTGCATGTTCTGTGTTCAAATTAGAAAATATTCCCAATCAACTGTGGTATCTACATCTTTCTGCTTTGCAATGCATAAAATAAGAAGATTAGTAAGACATGACACTGCTATTCTGAGAAACCACAATCCAATATTTGGAATTAAATAAAAACAAATTACTATAATGCAAGGGAGAGCCATATAATAGTCACAAAAGAAATTTAATCGATAAGATTGTAATAGATTAGGGTGTTGGTTGGAATATCAGCAAGAATGTTTTTGGAAAGGATAATAATTCACATAGGAAAATAGAGTAACACATTTCATAAAAATGAAACAACATGCATAAAAGCAAAAGCTTGGACAGGCATTCTGTTTGCATTGGCAGTAGTCAAGCCATATAAATTATAGGAGTATCAGAAGAAGAAGCTTAATGTTAACTTGGAGACTTGAGCGCTAGACTGAGAAATTGATTCTCAAAATTGTTGACAACTGGTATTGTCTGATAGGATATGATATAATGAGAATAATTGTAATGAGAATAAAAAATCATTTAATCTGGTAGTGTAGGATGTAGGAAGACACTAAAATCGCAGGCATTTTAAGTTTGTAAGGCTGGGAAATGTCCACTGACATTTAAAAACAATAATATTCAGGTTTTGGAAATATGTAATTTGTTGTTTGAGAGTTTTTCCCCAAATTTTGTTAAACATTACTGTATGAAAATAAAACTTAACTAAGTATTTTACATAAATTTTCTTATTTACTGTTTACAAAAACCCTATTAATTCTACTACTGCCCACAAAATAAACACAAGCAAGGTTTAGAAATTTTGTATGTCTACTAATGACAGAACAGTGACTAGAAGTGCTCAGAGTACAAAATCCTCACACTTAAATGCTTTTTCCAGTGCCCCCCTAGAGTATCTGGGGATAGAAAAAGTTATGGTTACGTGTCTTTTATTTGTTCATTTTATTTTTTTTAAACATATAGTACTTTATTTTGGGATTATAACAATCTCAGTCTTTGAAACTATATTAAATTTAATGATGAATTTGAAGTCTGGATAAATATGCTTAGCAAACAGGTTCTTGGTGGAAAACTATCTAGTAATGATTATGAATCAAAACTATTCTTGAAAATTATTAACATATATAAATATTATTATTACATATAGTATATATAGATATAAGTATTAGTATTGTTAGTATTAAAATAGAATAATAATGAAATGATAATAACAACCACATTTCTATAATTGAGATAACCCATATTCTGTAGTATCCCAGGTTAATTTGTAAAATTAGAATGAAATAATAAATGAATTGAAAGTTATTGTGCTAGTAAGCAATGTTAAATTTGTTGATGTAATGTTCAATTTAGTGATTCTAACTGGCATTTACTTTCTTTAGAATTTTCTTCTTTTCTGATGTATAGATTATAAAATGAAATGATGTTTAAAAGGTAATCAAAGCCTGCGTTCTTAATGTAACGTGTTTTTATATGTGACTAGATTCGTTCTATTTTATTTTATATCATATACATTCACTATGCATACTTTGATTCTAGGTTTGATGAGTATCATAATATAGATTATATTTTATGAAATAGCTTATCTTCTAATTTAAGTTTTTTATATTTAAGCAATATGATATTTTAATCTAAATAAAATGATTTCACATCATATTGATTTTAATTATAAGAATTTTTATGCATGGCCAAATAGCTGTCACACTGTCAATATACAAACATATACACTGAATGAATGGGCTTAAATAATAAATGAGGATTTAAATATGTACAAAAGATCACTTTACAAAAACATTAATTTTACTATTATTATATACTCTATTTTTATATTTATCATTTTAAACAAATTCAAAGCAGAGTCAATATTCTATGACTATCTCACCACTGAGCTGTAGAGGTAGTTTATTTATATCTCTCTACTCATTGACAGAAATTATGTTTTCTGATAAAATGTATACTTTCTTTGAATGTTTTAAACTACTTACATTTACATTTTGAAAAAATACATGTTAAAACCTTCGTATCTGTGGCATCCTATGGTGTATCCATGTATCTTACAGGGGATCAGTATTTCTTGACCTGATGAGTACTGTTTAGAGAATGATATTTATCACTTTGCTTAATCAAGTTCACCCACAATTGTACCATTTTCATAGAACTTATATTTAATAATTAATCTTGTCAAAAAAGAGTTGCTATGAATCTATATGTGTTAGAAATTTGAGTAGACAATGTGCAAACAAATAGATTGAGGTTTTAATGGAATATAATACATTAATTGAATATTTTGAACATTTAGAGAACTTTGTGTACAAATTATCAATGTGCTTTTAAAATTATTTTGTTTAATTTTCATTCTCTTTTGAGAGTCTATTATAGCTACTACTTCAGTTCAAAATTTGCACAAGTTAGCTTTTATTATGAGAAAAAGAATTTAGGAGGTTTACCAAATGTTCTCTTTTTTAAATACAGATCACATGTGGTCAGAAGAAAAAAATTGCGGAAGTCCAGCACAAATTTTCACTTTCTAAATTAGATACATCACTGAAAATATCTGATTTTATTGATTCAACAAACATTTAGAAATGTAAATATAGGAAAGTATACTTTGTCATTAAGAAGGTCTGCAAATTAATGCGGCAAAAAATGCTCATAATGATAATATAAGTTTATCAGTGCAATTATAGATGTATCTCAAAATGCTGTAGGAGCACAAAGGACTGAATTAACTAACTTTGTTTGGGTGGAACATGGAGAAAGACAATGCAGAAAAATTTCATGGAGAGGGTAGAACTTATGGAGCCTAGAGAGTTTATCCAAGGGTAAGGGTGTTAGATAAATTTCTGTGGGTTCTGAAATATAATATGTTTAGACACCAAATTAGTCCACTTTTATAATTTCTTACTTTTTATTGAAGGCACTTAGGAGCAAAGGTTAGAAAAACATTGTATTTAAACCATTATCACAGTGTTACTATTGAAAGAAAAATAAAATAACATATAAACAATATGGAACCTATGCACAATAAACAATAACTATTATCAGTCCCTCGTTAATTTACTCAATAGTCATATATGGAATGCCACTGTGTTCTTGGCAGCATTCTTGGTGTTGCAAATATGGTTTCTGGAATAGGCAACATTTTCTGCACTGGGAAAACTTATTTTTATGGGTAGGGAGAAAAAAATAAGAAATTGTAATAAATTACACAAGAAGAAAATAAAAACCAGAAAAACAGTTATGGAAGACAAGAAGTGGAGGGGGCTTTTATTTTTAAACAGGGTGGTCAGAGAAGTTCTCATTAAAAAAGTAGCATTTGAGGAAAGAACTAAAGAAGGTGATAGATAAATGCAGATACTTGGGAGGTGAACATTCCATTCCAGGCAGAAGTAAAAGCAGTGAACACATATAATACTCAGGAGTGATTGGCATATAAAAGTAACAGCAAGGATGTCAGCATGCGTCTGCAGCAGAATGAATGATGAGGATAACTATGAAATAAAGTTAGAAAGATAATAGTATGAAGAAGCAGATGGTACAGAATTTCGGGGGTCATTTTAAGAACCTGGTGTCTTACTTGGATGATTTTGGTAAGCTGCGGCAGCATTTTGACTAGAAGAAAAATGATCTGATTTTTATTTTAAATGAATTATCCTGGCTGCCACACTAAAAGTAGAATGTAGGTGCACTTTGGGGGAGTGGGCCAAAGTTGGAACTAAGATTGGAAACAGTAAGAAGAGAAAATATTTCAACGAGAATGAAGGTGGCTTAGGCCAGTGTTACCAGTGGAGGTAATGAGAACTTGTCAGAATCTGGATCTTTTGAAAGTAAAGTCTATTGAGAAAGAAAGACAGAAAATGATTTAAGTGTTTTAAATTAGGGAGAAAAATTGAATTGCCATTAACTGAAATTGGGAAAATTGTGAATGTATAGAATTTAAAGAGAGGATGAGGATTTCAGTTTTGAACAGATTCGATTTTGAGTTTTGTAACAGAAAACAAACATTAAAAATAAGAGGCTTAATCCTTCCTGTTGAAACTAAGAAAAAAAAAAAAAAAGATATCTCACCTCCATTCTCCTGGAGTACTTGCTTCAGAAAACATGCACATTCTCTCTTTCTTTAAAATGTATATTAAACTATTTTAAAAGTTAAATAAGTCTCTTGCCAGCTTCAGGACTCAAGATTGCCTTTCCTAAGGACCCAGGAACCATTTTTTTGAATGTAATCACCAAGGAATATAGTGCTTCTGTCTTCTACTATGTGTGAGACTGTAGGGGCCTAAATTCGGAGGGCTTTTCACTCCAAGTTGCGAAACTACCTCTTACCATAAAGATACAAGCTTTTTTTTTTTTTTTTTTTCAGATAAAGTGAATAACCTAACACAGACGCTCAACCCAATTACCAAGTGAAATTAGTGTAAACTACTTATGAAAAATGGTGCATTTAAGTCCACTTACTTGAGCACTAGTTATTGTTTATCTTGAGAGCTCATATGTAATGGGTTGTATCTTCTTGGCTAGACAAAAGGATGTAATTTCTTTCTGTTTTTGAGATCTCTTAGTGGATTGCCTGTGGTGCACATCACATTGTGGCTTAATGATTATCCAATAACAAAACTGTTTTCTTTCTCTTTTTATGATTATGGAAACGCAACAATTCCAGAAAGCAATATGGGTTGTTGAGCAGTGCCTGAGTTGAGTAGACTGAAGGTCTGTGGCTATGCAACAGTCAGGTAAAAGGCCCTGGATTGTAAAAGTTTCATTTTTAGGTATCTACTCTTCTGGAATGTTAACAGAATGGACCACCCTCTTCCAATTCAAATTTTACTTACCAATAAATATGGGTATTGTGGGGTCTAAATCCCATCAGGATCACCATATGCTTAGAAAATAGGGAATTTCAGGAATGTTGCCTTCAGATCTTCCACTTAAAGGGTATTATCTTCTCTCTGTTGCATTTGGAATAGATACCTGAGAATCTGGTCTTGCAATGACCTAAGAATGGTTCTTTAGATTTGAATAAATTTATATATTTGCCAGGTCCCTGAGACAGGCCTCATCCCAAGCAAATTAATTACTAGTATTTACGTAATGACTATCATTCTAATAAAAAAAATAAATAATTTAGATAGCCAAAATAAAATATTTCAAAAAGTGAAAGACAAAATGTGAGAATGAAAGTCATTTCACTTTTTGGACAATCCTCCTCCTTTTTTCTCAGTTATCCTTGCTCCCTCTACTTTTGCTGTTTATCTGTATCCCTCCTTGCCTTAAACTGACTCAGGGAACAGGGAAGTGATCATTCCCATAAGTATAGAAAAACTATGAATATTAGAGATGCATGGAGAGACCCATTGAGAAGGGTTGCTAGTGGACATACTTGAAGCCTTTCCATTAAAGAAAAGCTAAGAGAAGTTGCAGTGGTATACCCAAACAGCATGGGAGTTCCTCACTGATATCCACCCCCAGTATGTTTCGGTTTCCTCACAATTCACTGGCTCAGATGGGGGCACAAGTTGAAATCACATTCTAGTCTCAGCAACTAGAATTATGTCTTAGCTCTCTTGCCAACTGTCAAAATCTAAGAACATGCATTCTAAGGAATAGGTACTAGCATGGTCAGGACAAACTATTACTCAAATATTATATTTATCCACTCAGTTTTGGGACAATCTAAAGAAAATAATAAAATAAAATAAAAAATAAAGACTGTTGTGTTCAGCTGTTAAGTTACAATTTTACTCAAGAGAATAATTCCTACAGTATCCTACCTATAAAAGGAATACAGAAAGAATAAAAACTGTATGCCATTATTGCAAGAAGCCAGGATATTGAAAGACGGGCTGTAGAAAGAGACTATGGAAGATGCAATATTTTCAGGGATAAAATAATTAGAAATTCCTAGAACAAAACTTTTAGCTAAAAAATGGGTCATAACTGACAAATTGAGGGAATGTCACAGGTGGGAACTAGTGAGCCACATATGTCAATTACTTTTCCTCAGGCTAATCTAGCATTGCTCTTTCAGATAAATACTGATGTTATATATTTTGCAATTTTCTCAGAACTTTCTTCCCTTTTGTTTGGTAATAGACGAACACAGATTGGTGGTATTTTGAGTCAGCCTTTGACTTTTTCCTTTACCTCTGCAGTTCTCACACAGACAGAGCATCTGACTGAAGAACTGGGGTTCTTACATTCTCCTAATTCTTTCACAAATCAACTGAAAAAGACCTGCTGTGAAATTTAAAGTCTGCCATATTCTCTACTCCAGATGGAGTAGTTCTGGAGCTCCTTTGGGAAATGGCAGCTGATTTGATCACTATGCACTTGACTTCTGATAGAAAAGGGGTATTGAAGAAAGTAGCAGTCTGATACTCTTCTGAAAAAGTACCCCAACAGAAACACACTGGTGCATTGCTTTGATGTAGGGAATATTCATACCGGCTTTATTAGAGATATATAACAAACAAAAACGGTATACCAGAAGAATAATCTATGGCTATATGTAAAACAATATCTTTTGTTGAGAGCTTAAAGAGAATAAATTGGTTATAAAAACTTATGAAACCAAAAAATAATTTATAAAGACAGTATCTACCTTATAATATCCCCATACTTCTAATAAAAAGACATTTGATAAAAATAGTTGACCACCATATATATTTGTACATTAGTCATTAATCCCTATGGTTACTAACTCTGTAACTATTCTGACTTCTCACTTTGATATCTTTGTCTGCAAAATTTTCTTTGTAATTGATTTCTGTTCTGAAATGTTTTTCTTTCCTTACTTTAGCAGAACAGTCTAAATTATTGTTTGTGTTTGCTTGTGAAGGAGTTTAGGAGCCCAGTATTTATGGCAAATAATTCCTCAAGAGTTTCAAGACTCTCCTACTATATTCTCTAGTCATTAACCAGAGAGAGATAGAGAGACAGAGAGAGAGAGAGAGAGAGGAGAGAGAGAAAGAGAGAGAGGAAGAGAGAGAGAAAGAGGGTTGTCCCACCAGAATGATCTATACAAATTCAAAATTTAGATGATTTATTGTCAGAAATGAGAGAGGAATGCAAAACTGATATATTGAGACTTTTGGCTTTGTCAGAATTCTTTACTTCACAGGAGCATAAAGCCATCCTAAACAAATTGTAATACTGCCCAACCCAAGTAAAATATTTCGGTCATCTGTTGTCAGCTGTATGCCACACAGTGTTACGACCTAGGAATCAACTCATTTTGCAGAAAAATGGACTACTACTTAAAAAAAATCCTAAACAATTTTTGTGACTAGTGAAGAATTGTAGGCAGTAGATTTCACCTTTCGTAGCCTGGCCAAACCTTTAACAAAGCAATTGCAAGATCTCTCCTGATCTTTCAGTTTTAGCTCTAGAGTCTGAAAAGGCTTTTGAATGACTAAAGTTAGTTATAACCTCTGTCCTAGCTTTTGAGATTCCAAATACAGAAAAACTCAGTATGATTTATCTGCTATTCCTAAATATATTGCATATCTGGTAACGTTTACTGATGGGTCGGGTACTCAGGATAAAAGTGGCCCATGTAAGGCTTCTTCCACTGTGCTGACTTATAAAACCTTGAAAGAACATGTTTTGTCTGCAATTAAGTCTACACAAAAAGATGAGCGAATAGCAGTAACTAGAGTTGTAATTCTTGGTTCTGGATTTTATACATACACACATACACACAGATAGTGTCTGTCATGCAACAGAACAACATTTTTAATATGACTTTTTTTACTTCAAGGATAACTAAGGTATTTCATGTAAAACTGATAGCTGAATTGTCGGCGGATTTACAATCGCCTTCTCGGATATCAGCAATGCATTGGAGAGCTCACAGAAGACAGAAGGATAAAGTTTCTAAAGGTA
The DNA here is from genome assembly GCF_008728515.1 of Papio anubis. Lineage (NCBI taxonomy): Eukaryota > Metazoa > Chordata > Mammalia > Primates > Cercopithecidae > Papio > Papio anubis. The sequence continues at coordinate 58,716,089 of NC_044978.1, forward strand.
ATAATTTCTTGGGATAGAGCTGCAAAAGCTGCTGTTAAAATATGGTAGAATTTAGAAGTTCCCTATTTAATCTAATAATATACTTCTGTCCATTAAAAAATGCTTCAAAACATAAAATGAAAAAATTGATTATAAAAGGAGCTTCAATAATTTGACTAGAGGACTGGCCCAGTGGCTCACACCTGTAATTCCAGCACTTTGGGAGGCTGAGAGAGGAGGATAGCTTGAGCCCAGCACGTCAAGACCGCCTAGGCAACATGACGAGACCCTGCCTCTACAAAAAAATTGAAAAAATTAGTCAGGTGTGGTGGCCTGAGCCTGGAGTTCCTGCTAATCAAGAGGCTATGGTAAAAATAAGCAAACAAACAAACAACTGACCAGACTATGGGAACTGTCTAAAAATATTTCCCATACCTTCATCTCTATTTACTTCACTAGTATTTTATCATCAACAAATCAACTGAATAAAAGAAAGATTTTAAGAGCAATAGACTCTTACTATGCCTACCAAAAAATAACAAAAATTATTCAAGATATATTAAAGAGACATGCTATTTGTCAACAGCATTTTTTTGCAAGCCATTCCCAGGATAACCACAGGAAATTCTCACTGATCAATGTTACCCAATGATACCTGTATGACAGTCGGGTTTTATAGAGCTATAGATCCAATTTTGGATAACATAGAGGTAAACTTGTTTTCATAGAGCCAAATTATCAAATTTGATTGTGTGTGATTTTTAGATGATATAAAGTCTTGTTCTCTTTAAAAGACAGTTTTTTTCTTTTCTTTTTTTTTTTTTTTTTTTTTTCAGACAGAGTCTTGTTTGGTCACCCAGGTTGGAGTGCAATGGTGCAATCTTGGCTCACTGAAACCTCCGCCTCCTGGGATCAAGCAATTCTTCTGCCTCAGCCTCCTTAGTAGCTGGGACTACAGGCACGTGCCACCATTCCTGACTAATTTTTTTTTTTTTTTACTTTTTAGTAGAGACGGGGTTTCACCATGTTGGCCAGGCTGGTCTCAAACTCCCGACCTCAGGTGATCCGTCCACATCAACCTCCCAAAGTGCTGGGATTATAGGCGTGAGTCACCATGCCCAGCCAAAAGACAGTTTTAAGAAGAAATAAATGCTCTCTTAATAAACATAATTAATGCTTTTGAGATACCAGAACACACTGACTAGAGCAGAGGAAGACATTTTATTTCTACCGTTTTATAATAATTTTTCAAAAATTTGCAAATTGCTATAAATTTCAGCCTTCTGGACAATTAAAGTAGTGAATCAAACTCTTAAAAATTGAGTGGCTAGGAAAAAATAATCGTTTCAACAAACGATGCTAGACAACTGGACATCCATTTTAGGAAATGCATCTAGACACAAGCCTGACACTTTTCACAAAAATTAACAAAGATCATAGACCTAAATGTAAATGTAAAATTATAAAACTCCTAGAAGATAACATAGAAGTAAATCTGGAGAAACTTGTGTGTGAAGTGACTTATTAGATATAAGACCAAAGCCATGATCAGTGAAATAAATAACTGAGAAGCTGAATTTTGTTAAAATTATTAATAATTATTATAATATAACTTTTGATATACAAAAAGTACTGTCGAGAGTATGAGATGAGAAACTACAGACTGGGCAAAAATATTTTTCAAAGACATATCTCATGGAGGATAGCTATCCAAAATATACATAGAACTCTTAAAAGTCAAAGATAAAAAAAATGAACAAATCTATTAAAAAGTGAGCCAAAGACCTAAACAGACACCTCACCAAAAGAGATATACTAGTGGAAATAAGCATATGAAAAGATGTTGCACATCATATGTCTTTAGAGAACTGCAAATTAAGAGGACAATGAAACACCACTACATACCTGTTAGAATGGCCCAAACCCGTAACATTAACAATACCAAATGCTAGCAAGGATGTGCAGCAACAGGTTCTCTCTTCTTTGCTAGTGGGAATGTAAATGGTACTGTTACTTTGGAAGATAGCTTGACAGTTTTAAAACATATTAACATACTCTTACCATCTGATCCAGTGATCACATGCTCTTGGTATTACTCAGATAAGTCAAAAACATGTCCACACAAAAAACATGTATATGAATGTTTATTGTAGCTTTATTCAGAATTACCCAAACTTGGAAGCAACCAAGAAGCCCTTCAGTTGGTTTAAGAATAAACTGTGGTACATCCAGATTATCAAATATTATTCAGCACTAAAAATAAATGAGCTAACCAGATGTGAGGACATGGAAAAAATTTAAATGCATATTACTGAGTGAATGAAATTGATCCGTAAAAGCATTATACTATGTGATTCCAACAATATGACATTCTGGAAAAGTCAAAACTATGAATCATCAAGAACGTCAGTGGTTCACTGGGGTAAGCAGGAGGGATGAGTAAATACACGGAGAAAAAGGAATTTTTAGGGCAATAAAATTATTTTGTGTGATACTACAATGAAGAATTTCTATTCAAATGTTATTACACATTTGTCAAAATCCATAGAATGTACAACACCAAGAGCAAACTCTAATGTAAACTATAGAATTGAGGTGCCGATGATGTATCAATGTAGTTTACAGATTGTAACAAATGTGCCACACTGATGTGGGATGTTGACTGAGGAAAGAAGCTGTACATGAAAGGGGTGGGTATATGAAAACTCTGTACTTTCCACTTAATTTTCCTGAACTTAAAAATGCTCTAATAAATAAAATCTACTAAAAATGTCACTGGCTAATATTATATAACACACTGTTAAGATGGCCTAGAACTTCACCACTAACCTTGTTAAAAAATGGACTGATACCTGCAAATAAACAAAAATCTTTCCTTTTAAGTTTATGTGTGGACAGCCTATGGGTTTGGGACTCAGACCATGTACTGTGCCTAGTTTAACTGAATCTATTAATAATCCTGTTAAACACTTGGAGTGGCTTATTTTTCCCCATAGAAACCCTAAGGTAAGTCATAAGCACATGAGACGACAAGCTGTAAGAAGTCTGCCACATTGGTCGCCCAGGAGATGTCATCTACATAAGTGTGTTCTGCATGAAAGATCAGTTGTCACTACAATAGAAGACATTCTTCAATGTGTTGCTGATCACTCAAAACAAGAAAACACAACAAGACAGCTAGATTTGGGCTTCCCATGGGAAGCAAGCTTCTCAGGAGTACTGGACTATAGTTCTCAGTTCCCCAAAAGTATTTAACATTTAAGTTCCCTATGGTAACTGGTACTGGTACCAAACTTAATTGAAAGGAGGTATTCCAGCAACCCTCTTACTATTCTCAAAGACTACTTTTCTGTCCTATTTACAGTAGAGTTATTTAAACTAGTTTAAGAATCACACTTTACTAGAAAATAAATACATCATTTGTTACATTACTCCTTTCTGTATCCTAGTAATAATCCAACAGTCTCATTTCTGGTCAGTTATAAATTGCACTCCCATTATAAACACTGTCTGGGCTTATTGTCTTAGATTTTTTTTCTGTTACATTAACAATATAGTCTAGATTGGGTAATTTATAAAAGAAAAGATATTTCTTTCTTACAGTCCTGGAGTCTGGGAAGTCCAAGAGCACAGCACTGGCATCTGATGAGGGCTTTTTTGCTGCATCAAAATATGGAAGAATACATTACTGATTGAGAGGATCAAGAACATGAATGTCAGCTTAGGACTCTCACTCTTTTTTTATAAAGTCACTTGTGCCAACATGGAGATGCTACTGATGACCTTTTCTAATCTTCATTACCTCAAAAGGTCCCACCTCCTCACATTTTTATGGTGGCAGTTAAGTTTCTAACACACACACTTTGGAGAACATATTTAAATCAGAACATTTATAAATTCAACAATCTGACTTGATTAATTGATTAATGAAAGTGAGTCATCTTCATTAGCAATTTTTTGATAATAAAGTAAAAGTAATTAATATTCATCCAGGTACTTCAGCTCTAAATTTGACACAAAAATGTTTTATTTGAAGAAAGATGTAGGAAAAGAAAATATCTAATTAATAGACAAATTAAAATCTGATAGCTCAGAGTAGATACTGTAAAAGACAGATCTAATGTCACCTGATTAGCATTAAGATGCAAGTTCTCTCCAGTGCCATACAGAGAAATAAACAAAGATGAAATTCTATTATTCAGAGAGGTCAAGTTCACTGTTAAACTAGGGTAACCATTGTTTTAGATACAATGCAAAACAAACAAGCAAAACAAAAAAACAAACAAAAAAATCTATAGGGTGAGTGATATGGTTTGGATCTGTGTCCCAAACCAAACCTCATGTTGAATCATAATCCCCAATGTAGAAGGTGGGGCATTGTGGGAGATGATTGCATCATGGGGGAGGTTTCTCATGTAAGATGTAGTACAATCCCTCTTGGTGGTGGAGTCACAATAGTAAGTTCTCATGAGATCTGGTTGTTTAAAAGTGTGTAGGAGCTCCCACTTCTCTCCTCCTTTTCTGATCATGTGAAGGGTTGGTTTCTCCATTGCCTTCCGTCATGATTGTACGTTTCCTAAGGTGTCCCCAGAAAGTGAGCAGATGCCAGCATCATGCTTTCTGTATAGCCTATGGAACTGTGAGCCAGCTAAACCTCTTTTGTTTATAAATTACCCAGTCTCAGGTGTTTCTTTATAGCAATGCAAGAACAGACTAATGCTTTGGCTTTGTCTTCAAGACTTAAAACAATAAGAGCCATTTACATTAAACATTGGAAATTCAATCTGTACCTTTCAATGAGGTCTCATTATAAGGCTCTAATACTAGATGACTATGGATGTCTTTGATTTTCACATATGAGAACAATTATTTGGGAAAATGGAACAATGGCTAAATTGACTAAATTGTCATGTAATATGATGGAACTTAGGGGATTGACTGAAACTTAGGATGAATTTACTGGGCCTTGCAAGAAAAAAAAAAAAAAAAAAAAAAAAACTGTTAAGTGAACATTTAAAAAGTAATATGATTTGAATGTGCCTCTCAAAATTTCATGTGCTGAAAACTTAATCTTTAGTGGAACAATGTACAGCCTAATACAAGATTATTGATTTATAAAGACAGTTCCCTCATTGATGAATTAATGTTGTCATGAGGGAGGATTATTTATCTCAATTGCAGATTATTATATTATTATTCTAAAAGCAAAGTTGGTCCCTCAAACTTTCTTTTCACTCACAATTGGTTGTCTGTTCACTCTTTTGCAATGGAGCAACATAGCATGATGACTTTCAACCGATAATGACACCATAGTCAAACATTGCATTTTTCGAACTGTGAGCCAAATAAACTTCTGTTATTTATAAATTACTTAGTCTGTGGTATTCTGTTATAGCAACAGGAAGCAGACTAAGACAGATAAGGCAAATAAATACTGTGAAATAGGACTCTCCTTCAATTATTCCCTTCAAAAACATCATATATATATATGATATATATATATTTGTGATAAAGGTTAAAAGACAAGTCTACTAAAAATTCTAAAAAGGATACAATTTTTAAAGGAATATGCAATATCTAAAGTAAATGGTGACATCAATATTCAAAGTGTTAGGGAGAGTGGACTAAAAGTGTATTTTCTTCAAAGATAAATTGTTATCAGAATTAAATAAACAAATAAGATGGTTTTGTAAGCCTAGTTGTAATCACAAAGCAAAAATCTGTGATAGATACACACAAAATATAAGACAAGGAATCAAAAACATACCACTCGAGAGAATTACTTAACTACAAAGATAGTAAGGGAGAAAGAATGGAATGAATCAACTAAACAACTAGAAAGCAACTAACAAAGTGGTGCTAGTAAGCCATTACCTATCAGTAATGACCTTAAGTATAAATGTATTAATTTTTTTTAGTCAAAAAACATAGATTGGTTGAATGGATTAAAAAAACCAACTACATCCTGCCTACAAGAGACTCACTTCACCTGTAAGGACACGTATAAACTAAAAACAAACAGGTGGAAAAAGATATTTCGTGCAAATGAAAACCCACAGAGAGCAGGATTAGATCTACTCATACTAAATAAATAGACTTTAAGACAAACACTAAAAAAAGAGAGAACTAACATTATTATATAATGATAGAGGTGTCAACTCAGAAAGAGGATATAATAATTGTGAACATATACATACTCAGCATTGGAAAACTTAAACATAAAGAGAAAATATTGATATATCTTAAGGGAGATATTGACTGCAATAAAATTGTACCAGAGGGCTCTGATACCTCACTTTCAGCAATGCGCAGATTATGCAGCCAGAAAAATCAATAAGGAAACTACTAAACGACATTATAGACCAAGTGGAACTAACAGACATGCACAGATATTAGAATGTACATTATTCTCAACAATACATAAAACTTTTCCCGTAACACATCATATTATGGGTTGCAAAACAAGCCTTAACAAATTTTAAAAGATTCAAATTATATCAATCTTGTTTTCTGACCAAAATAGTATAAAACTAGACATCAAAACATGAAGAACTTTGAAAAATTCACAAATACATGAAAATTCAACAACAAGCTCCTGAACAACCAATAAGTCAATGATGAAATTTAAAGGACAATTAAAAAGTTTCTTCAGATAAACAAAAATGGAAACACAATATAGAAAGATCTATCTGATACAGTAAAAAGGAATTTAAGAAGAAAATGTACAGCATTAAACATGTGCATCCAAAAAAGGAGAAAGCGCTCAAATAAATTACCTGGTGTTGCACCTTAAGGAACTATAAAAACAAGAGTAATTGAAGCCCCAAATTAGTAGAAGAAAGGACATAACAAAAATAAGAGTAAAATACATGAAATAGAGAATAGAGAAACAAAAAATGTTTTTTTTTAAAAAATATACACAATAGGCAAATTTTGAGCCAGGATAATTATGAAAAAAGACAGAAGACTAATAAAATCAGAAATAAAAAGAAGATACAACAACCAATGCCACAGAAATACCAAGGATCCTAAGTGATATGGTTTGGCGCTGTGTCCCAATCCACATCTCATGTTGAATTGTATTCCCTGCTGTGGGAGAAGGGCCTGGTGGGAGGTGACTGAATCATGGGGTCAGATTTCCCCCTTGTTGTTCTTGTGCTACTGAATGAGTTCTGGTATCATTCCATTTTCCTGCTGCAGATAAAGACATACCTAAGACCCGGCAATTTCCAAAAGAAAGAGGTTTAACATGGACTTTCAGTTCCACGTGGCTAGGGAAGTCTCACAATCATGATGAAAGGCAAGGAGGAACAAGTCATATCTCTCATGGATGGCAGCAGGCAAAGAAAAATGCTTTCACAGGGAAACTCTCCCCTATAATACCATCAGATCTTGTGAGACCCACCTACCACCATGAGAATACCATGGGAAAGACCTACCTCTATGATCCAGTTATTGCCCACTGGGTCCTTCCCACAACACATGGGAATTCAAGATGAGATTTGGGTGGGGACAAGCCAAGTCATATCAGTTCTCTTGAGATCTTATTGTTTAAAAATGTGTAGCCTTACCCCTTAGCTCTCTCTCTCTCCTGCTGCCATGTGAAGATGTACTTGCTTCCTCTTTGCCCTTCCACCATGATTGTAAGTTTCTTGAGATCTCCCTAGCCATGCCTCCTGTACAGCCTGTGGAACTGTGGGTCAATTAAATGTGGTTTCTTTATAAGTTACCCAGTCTCAGGTAGTTCTTTATAGCAGTGTGAGAATGGAATAATACACTAGGAGACTATTATGAGCAATTATATGCCAGAAATTTAACAACCTGGAAACAAATAGGTAAATTTCTTGACACATACAACATATCAACATTGAATTATGAAACAATAGAATATCTGAACTCACCAAAAACGAGTAAGGAAATCGAATCAGTAAAAAAAAAAGCCTCACATCAAGAAAAATAAAAATAAAAAATCTCAGATCTGATTGCTTCACTGCTGAATTCTATCAAATACTTAAAGAAACATATAACCACAATTTTTTTTAGATGGAATCTTGCTCTGTTGCCCAGATTGGAGTGCAGTGGCATGTGATCTTGACTCACTGCAACTTCCACCTCCCAGGTGCAAGTGATTCTCCTGCCTCTGCCTCCCAAGTAGCTGGGATTACAAGTGTGCACTACCACATCTGGTTAATTTTTGTATTTTTAGTAGAGACAACATTTCACTGTGTTGGCCACACTGGTCTTGAACTTCTGACCTCAAGTTATCCACTTTCCTCAGCCTATCAAAGTGCTGGGATTATATGTGTAAGCCACAATGCTAGACAAAAAAGTAACATCAATTTATCTCAATTTCTTCCAAAAAATTAATGTGAAAAAATACTTAGAAATTCATTTTATGAAGTCCATAATGACTTGATATCAGAACCAGAAAAGGACACAACAAATAAAAAGGACCACAGGCCAATATTCCTCATGCATATAATTGAAAAAATACTCAACAATATAACAGCAAACCTAATTTGACAGCATATTAACAGGATTATTTACCATGATCAAGTGTGATTAATCCTAGAGATGCAAGGATGGTTTTCCAAAAGCAAACCAATAAACTTGATAAGATACATCACATTGGTAGATGGAAAGATAAAAACCATATGGTAATTTCAATACATTCAGAAAAAGCATTTGATACAATCGAACATCCTTTCATAGAAAAAAAAAAATGCAACAAATTAGATAAGAAAAATTGATCATACCTCAAGACAGTAAAGGCTGTATATGACAAACCCACAGTTAACATCAGACCCAATGGGAAAAAAATTAAAAGCTTTTTCTCTAAGAGCTGAAATAAAACAAGGATGCCCATTACATGACTTATATTTAACATAGTTCTGGAAGACCAAGGCAGAACAATTACAGAAGAGAAAGAAATATAAGACATCCAAGATGAAAAAAGAAAAGTTATATTGTCTCTGTTTGCAGAGCAAAAACAACAACTGTTTTAAAAATAGACAAAAGGCCTGTTTAGATATTCCCAAAAAGACATACAAATGAACAGTAGGATGTGAAAAATCCTCAACATCACTAATGATTAGACTAAAGCAAATCAAAACCACAATGAGATATCACTTCACTTCTGTTGGAATGGATATTATAAAAAGATGTGAAAGAGAAAAATACTGATGAGTATGCAGAGAAAAGGGAACCCTTGCACACTGTTGGTGGAAACATAGACTAGTATAGCCATTATGGAGAACAGTATAGAGGTTCCTCAAAAAACTGAAAATAGAACTACCATATGATCCAGCAATCCCACTACTAGGTACATATACAAAGTAATTGAAGACGGTATGTCAAAAAGATATCTACACTAACATGTTTATTGAATCACTATTCACAATAGCCAAGATTTGGAATCCCTGTAGTTTTTCATCAACATACAAAATTGATGAATAAAATATATTATATATACACATTAGAATACTCTTCAGCCATTAAAAAGAAAAAAAAAAAAAACTCCTGTAATTTGCAATTATATTTATGAATGGAAGTGCTTTATGTTAAGTGAAATAAGCCAGACACAGAAATACAAATATTACATGATGTCACATATGGAATCTTAAAATGTTGATCTCACTAAAACAGAGTGTAGAATGGTGGTTACCAGAGAATGGGCCAGTTGAGAAAGAAAGATGGGGAGATAGTGATCAAAGGATAAAGAATTATATCATGTGCTGCATAACAATGTTTTAGTCAAAGAAGGAGTCACAAACACAATGGTGGTCCCATAAGATTATAATACTATATTTCTACTGTATCTTTTCTATGTTTGGGTATGTTTAAATATACAAATACTTAGCATTGTGTTACAATTGCCTACAGCATTCAGTAAAGTAACATCCTATACAGGTTTTAGCTTAGGTGCAATAAGTTGCACCATGTAGCCTAGGTTTGTAGTAGGCTTTGCCATGTAGATTTGTGTAAATACACTCAATGTTATTTGCACAATCATAAAATCATCTAATGACACATTTCTTGGAATTTATCCTCATCATTGTGTCACATGACTATAGTTAGATACAAGGAATAAATTCGAAAATGCAGAGCATGGAGACTACAGCTAATGACAACATACAGGTTGAGTATCCGTATCTGGAAGATGATCCAAACTCCACAACTTTTTGAACATCAACATGACTCTCAAGGGAAATGCTCTTTGGAGAATTTTGGATTTTGGATTTTTGGACTAGGAATGCAAAAGTTGTAAATATATAATACAAATATTCCAAAAATTATTCCAAAATTAAAATCCAAAATACTTCTGATCCCAAGCATTTTGGATAAGGGATGCTCAACCTGTACTGTGCTCCAGAAATGCTAGAAAAGTGAGCGTTAAATGTTCTCACCAAAAAAATGAGAAATATATGTAGTGATGCATATATTAATCAGCTACTTTTAAGCATTCCACAATGTATATGTGTTTCAAGGCAACATGTTGTATGCAATAAATACATATAATTTTGTCAACTTAAGAAAAATAAATTCAAAAAAAGAAAATTTAATAAATAATACAGAATTGTAAATAAACAAATTGTGAAGTATCATATTTGATTTCTAATGAGAACTTGCTTTGATATGAGTTCCCAGCTAAAGACTGGGATTTTTTCTTTTCAATCAGTAAAGCATGGCTTTCTTTTATTATAACATTTATAACAACAACAAAAAAAAAAGAATTTAAGGCTTCAGTGCTAAATGACTCCTGAGGCTGGGATTGGGGAAGTCTTCATAAGCAACTATCAAATTATACTTAAACATTTAAAAACGAAAGCAATAAAGACACCATACAAATTCATAAAATTAATCTATGACTTCGAGAAATCTTTGTGAATTACTAATGAAGAGTGTTATTTAAGTTTTAACCTGTGGTATAATATATTCAAAGGCGATTTCTTCAACTGAAATCATGTATTTTATTTTTTAAAAATTTAGTGATTCTATTATTATATCATGATAATAATTATTGATTTGTTTTGTTTTTACTATTGGCTTGGATTTTAGACAGCTGCAGCTTCCCCCCAAAAACGTAGAAATAACAATAGAAATAATTAGAAACATTATAGTGTTACTATGTTATAATAACACAAAGAAGAGATTGCAAGGGCAAATACAAACTAAAAATAAGAAACTAATTATCCTTGTTCATAGTAATGAAAAAGACTGTCCCTCCCTTTTCATAAAGCCATTACTTTAAAAATTTAAGTTCTTTCACTATTTGAAATGTATGTAGGTCTTTGTAAAAGCTAAATAATCCTCTTCCAGCTTCACAACCCAAGGTTGCTTTTCTCAAGGACTTTGAGACCATCTCTTTAAAATGTAATAATCAAGGAAAATAGCACCACTATCTCCTACTTTCTGTGGAATCTTAGGGACCTCACTTAGAAGGACCTCATTTTCCAAGTTGCAAAAGTACGTCTTGTCATAGAGATAGGAGAAGTATATTATTCCTTTGGATAATGTCAATTAGGTAACACAGATAATCAACCAATCACCAAGCGAAATTAGGATGAATTGTGACTAATGGTGCTGCCAAGTCCTCTTACTTGAGAACTAATTATTATTATTGTTTTAATCTTGAGAACTTACATGTAATGGCTGGCATCTGCTTGGCTGTATAAAGGATGAGATTTCTTATAGTCATTGCAACTTCTTAGATTACCCCTGATGCTTATCACAATCTGGCTTAATAATTATTCAATAATAATATTTTTTCTCTGTTATCTTTGTGGAGAGGTTTTGGGGGCTGGTGGGAGATTTTGTTTTTAATTATATTTCCTTCAACAGTTGTCCAGTAAGCAGTTGCATATAGGATTTTGGAGTCAGGGCACCTTCCCTGACTACATATAGAAACAGTGTTTCCTAATATGCATACATCTATGTATTGAGGCATTGTTGTTCTATGGATGGTATATAAAGTCGGAAGCCTGGCTGAGATCACTATGGGATGTAGTCTTGATATATCAAATCCTAGCAGTGGGTTACTTCAATATTAAAAGGTTTTTAAAAAGAGAATCCAACAGTAAAGTCAGAGAAAAAAACAGCTAATAAGGTAGAGAGACGGTGAGAGAAGTAAAGAGTCCTGAAGCCAACTGAAGAAAGTATTTAAAGGACTATCGTGGATTTAATTGTGTAAAATGCTGCTGTTAGATGGAACAAGGAGATGTTGACAATGAAATATTGGATTTAGCTACTTGAGATCAGTAGTAATCCTAATACAGCTGTTTTGATAGTGAAGGCATGGGGGGATCAAAACCCCACTTGAGTAAATTTAAGAGGATAGTTTTAGCAAGGTGGTCAGTTGTCGGTTGGAATGTTTGAACTAGCTCTTATGAAAAAAGAAAATAAAACACAACACCTCAAAGAAGCCACATCTCTTTCAAACACCACATCGAGTAGCTTGAAATGAGCTCTGATATCTTAAAATTTACTCTGGTGGGAGTAGGTATTTATACTGTGAATCTCAGAAAACACTTCAAATTAGAGCTTTGTTCTGCAGAAAGCTGGTTGTTAAATTATTTACCAGAGTACCACAGAGTGAAAATCAGAGGAGAGTGAATTTAAAAGATTGAGAGAAAAAGCAGCAAGTAAAAATAATGTTATCAAAAGGGTTTGCTCTAAAGAGGGGCAAAGAAACTGTGCAAAAGCTGGGGGAAAAAAAAGTGTTATAGAGGTGGTTTTTGCTGTTGTTGCTCTTTCGTGTATTTGTTTTGTTTGCTATATAGAAGAAATAAAAGCCATAGACAAGCAGATTGAATGCTTCAATCAAAAGGATAATAACATGACACAGAAGAGAAAACAAATAATTAATTTCAAGAGTAACTCCTTGGGCCTGAAGGAAAGAATGGGACCTAATGGGTAGGAAGAAGGTAGGACTGGTATCAGACAGGAGCCTCTGAAGTTATCAGTCATAATGCCAAAGTGGACAGAGCATCTTGGCATTCCTACAGACAGGTGAGTAGATAAAGCGAGGAGATAAAGGTGGTGGAGGATCTCTTCTGTTTACCTTCATAATTTCCTCAAGAGGCATTAAATTTTGAACATATAAGGCATGTGTCTATTTCATTCTTTCACGCAACTCTACCAAAAAAAAAAAAAAAAAAAAAAAAATCAGGTTACCATTTAATTACCTGAACACATGCATTAAAGTATATCACATTCAAATTCTGACCCACTCGGTTAGGCTTATATACTTAAGTAGGCACAAATTGTGTCCTTTCTTCCAGTAGTCCATTAAATGATTTACCCAGAAGGTCCATATGATATAACTTTAGTACAGAGCTCAGAAGTTCTCTAACCTGTGTTAAGCTAATTTAACTCATGCCAAAAAGTAACAGCACCAGCAATGCATTTTCTGACTCAATCTATCAATGGTCATTTCAATGAAAATATGCTTCAGTATGTTTGCTATTAGTGACTGCTTGGATTAAAGTTATATTTACTAACATATTCTCTGGACAGATGTCTAATGTCAATTTAAATGTCGATTGACAATAGAAGAAAATTATATTTTTTGGTTCTATTGTGTATGTTGTTTTGCCCAAGAATCTATGTATTTATACACACATTAATATATATGCACACAAAATACATATATATCACACATGTATATTCACATATATAAATGGAATTACTCATTTTATTAAATTAGTTGTACATAAATAATACATGCATAAATAATATGTACACAAATAATAAGCTATTTTCTCCCTCTTACATTATATAAGACTTATGCATATTGAATATTTTAAGGAATTAATTGGATTATATATTGTGTAATGCTTTTACAATACATATTTGTATTAATAAAGATAATGCCTTTTGCTGAATATACTCAAACTGTTTTGTTGCTAGAAAAACAAATCTAAGCTCAAATTTAAATTTTTTTTTACATCTTTACATCCATAAATTCAACAAGTCAAAAGGGGAAGGATGAACAGCTGTTTTAGTCATTACCTATACAACGCTTCAATAATATCCTATTTAACTGACAGAGTGACAAGCCCAGCATCTTTATTTTATCCTCATAATTTAATTTGCAAACAGCTAGCTTTACTCCTTTACCCTCCAGACCCAGTGTCAGCCTTATTGAATGCAAATTCAATTCTCACCAAAGGCCCTCAAGGGTAATTACTGGTCTGTGGTGAACAGTTTTGCTGAAAGACATTGTTTGGTGAAATCCAAACAATGTAGTGATGAAAATTCCATCTCCTTGGATTTACATTTCACTACATTTCACTCCTCTAGCAAAGCAATTTAATGATTTGTTTATTTTCTTTACTTTTACATAGACACAAGCATCAGTATTTTTTTCAATTATTCTTAGTGCTTTCCTGTGGTCAGTTTATAAAGCACACTGCAATTTTAGAATTTTCAATTTGTTTATAAATTTGTACGTATAGAATTATATTAATATTTACTTGGATTTTTAACATACAAAAACAATTCCTGAAGTTATTAAATAGGGCTTCGTGAATTTGTTTGTGGAACTGTTTACACAAAAAACAACTGATTAATAACTGCAGGAGAAACTATTTTATTTACAACATGCTTTGAGAAAATGAGAAAGCCATAGATTGAGATTTTGAACAAAGATAAAAGAGATACTTTTGTTCTTTTTAATCATGCAGATTATCTCTGAACCTGGAAGTTAATTTCAAGATTGTCACTTAAAAAGAAAAAAAGAAAAAAAGAAAAAAAAACCCAGAAAGTTAGCCTTGGTACTTACCTGAATTAAATAAAAATGATTCTGTCTAAGGCTTTTACATGACAAACACTTTATTTATTTTCCCAGTAAGGTATCCAGTCGCATGTTTATCTGAGGAACTCAACAGTCAAAGATAATCACAAAATCACTTTGAACTCATGAAAATAAATGCATGGTAGTTTTTTTTTGTTTTTGTTTTTTTGTTTTTTTTTGTTTTTTTTTTTGAGGCATAGTCTTGCTCTGTCGCCCAGGATGGAGTCTGTGGCCCAGACTGGAGTCCGTCGCTCAAGCTGCAGTGCAGTGGCTCGATCTTGGCTCACTTCTAGCTCCGCCTCCCAGGTTCGCGCCATTCTCCTGCCTCAACCTCCTGAATATCTGGGATTACAGGCACCTGTCACCACGCCCGGCTAATTTTTTTTTTTTTTTTTTTGTAGTTTTAGTAGCAACTGGGTTTCACCAGGTTAGCCAGGATGGTCTGGATCTCCTGACCTCGTGATCTGCCCGCCTCAGCCTCCCAAATTGCTGAGATTACAGGTGTGAGCCACCGCATCTGGTCAATATATGGTATTTTTTTTTTTTAAGTACAATCTACTAGAACCTTTTCTTTCCTGTCATCCAAAATTACATTTCCTCTCCATCCATCCCAAAATGATAAGAAACAGGGTGTCCTGGATCCAGACAGGACAGATAGAGGTAGACATTATTGTTTTGTTTTGTCTTCCATGGAAAAACTCAGACACAGAAAATAATAGCATCAAAAAAGTTCATACATCTGGAAAATAACAGACTAGGATTTGAACTGAAATGATTTTCTAATCCATTAAGGGAGATAGTCAATTGAGAAAAGAAGAAATAAAGGCATTTGAGTGCAACGAAAGTAATTTAACTCCTGAAAATAAGTCAAATAATTAATACTAATTAATTATATTTTTTAAAAAGAGGAGAATAATAAAAGTCAAGGGAGGAGAGTAGTAGAAAACGTGCCTGTGGTCACTTACCTGTGACTATTCTACAACCAAATCCAGAAGGTTTAATGTCCCCTCAAACATCAACTTCAGGGGAATATTGGAGAATAATGGAGGAATCTCTTGGCAGAATTGCCTTGGTAGTGAAAACAGTCATTATGAGGGAGACTGCCAAAACATAAAAAAAAAAAAAAGCAATAAGGACCTCAACAAAAGTAGAGCAATGGAACACAATGATAAAACCAAGAAAGTAATGAGAGGAGCCGGGCACATTCCTCAGCCCCGGGCTCAAAACAAACAAGCCCAGTACAAACACATCCCATCCTCCCATCCCACCACATATCGCCATATATCTCTCAAACTTCCTGAGCCCAGTACAAACACATCCCATCCTCCCATCCCACCACATAACTCTCAAACTTCCTGAGCCCAGTACAAACACATCCCATCCTCCCATCCCACCACAAACACCACCTGGAAGGTCTCCGATAAGGAGACAGCCGTTCAAGGTTTTACTGAAAGTGCGGGAACCGAAAGAATTCCTTTGTTCCCCTGTAACTTTCGGGCTATAAAAAAGCAAGCACTCGCATTGTTCGGGGCCCTCTTGTATGCTGTGTAATGGAGGGACCAGGTTCGAACTTGTCATAAAGATCCTTGCCGCTTGGCTTTGACTCTGGACTCTGGTGGTCTTCTTTGGGGAACAGAGGGTCTGGGCATAACAGTAAATGGTTTTACACCATGATGGTGTGGGGTAAAAAGTAAGAGATTGAGAATCCGAGAGCTTATGTTTAGATCTCAACTCCCTCTTTCCAACTGGGCTATCAGGAGGATGTAATTAATCTCTTTATGATTCAGTTTTCATGTATGCAGAGTGAGAATGATAATATCTAAGTTTCATTGCTTTCATGTATATTAAAGGAAAGGATGGCTATAATCATCTGGTATAGGCTCCAGACCAAATAAAATGTCAATCTCTATCAGATATTCTTATCAGTAGTACTATAAGTAAGTTAATTGATAATTTATTCTTGAATACTTGACAACTGATGTGATAAATAGCAATGTTTCAAGCATTGGTGTAGAATGTTAGTATAGTTATTTGCTTATATTAATTAAAATTAAAAAAATCATGTCATTTATTTGCCATGCTAACTTTAATATTGTATGTAATATTTTATATCCTATGTTATTGAGTTGAGTAGGGCATTTGTAAATAAGATGATTGTATTAAAACCTCAAGTTTGTGTTAGAAGTATTATTTCATTATGATGCTTGGGGTTTTGTTTTTGTTTTTGCTTTTATTTAGTTACTTTAAAAAATCTAATAGCATGATCAAATAGAGAGGACCCAGGTTTGTTTATCAGACAAATCTGATGTACCAGCTGCCTGACCCTGGAACATTTTCTGCCCTTTTATAAGTATCTGGGGATAATGTAAATCAGCTCCTAGAATTGTTGTGATAGCTAATGTACTAGGTAGTCATACAATCCCAGGGAGTGGTTTAATGTTCTATTAACAATTGCAACTAAGACCAAACCCAAGAAAACTGATTTTCATATATTACAGGGAAAACCATCAACTTTTAGGTCAAACATCTTTCCTCAGGGCTTGTTGAAATGGTGATCAAAGTTGACACAGATGAGACAAGTACTTCAGACTGTAAGTAACATGGGTTAATGCACTGTTCCTAAAAAGGGGTCATTTTCACATATAATTCATGCATGAAAGATGAAGAGTTTCTTCTCTCTAAGGTAGTGTCAGTGGCCTCAAGACAAATATTGAGAAAATGAGTATAAATATATTTTCTCATCAGCTCTTTTTAATGTAACCAAAAGGCAGGTTCAGTCACTCACCACTTGCAGAGTTCAATTGACAAAGCAAGGTCTGGTATAAAGAAAATGACTTTTTATTCTAAAGCTGGCCTAGGGGAAGAAGTGCAGGCTTTCGGCATTAAGGGTACCACTTTACTTTTGGAGTAGAAAGCAGGCATTTTTAAAAGTCAGGGGACAAAATGTGCAAGTGAAGTGTCCTCGTACGAGCTTGGGTGCCTTACCTACTTGACAGTTGGGTCAGTGTCTTCATGGGCAAAATCAGGTTTTAAAAGTGGTCAAAAATTGTAGCCGGGCATACTTTGGGTTGTAAATTCACTGTTACCTCTCAAGGCAACCTTCGGGTGGGTAAGAGTTTAGCTCTGGAGGTGCTAAGTCCATAGATGAAATTGCCCTGTAGGGAGTGTCTGGTGAAGAGGAGGTAAAATGCTATACATAATTGCATTTCTAAAGAGCTAAGTAGGAAGTGGGGAGAAGGAGTAAAGAGAAAAGAAGAGAGAAAAAAATTAAAATATTTTCTTAAAAAATAGGGTACTCAGTTATACTAACAAGTCTTTGAGATAGAAATTGATAACTTGGTTTACAGTAAATTTGTATAAAATTCACACCTAGCAGCTGACAAAAATTTAAATCCAGTTTATCTTTACATAACTTTTTAAAATTTCAAGGCTGTACAACATGCTACTGTGACTGAAAAAGATACAGATTTTAATAAATAATTTTTTTTTCATTTTTCTCTCTTTTCTGAAAATATGATTGGTCACATGCTATGTGTGTGTGTGTGTGTGTGTGTGTGTGAGAATAACAACAGTCAAAATTAGAGCCAGAAAATTATAAAACAATATGTATTCAAATCCCACAATTGTCTCAATAAATAAAGTAAAACATTAAGAATTTATTCCTGAGTATGTCTTTACTGCATGATTTTGCACATTGGGTTGAATGCCTTTTATTTGCTCCTACAGATTCCTATCTACTCTGACTCATCCTGCTTGTATTAATCCATTCTCTCCATTCTCTCGTTGCTATAAAAAACTACCTGAGACTGGGTAATTTATGAAAAAATAGGCTTCATCTACTCACAGTTCTTCAGACTGTACAGGAAACATGGCTGGGGAAGCCTCAGGAAACTTACAGTCATGGTAGAAGGTGAAAGCGAAGCAGGCAATGTCCTCACATGGCACAGCAGGAGAGAGAGAGTGAAGGGGGAGGTGCTACACACTTTTAAACAACCAGATCTGTGAGAACTCACTCAATAGCATGAGAACAGCAAGAAGAAAATACATCCATATGATCCAGTCACCTCCCCCCATATCCCTTCTCCAGTACTTGGGATTACAGTTTGATATGAGATTGGGGGGGCACATATTTTTAAAGGATATCACTGTTCTATGTCATAGGTGACACATATGTACTATGTACTACAACAATGGCTCCTAAGCACTCCTGCTTTCTGATGAATTGTAGCAATAGGAACCAAGCAGATGTTCAGAATAAGGGAAGTGAGTAAGGTCAGAGTATTTGTTTCCTTGGCTCCTTTCATCTCTGGCTGGCTAGGTCCCTCCAAAAGGATCACTTATGATGCTTATTCCATATACCTATAACTTCTCCTTCCCCTGGTCTCTTAGGATACAGGGATGGTAATAACTTCACTGTACTGCTAACCTTTACTGTACTAAATCCTTAAAATATAGTAATTTGAGTGCACCATCTGTTTTCTAATGGGGCCCTGATTGATAAATGTATTGAGTGTATTGTTTAAAGATAATGCAAAAAATAATTGTGTGTTATGTGTTTAAGCATTATTCTACCATAGAGCCTAAATTATGCATGTATTATAGATTAAATATTTATTATATGTTAAATATATTGACATCATACATGGTATGTTAAATTTGGAATGCAATTACCAGCACATATTCTTTTTATTTTTTATTTTTATTTTATTTATTTATTTATTTATTTTTTTTTTTTTTTTTGAGACGGAGTCTCGCTCTGTCGCCCAGACTGGAGTGCTGTGGCCGGATCTCAGCTCACTGCAAGCTCCGCCTCCCGGGTTTACGCCATTCTCCTGCCTCAGCCTCCCGAGTAGCTGGGACTACAGGCGCCTGCCACGTCGCCCGGCTAGTTTTTTGTATTTTTTAGTAGAGACGGGGTTTCACCGTGTTAGCCAGGATGGTCTCGATCTCCTGACCTCGTGATCCACCCGTCTCGGCCTCCCAAAGTGCTGGGATTACAGGCTTGAGCCACCGCGCCCGGCCTTATTCTTTTTATTTTATCCAATTTCAAACATGAAAAAGTGAATTCTAAATTTCTATTTTTGAATTCATTTCTATGGAGCACTGTTTTGTTCCTCAGAAGAGATGGCTGGAAAAGTTTATGTTCACAACTTAAAGTTTCCAGTTGTTTTTACGTTTTTTCTTTGAAATTAAAATACATTTGAAGTTGCTTTGCTTTTGAAAATGGCAAAGCATTAATATAATATCATTAGCCTCTTTCCTTAATATACCTCTCTGTTTTTATTAATCACATATGTTATTAGACTTGTACCCTAGTACTTTCAGGTAATATATAAAGAGCAACTTTAAAGCAATTCAAACACATCAACCAGCAGGAAGCTGAAATAGACATCCTGATAGGCTAGTCCCTTAAGGAAAAATATTGGGGCTGCTTTGTTTCTCCAAAATCCTCAAAAAATATAGAAAATAGGACTACTACATTTACTTTCAGAACAAGAAAAGGGCTTTCTATAATAAGAAAGTCAGTGTGCTATTTGCTATTAAAATTATCTTTTTCCATAAATTTACTGAAGCTGAAATTGATTGTAATCAACTTTCAAAAAACTTAGTACACATATCCTAATGGCCTATTGTATTTATTTACCCAAGCCTATGCTTTTGTTCTGTTCTGTCACATACAACCTCAAGGGCATTGACATTCTGATGACATTGTGATCGCTAGACTTTAGATGACTCTCTACCACTATCTTATTTTTCATCCTTGTCTCATTTCCCAGCCACATTAGGATGAAGTGTATAATAGCCTAGGCTTCTTGTGGATTGTTCACTTTATATGTCAGGAAACAGCCTGTGTTACCTCCAGGAAAAGAAGCCCTTTCTTATCAATGCCATAATTGCCATCCCAGTCAATATTAGCTAATTGAAATCCCAGTGATTAATGATCTATCCTTTTAAAGGCTTTTTCTTATCTCAGTGAGCTTTTGAAACCATGCCTAGGAGGTGTATATCATTTTCTAGTAATCTTTTTTTTTTTTCCTTTCTCTTCTAGTTTTAATTTTCCTGTCTTTCATCTTCATAGAAACTGTCCCTACTCAGGTGTCTAAGCTACATGTGTCATTTATTTCTTTTGTCACCGTCTCCTTCCTCATTCATATTGTCATATATCTTTCTGTCCTATGGTGTCTATCCCTTTAATAGTACATATTTGTCATGGTATTTTATTCCTTCCCTCTGACTAAATATAGTTTACAGAAGAGGCACAAAGAAAAAAGGAGTTTGATTAGCTAGTGACAGTTCTAATTGCTTAGATGTTAGATAAATAAGGTATCATGAAAGTTGGTTTTATCAAGTCATCAAAACCTAGCTTTTCTTAAAAACAGTTACAAAGTTCAAGGACTTTGAAACACAAAGCTGTAGATTTATAAGCAGAAGAGTCAACTATATTTAATTTATTAATGTATGAAACATAGTTTTGTTGTTTTGATATTATTCTCATCAATAGTATACCAACATTAGTTTTATTCTGTGAATAGTTCAACAAAAAGGTAGGTATTCAACTGAATTGTAACTTCCTCTAGGTCAGGACCTAAAAGTAAACTATTATTTCATCACAATAACGCCTCAGAGAGCAAATACGTTTTTAGTGATCAATGTATATTTACTGAAAGAGTTAATGGGAAGAAATATAGTTCCTTAAAATTTACCTAATATAAGTAAAAATTGTGAAGTTCTGTTTTGTTTTGTTTCTGTGTATGAGGATGTAAACTAGGGAGAGACTGGCAAAAAATGATACCTCCTGAATACCCCCTTTTCCCACAGGCTTTATAGGCTAAGAGCCATATTCAAAGGGATATAAATAACACTTATTATTCTAATATTACTTTGGTGTCACTTTGACATACCCATAGAATTCTGGAGATAAATGACTGTTATAAATACATAGTGGGAGGGTTCAATACTGAGAATCAGTTTAAATGTCATTTGCCATTTATTTGCTGTAATAGAC
Source organism: Papio anubis (assembly GCF_008728515.1). Classification (NCBI taxonomy): domain Eukaryota; kingdom Metazoa; phylum Chordata; class Mammalia; order Primates; family Cercopithecidae; genus Papio; species Papio anubis. The sequence goes on from NC_044978.1 coordinate 58,737,868, forward strand.
ATTTAAAATCTAACATTTATGGTAATGTGTACCAAAAATGAGTTGTAATGCAGAACATATAGTAAGACTTGAAAAAAGACATAAATAAAACAGTATTAGGATTCTTAAAAACTTCACGTCTTGAGAGATTAAGAGTCAGGTTTGAGATTAAAGAAATCTTTTATTCAGTGAATGATGCTAACAGGAAGCTTTCTGACTACAATACATCCCTTCACCTATCCCAAAGAAAAAAAGTAAAATTGTTGTTTATTATTTCAAGTCAGAGAGATATTTTTAAAATAGTGCTAATAATTTAATATGTGTCCCATGAAATTTGGAGAAATCTAGGAGGTCAAACTCTGTGTCACGTCTGTGTTATCTGTAAAGAGAAGTTGGAAGAGTCAGCATAGGAAGTTAGAATAGAAGGTTGATATTTAGAATGTAGCTACACTCCCAGATTCTTTTGGGGAAATGAATGCATACTTGTTTTTGGTGAATCTAATACTGGTCACCTGCATATGCTATGCTCAAAGACAGGTTTCTCAAGGCTGAGCAGAGGAGTAAGACACAATGCAATGATACTGTTTCACCACTACAATGGTTCTGTTGATGAGAGTTCCCAGCTAGGGAGGGAGGAAGTGGAGGGAGATCCTGCAAACTCCATGAGTGATTTGTGAAAGAAGGAATAAGCTTAAATTCCGGTCAAGTCCGGATAGTTAAATATCAAATGTGGGCATTACCAGGCAAAAAAAAAGAACTTTGTTAAACGTTATTCTTCTCTTCCCTTCTTGCTCCAACAGTGAAAAGGTAAGAACTCAAGAGTCTATGAGCTAGAGAAGTATGAAACACTAAGCAGAAAATGAAAGAAAAATCAGCTTATATCCATGCTTAGATAGGAGTGCAGTATCAATTCTAAACCAAGTTCCAAAGTTTGAATGTTGTATATGACTGGACTTTATAGTTACTGAGGTAATATTGTAGTGCCTACGAGTGACCAGAAACGCAGTGGAAATATCCAATAGCCTGTTGCTAAGGCAAGCTAATTTATTGAGTGGCTTTAAAGGCAGAATGGCTTTCAAAGTATGCAGTTGTATTAAAATTATAGACCACAACTTGTTTATTGTTAAGAATTCCAGTTACACAAGTTATGTGACCTTGGGCAGGTAACACAATTACTTTGATTCTATTTTATGTCAGCAAATGGTGACAGATATGATGATGAGTCCCAAGATCTGGTGACCAGCTGAAAAAAGCCTGGCAATAGTCACAAACTGACACAAGTTAAACACTTATAAAATATTTTTAAAATGTTATACTTCTATTTTATAACTGAGTATAATCTGAAATGATTATAAAGAGAAATTGCAAGCAAATAATTACGATTTTATGTATTATATATAGGATCAATAAGACTTAGTTCATAAAAACACTTTTATTAAATATAGCAAAATGCAACCTCAAGAATTGTATAAAACTGCCCGAACTCTAATCTTACACAGAAAAAATACAGCCATTTAAAAATAATTTTTTAGATAAAATGTGAAAATATGTTAACATTTTAGCACTGGGAGAAAAGTTCACTGAATGTTCTAGTAGAGTTGGTTGAGATATATCTTACTCTCCAATACCTAAATAATTTGAAAATGTTACTACCTTTAAAAAGCAACTAGCATAGCACAATATGTACTTCTACAAAATGTTATGTACTGCAGATTTGGAAAAAAATGTTATTGTTACACATACATTATATTCTGAAATGCTCAGATCTAAGGAAGTCTAACAGTAGCCTATTTGGTTTCCATATTCAGAAGTAAAGATAAAATTTCCACAGAAATGCTCAATTGTAGCTGGGCTGTCACCACTAGTAAGGGACATAATTGAAGCAATACGAAAGACTAGTTATGAAGGGAACCATGAATGTTTGATAGTGACAACTACAAGTGATTTTTTTTCTTTTCTTTCTTTTGTTAGTTTTAAAGGGACCTAGGTGTGTATATAGAGAGGGTTCCCCCTTTTTTGTTGTTCTCGATTAGTGATAATTCATCAACAGTGCAAAGAGTTATCTTTTAACAGAACACAATCAACAGTCTGTTTATATTAAACAGGACAGTTGTAAAACAGAGTTCTATTAATAAATACAAAACTCTAGCATAATATCTAAGTTAATTTTTCTCTACTCACTAAAAATTATTGATGGGAAAGTGGTATTTGGTAGGTTGGTTGGGAGATATATCAAATGACAAAAATGTTTTGGAGAAATTACTAAGAATAAAATTGTAATAAAGTATACATGAGTAACAAGGCAACAAATATAATTGTAATCTGACAAATTCAAGGAAATTCTACTTGATGTCATGTAGGATAGGATCTACTACATACTACGTACAATCAACATGTAATGCAAGTATCTAGCAATGTAAAAATATTTTTATTTATTGAAGTATAATAGTAATGTATATATTTGGAATGCAGTATGTAAACTCAACCAATTTTTCTTTTAAAAATATAAGAAAATCTAAATTAGTTCTGCAGAATTTTTTCTACGTAATTCAGCATGACTTTGATTACAATAGTGCTTTAGTCTGTTTTCCATTGCTATAAAGGAATACATGAGGCTGGATAATTTATTTTAAAAATAGGCTTATTAGGCTCATGTTCTGTAGACTTTTCAAGAGAAGCATGGCACCAGGATTTGTTTCTGGTGAGGGCTCAGGAAACTTCCATTCCTGGTAGAAAGGGAAGGGATGCAGGCATCACATGGTGAGAGGAACAAAAGGAGAGGGAAAGTATCAGCCTCTTTTTCGCAATCAGATCTCATGGGAATTGATATAGTGAGAATTTACTCATTATCCCTAGGATGGCATGAAGCTGTTCATGAGACACCTGCTCTTGTGAGCCAAACACCGCCCACTAGGCTCACCCCCAACATTGGAGATCAATTTCAACATAAGCTTTGGAAGGGACAAATGTCCAAACTATATCAAATGGCCAGAAAACTAAATTCAAAATATTTGAAGGAAAATTATTAATATATCTTCTGCTGGGGCAGTTTCATAGAAGGGTGAGGATGACATGTGTATCTTATTTCTTTTTAAATTTATTGACACTGCATTAATTGACAGGACATTACACTTGGATCAGGCTCCTCTTCTGGATCAATAAGACTGGTATGGCTCATGAAAATTTCTCCATGAAACCCAGGCTTCACTGTTTAGAGAAGAGGGGATCCACAACAGAAATTTGGGGAGCTTGTTGACCAGCCTTAGGGACATATAATCTAAGCTAGAGTTGGAACATAAGCCAAAGCACATGACCTAAAAGTGAGGAAGACATGATTCTCTAGGAGAAAATAATGATGCAATCAACTTAGTCAATAAATAAAGGTGTCAAGAAAAAACACACACACACACAAGCAACAATTTACTGCTGCAACAATTTAGAAGTGACCCTACAATTGGTGTGCATTGTGTATTAGTGTGCATCACTTCAAATGTTTCATGTTTATTCATCCACGCTTTTCTCATTGGATGCTGGAGAAAAATAAATGAAGTTGACGTCTGTCAATTGAAGTCATTTCTACAGGATGAGGAACGAAAATGAGAATGTTTATGTGGCATTTATGAAGTCAGGTAGCTAGTTAGTAGCAGGATTTTAGTCAAGTTCTGTCTGCACTCTAAAATACAAGGACTTTACATTATTCTGTACTGTCCCCAGTAGGCATTGAATCAATTTTGAATGAAGCAATAAATAAATGAATAAGTAACTGCCTGAAATAAAAGCTGTAGTTTCCCTGAAGCAGACAGGAACACCACTTCCATGACCTAATCTAAACCACTTGTTTGCTTGTGAACTATATACTCTTGAAAAAAGAAAAAAAAAAACAAAACAAAACTGAATGATCATAACCACCATCTCTTCCAGTGTAGTCACTCTTGCCTTGGTAAGAATAACTAAAATTCAGCAAGATTGAATAAACCATAACAATTGACCAATGTCAAAATAAAAAGATAGAATCAAAATGTTCTTTATTAGAAAAACTTAGGGAAAGAAGTTTGCTGGACACAATGAGGATGTGATCATAGCATACATCCATTTTTATCAGCAGCTTAAAGTGATTGATACACATTTATTCTGTGAATATTGATGGAAAAGAAGTAAGTAGAAAAGTACAGGTAAGTTTGGTTTTTGTGTCGTATTTTTTTAATCCAAGGATACAGTGGAATCAATGTTTCCCTACACTTTTTTCTCCTTGTTTTCATACTCAAACACTATTTCTCTTCATTTTGCACCTTTAATTTTCAACCCCCGGTAGGAAATTATTTATTCAGTAATTTCTCTAGAATGTAGAAAGCAACCAAGTAAACCCTATGTGATGAGTCTTTGAGACTCAACAAAGAAACAGCTTATTTTATTTATTTTTAATTTTCTTTCCTTGCAGCTCCAGCTAAAGGGTGAAGCTGCTTATTTTAAAGAAGAACTTTAGGGAGGATGGCTTAAGCTCAGGAGTCTGAGGCTACAGTGAGCAGTGATCATGCCACTGCACTCCAGCTGGATGACAGGGTAAGGCTGTCTCTAGAAATAAAAAATAAAATAAATAAATAAAGAAGTGCTTTAGACTACTTTTATGAAATACAAATGCTACATAATTGCCATGGGGGACAAATTTTTAAATTAATTAACATGTGTACTCTGAACATAAAGAAAGTATCATTTTGTCCACAGCTAATAACAACAAGAGTTAAAATCATCTAGCTAAAGATTTATCGCTTATGGAATCTTGAAACTTTTGATAAAGTCTTTAGTGACATTCATAGTCATGGTCCTCTTTGAATTTAAGTTATAAAATTTCATAATTCTAATAAATAATAATCTGAGCTGTGATATGATAGGTAGGATTTTATCTATTCAAAGTAAATCATATGTGGAGTGCAGGATTTCACTGAGTTGCATTTCTATAACTTGACACTACATGCTGCTCAGGGTTTTTGAGAAGGTCTCAGGCTATCTGTCTTATTTAATGATAACCAACTACTATAAGATCTTATCACTCTATAGCACATGTAACTTGTACATTAATTTTTGAGAGTTCTTTTACATGCCTCTTATGTGCTATCAACAAACATTTTTTAAAAAAAAATCAAAGAAAAACAAAGCACTCTTCTGGTCATTTTGTTTGAATTGAAAGAACATACACCCTGAAGACGTTTGCAGTTTAATTGACATGTAAGAGATGCGTAAAAGTCATCTGCCAATATGAGACTGTATTAGCTGTCAAGTAAACGCAGGCACAGTTTGAATTATAATCTTTCTAAAAGAGCACAATCACTTGAGAATGGACTCCAGGATAGCTATCTGGCAGTGTAGGTGATTCAGCTTCATGGACAAGGGACCATAGTTGTCAACTTTCTATGCATGAAATCCTGTCTTGGCTATGTATGATCTGGAGAAAATTATTGACATCTCTGTCCTTCAATTTCTCATATTAAAATGGATACTTATATTAAAAATAGCCTATATCATTGTTATAAATATTAATTATATAATAAAAACCACTTAACATAGTTAGTGATCCATAAATATGAACAGCATTATTTGGAAGATGAGAGAGTTTCAGTAGCTTAAGAATGGGAGAATTTATCTTTGTCTCTTTAAAGCACTAAGCTTCAAACACTATAATGTGTTGAAGTAGACCTAAGCCAGTTGTAACCTTCTTTTAGATTAGGTATCTTCCTACAAATGTTTCTTCTAAGACAAAAACAAAAAAATATATATTTTATTGATCAATTAAAGTGCATCTTAAAATTTATAAAACCTTCCTAGATAGACTCATATTTTCTTTTTTTTTTTTTTTTTTTTTTTTTTTTTTTTTGAGGCGGAGTCTCGCTGTGTCACCCAGGCTGGGAGTGCGGGTAAGCGCGATCTCGGCTCACTGCAAGCTCCGCCTCCCAGGTTCAGGCCATTCTCCTGCCTCAGCCTCCGAGTAGCTGGGACTACAGGCGCCCGCCATCTCGCCCGGCTAGTTTTTTGTATTTTTAGTAGAGACGGGGTTTCACCATGTTAGCCAAGATGGTCTCGATCTCCTGACCTCGTGATCCGCCCACCTCGGCCTCCCAAAGTGCTGGGATTACAGGCTTGAGCCACCGCGCCCGGCTAGACTCATATTTTCTAGAGATTTATCATAGTTGGTAAAACGGTGGTTATTGAAATGGTGGCTAAGAGATATCCTTGCCTCTTTTGCATTCCTAGAATAATAGTGTAGTTATTTTTGTGGCATTGTGCTAATATGAATGAAACAATTATACTGAAATTAAGCTTTTGTGTTAGCATGATATAATATAGGCTAAAAAACACTATTAGCTTGAAAATTCACCATTACAACTTTATTAATTGTTTAAAAGCCCTAGAATTTTCTTTTTATTACTATAGGAACTCCATTTCACAAAGTTATTATATACTGCTTAAGGAACAATTAAAGTGATTTAAAATAGAAAACAAATATGATCACAGTCTGTAAATTCGGAAAAGTATTTTATAAAATGCAATAAAAAATTGTGTCATAAAGTTTTGAGGGCTTTCACTAGTTTCATTATCAGACTATGATCCATGGACTTGAAAATATTGTATACAAGAGCTTGAGATATTACATTTGTCTTTCTGCTCCCTGAAATATACATTTGGAGAAGCTGGTTTAGGATAGATCTGGCAAATTAAAAAAAAAAAGTGTGCATGTGTGAATGTATACTTACATACATATATTTGTGTGCATATTTATAAATACATACACATACACATTCATATCATTTATAGCATATGTTGAAAGTATTTATCAATAAATTTATTTTATTACCATTACTCTACAGATTTCTGAGTCTTTTTTTAAAAACTATCCAAGCTGTAATAGAAAGACTGCAGCTATTCAACTAAAATGAATTCCCCTATGAGATCCATGAGATTCTAATTTATCAGTTTTTTCATTCAATACTGTATAGATGTGCATCAAAATTTTATAAGAATATTTTTATGTGAAAGATCAAAATCGTGGGGTTACCTGACATATATTTATCTCAGAACCTTTTAAAAACTTAAATAAGGCCGGGCGCCGTGCCTCGTGCCTGTAATCCCAGCACTTTGGGAGGCCGAGGCAGGCGGATCACCTGAGGTCGGGAATTCGAGACCAGCCTGACCAACATGGAGAAACCCCGCCTCTACTAAAAATACAAAATTAGTCGGGCACAGTGGCGCATGCCTGTAATCCCAGCTACTCGGGAGGCTGAGGGAGGAGAATGGCTTGAATCAGGGAGGCAGAGGTTGTAGTGAGCTGAGATCACGCCATCACTCTCCAGTCTGGGCAACAAGAGCAAACTCCATTCCAAAAAAAAAAAATCATAAAATAATTAAAAACATTAAATAAAAGTACAAGATATGAAATTTTGTTTGTTCATATTTAGAGACATAGTCTTCCTGTCCCCCAGACTGGAGTACAGTGGCACGTCATAGCTTGCTACAGTCTCAAACTCCTGGGCACAAGCAATTCTCCCACCTCAGCCTCCCAAGTGGCTGGAATTATAGGTAGGCGCCACAATACACGGTTCATCTTTTAAAGTTTTTTTATAGTGGCAGGATCTCACTGCATTGCCCAGGCAGGGCTTGAATTCTTGGTCCCAAGCGATTCTCCTAGCTCAGCTTCCCAAAGTCCTGAGATTACAGGTGTCAGCCACCATGTCTGGCCTTATTGAAACATTTTGAATGCCTTATTTTCAAATAATTTTAAAATAATAATTTTTTAAATAATACAATTATTTTGTTGGGTTATTTCATTAAAGAGTTCAAAAGAAATTTCGGTTGAGTTTTAATAATTTTTCTCCACTATGAGAAGAAAGAAAAAATATTTATTTATTCATGGGTAACATTGATATGGATAATAAGTATAATAACATTTTAGAAATTTAAAAATACAGTTATCTTTGTGAAGAATAAAGTTATACCTGTTAGCCACAAGCAAATCAGAGAAAAATTCACTACAAGATAGAAATCAAATTAAAAATCAATACACAAATCTTTCTCTCTCTCTCTGTCTCACACACACACACACACACACACACACACACTTTCTCTCTCTCTCATATACACACACACAATAAGTTGTGTAAATATAATACAGGACCTTTGCATTGGAATGAGTATTACATGTGGCAAAATGCTGCAGAACAAACTTAAATTGATTTTTCAGGATATGTATTTAAAATAATAATAAGCACTACTGAAAACTCAAAATAATATAAGTAAGTTTCAGTTGGTTTTTGATAAGTCAATTTGAGTTAAGATTATAAATATGTGGACAAGTCCAGGTTTGAAAATGTGGCAAGCAAGGCATATCCAACTGTGAGTGTAGAATTGCAAAATAAGTAACAGAGATGTATAGAATGTTGTCTTTACAGCTCATGATAGGAACCGAGTCATTGTTGTTCTTTAGAGCCAGTAGTCCAGAAAAAGAATGAAACATTGATCGGAGATAACAAAAAGTAACCTGGAGGAGACAATAAAGTTCTTTAACACCTTTGCATCTGTCATTCGCTATACCTAAATGAGGTGTCCTTCAGAAAGTGATGGTTGTTGCTTCACTTCTACCTTCCAAATCTAATGAAAATTCCTCTATTGGTCATTTTTAATGACCAATAGACTATTTGGAAGGAAATTCTGGATGTCATACTCTCAGTTTCATCAGATTTACCCACTACAGAATTACTACTATTACTTCTCCACTTGGCTAATCCATACCTTTTACAACCATACTTAATTTCCAAATAAAATAGCAAAATCACACTACCACCTTATATGGTACAACTATTATAAAGGCTTGGCTTTTACACTAATTGTATAATAGGAACATTAAATATAATATAATGGATTAGAATAGTAATAACCAAGCTGGTGAAACTGTTTTAATAATGGACATATTCTGAAAATTTGGAATCAGACATGAAGAACGAGAGATCAAGAACGACAAATTAGAAGGCCAAGGCAGGTGGATCACTTGAGGTCAGGAGTTTGAGACCAGCCTGGCCAACATGGTGAAAACCCATCTCTACTAGAAATACCACAAAATTAGCTGGGAGTGGTGGCACAGGCCTGTAGTCCCAGTCACTCCGGAGGTTGAGGCACAAGAATCTTTTGAACCCAGGAACTGGAAGTTGCAGTGAGTCAAGCTTGTGCCACTGCACTCCAGCCTGGGTGACAGAGTGAGGTTCTGTCTAAAAAAAAAACTAAATAAATAAAAAGAGAAAATAAAAAAAAGACAAGAATGACAGCAAAGTTTTAAACCTAAACAACAGAAAGGATGCAGAAAGTAATTCCATTACTTGGAATAAAGAAAACTATGGAAAAATTATGTTGGGTTGGAAGAGAACAAAAATTCCATTGTGCATGTTCTAAAATTGAGATGAATATTCCATGTTGCCATGTGAAGTATGTGGTTGAATATCCGAATCTAGAGTTCAGTACAGAGTTCTGGGTGGAATCATAAGAAGAAAGATTTGGTGGGATCACCCAGAGAGTGACCATAGATAGAGACTAGGACCAAGTAGGGTACTTCAAATTTAAGAGGCAAAATACATAAGGTGAATCAAACAAAAGTTATGATTAAAAATCTTGTAATGAGGTAAGAAGAAAGGCAGAAGAGTAAAATATCCTAAAAAATATTCACTATTAACTGTTTTGTTTTCCAAAAAACGAAGGAATGAACAACAGAAAATGCTACTGACATGGCAATAAATGCACGGGCAGAGGCATGACCATTGGATTTACCTATGCGAAGATCTTTTGTGATTTGCAAAGATCATTTGTGGTGGGGCAATATGAGTGAAAGCCTGATTGGACTGGGATCAATAGAGAATGAAGGTGGAGGGGACTGAAGATAATAAATTACACTACTTTTTTTTCAAAGGACATTCCTGTAAAGGAAAACTAAAAACATAAGAAGGAGAGTGTGTAACAGGAATGGGTAGTTTGATAAAAATATATTTTTAATGGAAGAAATAACATCATAGGAGACTTCTTTGAGGAGGAAAAAGTGATGCAACCTAGAGCACAAGTGGTAGAGTTGACCTTAGTGAGAAAAGAGCATGCAATATTCAACAATATAAATCCTCATTTGTGTAGGAGCTTCATTTTATTTTGTTTCTTCATTGAGCATACAGTCCTTGTCTAACGTGGAGCCAGATGTTTAGCAGGTACACAATAAATATTTGTTAAATAAAAGAATAGTAATAAGATGGATGGTAAAATATATTAATACAGACAATGAAAATATGTTAGTAGGTAACATTTTATGGAAAATCTCCTGTTGGTACTTCTATTTTATGAGGGAAACAGGAAACATGGTCAATACTTCAAAGAGAGAATTGGAGAGGATGTTTTAGAAGTTTCAGGATAGACAAGTTACAAAATATGAAATGTACGTTTGTCCTGTATGAAATATTCAAGTTATATTGCCAAATGAAAAAACAAGGGGGGGGGGACTAAAAACATTGCTAAAATGAACTCTGTTCATGAAAACTTGAAAGTCCACTTTATTTTATTCTTACTAAATATATATAATTATTTTTAGTTATTTTTAGAGTGGGGCTGAATTTAGGGAACCTAATTACGGCTACTGGAGAAGATACTTTAAACAATTAAATACAAACTGCTCTATATGGTTTGAGAATTTATGTTTTCTATATATATAAATTTTTTAACTGAAATTTGAAAAATGTTGACAAAAAAAATTTAATGGAGCCTGTACTAAATTTTAAGTACAAAAGTAGCAAACATTTTTGACTATTTTGTAGATGTGATTGTCCTTTCACACTTTCTCCTCAAAAGTGTCTTCAGTTTTGAAGATGAGCATCTGAGGCTCAAGGAAGCAAGATAACTTGTTTGCAGCATACCGTTAGTAAGTAGTGGTATTCAAATCACAGTTGTTAGTAGATAATAAAGCATTTTTGAATAAACACACTATTTGTTTTTGGAAATACTTATAACAGCATTTTAGATAACTGTAAATAAAATAGGACATTTTAATATATGCTAAATTTGTAAGTTAACAAAATATAATTCAAAATATGAACATCATACAAATTTCAATTAAGTGTATATACTATTATATTCTACTTACCAATGCCAACACCCAGATCGGAAATGTAGTTGTGGAAAAGAATCATCTTTTCTGGTGGTCCTTCTGGTGGTCCTGGGCTTTCAATTTTTGTTTTTGCTTTTGTTTTATCTAAAGATCAATAGTAAATTATAAAACCTTTCTAATTTCCATTTCTGATGCTTAGGATTCCTTTTTTGTATCGTTTTAAGACACTGTCACCCAGGCTGGAGTGCAGTGGTGCGATCACAGCTCACTGAACACTTGACCTCCCAGGATCAAGCAATTCTCCCACCTCAGCCTCTTGGAGTAGCTGGGATTACAGGTGTGTGCCACCTATGCCTGGCTGATTTTTGTATGTTTTGTAAAGATGGGGTTTCCTCATGTTGCCCAGGCTTGTCTCAAACTCCTGGGCTCAAACAATCCCCTCCCAAAGTGCTGAGGTTAGGTATGAGTCACTGCACCAGTCCTGACTGGTGTTTAAAGTTTAAACTGACTGAAGTATCAGGTCAAGGCTAAGGAAAGAAAAAAACAAAAACAAAAACAAAATATCACAGTAATATAGTCTTTAAATTAAAAAAAAAAAACAAAACTAAAATACATGTTGCATGTAACACTCAGAAATACTGAATATTCAGAAAATATTCAGACTTTTTCCAACTCCACATATTGAAACATAACATTTCTTAACTAGTTCACTCAATTGTCCATCCTTTAAAATTAGAATTAGATTTATATATGCATTTTTATAAATGCATTCTTGCATTTTTAATCACGTTCAGGTCTGTATTAGTCTGTTTTAATGCTGCTAATAAAGATATACCCAAGACTGGGAAATTTATAAAGAAAAACAGATTTAATAAACATCAGTTTGGCCTTATCTTCATGTCTTGTATTATTTATATGTTACGTTTTAGAAGATCAGAGGTCTCTGAAGCACTTAGAATTATTAAGTACCATCATAAGGTATGTGGATTTTCTGTACTCATCATCATTAGTAGTGGTTTAACTTAGGTTTGGTTATTGAAAGAGCACATGCAAGGCACTTACCTGGTAGGCAAAATTAAGACTTGATAGTGAATTTTTTGTAAGGCAATTATGGAATACAATTTTAAGGTCATAAATCTTAGACTATAAAAATCAACAACTAATATTGACATGAATCCGAAAAATAGTTTCTTTACCTTTAACTTAATAATTATAATGCAGAGAATGACCTTGATTTACTGGATATTTGTAACTATTCTAATCACCTATCAGAGTAATCCTGTAAAATAAAACTGTAGGATATGAAATTTGTATCCTGTTTTTCATTAAATAATTTTTCCTTTTTGTTTAAATTATATAAATCTAGTATTTTAGAATAGCCAATCCTTGCATTCTTGCATTTTTAATCACTTTCAGGTCTGTATTAGTCTGTTTTACTGCTGTTGATAAAGACATACCCAAGACTGGGTAATTTATAAAGAAAAACAAATTTAATAAACACAGTTCCACATGGTTGGCGAGGCCTCACAGTCATGATGGAAGGTGAAAGGCACTTCTTACGTAGCAGCAGGCAAGAGACAAATGAGAGCCTGAGAGTCAACGACAGGGGAAACTCTTTATAAAATCATCAGGCCTCGTGAGATTTACTCAGTACCATGAGAATAGTATGGGGGAAACCATCCCCATGATTCAATTATCTCCCACCAGGTCCCTCCCACAACACGTGGGAATTATGGGAGCTATAATTTAAGATGAGATTTGGGTGGGAACACAGTGAAATCACATCAAGAACTTACGATGCTATAACTCTCTTTTCTTAAAAATAACTAAGGAGAAAATGCTGTATATTAAACCCTTCATAGCTTCTAAAGTACACAACACAGCTGTCAAAATGAGAAATAAACAACAGATAATTAGAAATAAAGTAAAACTCTATCTTCTCTCAATGTCCATAGGTACGCAGATACACATAAAATGCAAAATAAATCATAATACTGTATCTTAATATTAGAATAAACATCCAAGTTTATTTTTTTTAAATTGTACACTCTAGTAATGAACTTGTAATACATTTTTTCTTCAGTAGGGAATACAAGTCTCAAGGAGCTAAGATATGTATGCAAAATTACAGAATCACTCAATAGCACTGTGGACAGTATAGTTTGTAATCTAGACATAATATTTCAGAATATTTATTCTTATATAAATAGAATAGTGTTTGTTGTAATTTACCACTCTGGCATTAGACAATAAAAGAAACTAAAAAATCAACAGCCTCAATGTTTTTCATGTGAATTGTGATATGCAGAAGAAAGGCTCCCAAAAGATTTCCATGCCTTAATCCCTGAAACCTGTGAATTTTCACGTTGAATGTGATATGTTACATGCAAAAGGAACATTGTAGATGATTGAGGTTAAGGGCCAGGAGACGGAGAGAACAGCCAGAATTTTCTGGACATGCAATCTAATCACATGTATCCTTAAAAGCTAAGAATATTTCCTTGTAATGCGAGGGGAAATGTGACCACAGAAGGGTGAGAGATGCAATGTGTCTGGCTTTGAAGATAAAGGGACGGTGTCACAAGTCAAGGAATCTGAGTGACCTCTAGAAACTGGAAAGGACAAGAAAATGTATTGTCTCCTACAGCTTCCATAAAAGATCATGTCCTACTGATGAAACAGGAAAGGTTCCCTTGTTCCTCCTCAGGGCGTGCAACAGGGGAAGTGGCTCGCTTCTTCAGTGCCCCACTGCTCAGACCTCTAGGGGAGCATACAGACAGGCAGATTGTGGGGCTGCGACCCCGCAGCGGCATCTGGGAGTGGATGTTTACAGTTTCTGGAGCTCCAGTGGCTGTGTACTACCGTGTGCTTTTTTAGTTTTGCCATTTATGGGCAGCTTGTGTTAACCAGCTCAATTAGACCCTCTACCTTGTCACAAGGACAGAGGGCTTTGTGTATCCCGGGTTCTTGCCTTGGTGTACCAGAAGAATCAGATCACATGTGGGATTGGAGAAAGAGTGCAAGGTTTTACTGAGTGGAAGTAGCTCTCAGCAGATGGGAGAGTCAGAAGGAGATGGTTTTCCCCTGGAGTCAAGCTGCTTAGCCACCTGGGCTCTCCTCCTACCTCTCCGGCCAAACTCTGTGAGTCCACAGGTGGATGGCCTGCCACCTTGCTGGCATCTGTCCGGTGTTCTCTTCTACCAGCATGCTCCCCTCAACATCCTCTCAACATCCAACTCCTTGTGTCCCTGCCAACTAGGGTCTCAGGGTTTTTAAAGGCACAGGATTGGGGCATGGTGGGCCACGGTGGTCTTGGAAAATGCAATATTTGGGCATGAAGGCAGGAGAACCTGTCCTCACCTAGGTCCATGGGCAAGGCCCGGGCATGGAGTCCTCACCAGGGACCTGCCCTTCTCTACCCAGCACTTCCCTGGCCCTCTTCCATATCACTGACACCTTGAGAACAATATTGGGATTAAAGAAGTTCTTTAAACTGGATATTAAGTACAGAGGCCCTTCTCTTTGTTACATAACCTCTGTTTGCACAAATTGAAATTAATTGGGAAAAAGTCAGTATATTCTAAAATAAAATTAACAATTCAAATTATTTGTAAGTATATGGAAAACCAATTGACATAATCAATCAATATCTTGATGTATGATTGCACAGAAAATAATAGTTATTAAAAGTATTTTATTTTGTACTTGTACAGTGATTGTTTTCCCTGCCTCGGCTACGATGATTTTACTGTTAAACCCTTTATTTCCCATCTTCTTTCGGTTAACCTTGCCTAGAAATTGAGAAAATAATAAAAATGCCATGTTTTTAATAATCAAAGTATAATATAGCAGAAAATTCAAATTATTAGAAAAATTTTAATATAAATGTATTAATGTATAAATATTAATTTATTATATGTGAATTTTATTCATTTGTTTAAATAGTGAAAATTACCTAGACAACACGAGCAAACAAACAAAAAGCACTGGAAAAATTCTATATCCATAAATATACTACTACAAGAAGACCACATTTTTAAATTACAGCATGAAAATAAGAAATCTACCTTGGAGGTTGGGCACAGTGGCTCATGGCTATAATTTCAGCACTTTGGGAGGCCGAGGTGGAAGAATCACTTGAACTCAGGAGTTCAGGACCAGCCTGGGCAACAGAGTGAGATCTCATCTATACAAAAATTTAAAAAATTACTCGAGCATTGTGGCAGATGCATGTAGTCCTAGCTAATCTGAAGGCTAAGATGGGAGGGTCGCTTGAACCCAGAAGGTTCAGACTGCAGTGAGCCATGATCACACCACTGCACTCCAGACTGAGTGACAGAGTGAGACCTTGTAAAGGAAAAATAAATACATTTGGTAGAAGAAGTCGATATCCATACTCAGCCTCTTCTTCCTAGCTTCTTCATGCTTTTATTAAGGCTAAAATTATGTTATGTCTAATATAAATATCTGCAATTTTGGGGAAAGCAAACAATTTCCTCCCATAGCATCAATTCCACAAACATATTTCTACTAATGAATAGAATAAATCTCTTCTCCCTTTTTTGTGCATTGGAAATGCTTCTGTGACTTCTTGGTGATCATAATTAAAATAGAAAATGGTAACAAGAGCAACACTATAAGAACAACAACCACTAAATAAAACCCAAATCAGTTAAACCTTTACATACTCAACGTACAGACTGCAGAGCACACACTTTTTCAGGGGAAGTGTTCTTAATTCTAAATTTTTTTTTTCTATAGGTGTATTAGATCTTTTCACTCTAATTAGAACTTTTTGTTTTCTTTTATTCAAAACTTTAAAAATTCAAGTATGGATTTAGAGAAAATTATTTTACTCTAGCAAGTAGAATTTTTTTTTTTTTTTTTTTTTTTTGAGATGAGGACTCGCTTATGTTACCCAGGCTAGAGTGCAGTGGCGCCATCCTGGCTTACTTCAACCTCCATCTCCCACATCAGCCTCCTGAGTAGCAGAAGATGGTGCTACAGGCCCGCATTACTATGCCCAGATAATTTTTTGTATTTATGTCGGGACAAGCTTTCCTCATGTTGCCCAGTCCAGTCTGGAACTCATGGGCTCAAGCAATTTGTCTGCCTTGGCCCTTAAAATGTCGGGATTAAATGCATGAGCCACCACACCCACCCTAGAAGTAGATTTTTAAAATAAACTCTATGATGTGAACAATTGAGAGCATTGTGCATTTTTAGGTTTTAGTTTTTCAATTTGTATACATTATGTTTACAATTATCTATCCCACATTATTTGCACATTACTTAGGTTTTTCCTATATCTTAAAATGGGTGTATTTCTTTTTTCTCAATATCTAGAGATAATGTGAATATTGATTCCTTTACCATTTCGTTGAATAGTTAGAATCAGAATTATATATATTTTAGTTATAACAACATTACCTCCTCCTTTGTGAATTAAGAATGCTATCATGGACTTTGCATGCTGGAAATAATGTATAAGCACCCTCATAATTAATTATCAAGGCTATTTATTATTTAGAAGAAAAGTGCCACCACTCAATGTCTTTAAACACAGTATTTAAAAAAATATACTGAAATTGTATTATTTACTGTATCAATCTGTCTTCCAAGTAGAAACATAGTAAAATAAACTGTCAGAGAATTATTTTCCACTCATGTAAAATAAAACATTACATGTCATTTTGGGATATGTAAATGACCTAAAGAACCTGTAAAATAAATATAATATGTACAAAGGCAATACCACAGTCAAAATAATGTTATTAAAATAATTTGTTTAATATTAAGCAGTGAAAAACATTTGGGCAGTATGTCTAGAGGAAAAAGAGTGGGTGAAAAATTATAGTTTATCAAATACAAATTTCAAAAATAGACTTATCCATTCTGACTAACGCAAGACCTAGTGTTTTACTATGCTATTTATTTTAAGCATTTAAAAAAAAAAAAAACATTAAAAATCCCTCCTAAACCTAGGAAGCACATATAATGCAATTCAACAAATTTCATAAAAATTGATTTATCTATAAAATGTATTTGTATTGAATTTTCAATATTGTATTAAATTTGCAAATTCGTTCATATTAAATCTCAGTATGTATTTTTCATTTGTATTCATGGAAGAGTTTTCAGTGTGAAATACCATGGTTTCAACAGCCAGCAAATTTCGGATTCTCTTAAACTGAAGAATTGTCTATCATTTTCATTAAAGGTAAACCGGTATAATTTCAGCTTTTGAGGGATAAACAAGTATTTTCCCATTATGATTTGTTAGACAAAACAAAAAATGAAGAATAGTAAGAAGATAAAAGTAAAGATGTGAAACCAAAAATAAAGAGTAAACAATATATGTGTTTTCAAAGAAAAATTTATCCTTAAATTAGTTAGTGTGTTAAGAATTTTCATTAATTTAGTTTTAGAATTTTTGATCCACTTTCACTATTTTTAATTATTAAAGGGCAGTTAATAATTGCTTTAAGAAAGAGTAATTGAAATTATCAATTACAAAAACATATTTTTAATTTTACTGCTGAAAACATTTAAGTGAGTTCAAATTGCTTTAGAAGAATAGCTGAATTCTTTAACATAAAAAATGAAGTTTGCCTGACAGTTGCTTACTTATTCTCAGTTCTGTATAGCCCCATATTAATCTCTGCATTCAAAATACAAACATCTAAAAATCTCCTAACTACAGAAATATTTCCATGATGAAGCTAGTAAATCATAAACAGTATCACAACCTGAGACAAGGCAATTATTAACCTTATCAATTTAAAATATGCAGGAGTGGTAGTCTTTTCGCATTCCTTTTTATTTCACTGGTCTGGTACCTAGAAAAAGGAGATATATTCTGATGAATTAAATTATTACATATAGGACATTTTCTCTCTTGCCATATACTACAGTCACTAGGTTTCTTAAGGTTCTGAAGAGAGAACAGGTCACATCTGTGAATACTGCTCGAATATATTTACATAGGGATATGAATTTTTCCATTTTTGAAATGGTGTGCAAAAATTAAAAGGCTCAACAGCAGGTACAGTCTGTAATAGAGTAGCTTTGCCATCTGGGCTATATGACATGGCAGACACTATGGCCCTAACAACATCTGTGGTGAGAAAAGGTATGAAGTTGAGTTAATGCAATCCTAATTAGGAGAAACACAACATAAACCCCATGAGTGATGAAGCAATACCAAGCTATCAGCAGGAGATTATTACACACCATTCAAATACACCTGACCATGGAACGCCAAGTGACTACACAGTCAGAACTGAACATCACAGGTTGAGTTCTTTTAGATCACCAAACCATAATGTTAGGTGAAGTCATCAACATTCCATATTAAGATGAAAATATATACTTGAGATTCAGCATAAGGAGGCTTCGAGGGCACAAGTAAGTTATACAAACAGATGGGCACTGTTTTTATTTTTCAATAGTGTGCACTTATGCTTGCCCACTAGGTCATCCCCATGACCATATGAGTGCATTCTTACGGCAAACTGATGGAGAAAAAGGTTAGGTTCAGCTCATGAGCAGATCGACTGAAAATGTCAGTGGGAACAAAACAGAAACTACTGCTGCATACAGCCCAATCTGTGCCCTGAAAGAGGGTAGAATAGAGAAATTTTTGCAATAGGCAAAACTTTGACTAGGGTCCCTAACTAGCCACTCTGTGCAGTAAAAGAAATAACTCATAATAAATGTATACCAACTTCTTTTTTAAAATTTGTACATTTATAGGGTAGAAGTACAGCTTTTTAGCATGGATACGTTGCCTAGGGGTGAAGTCTGAGATTTTTTGCGTCACTCCCACATGTACCTATTAAGTAATTTCTAATCCCTTACCGCATTCTTACCCTCTCACTCTTCTGAGTCTTCAGTGTTTATTATTCAACACTTTATGCCCATATGTATGCATTCTTTAGCTTCCACTTATGAGTGAGAAAATGCATTATTTGACTTTCTGTTTCTGAGTTTTTTCATCTGAGATAATGGCCTCTGGTTTCATCCATGTTGGTGAAAAATATGTAATTTCATTCTTATTCATAGCTGAGTAGCTTTTCATAGCATATATGTACTATATATATATGATGTTTACTTTATCCAGTCATTCATTGATAAACACTTAGGTTGACCCCATCTCTTTGCTATTGTGAATAGTGCTGCAATGAACATATGCCTGCAAGCATCTTTTTATATAATGATTTATTTCCCTTTGGGTAGATACTCAGTAGTAGGAATTGCTGGATTGAATGGTAGTTCTATTTTTAGTTCTTTGAGAAATCTCCATATTGTTTTCCATAGAGGTTGTACTCATTTGCATTTCTACCAACAGGTATAAACTTTCCCTTTCCTGGCATGCTCACCAACATCTGTTATTTTTTGACTTTTTAATACTAGCCATCCTGATCTGTGTCAGATTGGTGTCAAATTAGTGTCAAACCTCATTTTGTTTTTAATTTGAATATTTCTGATAACTATTAATGTTGAGCATTTTTTCACATGCTTATTGGCCATGGATATGTCTTCATTTGAAAAAACAAGAAATGAGGAAAGGATTCCCTATTTAACAAATGGTGCTGATAAAACTGACTAGCCATAAGTAGAAAGCTGAAACTGAATCCCTTCCTTACACCTTATACAAAAATTAATTCAAAATGGATTAGAGACTTAAATGTTAGACCTAAAACCATAAAAACCCTAGAAGAAAACCTACGCAATACCATTCAGGACATATAGGACATAGACATGGGCAAGGACTTCATGTCTAAAACACCAAAAGAAATGGCAACAAAAGCCAAAATTGACAAATGGGATCTAATTAAAATAAAGAGCTTCTGCGCAGCAAAAGAAATTACCATCAGAGTGAACAGGCAACCTACAGATTGGAGAAAATTTTTGCAATCTACTCATCTGACAAAGGGCTAATATCTAGAATCTACAAAGAATACAAACAAATTTACAAGAAAAAAACAAACAACCCCATCAAAAAGTGGGCAAAGGATATGAACAGACATTTCTCAAAAGAAGACATTTATGCAGGCAACAGACACATAGAAAAATGTTCATCATCACTAGCCATCAGAGAAATGCAAATCAAAACCACAATGAGATACCATCTCACACCCATTAGAATGGCGATCATTAAAAAGTCAATAAAAGACAGATGCTGGAGAGGATGTGGAGAAATAGGAACACTTTTATGCTGTTGGTGGGACTGTAAACTAGTTCAACCATTGTAGAAGACAGTGTGGTGATTCCTCAAGGATCTAGAACTAGAAATACCATTTGATCCAGCCATCCTATTATTTGGTATATACCCAAAGGATTATAAATCATGCTGCTATAAAGACACATGCACACGTATATTTATTGCGGCACTATTCACAATAGCAAAGACTTGGAACCAACCCAAATGTCCATCAATGACAGACTGGATTAAGAAAATGTGGCACATGTACACCGTGGAATACTATGCAATCATGAAAAGGGATGAGTTCCTGTCCTTTGTAGGGACATGGATGCAGCTGGAAACCATCATTCTCAGCAAACTATTGCAAGAACAGAAAACCAAACACCATATGTTCTCACTCATAGGTGGGAATTGAACAATGAGAAGACTTGGACACAGGAAGGGGAACATCACACACCAGGGGCCTGTTGTGGGGCAGAGGGAGGGGGAGGGATAGCATTAGGAGACATACCTAATGTAACCGACGAGTTAATGGGTGCAGCACACCAACATGGCACATGTATACATATGTAACAAACCTGCACATTGTGCACATGTACCCTAGACCATAAAGTATAATTTAAAAAATAAGCATAATACATTTATGCTTTATTTCTTAAGAAATTTAGACTCTGTATGGATAGATACAGGTTCTTGTGGGGGAAGCTTTTCTAACATGGGATAAACATCTCAACTTTAAGCTCTACCTGCCACCAAATTACTTTGAGTTCCTCATATCAAGAGAACACTAGGCAAAAAAAAAAAGACTCACGAACCTGGCAGAGCTAATTGGCACTTATCATCAAGAGGAGACAATGCTGGGTTTTTGCAAAGAATGCAGGAAATAAAATGTTTGGCCTCAGGTGGTCTACTTTGGGGTGTCTTTTATTACTCCTTGACTAATCTTTATAAAAAGTGGCCAGCATGTGCATTGTGACCAGGATTGATGTTTTGGGGCACTAACCTTATACGTGGAGTTTTTTTCCAAACCAGACTGCTAACTACAGTCTAACCAGTATGGCCTGAATATTCCCTTCAGCTTGACTGAAATTTAGACAGGCTTCTTCTTGACTATAGGCCCCTGGCCTCCTTTTTTACAGTATTTACTTTAAACAACTTAAAATTGCAAATTATTTCTTTGCCCCTGTGAGTGTAAATATTTTCTCAGCTTCTTGCCAGTTTTACCACCCAGGAGTTCTTTCTCAAAAATCTGGAATCCATCTCTTTGAAATGTAATCATCAGGAAAGACAAGACCTCTGTCTCTCAGTGTCTATGAGTAGGTAGGAGCCTAACTTTGATAAAAGACAATTAATATAGACAGATAGCCTAATCACATTGACTAGTCTTCACCCTTAGATCCTCTAATACTTTTGCGCTAGCTCACATCAGCATTTGAAAATCTTCTTTTCTTTTCTTTCAGTTGAGTTGGATTTCTCTCCCCTGTGGCAATAGCCTTGACTCCTCTTGCAATCGTTTTGGGTAGTCTTCCTTGTCATTTTTAACAAGTGTTTGGTGCAATTTTTCTTTGACAAGTCCTGGAGAAGCATATTCTACATGGGTTGAACTTACACTAAAAAGCAAGTGAATATGAGTGGCACAAGTTGACAGTAATGGATATTGCAGGGCAGCATGTATATCTACCTTTTCAATAGGCACTCATTTTCCCAGCTTCCTGGTGTTGACTGCTGATTGCTCATAGAGGCTCTGAGACACACCTTCATACGAATGTAGCTGCCTCCTGTGTCTAATAACTGACCAATGAGAAGTTACGTATGCAAGCTTCTTTGCTGTCATTTGGGACAAGTCTGAAGGGTCACTCTAACTCCAGAGATCCTTTATTGCAACTGTATTATAGTTTAAACGTCTCTCTCTGGGTGTATACTTCCTTTTTTCCACTCTCTTACAGGTATTACTCCTAAAGGAACTTCCCAGCAAAACTCTAACATGCAAATTTCTGTCTCAGAGTTTCTTAACAGAGATCACAATTTAAGAAATTCTTCATATGCAGGCATTCTTTAAACGACATCCATTTTTCCTATTTTTACAATGTTAAACTTCACCCCAGCTGTGAACCTGGATTACATAACTTATTTTCTTTATGGAGAAAACAGTGTTTCATATTAAAAATGCTGATATAACTAGTCAAATAGGGTTATATTTATCTTCTTAATTTTACATTGACAACAGTTTTAACCAATAGTTTTGTTAGTGATATAATATTTTTATAAAAACACTGTTGCTCTTAGTATTTATTTAAGTCTTTCCCAGTTTTGTTACATGCCATGTATGTGTTTTTAACATTTTTGAAAACTATAAAATAGTAATAAGTTGTACAATCTTTGTTAATATTCTAGGAAAGGCCATTTTCTACTGCATATTTTCAAACTGCTGATTTTACTAATTATCATGTTTTGTACATTTTTATTCAAATTGTTTTAATCTTTTAGTACACTCAGACATCTTATTTGTTATGTAACTGTTTGAGAGTGTTTATTTACTCCTGCTTGCTTAGCAGCAATGCCAATTTTCTTCTCACTGGGTTGATTTTGTATGAGGTGCTCTATTATAAAAGCAGCTGACAAGCTGTCTTGGTGCTCTGAAATTGCCTAGTCTCATAGCTTACCTTTTCTGTCTAACATCGGAGTATGCACAAAAGTTAGTAGTCTTTGTCTCTTCATTGTTTTTTTCTTGGTGATTAATTTTCCCAGAACAGGAAATTTGATGGAATCATTTAGAGTTTAGGAGTATCCTAAATATTTACCTGTGTTTATTTTCACTTTTCCTGTTATAATGTAACCAATGATCCAAAGGACCCTGTGTTTCAAAAATTTTCTATAATAAATCTTTCAATGTGCAGGACATTGTTCATTGCAAGTACTCCAGATCTTTAACAAATGCATTCTTGGACAGACATGAGCTCTAAAAATATTAAACTTTTCTATATTAAATCTATTATATTTAAAAAAAAATACTTGACACTCAATTTTATTACTAAAAATTGTCCTCCAGGGTATAGCATTTATTTGTCCTCACCCTCTCCCCAGAATCCCTGGGAGTATTTCTGTCATTGTGGAGGTAATAGGGGATCTGGGGACAGGGTGGGACATACCATGGAGACTAGGTGGTCACAGAGCGCACGCGCACACACACACACACACACCCTACAACTACAGCTACCAAAATAACCAGCATGGTGTTGGGACACTTCCCCGGTGGGGGCTAAAATTACCCATGGTGACCTGTGACCTCCTCCCTGAGACAGGGATGGCCAGGCAGGTCGTGTAGGGAGGGAGGAGGACATTTCTCCATATTTAAATTTTCTATAATAAATCTATCAACATGCAGGACACAGTACACAGTAAGTACTCCAGATCGTTAACAAATGCTTGCTTGGACAGAAATGAACTCTGTAAATATTGGCACATCATTATAATATATTTTAATCTCTTGATGCAAACAATTATACTTAGAACTGTATTTTTGGTTAGGTAAAAATTTATCTGACAATTCTGGTGCTACTTAGAGTTCATCAAAGCTTAGAAACCAAAAGCTTGATTATTACATCAAAATATTTTCTAGAGCTCAAACATAAATGCTTAAGAAACAGCTCTGCAAAAACAATCTAATTTCGAATCTAGTTTCTGATAAGGCCCATTTTTTGAGAAGCTCTCCTGCTTTACTAAAATATATGATTCTTGGCTTACACAAACCACCCAAAGAGAGAGAGAGAGAGATATCATGGGCACATTTTAGCCTCTGGTTTTCTTTTTCCAGAATCTCACCTGAAGCTCAAACACATTATCAAATAGATTTGGCATCAATACTACTCAAGTGACTGATAACAAACTCTCTTAATGTCGAAAGTCATTGAATTGTTCTGTAAGGAAGAATAAAGCCATACCTAAACATATTAAAATATTATTCACTTTGACAATAGAAGTAGTTCCAAGACATGAAGTACTGCTATATTAGAAAAGGGAAGCAATCAGTATTTTTCATCACCTAAGAATCTCTATACCACAAAAAAAATCTATCACTTCTAATGAAATTGGTAAGTACCTAGGAGGCAAATGTCTTTTTTTTTTTTTTTTTAATTTCTAGTCTGAAAGCTGGTTTAAAAAGAGCAGATGTAGTTAACTCACTTTCCCATTAACGAGAAAAACTTACCTAATAGTATATTTATCAAGTCTTTTTTAAAAAAAACATTAAATTTTCATTAAGATTTCAAGGGCTATTATTGTTTTATTTTAACTAGATCTGTAGACTATTCTTAATATTAAAATTGGAGATAATAACACATTTATTTTTATTTAAATTATATAGATTATCTAGTAAAAATATTACTTAGCCTTATTTGTCTAAAAGATGGTTATATTTTTGAATTTATATATAGGCATTTTTTAAAAAAATTACAAAGATCGCCTTCGATTCCTGCTTACAAATGATTATCTAGTACAATTTATGCTTTACTTAGTGTGTAACTGGTTTATCATTATCCGTGGTATTAATTACAGATCATAGTTTTTAGTGAATTTAAGTATTCTTTTAACAAAAGCAAATGAAGGCACACGTGTGTAACTTTTTTATTTTAAGATATTTACAGCAGGGCCCAGTGGCTCACACCTGTAATCCCGGCTCTTTGGGAGCTGAGGTGGGCGGATCGCCTGAGGTCAAGAGTTCAAGACCAGCCTGGCCAACATGGTGAAACCCCATCTCCACTAAGAATACAAAAATTAGCCTAGTGTGGTGGGCAGGCGCCTGTAACCCCAGCTACTCAGGAAGCTGAGGCAGAAGAATCCCTTGAACCCGAGAGGCAGAGGTTTCAGGTAGCCAAGACTGTGCCACTGCACTCCACCCTGGGCAATAGAGCAAGACTCTATCTCAAAAGAAAAAAGAAAGATATTTACTAGAGATTATCTATAACTATCCCCCTCCATGGTAACTTGGGTACAATTGGAAACTACATCAACACTTTCTGGCTGATAATATCCTTAAGGAGTAATTTCCGAAATGAAAATTATCCTAAGTATTGTTTTAAATAGTAAAGTTACTAAAGAGTAAAACTCCATATATCATTTAAAAAAAGTATTTAAAATGAATAAAAATGTAACACGTTATAATTTTTCAGGAAAGTAAATTGGTTATACATTTTTACTTCATAAAGCTAGGCTTTCAGTTGCTTTTCTACATAACACTTATTTCAATTTTAAATTACACATTTATCTGTGTGATTATTTGATTAGTGTCAGCCGGTCTCATTAAGAAGAAAACTTCATGAGAGATAAGAGCATATCCATATTGTTCTCTATTTGTCCCCCAAACTTCTCTTCCTGGCACATGGACTTAATTTAATATATTTACTAAATAAATTAAATAACAGAATCTGAAAAACTGACTCTTACGAAATTATTTTTATATGACCAGGAACTGGACCAATAGAAACAAATGTAAAACATAACAAATTATCATATGAGTTTAATGACAATATGATGCACAATTTTATGTGCAACCTTATGCTTTAGGATATTCTGACACTAGACAATTTCAAGTATGATGGATAGATAGATAGATGGATATATAAATATTGATATGTTTACATTTCTGGATTTAACTTTTCTAATTTCAGAGGTAAATTTGAAATCAGAATTATTTGGTTTTCTAACCTTTCTGTAATAATAATTACTAGCAATTTGATTTTGCTTTATAAGCATAATCATCTTTTTTTTTTTTTTTTTTTTTTTGAGACGGAGTCTCGCTCTGCTGCCCAGGCTGGAGTGCAGTGGCCGGATCTCAGCTCACTGCAAGCTCCGCCTCCCGGGTTCTCGCCATTCTCCTGCCTCAGCCTCCCGAGTAGCTGGGACTACAGGCGCCGCCACCTCGCCCGGCTAGTTTTTTGTATTTTTTAGTAGAGACGGGGTTTCCCCGTGTCAGCCAGGATGGTCTCGATATCCTGACCTCGTGATCCACCCGTCTCGGCCAAGCATAATCATTTTTTATAAGATTTCAAAATGTATTTGATAATACATAGCCAGAAAATAGTGAGGCTGTGGCAAATCTTTTATTTCCCCCACACATTTGATAAGGCCTAAAGCATGCAATTGGGGCAAAGTTTGAAGCTATTAAAACAAAAAAAAAAATTATAAAATTGTTATATAAACATAATTATCCCTTTGAAATGTAACTGTTTTTCAGTCATTAAAAAGTTTTATTATGTTCCTGTAAGAACCAACATTTTATATAATTATATGGTTTACAACAGATATTTCTGAAAACATATATAGATATAAGTTACATTACTACATGTCTTATGAATTCATTAAGCTAAATTGTAGAGATCGATAGATTCACATTTTCTACTTTTTTTCTCCTGAACATATAGTACTTTTTTCATTAATTTTTACAATGTTTTCTAATACATTTATCTGAGATTATAGCATATCTGTATAATATAATCAAGTTGTACACCATGATGTTATGGATGTGTATCAAATCTTTTGTTTGATTATCATAAATTTTTTATAAACCAGTTTTATTTGTTACATAAGAAATATGAGCACTTAGAAGAGATTTATTTTCATAAGTATATGTATTAATCTTCTTGGGCCACCATAACTGAATATCATACACTGGGTGACTTAAACAGCAGAAACTCATTTGTTCGCAGTTCTGGGTGTTAGAGGTCCAATATCGAACAGCTGGAAAACGTGGCTTCTGGTGAAGCTTCTCTTTCTGACTTGCTGATGACCCCTTCTCGCTGTGTTCTCACGTGACCTTTCCTTTGGCACACTAGTGAAGGGAGAGGGAGAGCGGGAGGGAGAGAAAAAGAGAAAAAGAGAGAGAGAGAGAGAAAGAGAGAGAGAGAGAGAGAGAGAGAGAGAGAGAGCAAGCTCTGGTTCCTCTTCCTCATCTTATAAAGACCTTGGTATTATTGGATTAGGGCTTCAATCTCAGGACCTCATTTAACCTAATTACCTCCTGAATGACTCTATCTACAAATATAGTCATGTTGGAGGTTAAGGCTTCAAGCTATGAAATTGGAGGGAGAAACAATTCAGTCCGTAACAATATACATTCCCTTTTATCCCCCATCAGTTGTTTGTAAAGATTTGAAATGTTTTTTTCTTTTCTTACTGCTTTTTATGTTATGTTTTTGTGGCTGTTTGAGTGTATAAACTACAGCCACCTAGGTATAGCCATTGACCTATAAAAAGTATTATGTACAAAATGTTTTTCATAGTAGACAACAAGCTTACATAACTTTAACTGGTTTGTATGTATTTTTTCTAATTATAAAAATATAAAGGGTTTTTTGGCTGATTTCATGACTAATAACTTTTCAATGTGAAAATATGAACACAATTTAACTTTGCATTTAACTAAGCCATTGCTATGGCAATAATATCAGAAAATATAATCAACAGCACTTTTAAAGTCATTTCAGCATTTCTCATTAAATGGGATAGTACGATGTATTTCTAAGTCTATTCAGTTATTAATAGATCAACTGCAGTTTTTCCTCTACTGTGAGACAAATGGCAAGGAGGAATCATAGAGCTTTAACAATATTTCTAGTATGACACAAGATTAAAATATCAATAAAACTTTTAACACTGTATTTTCACATTAAGTGAAATGTTAAAGTTTCCATTCTTGGATAATCTCCTGCCGGTAATTGTGCCAGATTGCATTCTGATAATTTTCTACCATGGCAAATAAATATTATCAGTTAAAGTTGTTTCAAATTTCAAACAGAGCTGTGTGACTGTGGTTGTTTACCGGATGTCACAGGATGTCACAAAGTCTATCTCTTATAACTCTGTCTTATTGATATTATGATGCTTATCATTTAAGTCAATATATTATGGTTTCTGGCAGCTGGGCCTGGCTTGTGTATCTGTTTTTTTTTTTTTTTTTTTTTTCTTTCTGACTAGGCTTTTCTGATGGCAATACAAAAGAAGCATTTGTAATTTTATCATATATTTTATTAATATACTAATCATATTCTATAAACTGCATAGAATTATAAAAATAAAACTTATTTAGTTTTATACTATATTTTATACCACATGCAATCAATACTTTGATAATAACAGGATTAAAACACAATTAAGTCAAATACTATTCTAAAAGTCTTAAAGTTGGAATGGACTTTATATGTCATTTATTGAAATATTTTATCCCATGCACGATAATGAATCCCCATAGTATGACATGATGGAATAAATAAAGAACTAGAAATCCAGTAACCTGAATTTTAAATTCTGCTCCACAACAGATTAAAAGTAAGAATTTGGGCAAAACTGTTAATCTCATTGAACCTCAGTAACCTCATTTATTATTAGCATTACCTAGTTTTCTGAATCTTATTCTGTGGGCATGATCTCTCTCTGTTCATCTAATCAGCGATGTACTGTTGAAACAGGGCACTGATGCAAGAGCGGTCTGTCTTTCCTTCACAGTTCCATTCCCGTTACTAAGGATCTCCTTTTTTCCTTCTCACCAAGGGTCTCTAGTTATCAACACACCTGGGGGTCTGCTTGGGAGGATCTTTTGAGGTCTAAGAGTTATTTGGTACTGAGTCATTTTTAATGTTATATTTTGTGAGAATAGACTTTAGACTAACAAAATAGGATGTGTATGCGTATGTGTGCATACCCAAGTTCATGTGATCTTAATATCCTCTCATCAATTGGTCATTAATGGGAAAGTGATGTAGATTGTTAACTGCAAGGATTTTATATGTATCAGCTAAGACAATTTTTTAGAAATAAAAATAAATGACATTTTTTCTCAGTGTTTTAATTTTTGGAAACTCTGAGGCACAGGATATTTATAATAATGACTATCTGAACATAAATAATTTTATGCTCTAATTTGGTCAATGATCACACTGTTTACCTAAGACAGGACCCTAATCCCTTTTAGCCTGCAGGATTTCTGCTAAGAAATCTGCTATTAATCTGATGGATTTTTCTTGGTAGGTTACCTGACACTTTGCCTCACAGCTCTTGTTTCCTTCATCTTGACTTTAGGGAACCTGATGACTATGTGCCTAGGCGATAATCTTTTTGTGATGAAATTCCCAGGTGTTCTTTGAGCTTTTTGTGTTTGGATGTCTAGACCTATAGCAAAGCCAGGGAAGTTTTCTGGATTATTCCCTCAAATATGCTTTCCACACTTTTAGATTTCTCTTTTTCCTTAGGAACACCAATTATTCTTAGGTTTGGTTGCTTAACATAATCCCAAACTTCTTGGAGGCTTTGTTTATTTTTTTTAGTTCTTATTTCTTTGTCTTTGTTGCATTGGGTTTATTTGAAAGTCTTGTCTTCGAGCTCTGAGTTTCTTTCTTGTACTTGTTTGATTCTGTTGCTGAGATTTTCCAGTGCATTTTGTAATTCTCTAAGTGTGTGTTTCACTTCCATAAGTTGTGATTGTTTTTTATTTATGCTATACATTTCACTGAGGATTTTTTCATTCATATCATGTTTCTTCTTTTTAAATTTATTTAAGTTGGACTTCATCTTTCTCTGGTGCCTCCTTGACTGCTTTAATAGTTGATCTTCTGAATTGTTTTTCTGGCAATTCAGGGATTTTGTCTTGGTTTTAATCCACTGCTGGTGAGTTAGTGTGACCTTTTAGGGGTGATAAGGACCCTTGTTTTGTCATATCACCAGAATTGTTTTTCTGGTTTCTTCTAATTTGGATAGACTATGTTAGGGAAGATCTGAGACTCAAGGGCTGCACTTTAGATTGTTTTGTTCCACAGGATGCTCCCTTGATGTAGTGCTCTTTCCTTTCCCCTAGTGATGGAGCTTCCTGAGAGGTGAACTACAGTGCCTGCTGTTTGTCTTCTGAATCTAGACACCCAGCAGAGCTATTGGACTCCTGGCTGGTATTGGGGAGTGTCTTCTAAGAGTCCTGTGATGTGATTTGTCTTCAGGTCTCTTCTGAGCCATGGATATCAGCACCTGCTCTGGTGGAGGCAGCCGGGGAGTGAAGTGGACCCTGTGAAGATCCTTGGATGTATTTTTGTTAAGTGCGCTGGTTTTGTGTTGGTTGACCTCCAGCCAGGAGGTGGCGATTTCAAGAGCACATCAGTCGCAGTAGTATAGGGAGGGTCAGGCAGTGGGCAGGGCCATAGAGCTCCCAAGAGATTATGTTCTTTATCTTCAGCTACCAGGGCAGGTAGAGAAAATCATCAGGTAGGGGAAGGGTTAGGCTTATCTGAGCTCAGACTCTCCTTGAGGAGGGCTTGTTGAGGCTGCTGTGGGAGAAAAGGGTGTGGTTCCCACGCCAATGGAGCTATGTTCCCAGGGGAATTAGGGCTGCCTCTGCTGTGTCACACAGGTAACCAGGGAAAGGAGATAAAGCTGGCAGTCATAGGCCTTATCCAGCTCCCATTCAGCCCATAGTCCAAAAGGTCAGTCTCACTTCCACTGTGACCCCCCACAAAAAGCACCAAGTTCATTTCCAGGCAGCCGGTGAGCAGCACTGAGAACTTGTTCCCAGCTACACACCTCCCAGCTGAGAAAACAAGCCGACTCACAGTTCCTCAGTTGTCCCACAGAGCCTGCAGTGGCAATCCACCACCTTCAAAGAGTTTGTGTGTTCTCAGTTTTCCGGTATGTTCCTGCAGTTGCTGTTGGTGCAAAATTTCACAATGTGGTTGTCTACACACTGCTCTGTTCATCTGAGTCAGAGCTGAAAGTTAGTCCTGCCTCCTCTCTGCCATTTTCCTGCATTGCCCCATATTAACGTTTATGGAAGCAGTCTTCCTATAGTCCTTTGTAGCCAATTCAGGTAAAACACAGTTGTTATCTATCTGAAAGAAAATTGTTTTCTTATAATTTACTGTTATGCATAACTAAGTTTATTTCTCTTAAATAAACTACATTGGAATTAAATTCATGATTCTACAATGAGATTAATATAAGATTAAATGTATTTCTTAATGAATTAAGAAAATTATCTAGATTTTCTCTCTTTTTTTGGTGGTAAGAGCACCCGAAATCTATTATCTTAGCACATTTTCAGTATACAGTATATATTAACTATACTTACTTATCATGCTGTACAATAGATACCTAGACTTATTCATACTACATAACTACAATTAACAGAAGTGATGATTATACAACCTATTTAGGGAAGAACATTTAGTCAATCTATTTAATGCTTTTATATATATATATACACACACACACAGAGACACATATATACATGGACTATATATATATATTCACACACATATATATGTGTTTTAGATTTATATATAAACTCATAAGTGTATGTGTGTGTATATATACATCTAAGACTGGAGTTATAGGAATAGAGCATGTTTAAGATTAATGGAAATAATGCACAAATAATATGAGTTAACATATGCTCCATACCCAGTTTCCCTTATGCTTAACAACTTACCAGAGTGTGATACATTTATCAGAACAAATCAGTCATTATTGATACACTGTTATCATTAACTTAAATCTACACTTTGAGATTGACTTAGTTTTTATGTAATTCATTTTACCTGTTCCTGGATCTCAGCTAGGTTACTGTGTGACATTTAGTCATCATGTGTGGTTAAGCTTCCCTAGGCTGTGACAATTTCTCAGACATTCATTACTTTTGATGATCTTGACAATTTTGAGGAATACTGGTCAGGTACTTTGTCAAATTCCTCTCAATTGGCTTTTTTTCTGATGTTTTTCTGATGATTAGAATGGAGGAACACCACAGAGATAAATTGCCATTCCTGTTTCTTCACTACAAGGGTACATGCTATCAACTGTCAATGTTACCATCGTTGGTGTGAACCATGATCACCTACCTGGCTAAGGTAGCGTTTGTCAGGTTTAATACTCTAAGGCTGCTTTTTTTTTTTTTTTTTTTTCCTGTCTTCACACTGTACTCTGTTTAGGAAGTAACTATGTGAGGTATACATGTAAGGAATAAGGAGTTATGCTTCATCTTTCCTGATGGGGAGTATTTCTATAGGGTATCTGAAATTCTTCTGCACAGGGATTGGCCTATTAGCCCTATTTATTTATTTATTCAACAATGTATTTATATCAGTATGGATTTATGAGTATTTATTTTATAATTTGAGTTATTATTTAATACTGCTTTATTATCTTCTGTCTTAAATTGTTCTAGCTTTGGTTTCTGGGGGCTCATTCAGTTGTTTATATATCCCTTCGACTCTGCACATGTGTGCGTGAACATATTACTTCCTTACTTTCTGGAATTACAGAATGTCACAAACTCATATTGCAAATTCCTTTCCCTGAAATTAGCCCTTTCTTCAGAAAGACACAAGAGTCATATTCGAATTGGAATTAGAAACCAATATCTGGGCAATTTCAGTGCCCGGATACTGGTTTCTAATTCCAATTCGAATATGACTGGGATGTTTTTATTTCAGGTATCTCAGCTATCTGAGCAAGGAAATAGATGTGGTTATACACAGAGCTATACATATTTCTGTGTGTATCTATCTGCAACTGCATTAAGCAATTCATTAATTCATACTGGTCTCCCCAGCTCCACTGCAGTATCATACAGGTCATTCTAGCATTCCTCCCTCGTATATAACACCCCACTCCAACAGTGAGAAACATACGTTTCTCTACCATTGACTTATTTGCTAAATTTTCCAAAACAAATCAACAAAATACATGTCTAGTAGCATCAGAATTCTTAAGCTGTCCTGTGTAGGGAACTACTTTAAAACTGTAGAACAGTACATATGTACAGTTTCTTTTTCCTTCAGTTTTACAGTCTCTCCTCATTTCCAAATTTACTCAAGATAGCACCTTTTCTGCTTAATTCCATCACTGCATTATTTGTATGTGGTAATATAGTTAGATTGTTTTGTCAGAGTCTGCATTCCTATCATTGAGCATTCAGACTTCTTTGTACATTTCGAGTACAAGTTCTTTATCCAATGTGTGGTTTGCAAATATTTTCTCTCAGTGAATTATCTGACTTTACTTTCTCTTAACAGTATCTTTAGCCGTGTTCCACAAATTTGGATATATTGCATTTTTATTTTCATTTAGTTCTTATTAATTTTTTAATTTTACTTGAGACTCTTTTTTTTGTTCTATGTGTTATTTAGAAGCATAAAGTTTAATTTTCAAATTGAGAATATTTCTGATATTGTCATTATACCTTATAAGGAAGCTTTATTACAAAACCATTGAACTAAAATCTG
This sequence comes from Papio anubis, assembly GCF_008728515.1. Lineage (NCBI taxonomy): Eukaryota > Metazoa > Chordata > Mammalia > Primates > Cercopithecidae > Papio > Papio anubis. The sequence continues at coordinate 58,771,430 of NC_044978.1, forward strand.
TGTTTACAGCTGAGGCCAAGGTGATTATTCCAAGATCCTTTCTACCACATGATTTTAGCCAAGGTATATCTCTCATCATTCATTTCTATCTTTGAAATATAATTGAATGTTACAATCTTAAGACCTTTTCACAAATCATTAGCAAGTATATTTTTACACTTTTTTCTTAATAATTGGTTCCCACTCTGCCTCCAAATCTAATATTCGTGGTATGCCAAATTATTGTGTCTGGACTTTGCTTACTTTCTGTATCTCTCAACAAAGCTATATCGCTGAACAAATATAACACAAGCCTCTTTGGCAAAAATGTTGTCATTTTTATTTTCTATTGTTTATAAGAACACCTCAGAGGTTGCTTCAGGGAGAAAGGTAGATCTGTGAACTGTATTAGCTGACCATTCCTATTCAGCATAACAGACCATTTAATTGTACAGGATATACTACAGGAGATTTTATTTTTAAATGATTTTTACCCCTAAATGTGAAATAGTAAAAGCAAAAGGAAAGGACAAGAGGATTAAAAAATGTAAATTAAAAAAATTAAAAAGGAAAGAGAAGAGAAAAGGAAAGAAATAAAGGAAAAGTTTACATTACACTTTGCCTTCCTGCTTCAAAATTTTATGGGCCTATCATAATTTTTAAGTGCTACACTTAAATTTTAAGTTTTTAAGTTTTTAAATTTTAAGTTTTAAGTTTTGAAATGCACAAAAAAAGAACGGGATAGCTGAAAATTAAAATTGTTTTCATTAAATGTTGGCAAGTTTTTTTCATATTTTAAAATTCCATTTTCTAATTTATTTTAAAAAGATGAATTTTTTAGAGGATTATTCTATGATAAAAAATACTGAACCAAACTGATAAACTAGCGAGACAATAAATATTCAGTCTCTTTAATATAGTGTAAAGAATAGTGGATCTATATCAAAATGTCTGGCTTAGATTCATGGCATTCCCACTTAACTATAGTCTAATTTTGAATCATGCATTCAACTTTCTTAGCCCAGTTCATTATTTACCAAATTTAAATGACCGTACAAAATCTATGTCATTTTGTTTTGAATCCTTACCAAATAACCCTTAAAATAATGTGTGTCAGCATACTTTATTCACTGTGATGTGCTATATAAATGCAACATATTATTAAAACAAAGCCATCATCTCAGCAATGTACATGAAATTATTATGCCCTAATATATTTTTGTTCATAAGACTACTTTACTTTAAACATAAATTATAGCTCACACATAATAGTTTAGACATGAATTTTGTGGTCATTCCAAATATTCATTTTATACAAATAAACTTTTTCATGATGACATTTCTTATCAAATATGCACATACTTAAATTAGTTTTATATTTCAATTTAGTAGTAATTGCCAAATCACTTGAAAGATTGGGAACTCTAGCCACTAACTATGCACACAAATCTTTATTGTCCTTCAACGTTCCTGTCACCTGTGCACCTAAGTGAATTCTTTCATTAATTTATTTAATATGATTTCTGGCAAGTTAATTTTAGATCTTTAGTAATATAATTAATAAGTTGTTTGCTGACTACTTTAAATTATTTTAATCTTTGTTGATTTGAATTATAAATTTATCAGGTGAATTGTAAATTATGGTATAACTAAACTTTTGTTTTCTTTAGTAGGTCTGAACAGATAAAACAGAGTTAAACTTGATGCAACCATTCTGAGAGTGATAATTATTTTTTAAAATAGTAAAAGACAACATCGAATTCAATTACTTTTTACAATTTCATACTTTATCTTATCCAATTATGAAGCTCTCAGAGTCTTTATAAAGTTGGTATAATAATTTCTTATTGTGGTGACTCTTTAAAACAATGTCTATAGAGAATCTAATACAGTAACTACATAATACATTGTAAGAGAGAATGAATACCTCAGATATTTAGACAACTAAATTGATCAATCTAGATAAATGTATTTTTTTAAAAAACTCGTCCTGAAGACATTGATTCTACTTTTCTAATTTTCAATATTTAATATAGAAATATGACTGCTATTCTTTGGTAAAATTATGGCAGCAAGATTTTTGGAACTGTTCAAAAGTTTGGCAAGAATGCAGTAATGTATGAATGACTTAAAAATAATTAGCTTTTTCAATAGAAACTACAAAATATAGACTTATAAACATATATTCCATGAATTAATGTTACATTTATCATATAGGTATTTTGCACTTTCCACATTTTCAGTACATACTCAAAAGCATATGAAACACACATTTTTACATTACAATGTAAGTGATAATACAAAGCATAAAAATAAAAGCATATTTATATATTCAAGTATTTGAGAAAATATATTAAAATATTCTCCTATTCAGAGTATATTAGATAGTACATTATCTTTAGTCAAACCTGTGTCAAATACAAGAGAATTATCAGTCACCTTGATAGAGATGTAGAAAGCCACTTGCAAAGTAAAATGATTTCTGAATTTCTTTTTCTGGAAGCTGCAAGTACAGCATGTTGTTAGTATATAAATGAGCAGCGTGGTCAATAGTACTGTTTATTCCATATGCATCCCCTACTCTCTGTCACAACTGTATCTTCCCTGTGGATGGAGTATACTTCTCTGACTTATAAACATTGGATTTGTACAGGGAGTTCTTTGTTCGTTAGAATGTAGGCGTAAGTGACAGCACTGTTTCTGAGCACAAGTCTTAAGAGGCTTAGAGAGTTCCACAATCCTCTTTATCCCCTGCCATCCATTATGAAAAGACCATATCATAAGGATCCATTGACTGTTTAGCATGGGTCAACAAATGAGACAGGTAAAGTCTTGAACACAAACTGTGGTCTGTAGTCTGAAGACAAAGTGAGTTGACCCCACAGGCACCTTAAATCCTCATATAACCCAGACTAGTAAGCAAGAAAGCAATAAGCTTGCTGAAATCCCCTGATTTGAGGGTTGCTAATCACGCAACATTATCACTGCAAAATCTCATATAGATATTATTTTGTAAGTTGAGAACATGACAAGAGAGGTGACTCTTGGGGAATCTGGCTGTTTTAGTGAACTCATAGGTCAGCACTGTAGTAGAAGAGAATCACCATTCATTATGGCAGTAGTGCTCAATGTGACTGCTTATTAAAATTAACCAATAAACTAGGGTGATTTAAAATAAATCTATGTTTCACAACCATCCTCACAAGTTTTGAGTTAAATAGTCTGAATGGGATTCAGGTATTGCTGTTGTTACTGCTGGTGGTGGTAGTAACTCAGATGCCTTTACTAGTCATGCAGGACTGGGAATTCCTGGCCTATGATGTGTGCCCTCAGATCTACAGAACTATAAATTCATTTTTATTAAGGGATGCTGAATTTATTGGTAATGATTTTTATCAGCCAAATTCATGAGAAATATATATAGACCAAAATTAATTTATTAATTTTCAATATAAAAATTGTATACCAATTGGATTAGCTTTACTGCCTTTATGAGCTTTATGGTCAATCATTTTAATTCTTCTCTCACTGGCCCAGTTGTCACCTACCTGCTTGTCCCAACTCCAGGTAAGTGTAATTTTTGATTTATCCATTTATGCAAGTTAAACAATAATCTTCTAATTGAATGTACCATTAATGCAAAATTATCTTTAATGGCTCTTTTTGGTTTCATTGTGAATACGTTAAAGGCCTAAGTGTAATTTATTTTAGCTATTTTTCAACTTTTGATGAGAAAGAAAAATAGGACCTCAGGACTTTCTGATGCCAGGTGTCTGCTGAGTCATTGAAAACTACTGTGGTAAGCATCTAGAGCCATAAAAATGTATAAGCATCAGAATTCTAGAAAATAAATGTTCCAAAAATAATGAGAATCTTAGAATTTTCACTTCAATATTACATTTGTAATGAGGCTTACCCTACCCATTTTAACTAAAATTGTAAAACTTTTCCTCCTTTTCTCCCTTTCCTTGCCATATTTTTATAATTAACACATACTTTTCCTCTTCTAACAAACATAATAAAAAACATTAAATATACCTTCCCTTTTGGTTTTCTTTTACACCTAAGAAATGTAATGGCTTTACACAGCATCAATCACTTCTTATTTCTTATGATACTAAGTGTGGACAAGAAAGTCATTCTTCTCTATGTAGTCTTGGCTGGAGCTACAATCATGTAGAGGCTCAACCAGCTAAAACATTAAGGTGATTCCTTTGCAAAACTGGCAATTGTTGACAGCCAGTTGGGAGCTCAGCTGAAGCTTTCCAGTGGAGTATCTCCATAGTCTTCTACCTTGACTTCTTCTTTTGGATGAGGTTTTGCCCCAGTTGCTGATATCTTATTGACCCAGTATCAGAAATTAGATGAAGTCATTTTCTCTGCATTATTTTAATTTAAGCAAGTCACAGGGTGATATGGTTTGGCTGTGTCCCCACCTACATCTCATCTTGAATTGTAGCTCCCATAATCCCCACATGTCATGGGAGGGACCTTGTGGGAGATAAATGAATTATGGGGGCAGGTCTTTCCTGTGCTGTTCTCACAATAGTGAGTAAATCTCATGAGATCTAATGGTTTTATAAAAGGCAATTCCCCTGCACACACTCTTGCCTACAACCGTGTAAGAGATTCCTTTGTTCTTCCTTCGTCTTCCACCGCAATAGTGAGGTCTCCCCAGACATGTGGCAAATGTGATTCCATTAAACCTCTTTCCTTTATAAATTACCTAGTCTAAGATATGTCTTTGTTAGCTGTGTGAGAACAAACTAATACACAGGGCCTACTCAGATTCAAAAGAGAATAATATTCATCTCTTTATGAGAGTAGTGGCAGAGAATTTCCAGGAATATTTAATCCATTGCATTTATTGATTATATTTCAATTTTACTAGAATGTAAGCTTTAAGAAAAAATAATCTTGTCTGTTTCATTCACTGTTGCCATGGAAGAAGGAATAAGAGATGCTTAATGAACACTTTTTTGAATTGATTTTTAACATATACAACTAATCTGAGGATTAGTATTGAATTTATTGTCTAATATTCAGAGTTATCATAATGATTCACTCTCACATTTAAGTCCCAAGTAAGGTTACAATTTATATAATATAATCTATGGATAAGAAAATCCATGTGTGGTAGGTAGACTTTGAGAAATTACAGACAGCCACAATCTAAACGGAAGTTTTGTCTTTGTATTATCAATTAAAATAGTATGCAAAAATAAGTTAATTGGATAAACAAAACTGGAGGAACTCTGGTTAATTTGATCAAGAAACTAAACAGTTTATGAAACAATAAAAAGTTCTGGAGTCATTGAGAGCATTATTAATATGCAAATGTGAAATAAAACTAACTGTAGATTTTCTTAAGCTAGTACATAAAATCTCAGAAAAGAGTTTTAAAACTTGCATTTTTGAAGTTAAATAAACCAAAAATGATTATTATTTTTCATTTTTATAAATTGTTATACATTTCCCTGTGATATGTATATAAGCAATAAATATATGATTCTTTGATTTATGCAGTTATGAAAGTCATCTTCTATAATTGTGAAATGCCTAACTTTTGAGGTATGTGTTGATAAATAGCCTAGAATTTAAATAAAGATTTAGCATTCATCATCTTAAGAAATAGGACCTTTGATTTATAAATATATTCATAAAGCAAAGCGGCAAAAGTCATGGTTGAGTAATTTAAAACGGTGTTTGTTCTCTCTTTATTGAATACCATATGCCATATAGACAAAATTCCCATGATTGCATATTTCAATTTTCATGAGAATATAAACAAAGAGAGATAATTACATGTAATTGATCGTTATATGTAACGTTATTACCACTTGCCACAAACAATACTGTGTAAAAAGAGGCAAACTTCTTCCAAAAAATAAATAGATATATACAATTCATATATAAAGGCAAAAATGACATTTTCACATTTTTTTAATAAGATAACTGTACTACTACACTGTGAAGCAGTATGGTGTTATATTTTTTATTTAACTTTTAAGTTTGGGAGTACATGTGTAGGTTTGTTACATAGGTAAACATGTGTCATGGGGGATCTTGTGCAGCTTATTTCCTTACCCAGGTATTAAGCTTGGTACTCATTAGCTATTTCCCCTGATCTTTTCCCTCGTTCCACCCTCCACCTTTCAATAGGCCCCAGTGAGTGTGTTGTTCTCCTCTATGTGTCCATGTGTTCTTATCATGTAGCTCCCACTTACAAGGAGGAACGTGCGGTATCTGGTTGTCTGTTACTGCATAAGTTTGCTGAGGATAATGGCCTACAGCTCCATCCATGTCCCTTCAAAGAACATAATCTCATTTTTATTTTATGGCTGCAAAGGAAGGCTTATATACTGTTGGTGGAAGTGTAAATCAGTTCAACCATTGTGGAAAACAGTGTGGTGATTCCTCAAAGATCTCAAGACAGAAATACTATTTGACCTATCAATGCCATTACTGGGTATATACCAAAGGAATATAAATCAATCTATTATAAAGACACATGCATGCGTATGTTCACTGCAGCACTATTCACAATAGCAAAGATATGGAATCAACCTAAATGCCTATTATAGTAAACTGTGTGTTAGTTCCTTCTAATGCTGCTATGAATAAATACTCACAACTGGGGACTTTATAAAGTAAGGAAGTTTAATGGATTCACTGTTTTACAGGACTGGGGAGGTCTCAGAAAACTTACAATCACGTCAGAAGGAGAAGCAAAAATGTCCTTCTTCACGTGGTGGCAGGAAGAGCAGAATGAGAACCGAGCAAAGGGGGAAGCCCCTTAAAAATACCATCAGATCTCGTGACAACTTACTCACTATCTTGAGAATAGCATGGGAGAACCACACCCATGAGTCAATTACCTCCCACCAGGTCCCTCCCACCACACATGGGAACTATGGGAACTACAATTCAATATGAGATTTGGGTGAGGCACAGCCAAATCATATAATACTGTATAAAGAAAATGTGGTACATATACACCACGGAACACTATGCAGCCATAAAAAGGGATGTTTCCAATTTTTAATGCTTCATGCTTACATATATGCAAATATTACTCAACAAATGTCCAACATGTTGTGTCTAAGGAAACTGCAAAGAATAGCAATAGGTAATTGTACTAGTTTGTTTTCACAGTGCTATAAAGAACTACCTGAGACTGGTTAACTCATGAAGATAAGAGGTTTAATTTATTCACAGTTCTGCAAGGATGAGGAGGCCTCAGGAAACTTACAATCGTGGCAGAAAGTGAAGGAGAAGCAAGACATGCCTCACATGGTGACAGGAGAGAGAGATTGAGGAGGGTAGTGCCAAACATTTAAACCATCAGCTCTCGTGAGAACTCACTCACTAACATGAGAACAGAATGAGGGAAATCAACCCCTGTGATCAAATCACTTCCCACCAGGTCCCTCCCCTGATCCGTGCAGATTAAAATTCCACATGAAATTTCATTGGGACACAGAGCTAAACCATATCAGTAATTGTTAAGAAAAAATATTAACATTTGCTTTATTTTGCTTTTTGTCTTGGTGCATTGGAGTATGTGTATATATGTGTGTGTGCATATATATACATATGTATTTAAGTGTATACTTATATTCAAATATATTTACATACAAACTAGTCTAGTAAGAGATCCATCATATGAATGTACACCTACAAAATAATACTTAATGTAAATCATCTTGAAAATATAGTTATTCTCCTTTTTATCATAATAAATGTTTAGATCAGAAGTCATTTGATGAACATATTTTTAGAAATGTTATACCAAAATCACACTATTTTATTTCATTTGATGATATTTGTAAAGAGGATAATAGATTTCATTAGAAATCAGCTAATGGGCAATGTATTCAACTGTTCTTGTAATTCATATCCTCTGTATCATCAATTACAGTGTTTGTTACACTAAAAATAAAATTTATCCTATCTATGAGTTCATATGTTTTATAAACATGCTCCAATTTTTAATTTCTAAAGAATTTCCTGGAGTTAATTTTTTAAATTCTCAGTTATATTTATGAAAATCCTCTATACTTATTTATTTATCTTAATAAATAAATGTACAATTAGAGAATAACTAGTCCTAAAAATAAATTTATGTGAAAGAATTAATGAAAATTACAATACATGGAGAACCATTTTGTTCTCTGTACAATAATTTTTTTAAACATAGAAAAATAATTCAAAGTACTTTGGGATATTTTAGAAAGTATACTGAGAAAGATGAAGATGTGAAGTCAACAGCGAAAACTATCTAAAACATAGTGAAATACGTACTTTCAGGATAAGGACAGACATGATTTACATATTTTTAAAAAATATATATGGTTTAGTTAAAAGCTGAATACCTATTCTGTTCAGTATTGAAATGGGAATTATTTAGGGTACCAGAGATATTTTTAAAATGTATTTTGTATTCAATAAGATTAAGATCTAAATTTGTCAAAAAAATGTCATTTTAAGATGCAGATAATGTATTACAAAATGTAACTTCATTAATTTTGACAAAAGCAACATTTGCATTTTTGTGCATGCAACTTTAGTATTTGTCTCTAGTACCATAAATATTCACTGAGCATCTACAGTATGAGGAGCAGTTTCATTCTCTTATGCCAGTCACCAGATATGCAAGTAGAGTACATGACAGACACAGTCCCAATCTCTTAAGACTTAGAGTTCAGTAAGAGCTGCACAAATATATAAGTAATTAGAGTGACACGGCAGCCCAGAGGATGGATACCCAAGTCAGAGCAGATGGAAGAGTTCGTGGTGACTTCCTAGAAGGATGCCTAAATTGAATATTCAAGAATAAGGAGAATTAGGTAGATAAAGCCTCCAAAGTGAAAGATACCATTGTATGTCCATGGGGCTGGACTGTTGCATGAGAAGAGTGGAGAAAAGAGAGAAGAATGTGAAGTTATTGAACCGTGAAGGACTTTGCAATTTGTGCTAAAAGGAGTTTATATACCGATATTGTTTGACTCTGTGTCCCCACTCAAATCTCATATCGTAGCTCCCATAATTCCCACGTGTTGTGAGAGGGACCCGGTGAGAGATAATTGAATCATGGGGGTAGGTCTTTCCCATATTGTTCTCATGATAGTGAATAAGTCTCACAAGATCTGATGGTTTGATTAAGGGAAACTCATTTTGCTTGACTCTCATTCTCCTCTTTGCCTGCTGCCATCCGTGTAAGACATGACATGCTTTCCCTTGCCTTCAGCCGTGATTGTGAGGCCTCATCAGCCATGTGAAATTGTAAGTCCATTAACCCTCTTTCTTTTGTAAATTGCTCAGTCTCAGGTATGTCTTTAGCTGCAGCATGAAAATGGACTAATACACATACTTAATCCAGAAATCAATGGGAAGCCATTTGTATTTTTAAGCAAGAGATAGAGGTATTAACCTTAATTTTAATTAAGTTACTCTGTGGTGTGGAAAATAGATCAAAAGAGTTCAGTACTTGAAATTACTGTAATATTACAGGCCAGAGATAATAATGGCCTGAACTAGGCAAGTAACAACGGGGATGAAACGATATAGATTTATTTAAGAACAGTTCAATGCATGCAACTACTAGACTTATTAGCATACTCAAATATATCTTCTGTATATGCTGTTTATATTTTTTAAAAAATATTCATGGGAAATGAGACATGTGGCCATAGAGCAAGTATAATTTGTTTCATATATAAGAATTAATCAATAATTATTTTTATATTTTTACCTGCTAGATGAGCCTTATTTGAGATTATAATTAGCCACTTCTTCACAGTTACTTAAAGATAAAAATCTGAAAAAATTTAAATGTTATAGCTAAGTACAAATATAATTATAGTAGAAGTTGTTATTTTCTGTTAATAAGCATGTATTTATTACCAGATGAGAAAGTCTCCTCAACTTTACTTAGAGAAGTCAATGATCTCTCTGTAAAATAAAAATTAAAGCTTAAAAGTGTCACCGCTTATGTTATTCATCTAGTATTATAAGTAAAATGAATCAAAGTGGAAAATAAAAATATTTGAAAGCTTAATATATGAACTAATATGCTCCTCCTCCTCCCCCTGCATATGGTGATTTTTTCATGGTTTTAGCTCTTTTAAGTACTTTTATTTTAGCAACATGAAGAAGAATAGGAAAATGCTTTATTTTCCTTAAAAGATAGATAAGAAAGAGATGTCATTTTGCCTCTGAAATCTGTAAAAATTGTTTTATCATCACACCATATTAAACCCTGCAGTTTCTCAATCAGATTTCTGTAAAATATCTTATCTACACACCTAAAAGTATGCATTTTCTTTGATCTGTTTCATTCCTTTATGCATAAGCTTACTTATCTAATCTTTCCACAGGTATAAGAGTGGGCAAAGAAGAAGCACATTTCTTCTCTCTTGTGCTTTCTTCTGTCAAGGAGAAAGTAGATCCTGAGGATAGGGATTTTTAAGAAGTGAATTTTCTGTTCTTCCAACTCAGTCACAGTTTATATGTATGGTTTTTCCTGGTGAAGTTTTAAAATAATGTACTTTTGCTGAGATTCTGGTGAATTTAATTTCTTTTACTATTTTTATATTTGTCAATTCTATTGTTACATTTTCCCTAGAATTATAAACAGATTTTTGTTTTCCGCTGAATCATAAATAAATTGTTTCCATGTATCTACACTTAGGCTGAGTTATATTGAGCCATAGTATAGCATCAATGGGTTCCCAGTGATGAGACAGTGCATAAGGATGTGAAGCATTACGTCCGAATAGACTATTCTGCAATCACAGTAGAAAGTGTCTTCTGTAAAATGCAAAATATACCCTATCATGCACCTGCATCAGCTTCATGAAGAAGGAAGTTAGATGATAGTCTACTTATTTGTATGAATATGTTATAATTTCTATTTTATGGTCAAGAAACAAAAGAACAGTTTTTTAATAGCTTCCCTGGGCACTCGTAGACATTTGGCTTATTTACCATAAAGATAGACAAAATGTAGAGAAGTTGACTAATAATAAAAATTATAATGAGGAAACTATTTTAATAAGCTTATTTGGATGCTAACGTCTTAGTAGGAGTGAATCTATTTACTTTTTTATTTAAAATTTTTGTTGTATTTATTTTCATTTCTGTATAAAATTTTACAGTTATGCAATTTATCTTGCTAAATATCCCAATATAGAAATGATTTATTATTAAAACCCTTGGAATCTCTGAATGCAATCTATATATGTACATGTTTTTAAATATCTCTATATGAAGGTATTCTTCTGTCTTATTGATACACAATCAATGAATAAAAAGATCACTTGAGAAAACTAGATCATCTTGCCTTCATTCTGAATTTTAAAATACATTTTTTTCTGAGTAATATAACTTCTTAAAATGAAAAAGAGTAAGATAATAATTTTTATTTTTTGAACCAGCACATATAAAATGTAACTACATAACTTAGACCTACTTTTTGCTGAACACTCCAAAACGCATTAAGTAATAATGTGTGGCACTGAATTTCCCAATGAGATGTATCAGATAGACAAGCGAGGTAGGAAAAGCTGAGGCTGTGGACTAGGGAGGCCTAGGTTCCCATTCTGAAACTCTCAGAATTCTGAATGATTCTACCTTCACTGTAAGTGAGGCTGTGTGTAAGTCCTTTAAGATTCCTGCTTGTAAGTGAATTTCTCAGGTGTTAAAATTAGGGAATCATGTGTGGGATGGTTTTTTTGAATTAAATTAATACTTTTAAGTGATGAATCTGACTTGGCTTCTAGCACAAAAATATGTTAATTTGTCTTTCTTCTCTAGATTGGAAATCCCCTTGAATAAAAGCAACTTTTCTCAGTCATTAGCTTTATCAGGAAATTAAATTATACATGAATAGTCAGTTATAATTTTATGTCTTTGAATTAAAAACTTATGATTTTTCTTTATAGATCTATTAGCTACAAAATATTTTCTTCAACAATTGTATTTTTAGCCATAAGATGCATTTAATTTTTAAAAGAGTATTAAAAGTCCAGACATGATTAAGGCCAGGAAAGACTGTAAAGATTATGTTAAATCCTAATATGTGATAAAAATAAATCAGTAAACAAATAAATTGTAAATTATATGTAATCTCACAAAGTTTAAATTTTTTCAATAACAATTTTTTGATATATCACATTCTATTTCCTAAAAGATAAAAACCCATTACTTATCTTGAAATTCAGGAATATTCATCACTTGTTCAACCTACTTTTATTATTATTATTATTATTACTACTATTATTATTATTACTGAGATGGAGTCTCACTCTGTCACTCAGGCTGGAGTGCAGTGGCATGATCTAAGCCCACTGCAACTTCTGACTCCAAGGTTCAAGCGATTCTCCTGCCTTAGCCTCGTAAGTAGCTGGGATTGTAGGCACCCGCCACCACGCCCAGCTAAATTTTGTCTTTTTAGTAGAGACGGGTTTCACAATGTTGGCCAGGCTGGTCTTGGACTCCTGACCTCAGATGATCCACCTGCCTCGGCCTCCCAAAGTGCTGGGATTATAGGTGTGAGCCTCCGTGCTCAGCCCAACCTACTTTTGTTATTTTATCATTTAGTGTTTCAATCCTAATACCTGTTGTCTTGTTTCAGTATCACTATAACTAATGGACATTTCTGTGGCTTTTGCCTGTTTTGCCTATGTATCTTTGGAACCTTGTTCACATGCTCCTTGTGCGTGATGTTTCCAATGTCTTCCAAGACTGTGGTGACTTTAAAATATGGCTCCAGATACGTTGGTACTCTTCCCATTGACAAGTGAGACTTATGTCCCCTCCCTCCCCTCCCATAGTATATAATCAGCCTTGTGACTGCTGTCAAATCAATTAAGTTCAGCAAATGTGATTCTGTGATTTCCAAAGTTTGTCGTGAAAAGTCATGCCACTTTTAACTGATTCTCTTGAACCCTTTCCTGGTGGCAAGCTCTCTATTGAGATGCTCTTTTTCAGACCTACATACATACTACCTACATACTTCTAGATGTGAGAAGTCCAGTGCCTGTGGAGGAGCCCTGTGTCAGAGTTCAGGTCAACAATTCCAGTTGAATAAACCTTTCAAGCCATTCCGTTCCATGCACCAGACATGTGAGTGAAGAGGTCTCCAGATGACTGCAGCTCCAGGGAAAAGGACTCAGCCAAAGCCTTTGTCTTCCTAGTCAGTGCTCTAGACACTGGGGAGCGGAGACAAGCTACATCTTCTGGACCACTTTCTCAAGATATGGGCATCTACTCTCTTGGGGGATAGTTCTCTCTAAATATTTTCGTGTTTCTGTGTGGTTCAGGTCTTGTGAGCAAAGGTCACTGAAGCAATGTTTACATAATAAACAGCTTTGGAAGCTATAGAAAGTCTCAAAAACTAGAAACTCCCTGAGAGATATAAAGATGTAATACTTTTCTTTCTCCTTCCCGGAAAAATTTGTTTACATTCCAGGGCCAGGGACTCCATCTCAGCCTCATCTTATCTCAAGATTATGTGCTTAGTGAGTAATCTCTGTTTTTTAGAAGGGAGGATGGGCAGGTGTATCAGCAGACTTTACGTAAGTTCTGATTCTTATAATTTTGGAGTTTCTTCCTTGTGACACAGACCTACTTCATGTGGAGGTAACATCTGGCTCTCATTATATTGCTCACTGGGGATTGGGGCTCTCGCTGCTGCATTTTGCAATGAATAAAGTATCTATTTCAGTGATCCAGAAAGCCTGTGTATCTGTGTCTCCTGTTAACACACACACACACACACAGACACACACGCAGGGGCAGGCTTGTTTGCAAATAGGTGTAGTGAGTATGAGAAATTTGGGGGCTGATGAAGAAAAAAAAATATGACCATTAAGTGACAATAGCACAATGAACTTTCTTTGGGTGGCGCTTTGGCTGGTTTGTATGAGAAGTGGAGAATTCCCTCAGGATGAGACCTTCAAAAGATACACAGCAAGCGCCGCTATCTTGAAAGAAAGGAAGGCAAAACCACTCCTGGGAATAAGAAAAACCAGAGAAAGGACTTTTAAGTCTACATGATGTGTCTCAGCAGCATGATGAGGAGTTCCTACATCAGCTAAATTTGAAGGGCAGCAACATTTTGGGGTTATTTACAGCGCTGGGGTTTTTCTTATTTATGGTGATATGGTTTGGCTATGCTGCCACCTAAATCTCATTTTGAATTGTAGCTCATGTCTTGGGAGGGACCGAGTGGGAGGTAATTGAATCATGGGGGAAGGTTTCCCCATGCTGTTCTTGTGATAATGGATAAGTCTTGCAAGATCTGATGGCTTTATAAAGGGACATTCCCCTGCACCCACTCTCTTGCCTGCTGCCGTGTAAGATGTGCCTTTGTGTCCCCTTCACCTTCCATCATGATTGTGAAGCCATGAAACCTGTTTTGCTTTATAAATGACCCAGTCTCGGGTATTTCTTCACAGCAGTATGAAAATGGACTAACACATATGGCTAGTAGGTCTTGGGCACAGTTTCACAGGGTATGAAAAGCAGACAGGTTCAAAATGCTAAAGATCTGCTTACCTGGGCTATATTTTTAAAAAAATTGTTTGTGGCTCACACCTGTAATCCCAGCATTTTGGGAGGCTCAGGTGGGCAGATTGTTTGAGCTCAGGAGTTCAAGACCGGCCTGGGCAACATGGTGAGACCCCATCTATACCAAAAAAAAAATACAAAGATTAGTTGGGCATGGTGGCATATGACTGTAATCCCAGCTACTTGGGAGACTGAGGTGGGAAGATTGCTTGAGCTTTGGAGGCAGCAGTTGCAGTGAGCTGTGATCATGCCACAGCACTCCAGCCTGGACAACAGAGTGAGACACCATTTCAAAAAAAAAATTGTTTGTGAAAACAATTGAGTTTGGCACTGGCAGACTTTTGACCTAATGGGTCCCAGCCTGTTGTGAAGAAGTAACCATAGGGCCAGTCAATGTACAAGGATCATCTTTGGCTTCTTAATATCACAGTCGGGTAAGATCCCAGATCCTTCACAGTTTCTAACTTAGAATACCCTTGAATAGAATCTGGGTGAACATGTGGCTGCTTTGACAGATAATAGAAGTGATGTTATACGGCTTCTGATACTGGGCTATAAAAGGCCACACAGCTTGTCTCCTGGTCTCTGGAAAAGCTTGTTCTGCAGACTCTCCTGCTCAGGATCTCTCTTAGAAACCAGACACTAGAATGTAAGAAGCTCACATCAAACGAAGCCATTCGTAGGCACTGTGAATGTCTCTAAGCAGCAACACATGAGTGAGGAAGGCCTCAATGCTGCTGAATGACTCTAAGCAGCAACATGTGAGTAAAGAAACCCCAGATGTTCTGTCCTTGGCTACATTAATTTTCCAAGGAGGGGCCCCATATCTCATGTAGCATGCAACAGAGACAAGACATTGGCACTGCACCTTGTCTGAATTCTTGCTTCACAGAATCTGTGAGCATCATAAAATGATTGTTTTGTTCACCCACCAGCCTTGAGGTGGTATGTTATGCAGCAATAGATGACTGGAAAAAAAACAAAGATTAAATCCTATCTCTCTCAAAACCTTTGCATAAGAAATCCCTCCATAAGGGTTTTCCTTGATTTTTAAACCTCTAAAGCATCTAAACGTAATTTCAATAAACATTGCTCATTGCTGTCATTGCATTTTATGTGTGCAAATGCCAAATATTTCTATTTATATGTTCTTAGAAGGCAAACCGTATCAAAGAGTTTCTTTCATTTCACTGTATTAATACTAAATAATCATAAGAGTGTAATAGGTTAATTCAAATGAAAGAATTCAATAAACCATTGAAAATATTACATAGGAAATGGAGTTAGAAAGATTGAGTATACATACAAATGTGACCTAAATTAACCATTAGTAATTGAGTAAGTCATTGCATTATATAATACTATATATTGATGGCATAAATGCAGTTCATTAAAACACATCAGTAGTAAATAACTAATATGGAATAATGATTTAAGGCTGAGATGATTTTAAATATTGTTTCCTTTTCATGGTATATTATCCATTATAGAGTTTGAAATTATATCTTGGTAGGTTTTGAAAACACAATTATTTAAAAAGAATGCCATGTTTCACAGCCATATATTTAAACTCCAAATTTATCTTTTTAATTTTACTGGTATACATAGAGATATGGAAAATATTATAATGCTTACATTATTTGTTACTTGATTCACACTTAAAATAAGCACTATTTTTATTATTTATCAAAAATTTTGAAATGTAGAGATTTAATGATGACAAATGATAACATTACTAATTTTTAGAAAAGAAAAATCATTGGTGAAATATTTCAATGTTTAGGAAGTGTTTAGGAAATAGAATGATTTTATTAGTTCTTTATTGTTTTGCAATAGAATCTTTTTGCATCCACTCTAATATTTTGTTTTGTTTTGATTTGTTACTTTCTCCTGTGACTCTGAATTTGTCTTCTTTTCTATTTGGACAACTAATGAAAAAGGTATTCATGTGCCTATTTTAAAAAGTCTCCTTTGAGCTCATGTTATATTAAATGGTGACTCTTTTAAATACGCCATCCCTTTGAATTCAAAAGGGAGTACAGATAAATTAAGCCTTTTTCATTTAGACTCTGTTGACCTGATTCTACTATAATGTATTTTTGTAAACACACATCTGTTGTTTATCATAAAACACTAAAAGCATATTATAATTAGGAATATGCCAGTAATTTATTTGCTCCTTAACCACCTGCCTCATACAGGACCATATTTTCTCATGATATAATATTCTCTTATTATAAAAATAAAGTCTATATAAAAGAACATTATCTTAGGTTTTGAAAAGCATTTTGGTTTTAGTGTGATACATATTTTCAATAAGCGCTTTTGTATCATGTTGGTAGTTACCTTCTCCTGTGACTAGCAAGTAGAGACTATTGTGTTTTTGAAAATGTTGTACTTTAATGAATGTTTTAATTATATAACAAAATGACTATCTTGACCAGTTGGAAAGGTCACTTATTATGCTTATTATTCCTGATAATTACACAGTCTTTCAAAAACTTTTCTCAACTTTTCTTCATTGAAAAATTATTTTATTTATCAAAAATAAGTGTTAATAATTTTATTATTTTTAATGAGTAGAATCTATTGTTCAGTTAAAACTCAGATGTAAATGATTACTTTTAAAGGACTTGTCTCATAGATAAAATCAACGTTACTTACGGAGTTTAGTTTATCTTTAAGACTTAATAATGCTAAATAACCTAATAGTTAGATTGAGCACATACTTAGGATACCAACAAATAAAAGGATCAAAAATAAGGGGAAAATCATTGTTCAGAGGTGAAACAGTTTAAAAATGTTATATCATGAGAGTATAGTTTATATGAACTGCTTAAAACCTGCTTAAAACCTGTTTACTGCTTAGAAAGTAAACTTGTTCCTTTTAAAATTCTAACTGATAAAATATTTGCATCATTTACTTATTGCTTGTCTGACAGGGACAATTTTGGAGTTCTCTCTTTTTTTTTTTTTTTTTTTTTTTTGAGATAGAGTCTTACTCTGTCACCCAGGCTGGAGTGCCAGTGGCGTGATCTCAGCTCACTGAAACCTCCACATCCCGGGTTCAAGTGATTCTTCTGCCTCAGCCTCCCAAGTAGCTGGAACTACAGCACGTGCCAGCACACCCAGCTAATTTTTGTATTTTTAGTAGAGATGGGGCTTCATCATATTAGCCAGGCTGTTCTCAAATTCATGACCTCGTGATCCACCCATCTTGGGCTCCCAAAGTGCTGGGGTTACAGACGTGAGTCACCGCACCCGGCCTGGAGTTCTCTTTTAAAAAAAGTTGAAATACATTGAAAAGAGCGACTACATAAATCAAAGGTTTATAATCTTAGAATTTAGGAATTCAAACAATTTGAAAAGTACTAAATTTAGATTATATTATTTTCTACCTGGATCTGTAATTTGACATGTGGAAGTGACTGTGAAGACCAGAAAGTTTATTGATAAGCAGTATGAGAAAAGTACTAATTGCCGTAGATAAAAATGTGAGACATCATGTGAGAATGATTGTGTCAGTTTTTGAAGGTTGCTGCTCTTGATGAAAATGGCCCATCTTGATATTGAAATTTATACAATTGATACAATTCACTGATCTTTTCAGATTTCAACATTTTATTTTAGCTTATATTTATTTGGGTGTATAGTTTTACTTTTATACACTTTTATCATATCTGTATTTTCGTGTGTCTACCACTATAGCCAAGATACTGAACAGTTTCATCACCAAAAATATCCTTTATGTTTCCCTTTTATGACCATGACCACCTCCCTCATGCCCCTGGCCGTGTCTTTAACCCCTGAGCAATCACTATTCTCTTCTCCACTTTTAAAATTTTGTCATCAGCTCATGCCTGTAATACTAGCACTTTGGGATGTGAGGCAGGAGGATTCCCTAAAGTTTTACACAAGTTGTTGCCTGTATGAACAGTTTGTTCTTTTTATTTCGGAGCTGTGTTCCATGGTATCTTTGTACCAAAATTTCTTTAACCACTTACCTTTTATGGGTTATCTGGGCTAATTCCTGTTTGTAACTATTATAAATAATAATAATAATATATTCTATAAATATGTACAAATTTTTGTGTAAACACAAGTTTTCATTTCTTGGGGTTAATAAATTCCAAAGGGTGTAATTATTGAGTCATATGGTAGTTACATGTTTAGTTTCATAGAAACTGCCAAAGTGATATCTGCAATGGCAGCACCATTTTGCATTCCCACTGGCAATGTATGAGTGATCCCATTTTTTCACATCCTTGCCGGAAGTCAGTATTGTCGGTTTTGTTTTTCTTTCTAGCCAGTCAGATAAGTGTGTGGACATTTTTTGTTTATAAGATTGTCTCCTTTTTCAAGCGGTGGAACTAAAAACCAAGACATACATTTTTCATGTTAATATGTCACTAGCATACTGTGAAAATAATAACCAATACTGTGAAAAACAAGCAACTCAAAATCTAAACTGTTAGAACTCCTAATTATTTTGAGCCTTAAAGGAATGTGATTATGAGGCCTGAGTAACATGATAGGCAGCTGTAACCTAGGCAGCTGTAACCTTTGTTCCTCTGATTATAGATTAGCCTTCTTCCTTATCTACATTATTTTCTAAAATGTTGCAAATGACTAAAGGGCACCAGGGAAGACTCTCTTCACTGTTGATTCTCATTAGAGATGAACTCCCCTCTTAACTTTTCTCTCACAAAGACTTCATGGCTATCACATTGTCTTAAGATAGAATTGTAAATACATTCTTTTAAGATGAAAAAAAAAAAAAAAAAGCCATAAAAAAACAAGCTATAAGGAAAGGAAACAAATGGCAACTAAAATGTAACTTGTAATATCATAGCCTCATATCGAAACATTTATAATCTCACTAAGCTTTGTTTTCTGCCTATATAAGCAAAAATTTGTCATTTAACTTTAGAGTGCTGCCCATGTTTATCTGGAGTCTTTGTCTCTCAGATGACCATGTCCAGCTTTTTGCTTGAATAAACTCTTTACATTGGATTCTGATCCTGTTGATTATTTTAGGCTAAAAATATCATCTGGCATAGAATAAGTACACAATAAATACTTGTTGAATGAATAAATAAACAATATGACTTTTTCTTATGAATAATATTCTGTTGGAATGAGTCTTTCTTCTGTGTTCTTTAAATAACAACAATTTGAAATATCCTATTAGATCCAGGTATGTGAATTAGTCTTTGTGTACAGCAACACAAAATTGTTACAGTGACATTTTCTTATATTTGAAGAATTATCTTTATATGAAAAATTAGACAAAAAGTGTTTCTTGTTCATTCACTCATTTAATAAATATTTATTAATCAATAATCTGTGCCAAGGACCATTCTTGGCCCTGAGAATGGCACATTCAAAAATAAAAATCCCAATTTTCGTAGAAATATGTTGGTGGCAGAGTCATAAAATTAGCAAGGTTTGTGTATATATACACACACATATAAAATGTATGTAAATATAAATATATATTTTATAAAATTTAAATAAATTATCTATGCATGTATTCATATGTATGTATTTGTAGAAAATTTCATATACTAGAAAGTGGTAAGTAAAGAAATTAAATGGGAAAGGAATATATTATTTAGGAATACATTCAGCGGCAAGTAGCAGAAACATTTGACAAGAGTGGATTAAAATACAAATTTTCTCAAGTTAAGTATTGGTGACATTTACTAAAAGTTCACGATGCCATCTCTTATGGCTTTACAATTCTCTTAGCATTCTGATAGTGTTCAAAGGTTATCACTGTACTTCCTCAGGTCAGAATTACATGCAGAAAAAAGAGGAATTAGTAACTGTATCAGAAAAGCTGAAAGGTCCAAGAATGCTACAGATGAATTCCATTTTCACAACTTTGGCTACAGCAAGTTTAAATGGCTCTGAGTAAAAACAGAAGTCTTTGTTTCTACTCAAAGGAAATTACTGAATTACTACCACCACCCCTACTGCCACCATCACCACTTCTAAAGTATATATTGAGCACTTAGGATGTACTGCACTGATCGTAATAAAAAAAAATTCACCCACAATGAATTGTATTCAGAAAGATTAATGAAGGACCTAGAACAAGTAAATGACTAATCCTAGATTACTTCATCCCAGTCTGCCACCAGTGGGCTTCCAGATCCCCAGATGCTGTTCTCCAGTTCATATGTAGGAATCAGGGTTAAAACGTATGCTCTCCCTCTAGAAAAGCTAATTTCATAAAATTTGAATGTGAAAAAGCCATAATATAAAATGAACTAGGGCACTCCAAAGTCACATTGGATTCTGTTATACATAAGAAAAAGAGCCTTCATTTTGTGAAAACACTGATATTTGGGGGTTAGTTTGTATAACAGTTAGCTTACTTGTGAATAATAATATTACCTATTCAACAGAGTTGTGAGAATTACATACGTTAATAATTATACTTAGAAGAGGTATGCAACACATGCTTTATATATGCATTTGTTTTTTCACAAAGTCAAAGTAAAAACATTAACTATTTCCTAATTAAATGTATGATGTTCTTTCCAAAATCTGTTTTTCTTGGCATCTGTATTTCATGTTAATTGTATCATCAATTTTAGTTCTAACTAATTTCTTACATTCTCTTCTTACCCACCTCACCCTCAAATTCCTAGAACTTTATTAATATCAAGGATTATCAGCCTTGGCACCACTGACATTTGGGGTTATGTAATTTATTTGCAGGTGGTAGTGGCGGGGCCTGTCTCATGCATCATACAATGTTTAGCAGCATCCCTGACTTTTACCCTATAGATGTCACTAGAAGCTTCTCAGGTGTGACAACTCAAATGTCCTCTGAGGTAAAACACCTCATGTTGAAAGCCAGTGGCCCAGAATGAGGAGAAACTGAGAAACACCTGTGTTTTTGTTTTTGTTTTTGTTTTTTTTTCCTTAGTGTATTTCACACAGCACACTGTTGCCTATAATGAAAGGTGCTCTAGTTAATTTAAACAAAAATATATTTACTGCAATGTATGTGTAATTGTTGGAAGGTGGTTCAGTATCCCAGAAAAGATTCTTGAAACAATACAGCAAAACTTGTCCACTAGGGATTTGGTATCTCTCATTATTTGAAAGTTTGTAAGTCAAATCACTGGCCAAGGTGCTAGGTTAAGGGCATTCCATCTCAGCCTTAGTTCATGATGGCAAAGTAGCTAATCCATGTTATGCCCCTCACAACCACAAAACCAGAAATAATACATTAAGATCTTTTGTATAATATCACTATGGAGAAAAAAAATAAGATGTCTCCACATGCAGGCTTACCAGCAGAAGAGAAAATGAGTTACTCTATCCTATTTCAAACCTTCAAATTTATACGGCTACTTTTGCTTAGGGAAGTTAGGTCAAAGTCAGAACTGAAATAAGTGAGTATGGGAAACGGAGTCTTTAGTTTTATAACTTCAGATATGAAGGAGTACATGTTACAATAGAGGTGTAATAGAATAGAATGATCCACTTGGCAATATCTGCCTGCCAGTCTATTACAATAATTCATAATAATTCCTTACCTTTACAATCTGACTCTAACCTATATTCTCAGGCTTTTAGATACACTTTTCCATTTATGAGACCTATATTCTAGTAAAACTTCCTTTTAGCTACTCTGCAAATTCACTGAGTTCCCCCAAATACCTACTTTTTTTATGATTTTGTTCTTGGTTTTATGTTTTTCTGTTACTTTCTTCTACTTAGGCTCTACTAATCAACTGAAGAAAGCTTATTTTTAAGACTACAGATTAAATGCCACCTCATTCATAATTTCATATTTACTGGCCCTACCAGGAAGTATATTATTTCAAGTTGCACAGATTGTGTACACTTTCATTAATAAAGTTATCATGTGTGCATTTCTCATGCATATCATATCTTCTTTATTACAGTGTAAATTTACTAAAAAGGGTGTTCATGTAGAAAAGTTCACTGAATAAATGTATAAAAAAGAACAACTGGCTATTTGGGACAGACATTAACTTTATTTGTCTACTACAGTAAGCTACTGAAGGCACATGCTAATAAACACTATAATAGTAATAATCTTTGAGCACAACTTTTAAAGCAACAGGAGCCACTATTTTTTAGATCATGACTATTGCAAATAAAACAATTATGTGGAAAAGTATTAATTAAAGAAATACTTTTTTGCTATTTAACTAAAAATGTATTTCTTAAATATTAAAAATAATAATTTTTCAAATATTTGCCTACAACCAACAGGACATTATGAGTTATTCAATGTGGAATTTAATTAACTTACCCTTCTTGTCATAACATAAATTACTCTTACCTGGTGTATCAAACTAACTCATGTTCCAATATTACATATATATTCCAAAAGAATTATTTATTATACTCCTATTGTGAGTAATAAAAGTAAAAAGAAAAAAATAGGTCCAACTCAATGAGGACAAATAGAGGCTATTTCTTTAGTCCTTCTACAGCAAGTGATAAGCCAACATCACTTGAGTTTTGCACAAACTTATAGGCTGGCAGAGGAATAGGAAAGCTTTACAGTGAAAAAAGGGGAAGGCTTCATTCAGTATGTACTGATTGGAGGTTGTTGCCATGGGAGAAAAATGCATGTTAGGCTTTCTCTGGTTTATTCTGGGTTGAAAATGAGGGCAAAACATAGGAAATTCAGCAGCTGGTTAACAAGTCTGGATTGTTCTAGGCACATTGTGATAAAGGCTGTGATTTGACTTTCTGGCCTGATTACTGTAGCATAGTGGTTTGACCTCCTGAGTCTCTCGATCAGATTTCTGTTGTATATCGTCTGACTGCTGTCTATTTGTATATTCAGTCTCTTGCTGCCATAATTACACACTTCAATATCTGGTTGTCTTTCTTTCTTTCTTATTTTCCACTTTTCCACTTTTATTTTCTTATTTCAACCAAAATATATTAATGGAGCACCTACCATATGAATGACACCGTGCCAGACGGTGGCTATATAATGACGACTATCACGTCATAGAGCTTATAGTTCACACAATTCATGTGCAGGATTTTTGCTAGCAGAGGAAGGGCTGTACTCAGATTTAATCTTATAACTGTGGGTTACAGATACAACTGGTATAGCCAAATGAAAGGCATTGGATAAACGGGGAGTCCTTCCAACAGACAGCAACCTATTTGAAGGCCTGCAATGAGAAATACTTTGTTCATTGGGTTAAATGCTAGATCATTAGTACACATAGAGCATTGTGGCTTAAAATGAGGGTGTTGAAGTAAGTAGGGCCAAGTTACATTTGTGAAGAATTTTAAAAACTACCTATATAAAACAGAGGCAAAGCTTAGGAAAGGGCTCTCATTAAAATTGTGTCTGACTAAATTTCTCACTAACTACAGTGAGAAATAATAAGTTACAGTCGACTATGCAGGATTAATTCTCTTTCTCAAATTCATGTGGCAAAGACCTTTTCGGATAAAGTTAAAAACTTGAACCAGGTATGTAAGATGACAAAAACAACAACAACCAAAAAAAACCATTTTTTTTTTCCCCACAGATAATGCTAAATATGTGACCCTGGGTTCTTCCCGAAATTAATCTACTGAATAATTCTAGTCTTGATTATACCCATATTTTCCATCAAACTCATGCCAGCAAACATAGACAACCTCGGAGCTTCTAGGGCCCAACATAGTAAGCAACTATGATATTGTTGAATAAGGTAGGCAGACATTTACGTTACCAGTATTGTGGGAAATAATCTTACATTGAACTGTAATCATATGGCAAGAAGTACCAATCATTCAACAGCTAAATCCGCATTCTGTCTACTAGAGGCAGGCCACATCAGCTCTATAAGTATGCCTTTTGCAGCCTGATTTTAATTATAAATGTTAGTGCCTAGGATGTAGGTAGAACAGTTTTTTTTTGTTTTTTATTTTGCTAATTAGTGAAAACCCATACATGAAAAATAGGAAAACAGAAAAAGAATATGACCAGTTATATCATCAAGGTCACTGCAACCACAAATAAAATGTTGGGAGCAATTAAAAAGAATTAGGTAGGCAAATTTAAAAATTATGAAAGAGGAATTGCTGTTAACTGGCATTATATTATAAAGATAATAAAGTTGTATTTGCATTCTATACTGTCAGAAGTCTTACTTTGTGCATGTGTGACTTTTGTAATTAAAAACTATATTATGAAAAGAAAAAAATGCCACGTATAAGAGGTTTTCAGAATTATGAAAAGTACACTCAGAATGATCCCTTTTGTGTTAAAATGAATATATATGTAAACATGTAGATAAGTGGCTATAAATATGTATATTTATAGATATAGATGTGCATGAATATATTCATGTATTTATGAATGTTTTTATAAATAAATACATAGACCAGGCACGGTGGCTCATGCATGTAATCCTAGCACTTTGGGAGGCTGAGGAGGGCAGATCACCTGAGGTCATGAGTTGGAGAACAGCCTGGACAACCATGGCCAACATGATAAAACCCCATCTCTACTAAACATAGAAGATTAGCTGGGTGTGGGTGGTGGCACATGCCTGTAATCACAGTTACTCAGGAAGCTGAGGCAGGAGAATTGCTTGAATCCGGGAGGCAGAGGTTGCAGTGAGCAGAAATCGGGCCACTGTACTCCAGCCTTGGCAACAGAATGAGCCTTCATCTCAAAAAAATAAAAACAAAAATAAGTAAGTAAATAAATAAATAAATGTGTATAAATAGATAAATAGATAAATAGAGCGATAAATAGATCTGCTATGTGTGTATTAAAAAAGACCTGAGAAAACACACCACAGACTGTGATATGGTTATACATGCAGAGTCAAAGTATAAAATAGAGATTAAGGAAATTGGAAAAAGTTGCTTCAATCTTTCAATTGTCTATATTCTGTATTATTTTAATAATATTTAACTATGAACAATAATGTTCTATAATCTTAAATAAACAAACGTGTTAAATGAACATATGAAGGACAGACATAATTGATTATGTAAAATGTCTAAGGAGAAAGAAAATATACAATCTATTTGAACAGAATCAGTAATACATTATAATAAGTACTGGGACATAAAAAATAAAAGATGAAACCATAATGAGATATTAAAGATTGTTGTTCTGTAGAGTTTCAATTGTGTTTGTGAATTTTCTAATAGAAACTCTTGTCTTAAGATACAATGATCATTCTGCATCCTGTAAAGGGGAATGTTTTCCCTGTAGTCTCTTCACAGGCATATTTGGTTTATCTATTTCATTTTTAAAATATATCCCCTAAAACATTCATACATAAAATGTAGTAGAAATAATTCAGTTAGTGTTTGACCTTGAACATATGAATAAAACCAAGATATGCTGTCTATATTTGTACACAGGAAAAGAGCTGATCATATTTTAGTTATTCTAAGAAAATAATGCCATGTAAATACCCTTTCTTTTTATAGAAAACTACTGTATATGGATTTCTTTGACATCTTACTATAAGCTCTCGTTGCTTTTGTAGTGAAAAACCAGCAATGTATTTGAAAGGTCATTCAGGACTAGGCACAATAATTTCAGCTGATCAAATCAATTATTTATACAATGAACTACAGTATGGTTCCCTCTAGAAATTACCTTATAGCTACTCACTCCCACTGAACTCTAAGAAAAGTGACATTTTGAAATACAAAGCTTATTCTCTTCACTGAGCTTAATACGTATCGGTATCTCTCTGTGGCTCTTTTCTCTATTGAATAGCTGTCAGTCAGCAAGAGAGGGCCCATTCCCTAAGCACACTGCACAGTGGGTTTTCTTGACATGATGGAAAATTTTCCAGTTGGCAAAAGTAAAGATTGAGGGAGGTAAAGCTTTGGACTCAGCATGAAAGGTAATAGAGCTATTAACCAAATACCAAATTCAGAGGTGCTGGTACTGCACAACCAGACAACTAGGAGAGCTAAGAAGCAGGTTTAATGTTCTATGGGGCACAAGTTTAGCAGAGTGTTTGGCAGATTAGAGAATTCAATAGAGAGGGAAACATCTTTGAATTAGAGCTTTCGGTATGGAATTAGTGTTATTTTAAACTAATAATATTTAGTACATAGAGTTTTTCACATAAAGTGAACAAGATAGCATCCAGATATTGGTATAATTATATAAATAAATAAATCACTATCTTATACTCTATCTAGAATAAAATAATTACATCTATAATCCTTACATTTTATTATATTCTCTGCTGTTGTATTTGTTTATTATAACAAGACTAATATTCTAATAATGACTAGAACAACAATGTTCAGGAGATAGTTTTACTTCTATGTTTGTTTCACTTTTTATGCTTAGGTGAAATTGCAGATTGCTCCAAACCTTTGTTTCTTATAATAATAATTAAAAGAATATGCTTATATAATCATTGGAGCCTCATCTTGTTTTAAAGCACATACAGATATCAATTATCAATTCCTGTGTGAAAAAGCAATCATCTCAAATCTTAGCAGTCCAAAACAAACCTTTATTATTGTAACATTTCTGTAGATCAGGAATCTGGGCACAGCTAATGTGAGTCCCCTGGCTCAGGGTCTTTCATGAGGCTATTAACAAGTGTTGACTTGGATTGTAGTCATCTCAAGGCTCAACTGGATTTGGATGGGCTTCTAATATTTCACATGGCAGTTAGCAGGATTCAGTTTCTCGTGGGCTGTTGAAATGTGGACCTCAGTTTCTTGTTGACTAGTAGCTGGAGGCCATCTTCACTTCCCTGTTAGTTTTCTTCCTTCAGAATGTGGTTAGGGAGGACTAGGAAGAAGTCACATTTTCCTTGTAAGCTAATCTTAGGGTGACATTCTACCACTTTTGCAGTACTATTTGTCATAAGTCACGAAGTTCAGTTTATACACAAGGGCATGAATACCAGGAGACAGGAATCATTGGGAGCCATCTTAGAAGCCACCGTAAAGATTCAATAACTGTAGGTTGGCTTCTAGTAAAATTAGGAGTTTAAGATAGTGAGAAAATGTGTATATTATTCCAGATAAACGCAATTGGGTAAAAACTGGAAGAAATTAAATTAAGTATCAGATTCTTACCTTAATTTTTAAATTTTTTGGTTTGTTTTAAAATTGTGAATATAAAATTGTGAGGTTGAATTTGTAAAGGGCGTTATTCATTTATAGGGAGTGGTTCATTTTGTAAACTTCTCTGAAACACTTTAAAAAAGAAAATCTTTCAACCAGCCCTTGTAGGTTAACACAAAATATGTTCTTCAAAATAAAATTGTCTTGAATTCTGGACAAGTGGTCCCTAGAGCTTTGAAGAGATCACGTGTCCAGCCAGTTTGATTTATAAACAACAAAATGTAGTGACAGGAATATCGTGAATAAACATAAGCACCATCCACAAGTCACTGTCAAATACATGACATCAGACTAACATATGCACCCACTTGTATCTGTTCACATCACTATTTTGAGGCAAAATAATGAAAGCAAACAAGCAAAAACATTGTAGTCCAAGAAATAACAGAAACAAAAGCAACACAAGCTTATGCACTTGACAATGTACAGTTCTCTGAAGTAAAGCTGGTCTTATTTGTATTTCGTTCAAACTATGTCAAATAAAACTTTTAGTAGACTTTCTTGGCAAATAAAAGTCTACAATATCTTGTGTCCAAGAGTTGATTCTTTGAGGTTGATTCAGCATCAAGGAGCATATCTTTATGCTATTTTATTAGCTAGTTAATATTTATAGTGGTGAACTCTTCACACTGGCAGAAAATTAATACAAGAGGTAACAGCTTGTTTCAATTACCATTATTTCTAACAGTTCTCCCTGCTTTCATTCTTGTTTATCTCTAGTCCTCGTCAACATGGCAATTGAAATGATCATATTACAATTTGTCAGTAACATGTGTTTTGTTTTGTTTTTCCCTTGGAGAAGCCATTTGTAAAAATCCTACAATGGCTCCCGTCTCACTCCAAGGAAACACATATGATTGAAGGGATCACAAGAACTTGCAATATCCACTCTGCTCTCTGTCCAATATCTTTCTACTTTGCTCCACATTTTGCATTTATTTCAGACACAGGGGCCTGTTCGAATTCTCTAGAATTTAGCCGGGATATTTTATCTTGCCTCAGGCCATTGTTTTTGTTTACTGTGCCTCAGGATCCTTTCTTCCTGGAAATTCATATGGGCTCCCTTCGTTATCTACATTAAGCACTTAATTAAATGTCTCCTCAGTGGGGTCTTGCCAGTCCATCCTATTTAAAACTGAACCCTACCTCCCAATATATATCCTGATTTCTGCTTTATTTTTCTCCATAAGTTATCACCAGTTAATGTGCCATGTAATTGTTTATTTTGTTTTGATTTCCTATCTTACCACATGTTCACTGCAACATAAGCATTATAAAGACAGAACATTCTGCCCCTTTGCCTCATTGATAAGTAAAAAGCTAGAATAGTGCTTCATACCAAGTAGGTTTTCAATGAATATTGAAAATAAATATTGGAATGAATAAAGGGCTTGACCATTGCATGTGTATTAATTTGGGGAAATGGCTTTCAGTGTTTGAAATGTGCCTGTGTCTGTCTATTTTTTTAACCAAAGCATAAATGTATCATCGGTATCTTCTCAATGTAATAACTATTTGATAAGAATATGTAAGAATAGGTATTTGGGGTATGTTTATATTAATAGCACTCAGGGCCATTGGAAATATTTCCTCCTCCTGATTCTTAGCCTAAACTCTCTAATTCTAATATGTTTGTGTGTCCTTGTCAATTTCTGGCTCAAAAACATAACTGTATTCCCTCTCCCTTACCATCTCCTGAAAAGCTCCCCTATCAGCTAACACTAGTAGAACTCTTCCCCACAAGAACAAGATGCAAATGTTCTACTCATATCAACATAACCTTTTAGGGAATCCAGAAAAACAATCTTAATTTAAAATCTTAATTTAAAAATCAAAGGGAAAGTATAAAATTCAAAGGTTCAAAGTAAGTAATCCTTTATTTTATGTGCAATTAGGAAAAAAGTCAAATTTTTATTTAAAAATTTCAAAGCAAGAAACTGAAATGGTCCTTTGAAAGTTTGTTAATACAACCCCCTGCCTTTAAAAAGGTTAAGACCTCAATCACTCCGGGTAACTCCTACCTTTGTAAGCATTATTCTAATTAAATGACAGAGTGATAGAGTGCCTGCTCTGTCATTAATGAACCACTTTACATTTGCCAGTTAACACTGTACTTCTTTGGTAGTCCTTTCTTGGAAGATAATAACCTAGAATGTCTTCTTTCTAATAGTCTCTTAGTTTTCTAATTCACTTTTTTATCTTAAAAGGGATATGATCTTTAGGGTAGATGAAAAGAAGTTTTTTTCTTTTTTATTTCACAAATATTCCCAATTTCCAGACAGTGCAAAAAGGTAAATAGAAAAAAATATATAATACTTGTTTTTAATTCATTGTGTAAACATGAGGTATCTTGGTTCTAGGATAGATATATGAGGGTAGTTTAAAATGTTGGGTTTTAAAGTCAGACGAACCTGGGTTGAATCTTTAGCTGATACTAATTCCATGCTTTAAAAATATTTACTTAACCTCTCTACTGCTTAGTTTTCTTATTTGAAAAACTAATAATATAATATATCAAGTAAATAATATTAAGAATATAATAGTACCAAGTAAATAGTATAAAGTAAATAATTTTGATATGGTAATTAATTGGTATACTATTAGTGAATTTCAGAAAGTTAGTCTTGAGTCAATCAACAGTAATGCATTATTATTATTACGCTATAGTAGACACAGTGTCTTTGCTCAAGCTCTAAACTCAAAAAAAAAAAAATTAGATACTTTTCATGAGTAAAGTTTATTTATTCAGAATTTCCTTTAAAACACAACAGAATGGGCAGGGTTAGGTGCTTGATGCAGGTATCATTTGACCAGAAGACCTAAATAAAGTGAGATAGCAAAGCTTGAGATTGTTTCAGAGGAAAACATTCCACACAGCGAAAAGAGGAAGGGTATAACCTGGAATTAATCCAAGAAATCAACTAATAACACAATGATAACTAATTCTGGAGACTTTGAGTTATTAGGATCAAGATTTTTTTTTTTTGATAATTTTAACAGCTTTCTTGAGATATAATTGAAATACAATTAACTGCATATATTTATAGTACACAATTTGGCAGGTTTTGACATATGTATATATCCACTAAATCATTACCACAAATGAAGAAAATGATCAAAACCAACACCTACAAGTTTCATAATGCTGCTTCATCTTCCTTTGTTATCTCTTCTTTATGCCTCTCCTTTCCCTAATCCCAGAGGCAATACAAATCAGCTTTGTGTCAGTATGCATTAGTTTACATTTTAAACAATTCTACATGAATTAAATAATATTGCATATTCCCTGTCATTATCTGGTTTCTCACTTGGAATACTTTATTTTGAGATATTTCCAAGTTATCACATGTATCAGTAGTTAACTTATATTGATTGCTGAGTAGTATTACACTGTATGGATATACCATACTTTATCATTTATTCTCTGATAGACATTAGGATTGTTTTCAGTTTTGTTTTTGTTTTTAAGAGGTGAGGTCTCACTATCTCACCCCAGCTGGAGTACAGAGGTGTCATCACAGATCACTACATCCTTGAACTCCTGGGCTCCAGGGATCCTCCCGTCTTGGCCTCTCAAGTAGCTAGTACTGCAGGTATCCTCCACCATACCAGTTAATTTTTTAAATTGTTTTGTAGACAAAAATCTCACTATCTTGCTCAAGCTGGTCTCAAACTCCTGAACTCAAGAGACTCTCTCAATTTGGCCTTCCAAAGTTACAAGAAGACAAGTGTGAACCACCAGGCATGGCCCCATTTTCAGTAATGACTATTACAAATAAAGTTTTTATGAATATTCATGTGAATTTTTATGAAAATAATTTTTTTCTCTTAGCTAAGTCCCTAGCATTGGAATGGCTGGAACATATGAGACATATATATTTAACTTTTTAAGAATCTGACAGGTGACTTTTTAATATGCTCTAATAATTTACATTAACAACAGTAGAGTATGAAAGTTTCATTTTCCACACACCTCATCAACACTTAATATGTTCAATATTTTTAAATTTAACATTTCCAGCGAGAGTAAAGTGATATTTCATTTAGATATTAATTTGTATTTCCTTAATGATTAGTGACTTGTGTCATGTTTGTGTCTACTTATTTTCTATCCTTTTGTTTTTTTTTTTTTCTGATGGAGGGTGTATTCACATCTTTTGCCCCTTTTTAATTGCAGGTATCTTGTATATGTCCTGGGGATTCATTCCATTAAACTAAATGACCCTTAACAGATTTTTCCTGAGTAATTCCATTTCTATCCCCGGATTCAGCTGAGATAGCTAACTAGATCCTTGAGTCACATATAGAATCTATTCAAGGAGCCCTCTGTGTTACTAACAATCTGAAATTTTGATCTTTTGAGAAAGTTTTCTAGACATGCCCTTGACTTTCTCTTCAGAGCCAATTTTCCTGACAGTGACTCTCCTAATTTTAGAGCCTTTTGTAATCTAAATATTTCCCAAATACTGGTTTCTTTTTGTTACCAATTCTTCCCTCAATCAGTTTCATTCTTCTCACATTTCATGAGCAGCAGCAAGGACAATTCAGACTGCACCTTCAACATTTTGCCTGGAAATATCCTCAGCTAAATATCTAAGTTCATTGTTTGCAAGTTTGTTTTTTACAGGACTGCAGGACATCATTCAGCTCTGCTTTCTGTCACTATATAACAAGGATCCCCATTTCTACAGTTACCATGAACTTTTTTGTCATTTCCATATGAGCCCTCATTAGCAGTATCTTCAATGTAAGTATTTCTTACAATATAGTCTGCTTATTATGACTTAGTTTCTAAGAAGATACATATGTATTATCTTCTATCATCCTAACATTCAAGTCTTCAATAGCATAGTCATCAACACACATATGTCTAAATTCTATTTGAGGTAATGTCACTACTTTTCTTTCTATCATGCTCCTAAAAATTCTTCCAGCATCTGCATATCACCCAATTAAAAAGTCACTTCTGTGTCTTTAGGTATTTGTTATAGCAACACTTCCTGGTACTAAACTGTACATACATTTTCCATTGATAATGAAATTGCCAAAAATTTCATGAGTGTAAACAATACAAATTTATTTTCTTGCAGTTCTGAGGATCAAAAGTTTTCAATGAGTCTTACTGGGGTAAAATTAAGAAATCATCAGAATCATAATTTTTTGGAGTTTTAGGGGATAATCCATTTATTTAATTCTTTCAGCTTCTAGGAGCTGCTCACATTCATTGGCTTGTAGAATTCTTCTTTCCCCAAAGGCAACAATGGACATTTAAGTCTTTATCTCATTGCATCATTCTTATACTTACTCTTCTTCTGCTTCTCTCTTCCACATTTAAGCACCTTTGTGATTACATTGGACCACCCAAATAACTTATGATACTATTCTTATTTTAAGGTCAGCTGATTAGCATCCTTAATTTCAGGTGTGACTTTATTTATTTATTTATTTATTTATTTTTGAGACAGAGTTTTGCTCTCGTTGCCCAGGCTAGAGTGCAGTGGGGTGATCTCTGCTCACTGAAAATAGAACCACTGTATTGTTCCACATTCCCATGTGTGAGTCCACATTTAAAGGACATAAAATCACTATCTCAAAGGGATATTTACACTTCCGTATTTATACACCATTTATGTTTAATATTATTATTGATATGGTTAGATTTAACTCTGTCATGTTTCTATTCTTATTTTTCTGTGTTTTTTTTCTTTTTCCTCTTTTTTGCTGCTTTATTTTTAATTTAATTTTATTTCTTCTATTGATTTATTAGTTATAAGTCTGTTTTGTTATTATAGTGGTTGATTTCAGGCTTATAATAAAGACGTATTACTGCCTACCTTCAAGTTGATATTATACCACTTTACTTATAATATGAGTAGCTTACATTAGTAGGATACTTTTAGTTTTTCATTCCTGAGTGATTATATATGTGTGTGTGTGTGTATATTATGTGTGTGTGTGTATATATATATATATGAGTGTATATATATGTGTGTGTGTATATATACGTAATTATAAATATATCCCACAACATTTGTTACTATTTAAGTAGTCAATTAACATTTAGATAGATTTTAATAAAAAATGAAATCATATATTACCCATGTAATCAGCATTGTATTTATCATTACATTGTGTGATTTTATATTTCCATTTGATGTCATTTTACTTCTATCTGATAATTTTATTTTCACATTGTTTTGTATTATATATCTTCTCAGGATGATCTTTCAGCTTACATACGGCTGTGAAACTCCTTATTTTGTGTTCAGTTTTGAAATGTTTGTTGCTGGGTTTAGAATTACAGATTACTTTGAATGTTGTTTCTGTAAACTAAAAATGAAATTCTAAGGCCCTCAGCCACCTGAGTGGCCCCCATCTCAGCCAAGGGTGATCCAAAGTTAAACTGAATAACTAGTTAAAGCCATGATGGGAAGGAGTGGTCAACCAGAAGGAAGTATCAAAATATTTTTTATTTAAGATCTATTCTATGATTTTAAATTCCTCAAGTCTAGCTACTTTAAACATATTGCCAATTTTCTGCCCACCATAGGCATTTCTGGTCACCATTATCTGTCATTTTCATACTGCTCCAACATGATCCTTTGCATACATGGTACTGTATGCTCTATAACAACATACTTCATGCAGTTTGAACACCCCAGCCTCTTTCAGGCTTTATCTTTTGAGATGGTTTGGCTCTGTGTCCCTGCCCAAATCTCATCTCAAATTGTAATCCCCATGTGTGGAGAGAGGGACTTGGTGGGAGGTGATTGGATAATTGAGGAGGTTTCCCCATGATGTTCTAGTGATAGAGTTCTCATGAGATCTGATCGTTTGATAAGTGTGTGGTTCTTCCTCCTCCATGCTCTCTTTCTCCTGCCACCATGTAAGAAGTGCTTTGCTTCCCCTTCTTTTTCCTGAGGCTTCCCCAACCATGTGGAACTGTGAGTCAATTAAACCTTTTTTTTGTTTATAAATTACCCAGTCTCAGGTAGTATCTTTATATCCGTGTGAGAATGGACTGATACATCTTCCTTTAGTGCCTACATTTCTTTAGTGATCCTTCCTTAACTATGAATATAAAGATCGTCCTATAACCTTGATTTCCTGATTGCATAGCACATATTCATCCTCTAGGAAATCCTTTCTGTGATCCATTCTATTTGAATCGATCATGACCTCCATTGTTTTTCTACTGTTCTATAAATTTGGTTAACACTGATAAAACTTTATTTGCCTGATGTGCTATTATGTTATAAACTCCTTCATGACAGTAGTGATATCTGTTCAATTTTGTACTCCAAAACAAAGCAAAGTACCTCATACAACATAGGATTCAAAACATACTTTAAATGGACAAATTGTTGACTGGCTGAGTGAACAAAAACTAAATATGCTCATTCCCAATCTGATAATTAGTAAAGTACAATAATCCATATTGATAGACTCTAGGATTAAGGTGAAAAGCATGGATTTTGGTGAATAAATAGAAGTAGATAAAATTTTTTCAAGATGCTGTACTTAGAAAAATCAATTAATTGATGTTCAATTTATATAATATTTATGATATATGACCTTAGCGAGGTCAAAATTGACCTTTGCCCTGATAAGAGAGCTTTTAGTAAAAAAATTAATAATACATACATGTTTTTATACAATATTTTAAAAAGAATTATTATACACTTAAGACAATAATCTTTTATATATTTTTTATTTTGTGTAAACGGTGGTGAGTTTTTAAAAATAGTTTTATTACTTCAACTCATGGATTTGTGTCCTGCTTATTGTATATAAATACAATGAATTTCTTAAATGTATAAATAATCAGTGAAAATGGAAAGAGTAGAACCTCTTTTTGGAAAGTTTGTGTAACTAGTATGTTTTCTAAACAAATATTTTTAGGGGTCAAGGGAAATCTTCCCCATTGCTCTCTGAAGGTTTGCTGAAAAATCACCTGACAAAAGGCAGATTAATAGGAAAAAGGACATACAAGTTAATTAACATGCAAAAGTGTATTAGTCTGTTTTCACACTGCTTTAAAGAACTACCTGAAACTGGGTAATTTATGAAGAAAAGAGGTTTAATTGACTTGTAGTTCTGCAAGCTGTACAGGAAGCATGGCTGGGGAGGCCTCAGTAAACTACAATCTTGGTGGAAGGCAAAGGGAAAGCTAGGCATGTTTTCTCACGGTGGCAGCAGAGACAGACAGTAAAGGGGGAAACCATCAGATCTTGTGAGAACTCATTCACTATCATGAGAACAGCCTGGGGGAAGCTGTCTGCATAATCCAATCACCTCTCACTTGGTTCTTCTCTTGACACACAGGGATTACAATGTGAGAGGCGATTTGAGTGGGGACACAGAGCCAAACCATATCAACAAGGAACCACAGATTGATTACTGCCTCCCCAACCAATTACAGAAGCTATATATGATCTTGAGGTTACAGAAAGAAATTAAGCTTGGGAGCATGACAAAAATTGGTTATGGTGGTAAATCAGGTTATAGCATCAAGAAAGATTATGGAGGGGAGAGAAGAAGCAGCCTGGCTGGCAAATGTGGTCTTGTTATGTAGCTGAAACCTTAGGGTTAGCAGCACTCAAAGAGAGTAGATGGTAAATGTTTCTTTCAGATCTTTAAAGGTGTCAGATTCTCAGTTAATCTTTTTGGATCTGGACAAAGAAGGGCCTCAGAGAGGGCCTGGTTTCATTGGTACAGATTTCCTCTACAGATGTAAATCTCTCCTACAAAATGCAAATTTTCAGCGCTACTTCTTTGGAAGGCCCTCTAAGTAGCCATCTCAAAGTATATTAAAATATATTTTAGGGTGAAATATTTGAGTTTCTTTCACTAGAGAGAAAAATTCTTTAAAATACATTAAATATGCATTTCCCAATAAATAACAGGATCAATTTCAGTACATCAAAATAAATGTTTGATAGTAATTTATATTTACATATCTTTCATTCTCAGTAGAAATAGCACACTATATATTTTTTTCAAAGAATAATCATAACATTTACCACTGCTGACAGTGTATTTTTCCATATCAATTATTATGGGGAATGTCCTGGCATTCAACATGAAATTTGAAGGCTGACAAAAACAAGCAATGGTTGGAAAGAACTCCCTATTTGATAAATGGTGCTTGGATAACTGCTATCAATATGCAGAAAATTGAAGCTGGGCCTCTACCTTTCACCACATACACAAATCAGCTCAAAATGGATCAAAGATTTAAATGCAAAGCCTCAAACTATAAAATTCCAGGAAGACAATCTAGGAAATACTCTTCTTGACATTAACCTTGGCAAATAATTTTTTGGCTAAAAAAAAGGAATTGCAACAAAAACAAAAATAGACAAGTAGGACCTAAGTAAACTAAAGAACTTCTGCACATCAAAACAAACTATCAACAGGGTAAACAGACAACCTACAGACTGGGAGAAGATATTTGCAAACTATGCATCTGACAAAGGCCAGAATCTACAGGGAAATTAAACAATTCGACAAGCAAAAACCAAATAACTCCAATAAAAAATGTGCAAAGGACATGAACAGACACTTCTCAAAAGAAGACATACATACAAATTGCCAACACACTTATGAAAAAATGCTTAACGTCTCAATAATCATCAGAGAAATGCAAATCAAAGTCACAATGAGATACCATCTCACACCAGTGTCTTGTCTATTTTTAAAAAGTCAAAAAATGACAGATGTTGGCAAGACTGTAGAGAAAAGGGACTGTTGGTAGGAATGTAAATTAGTTCATCCACTGTGGAGAGCAGTTGGAGATTTCCCAAATGTAAAACAGAATGATCATTTGACACAGTAATCTCATTACTTGGTATATACTCAAAAGAAAATAAGTCATCTTACCAAAAAGACACATGCACTCACATGTTCTTCACTGTGCTATACACAGTAGCAAAGATGTGGAATCAACCCAGGTATCCATCAATGGTAGACTGAATAAAGAAAATGTGGTACATATACACTATTGAATACTATGCAGCCATAAAAATAATAAAATCCTGTCCTTTGCAGCAACATGAATGGAGCTGGAGACCATAACCCTTATCAAATTAAAGCAGGAACAGAAAACCAAATACTGCATGTTCTTACTTATAAGTGGAAGCTAAAAACTGAGCACACATGGACATACATGTGGGAACAACAGGCACTGTGGACTACTAGAGGGTCGGGGAGTGGGTGAAAAATCTACCTATCAAGTACTGTGCTCACTACCAGGGTGACAGGATCCACACTCCAAACCTTAAGCACATGCATTATTCTCATGCAACAAATCTGCACATGTACCCCCTGTATCTAGAATAAAAGTTGAAATTTTAAAATATTAGTTAAAAAGATAGAAATAAAATATATGGTATGTATAAGAAATGAATAATTGGTTAAAGAGTACTGTAGAGGCCAAGGCAAAAGTTTCCAGTTACTCTCTGAAGTGTCACTGAAAATCACTAAGAAGAGGCAGATTAATAGGAGAAAAGACATACACATTTATTAATGCATACACAGTAGCTTTCAGAATAAAGGCCCAAAGATACTGGAGAAATTGTCCATTTTTATGTTTAAATTCAACAAACCATAAACAGCCATGTAGAAATGTAATTGAACAAAAAAGGGTATGATCTTATAGACTGAGCAGGGAAACCCAGCAAAGCTTGTCTGTCTAGATTCTTCTTGTTCTCTCTGCGCATGCATTTCTTCCTTCTGGATATGGGACAGAACTCCTTCCCCTTCTGAAATGGAAAGTTTATGAGATGCAGTCAAATAAGATAGGTCAGACAATTTCTTTATGGCCAGGTTTCACACAGAAAGGTGGAGGAAACGTTAGATTAATATTTTTAGCTTTTATGGCTGGCTCTGGGGAAAGGGGGTCTGGTTTCTATGACCTACCATGGATAAAAGGGATTCTAGTTTCTATGGCTGGCCTCAGGGGAAAATGTGAATGTGAGACAGGAGGGCAGAAGATCAGAGAAAACCTTTTGTTTCTGAGGCTGCTTCTGAGGCTTTTGTTTTGGGGCATTGTTTTCTGAGTTCCAACTGTATGCAATATTAAAAATAGTAGCTAAAAATAGAATATACTATTGGTGTCCATTATAAATTCAGTATAGATATTAACATGATTTATAATACCTTCTTCTGGGCAATAGAAAACAATCAGGGCATCATGAAAAGCTCATTTATAAAGTGATTTGTACTGAACCCATAAAATATGATACATACAGGTTAGAAATAAAAATAACATCAAATGTCCCCTTTACTGATTGTTCGAATCATTTTTTTTAGTAAATAATCACTAAGTATTTTATACTTTTGCTTCGTGTATTAGTTTGTTCTCACATTGCTGTAAGGAAATACCCAAGACTGGGTAATTTACAAAGAAAAGAGGTCTAATTGACTCACAGTTCCTCATGGCTGGGGAGGCCATAAGGAAACAATCATGGCGGAAAGCATCTCTTCACAGAGTGGCAAGAGAGACAATGAGTAAAAACGGAAAATCCCAGAGGCGTATAAAACCATCAGCTCTCATGAGAGTCACTCAATATCATGAGAACAACATGAGAGAAACTGCCCCCAAGGTCCAATTACTTCCACCTGGTACTGCCATTGACACATAGAGATTACTACAATTCAAGGTGAGATTTGGGCAGGGACACACAGCCAAACCACATCACTTCATAAAGGTTTTAGTGTATATTTTTTATTTAATTCTAATAGCAATGAAGCTATGTAATTTTTACTACCAATGATTATGAGCTAGCAAAAAGCAACCTGAGACTCCATCTCTTAAAAAAAAATATGTGTATTCATTGGGCATGGTGGCATAGGCCTGTAGTTACCACTAGCTACTCAGGAGGCTGAGGTGGTAGGATCATTTGATTGCTGTAGGTTGAGGCTGCAGTGAGCCATGACTGAGCCACTGCATTCCAGCCTGGGTGACAGATCAAGACAGTAGCTCAAAATAATAATAGCAATAATAGATTCTTCAACTTGATTTTGTTACTTTTATGTTTATAAAGTCATAACTAAAGAAACTATAAAGTTTTAAAATTTGTTTTAATGAATTGTTTAGATATTGGAGATTTCCCAAATCTCTAGATAGTTGGAAAGAACTCCCTATTTGATAAATGGTTCTTGGATAACTAGCTATCTATATAGCTAGTTAATGTAGTTATAATTTTAAACAGTTAATGTAGTTATAATTTTTTTTTACAACGGAAATACTTGAAGAATATTTAGTATTTTAAAATAAATGATGTTCAACAACTTAAAAATATAAATTTCAGCTCAAATTGGTTTAAGTTCTAAATTATAGTAATTGAATGCATTTTATTCTAACATTGCAATGTAATTTTTTTGTAAATAGGTTTAAAGGACAGTAAATACATATATCTGTGCCTGAAATTACTCCAATTTTTAAAAATCATAGTAAAATTGATTTAGTTGTTTTGTTTACTTTTACAATTATTAGGGAGAAATATATTTTCAGACCCTAACGGTGACAATCTATCCCTCTGAATCTCTTATTTTGGTATCAAAATCAAAATATTTTACATCTTGCTCTTACTTTTGTAACATTTTGAAGCACAAATCTGAATTAAATAAAAAAGGTAATGGCTTTGTGCTATAGTTTAACATTTTTAATCAATTGAATTTAATCGGTCATCAATTTCAGATCTATGCACCTGAAAGGGACCATTTTTGCCAATCTTTCTTTCAGAGAAGTGAGAAAACAAGAATCCCAAAATAGTATTTTGTAAAGAGTAATTAATTTACTATTTTCCTCTATAAAATTCAGTAGGCGGTCTTACCCTCCACCCTGTGACTTTTGCTAATGCCAATGCCACTATTTAAGAATTGTTAAGGAGAAAGCAGTAATTAGTTCCCATTTCTTTTATTCTAAAATATCTGAATATAACTTCTAAGTTATCACATCACAGTCACATTAACCTTTAATTAAGTATTTTATGCTAATCCTGATTTCTTGACTTGCCATTATTGGCATACAAATGTAAGCTCATAATATAGTCACAATTTTCTTTAAAACAATGAAGATAGACTATCCATGGACTGATAAGTTTTTTGAAAAAAATCATGCAATTTCAGTTGCCTCACAGTTTTTCTTCTCTTTTCTTCCTCTTCACACATGGTCTCACTCTGTAGCAGAGAGTGCAGTGGCACAAGCTCACTACAGACTAGGTCTCCTGGCCTCAAGGAATGCTTGCACCTCAGCCTCCTTAGTAGCTGAGACTACAGGCATGCACTACCACGCCTGGCTAATTTTTTTCCCCACTTTTTGTAAAGACATGGTTTCACTATGTTGCTCACGTTGGTCTTGGACTCCTGGGCTAAAGGCATCCTTTGGCCTCATCCTCCCAAAGTGCTAGGATTACAGGTGAGAGCCACTGCAGTTGACCCACAGGAAGCTTTTTTACAACTTATGCATGGTTTTAATAGAAATGATTCAGAATCTCTTTTGTGTCAGAAGAATCATGAAGATCTAAAATAACCAAATGAATACTTACCATAGAAAAGCCTGCAAAATAAGGGAAGAGTGGATGTTTAAATTGAAGCTATTGATTTAGGATATATTGTTTAACATTTAAAATTATGCACGCACAAATTATAAGGATCAAAAAATATATTATCTCATACATGGTTGAACTTGATTTATAAAATGTGAATTGTTCAATCAAGCCATTTTATTATAATTTTAAAATTAAAATTTTTGTCTAAATAATTGTCAATTCTTCTGACTACTAAATTTGGGTTTTAAAAAATATGCATTATATTACTCATTTTCTGTTTGTTTCCTTATACAAGTACACTAAATAGGTGGGAGGGGGATGAAGACTACACATTGGGTACCGTGTATGCTGCTTGGGTGATGATTGCACCTAAATCTCAGAAATCATTACCGAAGAACTAATTTATCTAACCAAACACCACTTGATTCCCAAAAATCTATTGAAATAAAAAATAAATTTAAAAAAATTATACTAAACAGATTGTAATTTTTTCTCATTGAATGCCACAATAGTACTTCCAAATTCCAACAACAGACCTTGAAATTTCTAGTTTGGGTATTAGGGTATCTAGTTTGGGTATTATTAGGTTAACTCAATAAATTTCTCCTCATTGATATAAAAATTATTCCTGTATAACATGTGGGATAGATCAATCTTGGACTAAATGCTGATTTTCCTGTCTTGTCATCAGTCTCTGCCTTACTTATTCAATGATTATTTGACTTTCTGGTAAAGTAATTACTTCAGAATAGAAGGGGATGAAGTAGAAAAATTATTCCAGCAAATGTCTTACAAAATACCTTTCCATTTGTCTTTCACAATGAACCAGGTAGAAAATGGTGATTTCATGAAGATTTCAAGATACTCTCTTCATGAAATATTTCCATATTAGCCAGACAACAAAATGTCTCCTAATGTTCTGTCAGAGTAAAATTAAGTCTGAGACAAAATTAACAAAAACTATTTATTCATAAAATTAAGACAAGAGAGCCCATGTGCCAACACAGCTCAGCAGGGAAAGAATAATACATTTTATAGAGTGAATAGATAAAAGATTGAGACAGTCTTTGATTGGCAAGCATTCTATTAAAATGAAAGTTTTGGAAGTGGAGGCAGCTTTCTTCAGTTACATTTGGCAGTCCCCGGTTGGCTGCAAGGAGGCAAGGGAGCTTTTCTAGGATGCTTCAAAAGGGGAAGGATTGTTCCATGGTAAGAGTGGAAGATTTTCTGTAGCTAGCTATTTTATGAAAAGTAGAGGTAATTGGGCTCCTTTTTTTCTGTTGTCAGGCTTTCACTGTTACAATGGTCCTTATTAGGGGGATGGCTATGAGGTCAAGCAAATTAGGTTCAGATTTATTTTCTTTTTAGGCCTCCTTCTTTAGGAACCGTTCAGTATCCACTGGTGAAAGCAGATTATATTTAAGGAATTATTACTGAACTACTTTTATTTCCTTGTGTGAAAGGGAGTAATAATATCAATATTATTTGAGCAAATACAGGATTTGTAAAAGGACGAAAATAGACATGCTAGTAGCATCCCAGTTTTCCCCTAGCCTTCTACCATTGCTACTCTTTTTATATTTTGCTGTTTACTTCTCTTACCCTCTGAACTTATACTAGCCCATAATTCTCTCAAGCTGACAAAAAAAAAAAAAAAATCCAAAAAATGCTTTGGTGATGGTTTTCAGGATTGCACCAATGGTCCTGAGCAAAGAGCCCAAATTTAGGACTAGCTTTCAACTGTAAGTTTCAGCTAAAGTGAAAATTGCTGCTTAAGCCAAAACCACAAAGACGAGAAATTAACTTTCCTCTTCCTATAAAAATGCTGACCCTTCAGTGGGGAATCTCTGGGTCTTTAGGTGCTACCTGATGCATTTTAGCTAAATAAATCATTTAACCTCTACTTTAGTTACTTAAATAACTTTATTTCTGATAGACATGTAAACTCAATCTTGTCTGGTACTAATCTTCCCTCTACCATGGAAAATCTGGTTTTATCCACATTCACAATACACCTCAACATTCCTTTACTTCATGGAAATTTGTGCTTTTTTTTTTTTTTTTTTTTTTTTGAACTGGTTACTGCATATTATATGAGGAAATAAACTGTTTAATATATATTCTTTATTATGCTGTAAGCAAGTCACAATTTTATCTTTCTCTAAAAATTACCTTTTAACATCTTTTTGTAACCTTTCTATATCCATCAGAATAGTCTGTGAATATATAAAAGTCTAATGTCTTTAAATGATGTTAAAGGAGCATCTTATGTGTGAACTTCACACATAAGCAAGGATGGTAAATACAATTTAAACGTTTATGTCAGAGCTAATAAGATTGATATACAAATAGACAGACAAAGGGACAGATTATGTTCCACTAATTGGTAACCTTCATTCCCCTGAGTTTTATCAATTGGTCCTCTGAAAATTAAAAATGGATGCTTGAATAAATAGAACTATTGCACTCTTATGACTGCTAGTCATACAAAACAGATAAATTCAGTATAATAGGAAAGAGTTCACAGTAGTTCAACCACATGTAATAGTTGTGAAGAAGAGAACATTTGTGACCAAAGTGAATAGAAAAAGATAAAAATATACTTGAGAGCTAGTGCTGAGCAGCAAAAGGGTGAGAAGGGAAACAAATCTCTTCCATCTACATTACACTCATATCTCCACTGGACTCTATTTCTCCTTCTAATTCAAAATGTCTGTCACTGGGAAATACAAACCACCTATTGTCAGAGTCTGTTGATGCCGGTTAATAACAATGTTTCTCTTCTACTAAATGCAAAGTAAACACTAAGATAACAGTTCTTAGGTACTTTTTTCATCTTGGGTAATCTGACGATCTATTTGACACCTAAAATTTTATTGCCACGGACAATATCAAAATGATGAATCTTGGATCCATGTACTATAGGTGTACCTGTCATAGAACTGATTGTTACAGACTTTTCACATGACATGC
The DNA here is from genome assembly GCF_008728515.1 of Papio anubis. Lineage (NCBI taxonomy): Eukaryota > Metazoa > Chordata > Mammalia > Primates > Cercopithecidae > Papio > Papio anubis. Next base: position 58,815,643 of record NC_044978.1, read on the forward strand.
ATGAAAGAGTTTCATTTTAATTTATTTTCTATTAATACATTATTTCTTCAGAATGTTCTTTATATACAAATAGTGTTTGTACTATTCTCACAAGTACTGGGAATTTTTACTAAACCATTCAACTCTTGTTTCTTTATTACCTCAACAAATTTCCATTAGCTAAGAACCTGAAAGTCTCTGTAGAGAAGACTTAAGAAAATAAGGAAGGGTTAAAAGAGAAGAAAGGAAGAGAACACAGCAAGAAAAGAATTGAGTAAAGTATAGAGGACATTAGCAACAAACACAATAACAACAGCAGATTAGCAAGAAAGCATGCAGTGATTCACAGATTACCTGAAATTAGAATTGATTAACTCTAGTTTGTAGGAAAATACTATAATAAATATTAGAAGACCAGCTTTCTATTTTGGTTTTATTGCTCACTATCTATGTTATTTTTTAACACATCATACACATTCTTACATTATGTCTCTTCCATAGTAAATATTGAGTTTGGATTAATTTAGTGATTTCCAAAGTTAATGATACGAATTGTGATAAAGTTTTTACCTGCTTATCATAAAATTGGAAAGACAAAAAATACATATTTTGTTTTATTTTTTAGAGACAGAGTCTCTCTCTGTTGCCCAGGCTGGAGTTCAGTGCTACAATCATAGCTCACTGCAGCCTCAAACTCCTGGGGTCAAGCAATCCTTCCACCTCAACCTCCCGAGTAGCTGGGACTACAGACACACACCACCACACTTGGCTATTTTTTTTTTTTTTAATTTTTTATAGAGATGGAGTTTCATTACATTTCCCAGGCTGGTCTAGATCCCTTGACCTCAAGTGGTCCTCCCACCTCAGCCACTCAAAGTACTGGGATTAAAGGTATGAGACATGATATTGTTTTATTTTTAATAAAATTAAATACATTAAATTTCAAAAGTTTTCTCTGATTTTGAAATTAGTCTTCCATATCATAGGGAGAATCATATAATTTAGGATTAGATTTGCCTGAAGGTAATGTTAAATTTGAGATATTTATTAAATATGTAAGTGGAATTGTCATTCGGTAGCTGGACCCTGTGTTTGTTTACAGATCAAATGCTTTTCTATTCACTCTTCATCCCCCAAACTATGCCCTGAGATAGGTCTATCCTCATTTGCTGCTACAGTTTGAATGTGTCTCCTCCAAAATTTAGGTGTTACTAATGTGATAGTACTAAGAGATGGGGTCTTTAATAGGTGACCAGGACATGAGGGTCTCTCCCTTGTTAATGGGATTAAGGCCCCCATAAAAGGCTTCACACATTTGGCTAGTTTGTCCTCCCATTTTACATGTGAGGACACAGCGTTCCTCTCCTCCAGATGATGTACTCCTCACCAGACTACCAAACCTGCCTTGGTCTTGAATGTTTCAGCCTCTGGAATATGATTGTAGGCTGTCCAGGCTTCAGAACTGTTTAAAAATAAATTTCTGTTCTTTACCAATCACATGGTCTGAGGTAATTTGTCATAGCAGCACAACACTGTCTCTGAGACTCCTAAAATTTGAATTGGTAATTCACAGTTAGGTAGGTAGTCAGACATGAGCAGGGCAGGAGAGGGCTCCCTCACTACCAGGAATGTTTAGATGATGGTCAGTCAGTTATTAAAATATCTCTCTAAAATAATAATTGGTTGCAGCCTGCACCAGGTAAAGGCAGTCTTCTAATAGATAGAAAACATCTAAAGCTGGTGAGCAGCAGCTTTCTGATAAGATCTCGGGAGTTAGGCAAGTGGGCTCAAGTATGCACACCAAGGGACAAAATGGTAGAGTTTAACTGGTATGTGTTCTTCCTAGGAACACTCAGCTGGTAAGGGAAAATCACCTCAAGTAAGCATGCATACAACTTCTGTAAACACACTGAGTGTGCGGCCCCTCCCAAGTGCTGGCAGGCCACTGCACATGTGAATAGCCCACCCCAAGGGAAAAGTCAGGAGAGAAGAGATGCAAAACCTGGAAGCATGCCAATGTATAAAGCCCCAAGTCAAAGATCAAATAGTGCACTTGAATCTCTCAAGTCGCCCTCTTGGCCCTCTTTCAAATGTACTTCACTTCCTTTTGTTCCTCCTCTAAAACTTTTTAATAAACTTTCACTTCTGCTCTAAAACTTACCTCAGTCTCTCACTTTGCCTTACGCCCCCTCAGTTGAATTATTTCTTCTAAGGATGCAAGAATTGAGGTTGTTGCAGACCCACACAAATTTACCACTGCTAACAATGGGGGAGGTATTTTAAAAACACAGAAATACTGCATTGTTGTTTTATGTTGTTCACCCATGAATCTACTAGGTTTCCATGAGTAGGTGTGTAATGTCTATTAGTTGGTTGGTTTTTCATAAATAGGTGATTTATATGGTTCTAAGTAGAGGACAGTAAGACTAGTTCAACTCACTAAGAATCTGAATAGAATCTGAATCTTTTCCTTGCTTTCACAGTCACTGCAGGACCCTACCCAAATGTCATAACTAGTGATAAATAGGCCCTTAATAATGGTATTCTCTTATCTCCATTGGCTTCCTGAATAAAATGGAAAGCAGAAAATGTTTTGAAGAGTGGAAAATCATTTAGAGACAAACCAGGAGTAAATCTCTGGTCTAAGGCATGAGCAATTAATATTCACTCTTTTTTGATTTTTAAAAACATTGGCTAGATTCTATTGCTACCGTAGGGGCCAAGGGAAAAACTTTATTTTTGTCCTCTGAATGTTTGCTGAAAAATCAACTCACGAAGGCAGATTAATAAGAGAAAAGGCATAGAAACGTATTAACACGCACATGGGGAAGAATCACAGAGTAATTATCCATACTCATTGCTCCTCAGTGTGGTTCAGAAGCTTATGTATTGTCTTTTACAGAAAGAATAGAAGCTTGGATCCTGGCAAAACAGGTTATGGGAGGCGAAAAAAGAAGGAATTCTGTTGAAGTGCAATAAAATAATTTTAGGGAGAATGAATAGATGGGTAACAGAGATTAACTTGTAAATAGTTCTTTCTGGAATCTGAACAAGCCTGAGAGACAAACTCTATCTTATAAAAGGGTCTCTTCAGGTGTGGTTATATGTTACCTTCTTGGTCTTCTTTTCTATAATAGATAATGGGTTACTGGGTAGGGTAAGAAAAAAATTTTTCTCCTTAGGGGGTCCATCTGACCTGGTCTTCATTTAGATAGGGAAAAAGTCTCTTCCAGAGTCTGTTGACCTCTAAGGCCTTTAATTAGAAATACTCACTATACCAGGGAGCCATGTTTTAGGATTAAATCCCTGCACTCCTTCACTACTTAAACTTCATCCTGTGTGAGAATTACTATCTCTATTTGGATTCTACCTCATTTAACAACCATTCATTCAATAATTGTTTATTCTCTACCTATTATATTATGCAATATGCTAAACATGGATGAGGCCAGTAATAGAAACAGTATAGGTTTTCAAGGAGCCTGAAGTCTAGTGTAAGATAGAGGCATATTAAAAACTGATACCCATTGTGACTTTTAGGCGTTAGAATTAAGTACTATGGAAACACTGGGAAGAATGTTTATTGGACACACACATTTGTATGTAGGAGTCAAGGCCCTCGTCTCCTGGAGGCTTGAACATCACTAACATGAGGCAGATTGATTAATAGGAGAAAAGGTATACAAATGCATTTAATGTGTATACGTAGGAACCTTCACCATGAAGACCCAAAGATAGAGGGGAAATTGTCCATTTTTATGCTTAGGTTCAACAAAGTGTGGACAGCCATGTGGAAATGTGATTGGACAAAATGGTATGATCTAGTGGTGATAGACTGAATTTGGAAACTCAGCAAGGCCCTTCTGTCTAAATTCTTCTTTGCCTCTATGGGCATGCCTTACTTCCTTTCAGATATGGGAAATGGCCCTCTCTGGAATGGGGGTCTTTTAACAAATAGTCAAACAAGATAGATCAGATAATTTCTTTATGGCCAGTTTTTGACACAGGTAAGGTATAAGGACAATGGTAGTACTATTTTTAAGTTTTGTGACTGGCTTTAAAGAAAACTGGCTCTGGTTTCTATGACCTGTCTTGAAGAGGAGGTATTCTAAATTCTTCTACGGCTGGCACTGGGGGAAAATAGGACTGAGGTACAGGAGGGTAGAAGAAGTTCAGCGAATAACTTTTGCTTCTAAGGCTTCTTTGGAAGACTTTATTTTTGGGTATTATTTTCTAGCCCCATGTACATTCTCAGATTCCCTTTACCACCCACCGCCTTTTTCTTTCTTTCCTAGTGTGCTTACGTAAAAATTAAAAACAAATTACTCATCCAACTCTAGATTTCAATAAAATGTTCTACTGCAGGATATGCACTTTGGCTTTTTGACCAGCCTCTAAAGGGCAAGATGATAACATCTAGAAAGCTAGCTTCCAATGTTACAACTTTGACTAATGGAAAAGAGAAATCATGGAGAACAGGGGCTAATATGCTACCCTCCTCTTTTTTCTAAATTGAATACTGTGAGGTGTAGTTTCTCCTTCCAAACTTTCCAGATAAACCAATATGCTGAGCAAATACATCTGAGAAACAGCATCTTATGCCTTTGGTAGCTCATTGTCATGTAGTGACCAGGCAGGCGAGGTAGGCAAGATATAGTACCATATTGCTGAATATATTTTCTTCTTTTTATCCTCAATGTTACCATTCAAGATTTCCATCTCCTAAACAAATTATTAGTACTTTAAATCTTGCCTCTGGCTGTGATTCCAGAAGACCCGGCTTAATACACATACTTAACTTTGCTTCGCGAGGATCATAATTTTACCATATGAGAACCAACATTTTTACTATAGTCAGAGTTAAAATAAAAGCAGTTTTTATATTGACATTATTTTTTATCTGAAGAAAAGTCCCATTCTTAAAAAAAAAAAAAAAAAAAAAAAAACAAAGACAAGCTTTATTAAAACAGCATTCCTAGTAGGGTTAAATTATGAGACAATCACATTAAGGGCAGTTTCTCTGCATGTGGTTGTATGAGTGTATTTTGCACAAAGTATTCCAATCTAGGAATTAAACAGAGTTTAAAACCCAAGCTAAACTTGCTCATCAAGCCCTTAGCATCAGTTTATAGCTGTATCTTTTCAGAGGAAAGGGCACTTTTATTAAATGTACTTGATAAGAGATACTGACACCCCTATCTTTGCACTTGCCCTTTATCTACTTATATAGTTATGTAAAAAAATAAATTTAGAATTCTTAGCACAAATAATTCCAAAGGGAAAATTAATCATACAATCTTATCACACAGCCAGTTTTAATATTTTTAAAAGATAATCAATTGCAATTAAAATAACTTTTGTTTTTGAAGACAGTAGCCCCATACTTTAGTGAAAAGGATAAAATCAGTAAGAAATAATTTTCTCCAAATTTGTTTGCTTAATTTTCCATATAAGGCTTTGAACCTTGAATACTAACCAATAAATACTATTTGTCATATAATGTCTGCCACATAATAAATACTTAATTGGATCTATAAATGAAATTTGACAGATCACTGGTCTATGGTTCATTAAATAATCCAATTGACCAATACTTTTATGAAGAAGAACTAACTTTGTGGCAGATCTCTCCAATTAATTAAAATTAACAGAAATATCTGGTAAAGTTTTTAATGTAAGAGATATTCAGGCTTCTTCCTACTTCTAGCATTATAGATGATTACTGCAGTACCCAACCTTTTTGGCACCAGGGACTGGTTTTGTTGAAGACAAATTTTCCATGGACTGTAGGGGAGGTGGTTATGGGATGATTCAAGCACATTACATTATTGTGCACTTTTATCCTATTATTATTACATTGTAATGTATAATGAAATAATTATACAACTCACCATAATGTAGAATCAGTTGGGGCCCTTAGCTTGTTTTCCTGCCATGAGACAGTCCCATCTGGGGGTTTATGGAGATAGTGATGGATCATCAGCATTAGATTCTAAGAAGGAGCGTGAAACCTAGATCCCTTGCATGTGTAGTTCACAGCAGGGTTTGCACCCCCACGAGAATCTAATGCCACCTGCTGATCTGATAGGAGGCAGAGCTTGGGCGGTAATGTGAGTAATGAGAAGTGGTTATAAATATAGATGGAGGTTTGCTCATTTGCCCGCCACTCACCCACCTCCTGCTGTGCAACATGGTTCCTAACAGGACTGGTCCATGGCCCAGAGTTGGGGACCCCTGGATGAGTAGATACTGTGAAAGGATTTGACAATTAAAAGAAAACTCTGGATAACTCACAACAACAACAAAATATATTTTATACCTTGCAGAGAAACCCTAAAGCAGGCAGCAGCTCAGAAGTCCCAGCAGCTTTCAGCATTGCAAGAAGAGGACGTTAAACTTGCTGAGGAGCTGGGGAGAAGCAGGGACAAAGTCACAAGTCATCAAAAAATTAACACCCTAAAGAATTGATAGTTTTGTTGTAGAAAACATTGAAAACATTTACAAAATACTATTTGAAATGTAGTATAATGCATGCTTTTATATATATATATATATATACACACACACACATATATATATAGTGACTTATGGAAATTAGTCAAAAATATTTAACAACGGAAATGTCACTTAAGATCAGTCTTGTGTGACAAATAGGCATTAGGTAGGTAGAACAGATTATGACCATATTTAGGCAAGAGAGAAAAGCATAGAGCATGAGAGCATAACCATACATGTAAGGAGTGGAGGAGCAGGCAATAAAAAGGGAGTTATATCCTTATTGGTCATGTGATTGTGCTTCATTTTCTCTTTAAATCATTAGTAAACTCCAGAATGACTTTGAAGATTTGAAAACAGTTTTAGAGACACAATTCTGACAAGTAGGATTTTAAAAATGGTTTGTAGTATTATCAGACTAAATGCTAGAAAGTTGTCCAGGAAGCAGTTGTGGTGTACAGGAAGAGGAAATTTTCTTCTCTCTCACTTTGAAGGATCAATAATTTGAGTCTATAAAATAAACTGACAATAGACCGATTAACAAGAGAAAAGGCATAGAAGTCTGGTATGTGCACATGTATTTGGAAGCCACATAAAATACTAGACTTGTAAATGGGACAGATGATGGAAATTGCTGTACCATACAGAAAAATATAGGGGCTAGGAGTTCATGGAGGATGATGTTGACAAGCCATTGGAGGGTAAGGAGAGGAAATTTACTATAAATAAACATTGTCCTCTTATTAAGCAGATGATAAAACTCTCAGGTAATAGCCTTCAGAAGAATATGTGACATCCTGTAGCAATCTCAGAACAGGGATGTTAATATGATCTTTTCTAAATCCAGATAATGCGAATAAGGAGGCCTTAGAGAAAGCCTGTTTACATTTGCTATTTACTAATGTAAATGCATTCCATTGTACATGCAAATCTCTCCCACAAAAGGACAACTTTTCAGAGCTATTCCTGTGTTCACAACCCCTCCTCATAGCCATTTCAAAAGATACCAAAGAAATAAACTTTGAAGTGACATATTTTAATCTCCCACAATGAGTTGGCACAAAGTAAGATAAATTCATACCACTTTCAACATCCTAATTAAATTAGGGTATTTTGTTACCTATAATTTAAGTCTATCTATAATTTCAGTTATATTGGTTCACCTAGAGTAGAACAGGACTCTGAAAGACAAACTTTCATTAGCTAAACTCAGAGAAAACTGATTATTTAATTCATCAGACATAGAGCATTCTAGTTACTGAAATAGTCCTCACTCCTTTTCTTAGTATCAGGCTCTTTGGGAACTGATAGAGTTATTAGAAGTTTGTTAAGTGTTTATAGGGTTATTAAATCATGATAAGTGATAATTTATGTGAAACAACCAATAAATATTCAAAAGTAATTTCTGATTATTCAAACGTATAATGTTATTCTTTCTGAGGCGAGACTGTCCTTACTTACTGATGTAACTGCCCAATGGGTTCACCTTGTCCACTGCCCAGACAGAGATAATTTATCAAGACAGTGTAACTGCAATAAAGAAAGAGTAATTCACACAGAGGTGACTGTGCAAGAGACTGAAGTTTTATTATTACTTAAATTCTTCTCCCAGAAAATTCAGGAATTGGAGTTTTAAGGATAATTTAGTGGGTAGGGGATCAGTGAATTGAAAGTTCTGATTGGTCAGGTAGGAGATGAACTCATAGGGAGTCGAAGCTGTCCCCTTTTGCTGAGTCAGTTCTTGGGTAGCAGGGACTACAAGACCAGATGAACCAATTTATCGATTTGGGTGGTGTCAGTTGATCCATAGATTTTACAATAGTGATGTTATCCCTAGGAGCTATTTGGGGACTGTCAGAATCTTGCAGCCTCCAGCTGCATGACTCCTAACCCATGATTTTTTTATTATACTTTAAGTTCTAGGGTACACGTGCACAATGTGCAGGTTTGTTACATATATACACATGTGCCATGTTGGTGTGCTGCACCCATTCACTCATCATTTGCATTAGGTATATCTCCTAATGCTATCCCTCCACCAATCCCCCTCCCCACAATAGGCCCCGGTGTGTGATGTTCCCTATCCTGTGTCCAAGTGATCTCATTGTTCAATCCCCACCTATGATGAGAACATGCGGTGTTTGGTTTTCTGTTCTTGTGATAGTTTGCTGACAATGATGGTTTCCAGTTGCATCCATGGCCCTACAAAGGACACGAACTCATCCTTTTTTATGGCTGCATAGTATTGATTTATAATCCTGTGGCTAATTTGTTAATCCTGCAAAGGCAGTTTAGTCCCCAAGCAAGAAGGGGTTTGTTTGGGGAAAGGGCGGTTATTGTCTTTGTTTCAAGGTTAAACTATAAACTAAGTGTCTCCCAAAGTTAGTAAGGCCTATGCCCAGGAATAAAAAATGACAGCTTGGAGGTTAGAAGCAAGATGGAGTTGGTTATGTCAGATCTCTCTCACTGTAATAATAGTCTCAGTTATAATTTTTGCAAAGGCAGTTTCACTAGCAGCTGAGAAAGATAGAAAATTATTAAATAAAATGTCTATAAGACTATAGCAAGCTTTCTAAGAAAGAGAATGATTAGATTAAAATGCAAAGGGAGAAGTTTCTGCTAGTGGGTGGTATTTGTATTTTAAGAGCAGAATTTTATGGTTCATAGGTTCAAGCAAATACCCAACGTGCCAGACGTTAACTGCCACTTAGCAACAGTGATAGAGAAAAAGAAAACATCTGGTTGTGGATAATGAGCCAGAGCTTCTCAGCTCCCTTGGATGCTAATAGTATTGGGCAAAGGTCATGGTAAAAGGCCATCTGGCTCCCTGTTAAAGATCTGTAGAGATCTTTCCAAGCACTGCAAATTATCAGCATATTTGTAGGAAACTGCAGGTAAGAAAATCTATTAAGTAGTAATATTTAACCACCAGTTTTAAATTTCTGACATTATTATATTTGATTAGCATTGTGGCTACTAAATAATAGATTTGTATCACAAACTATTAAAACATATGAGCTATGTAATAATATGCAAGTTAGAGAAATTACATTTTAGATACAAAACAAATCATACTCATGTATTTAAGTTATATGAAACAACCAATAAATACGCAGAGGAGCTATGTGTAGAATTGCAACTTAGAAGAGATTTACTTTCAACAAATACTTTTATTTTCTGATTTTTTCTTATTTCCTATGTTCATCATACATCTATCAAAAGTTACTTAACAGAAAACTTACGTTGTCACTCATTCCTTATATAAACTCAATTGTTATCTTGTGATTTAAAGAAATTGTGGAATATCTCTGTGTCAGACACTATGCCTGGCATTGGGGACACAAAAAAATTACCACCCTAAAAAATTGATAGTTTTGTTGTAGAAAACCTTTACAAAATGTTATTTGAAATGTAGTATAATGCATGCATATATATATATATGTGTATATATATATATAATGACTCTTATGGAAATTATTAAAAAATGTTTAACAAAAGAAATGTCATCCAAGATCAGTCTTATGTGACAAATAGGCATTAGGTAGGTAGAACAGAATATGAGCATACTTAGGCCAGAGAGAATATCATAGAGCATGAAAGCATAACCATTCATGTAAGGAGCAGAGGAGCAGGCAATAAAAAGGGAGTTATATCCTTATTGGTCATGTCACCGTGCTTCATTTTCTCTTTAAGTCATTAGTAAACTCCAGAATGACTTTGAAGCTTTGAGGTTTAGAAAAACAATTCTGACAAGTAGAATTTTTAAAATGGTTTGTAGCATTACCAGACTAAATGCTAGAAAGTCATCTAGGAAGCAGTTGTGGTAACAGAAGAAGAAAATACTGATTATCTAGACTAAAACATGATTCAGTGAAGACAAAGAAGATAACGTGTATTTCAGAGATATTTAAAAAATAGTATCAACAAATTTTGTTGTGAAATGGAACAGGAGGGCTTTGATAGAAATATTATGCAAAGGTGGATTGCAAATTAGAGTTTTGGTACACTGAATGGATAATAATCACATTCAATGTTGGGGCCCCCAAATCACTAAGCTAAAGGAAAATGTCAAGCTGGGAGCTGCTCAGGGCAAACCTGCTTTCCATTCTATTCAAAGTCACCCTTCTGCTCACTGAGATAAATGCCTATCTGATTGCCTGCTTTGCAGAGGCTAATCAGAAACTCAAAGAAATGCAACCATTTTTCTCTTAATTATTCTATGACCTGGAAGCCCCTTCCTCACTTCAAGTTGTCCCACCTTTCCAGATCAAACCAATGTTCATATTACATATGTTCATTGAGGTCTCATGTCTCCCTAAAATGTATAAAACCAAACTGTGCTCTGATCACCTTGGGCACATGTTGTCAGGACCTCCTGAGGCTGTGTCATGGGTGCTCATCCTCAACCTTGGCAAAATAAACTTTCTAAGTGTACTGAGACCTCTCTCAGATTTTTCAGTTCACGTTTTGGTAACCACAAAGTGATTCTGAGTGGAGGTACCCCTGACCTTTGATGAATATCCTGTCAATGCTTGGTACCAGCATAAGCCAACTTTATGGCTCAAACCAATAGGATCATTTGCTAAAGCCTGGGAGCAACCCCACCAGAGAATCCCCGATATTCCAAAATTTGGTCGAGATTTAATGTTTATTTTGTCTTTTTCTGGGGGGTGAAGGGGAGTTTTATTTGCTTCTAATAAGAAAGGCAAGATTTCTTGTTTCCCTGACAATGAAAGGCAGGAAACTCCTTTATGGAGTTTAAGCTCGCTTCCAGCAGGGAAGATGAGTCTGAGTTCTTTTTTTCTGCTTTTAGGATGGTAGGAAACAGTTTTCGGCCTGATATCCATCACTAGGTAAGTAGCTGAATTTGGTTTTGTCTTGGGTAACTTTTTAACAATGAGCTTGTCCAAATTTCTCTTTACTATTAGAGTGCTCACTAATCATATTGTTGGAGATTTTTGTTGTTGTTTGTTCTGGTCTTTCTCCCATCAGATTTAACCAATTCTACATGACTTTAACAAATTCTATTTGACTTTGTCAAATCTGAGTGAGAATTCCAGAGTATGGGTAAAAAAGGTTCTCTATTTTGGTTATAATTTCTTGCAGCTGCAAAAGAGGAAAAAAAAAGGGGCCGGGCGCGGTGGCTCACGCCTGTAATCCCAGCACTTTGGAAGGCCGAGGCGGGCGGATCACAAGGTCAGGAGATCGAGACCATGGTGAAACCCCATCTCTACTAAAAATAGAGCACTAGCCAGGCGCGAGTGGCGGGCCAGGCCCCAGCTACTTGGGAGGCTGAGGGTGAGAATGGCGGAACTCCGGGAGGCGGAGCTTGCAGTGAGCCGAGATTGTGCCACTGCACTCCAGCCTGGCACAGAGCGTAGACTCCGCCTCAAAACAAAGACAAAACAAACCCCAAACAACAAATGTTGGTTCTCTGAGTTTGTCTCTGTCTTAGAAAAAAAATATATATATATATATATATATATATATATATATATGTGTCATTTTGTTTATTTTTCTTCCACCCTATACCTCTTTCCCTCTTTTGCCGTCTGTAGTGCCAAAAGTCTAGAGACGGTTTCTGATGACTTCAATGCCTTTAAAGAATTCAAAACAAAGGCACCACTCACCCCTTTTGGGATGTTCTGTTTTCTTTGTGGAGTTTCAAGTTTCAAGGTCAGATTCTTCTTAGCTCTAAAGCTCTGTTATTACCTGACTTCTTTGGCTTTGGGGGTATCACAGATGACCTTGTATTGTGAGAGGATTTGACCTTGGTGTGGGTAACGGCAGATGACAGCTACAAAGTAGTGGGTGGCTGAACACAGTTTACAGGAAGTGGTCTTGGCTGTTTTTTTTTTTTTTTTTTTTTTTTTTCCCTCCTAAGAAGTTGTTGTTTAAGGATGCTAATTCTAGTTCTGAGATGCATTCTAAAGGGTCTTCTCTATTTGCTCTTTCTCATAAAATTAATCTTGACTCAGCTCGTCTGGATCCACTTGCATGAGGAACTGAACTGTTGTTTTCATAGGTAAATGAGAGACTGAGTTTTCTCAACTCCAAAGAGAAAGGGCATTTTGCTCCTCCCAGACAATAGGCACCCGTGGGTGACCAGGGGCCTCATGGGAGTGTCTCAGGGGGTTGGCAGACCAAGATGTGCAGTGGCCCCGCAGGGAAATCCCCAACAAAAATTATTTTTTTTAAAAAAAAGATTCCTTCAGGAAACATGTATAAGGGATGATCACCTGTTGTTTTTAACCCTCTCAGAGCATGGACCTCTGGAGAGAGAAACTGAAACACATAAGAGGGTAGCAACAATTCAATGGTAACACACTGTGGAGTCCTCCCCACAAGTAGCAAACATTGATCCACCACACAAAAACTCTAGGTCATGCTCAGTTCCTCCTTTTAAGAAATAAAAAAATGGGAAACAAATAATCTAAGAATGAAGAGAAAACATGGATAATGACCCCCTTTCAAGCACTCTGTAGGTTTTATGGTACCTCTACTTCCAGAGTTTATGTAAAATGGAAGTAATATGGTCTTGGTGTACATTTACATTATGGAATAAGACGCCTAAAGTCCACCTGCGAACTCTAGAATTCGTAAGTTCTCTTTTTTTCCTCTATTTTCTTTTCTGCCTGCTTTAAATCCAGTGTTATTTTTCTATTAAGTTAAAAACCACATTTGGGATCCAACAGGTTTTCTGTCAATAAATTTGTATTTATCTCATAGCTAAAGTTCTGAAGTAAAAGCTGTAGGATCTGTGTGTGTGTATGTGTTTATATTTAGAAAGACTATAATTTCATGTTTAATTGGCAATTAAATCCATTTTAATTTCCCTCTAGCATATCAAAAATTTTCTCTCTATAATTTATGATGTAAATTTTGCTATCTTACTTTCACCTGAGTTATTTCTTTTAATATGCAAATTTAACACTATTTAGCTGACAATTGCCCAGGGTTATCAAGAAGTGATACAGGTTACCTATTTAAACAGGTTATCATGAATTTGGAAAGTTTAAAATGGAAAGCAAAAGGCTTTTATGAATCTTTAAGATTTACTTCTATCAGCATGCCTAATATGTCTATTTATTTACGTGCTGTGTACACAATATTTCACTACTTAAAATATATAAAATAGGTCTAATTAATTGGCTTAAGAAAACAAAAGCACTGGAATCAAATAGTTTATCAGGAAAAAAGAAAAGACTAGTCAATGCTTTTTCAAGTTTACATAACAAAATATTTAACAAGTAAGCTAGCTTTAAAATTATTGGTAAGGTAAAATAATATTAAAAATGTCTTAAGAATTGCCAGAATACATTTTTGTTTTCATTTATTAATCAGGCAATTTCATACTTATCCCTATCAAATATTATAAAGCATTAAAATTTGCCATAAGTTTTAAAAAACAGTAAACCAAGACCAAAACAGAATGATCTTTGCTTGTGTAATTTTTAATAAATAAAACATTGATATTGGTTTAATGAGAGTAGCTACCTCTAGAATTTTATAAATTTATCATAACTTTTAATCTTGTCCCTTTAGGCAGTCTAGTCTACAGGCAGTAAGATTTGTTTTGGAAAAGGAGTGTTATCATGTTTTTTTCAAAGCTAAACTATAAACTAAGTTCCTCCGAAAGTTAGTTCTGCCTACACCTAGGGAAGAACAAGAACATCTTGGAGGTTAAAAGCGCGATGGAGTCAGTTAGGCCAGATATTTTTAACTGTCTCAGTTATAATTTTGCAATGGTGCTTCCATAACCTTAAGTGATGACTATGGCAGTTTTCATAAATAATCTAAGTAAACAATTAAAATCAAATAATTGAATAAATGTAATGGGATACATACTTGTGGTCAAACTCATCATAATTTAGAATCATAAGATACATTAAATTAAATAATAGATATTTCATTATTTGGGTATTTTCTAATAAAAGTCTATTTGTAGAAAGACATTCATTCTAAAAATAAGTGTGTCCTTTTTAAAGAGGTGAACAATTTTGGTTTAATTCAAAGCCCATTTAAAGGTTATGTTTTAAACAAGGTAAAAGGAATCAGGAAATAAGAGATATGTAAAGACAATTATAATAATAAAGGGAGATTTTTTTCAGTAAGAAAGTTTAAAGACAAATAATTTTATATAAAAAAGGAACCTTGTGTGGTAAATTTAGTCCTAGAATAAAAAGGCTGGTTATTTAAGAAAGAGGGATGTTCAGGAGAAACCAGAAAGTTGAGGCATATCATGAATGGTCTGTGTAAGTTACAGTAAGAGGATTTAGACAAAAAAAGAAAAAAACACAAAACAAAAATCTTTTATATGATTAAGTCATCTATTATTAAAAGAAAATTATAATGGTCTTTCTAAAGATTGGGTTTGATGTAAAAAATATATATGTGTATATACTAAATAACCGGTTAGAACAATGACTTTTTAAAGTGATTGATTTACTTTTAATAATTTATAAGATTTTTCAATGTTTTTAATCCAAAGTTCATCTTTTATTGCATCTCACTGGTTTTGATTTTCTCTCCCCTTTTAAACAGCTCAAAATAGTAATGCTCTCCTTCAACTTATTGTTAGCTCATATAAGTTTTTTCCTCCCTCAAGTTCTGTTTGTTGTGGCTTAATGCTAACAATGTTTTCTTAAAGGTCTAAAGGAAATGTTTTCTTCCCACATAATATATTGTGCAATGAAGAAAGTCTTTTCTTTTGGCTTTGGTAACTGGTCTAACAGATTTTATGGTTTATTGAAACAATTTCTATGCCATTATTATTAAGTTTTGTTTTGCTTAGGAAAAAAACTGATATTAAAATTTTTAAAAAATATTAAGATTATTACATTCATCTATCTTTCTGTATGTGCTTTTAAAGTCCCTGTGACTTTGAGTCAAGTTAAGGGCTTTGACTCCCGGGTGGAAAAAGGATGCCAAGTCCTAATAAATCTTAAACACTGACAGCATTAAAGCCTCATCTTCAGACCTAGCAGGACATCCCAATAAAAATAAACTGCATTCCTAAGACACAGGGTCAGGAATTAAAGCTATGCAACTACTCAAGGCCCGGGGCCTATATGGAAGAGGTGGGCATGTGAGACTGTAAGGGCCAATTTTAAAAGATACAACAAATTCAGTTTCTCTACGAAGTAATCATTAAAGTCAACAGGACAGGCATGCAAGGCCAGCATATGGGCCCCACTGTCAGATTAACAAGATTTTTTTTTGAAACATTAACTGACTCCTTAATAAAGGTATTAAAGGGCCAAGAACAGTGGCTCATGCCTATAATTCCAGTACTTTGGGAGGCTGAGGCTGGCAGATTACCTGAGGTTGGGAGTTCAAGACCAGCCTGGGCAACATGGTGAAACACTGTTTCTACTAAGAATGCAAAAATTAGCCAGGCATGGTGGCGGGCACCTGTAATCCCAGCTACTTGGGAGGCTGAGGCAGGAGAATTGCTGGAACCAGGAAGGTGGAATTTGCAGTGAGCCGAGATCGCACCACTACATTCCAGCCTGGGCAACAGAGAGAGGCTTGGTCTAAAAAAAAAAAAAAAAAAAAAAAGACAAAAATTAAAGGTATTAAAGGTTATAAAAGGCTTATGGAAGTTATATCTTATGGTCAAAATTAATATTTTATAGATTATAAAATTTTGAAAAATCGGATTAATTGATTTCATGCTGTTTTATTAGTCCTTATTTTTGGGAAAATTATGTCTCCTCTCTCAATGAATGAAGTATTTTACCTTTTTAATTAATTCTTGAGTTATCACCTTAGTCAAATGAATGACTTGTTTTATAATGACCTGTGATATCAAGTGTTTTTAACTTTTGATATTTGATAAACTTTCCAAATGAAATTATAAATTATTTCTTTTTCTTACTTAATTAATCCTTTAAGATACTAGGTTCCCTAAAGTTCAAAAATGACATAATTTGGCTTATTTGGTATAAAAATTATGTAAGAAACATTGCCAAATATAATATGATGTTTGGTTGTCTTTAGGCTATGTTTATCTAAATGTTATTGGGTATGTGTTTTAAAATTACGGGAAACTTATAATTCTGATATGACTTAGTGTACATTGTCAGTAATAATTACAATTCTTACATTAAATTATTGTGTGCCACAGAGGTAACAAATTTATATGCCAATTGTGTCTTTGACTACAGCTGCCCTAAAACATTTTGTCATCCACAGACAATCACTGTCTTGTTTTGGTCCTCTTTAGAGATTTATAATCAACTATAAAACTCTAACAGGTGCTCTTAAATACAAGTTTCTGATAACTTTGGAGACTGTAACGTCAGAATAGAAGAACAACTTTCAGGACTCATATGCAAATGTTCATGAGTATCAAGCACAACAGGAATTAACTATATGACTGAACTAATAGACAACTGAAGAAATCTTTATGACATTTTGCTTACAATGTTGCCGATCCCTTGTTTTGTTTTTTTAAGTCAAGGACGCTTTTCTTTGGAGTTATTAACAGCTTTTTAAAATTTAGCATACTCCTATAACAAAACGTAGAACATATTCGTTTCTCTCTACTTAATTTCTCCAGAATTTGGAAACTATTAGTGACCATTCTTAATTTACGACAATACAGTTATTTGCATACGTGCAGTAAGAATCTGTTTTTATTTGCAACAGTACACAGTTGGAAAAGCTGGTTATCTTACCAAGGCTTTGACTGGAATGGTGTGCTTTCCTTTATGGTATCAAACTTGACTTGTGGTGCCAATAAAAGCCTCTTTGGAAAGCTGATCTCGTCCCTTGTCTACACAGTCCCAGTATAGGGCTTCTGACCTGCGGTAAGTAAAAATGTCACTTTCTGACAGGCCCAGGAGCCCCAAGTCTCATCCAACTCATAGGTATTTAATGGTATAAATCTATGGTTAGGCTTGGCTTTGAGAAAGCCTTACCTGATATTCCTTCTATGAAACCAAGTTCCATCAAAGCCAATTTAAAAGCCTATGTAAATAAATAATTATTCCTGATGCATGTATATAAATAATCAAGTCAAGTATAATAAAGCAGGTCAGTCCTACCGTGATTTGTCTTTAGGGAAAATGGGAAACTGGAGAGAGAAAAATTATGTTCCAAATACCTATAGTACACCTGTTGTTAGAGTCATCTTGCCTAATGTTTTTCAATGTTTATTATTTTCTACAGTTTGGCCTGAATTCTAATTTTTCTTTGCTATAAATCTTCAAAGTAATGTTTTTATTAGTTTTCTTCTTTTTTCTCACATTTTTGCTAATTTGGAGTCACTGAAAACTAAGCGTGCTTTTATAATGCGCTGTGAACTGAAGCTAGACAAGTTAAACTTCAGAAGAAAGTAACAACAACCTATTTACATACACAAGCCACTTTCATACCTGAAGCCTGTTGATTTATGGACTTCAGAGTAATGTGGCCTATATTGATTTTCCAGGAATGTTCTTTTGGTTGTTGTTGTTTTCCTCCCTTCTTCCTCCTATTTTCTCTTCATAGGACATGAGATTTCACAACCTGCTAAAAATGACCTTTCCTAATAAATCAGGACCTACTCATCTATGAATTAACTATCCTAGCCATTAGAGATCAGATAAAACCTGAGACAAGAGACTTATTTTCTTCTAAAATGCTTTGTCCAAAAAATTTTTAAAAAGTAAACGGGGGAAACTGTGAAAGGAAAATGAATCTTGAAGCCCCCAAATCACGAAGTTAAAGGGAAAAGTCAAACTGGGAATTGCTCAGGGCAAATCTGCCTCCCATTCTATTCAAAGTCATCCCTCCTCTCACTAAGATAAATGCATATCTGATTGCCTCATTCAGAGAGGCTAATCAGAAACTCAAAGGAATGCAACCATTTGTCTCTTATCTGACTATGACCTGAAAGCCCCCTCCCTACTTCAAGTTGTCCCACCTTTGCTTCAAGTTGTCCCACCTTTGTGGACCCAACCAATATTCATCTTACATATGTTAATCGATGTCTCTTGTCTCCCTAAAATGTGTAAAACCAAGCTGTGCTCTGATCACTTTGGGCACACGTCATGAGGACCTCCTGAGGCTGTGTCATGGGTGCCCATCCTCAACCTTGGCAAAATTTTTTGAAGTTAACTGACACCTCTCTCAGATATTCAAGGTTCACAGTAGCTAGAAAGAAAGCGACCAATTACATTAAGACATAATAATATAATGTCCATGAAGGAATGGAGAGACGAGAGGAAAATCAAAAGAACTTGAGAAGCTCTAGACAAGGAAGAAGATGGTTTCAAAATGAAGGCACAGCTGTTTTACCAAATGCTAATAAATGATTCCAGCAAAGCTAAGTCTGCACAAAGACATTGGGGCATCCAGATTAAAATACGAGTTTGAGATATGACTTTGCTACCTTTTTTTTTAATTGAAATTTGCATGAAAAGACAGGCAATATTGAAATAATCCTGGAAACCTAGAAACAGCCACCTCTGACTCAGAATATGTTATTCATAGAAATAACTAACAAAGTAAAAAGTGTCTTCTAACAACATAAAAGTCAAGAAAGTAGTATATCTGCATCCCTGTTTCTATAAAAAGTGAAATAAAATAAAATAAAAATATTCTGGGTATGCTGGCACACGCCTATAGTTCTGGCTATTCAGCAGGCTGAGGCCAGAGGATAGTTTGAGCCTAAAATGTCTTGCCTTCAGTGAGCCAAAATTGCTACTCCACTCCAGCTGAGGTGAAAAAATAAGACCCTGTCTCAAAAAAAAATTTTTACACATTCATATACATACATATATATAAGTATCTATTATATATCTACATATCTAGTTCATAAATAAATATGTAATATGTATAATATAAGGTATATTTGATTTATATAAAATATATATATAACATAAATAACCTTCCTATTAAAAAAGATATAAAAATCTAATATAATAAAGTTGAAAAATATCTCAGAGAGAATATGACACGCAGTCAGGACTGAAATTTATTCCATATCAAATAGAGGTGTAGAAAAATATAGCTTCAATTTATTTTTCTTTATAACTTTTACAGAGCCATTTACTATTCACTGAATATTCATGAGCTCTTCAACATTTCCTTTTCCCTTTACAGTTAGGCAGACTCTGGGTTTAGTTCTGGGGAATGGATTGTGAATGAAAGTGCATTATGTCATTTCTAACCAGAAATATTGAAGACTCATTATGCAACCCTCCAGCTCTTTCTTTCTCTATTGTGTCATTCAAGATGATCATGGGTTGTATATAGTGAGGCTTGAGCTCCATCAGCTTAGATTTTTGATCTGTGGTTTGGAACATAAATCCCATCAATCTGTAATAGACATGAAGCATTAGCAAGATGTAGAGTTGTATTGCATGAAGCCACTGATATTTGTGGGCTAGTTGTTATGCAGTATTATTTAATTTTTCTGCAAAAGGCCAGATGGTAAATATTTTAGATTTTGTGGGCTCTGCAGTCCCTTTTTCAACTGCTTAACTCTACTTTTATAGCACAAATGCAGCTACATAATATATGAACAAATGAGTTGGGTTGTGTTTCAATAAAACTTTACACAAATATGCAGTGTGCCAGATATGACATTTAAGCTATAGTTTGCTGGCATCTGATCTAGATTATATAGATAATAAAATAACAAATTTTATCTCATTCATGAACTCTTACATGCTGGGTAGTAGAAATATGAGGTTTTATTTCTTTATGTTTAAATTGAGAAAATGCTCTGCGTTGTCAAGGAGAAAAAATCTTTGTTATTATTTCCATCTACTCGCTCCATCTTTCTAAAATAATGTGTCTTGGTATATGAGAGTGGAGGGTCTAAATGTAGGTAGGCTAAATTAACTTGTGGTGGTAGTTGATTGTACCCTCTGGTACATCTTTGTTCCTGGGCAATGTGCTGGCACTTGATGCCAAAGTTGATAATTTCTTACCTAGTTTTTTTTCTGGATTGAACAGAATGTTGGTATATTCATATATATAAATTCATATATATGAATTTAGTCCCTAAAAATATGATGTTAAATAACATTTATGCACAGGGGCAATAAAATAAATAATGTGCAGCCCAAAGTATCAGTAGAGTCCCTCATCAGAAATCTTCACCTAGGTGAAGTATGTCGAGCCTCCACTCACAATTCACATCACTCCACATGTTAAGCCTAGTCCTGTCTGAGACGTTCAAGATACATGCTTTCCAAACGACTGTATTAAAGTGTCTGAGGGAAACCACAGAGACCAAATATAACTAATAATATTATTTTGCTATAGTTCTACCACATATGATCTGAGGACAACGTCAAAGGATTATACTTACTGGATGTGGGATATAAAGGATTTCTATACAAAGCTTCCCATACTTATGTAATATACATCCCTCTTTACACCAAATCTAGTGAGGGAAATTTATTTTCTTCTTCCATCAATATGTCTCCAGTTTCAGAATTATTAGTAAGTTTTCCTTTTGCTTCCTTAATGTCGGATTAACCTTTTTCATGATATCAATTTCATGTCTAAACTTTAACAGCGGACAGGAAAACTTTCTGTATACGATGCTGTGCCCTCCAATACAGTGACCACTAGCCAGATATGACTAAATTATAAATACTTAAAATTAAAGTTTACAGAACTGTAGAAAGTCTCATTGTGCAGCACTGCTATAGACAGAACTCAAAAGAACTGTCTGCCATTGGTGGTGTGTGATGGCTCAAGTCTGTAATCCCAGTACTTTGGGAGGCTGAGGTGGGCAGATCACTTGTGGTCAGTAATTTTAGACTAGTTTGGCCAACATGGCACAATCCCTTCTCTACTAAAAATACAAAAATTAACCAGGCGTGGTGGCATCCACCTGTAATCCCAGGAGGCTGAAGTACAAGAATTACTTGAACCCAGGAGAGGGAGGCTGCAGTGAGCTGAGATCACGACATTGCACTCCAGTCTGAGCAACAGAGTGAGACTCCCTCTCAAAAAAAAAAAAAAATTGTCTGCCATAGAGTATATAATGCCTTGATACAGAGACCTTCTACTGTCTCTGGCCATAAATTTCCTGCCTTAATTTAAGAGGCGAATGGTTATGAAGATACAAGGTCTCCCAGATCCCTCCACTTTCTTTCTGTGTCCTGATGGAGAATCACAGTGTCATAACCACTCTGTGACCCAGCCAGCTGCAGGTTTTTTTTTTTTTTTTTTTTTTTTTTTTTTTTTTTTACAACAGTCTTGAACATCTTCAAGCACTAAGAAAGATATCTAGGCTTAATAGAGAGCAATCGGCCCCATTCCTGAGCCAAATTCCTTAAGCCTTCATGTAAACTCCATACTGTGACCCCTCCTTTACTGTGGACATACCTAGGGAGAACATCCTTTTTTCCCCGTCTGTCTCGAGCATTGCTGCGCCACTCTCCACATAAGTGCTCCTAATAAATGCTTTGTTTGGACTGATCACCCTCGAGTTTAGTGCTTCTTTCTTTGGAATCCCAACTGCCCCATCTCAGTTCTGTTTGGGACACTCCCTTGTGAGAATTTCTCTGCTTCTGAATTTCAGTTTTGTGCACTCCCGCTGCACAGTCTATAGGATGAAGCAATCGCCGTGAGCAGCCGGATTCCAAGGAAATGGTGCTGGGAAAAAGAAACGCACAGGGAGATCCAGGGATGGCCTCAGGAGTCTATGTGGGGCTCTGCTGCCCCCTTGCTTGTTGCTTGCAGACTGCTCCGGAGTACTGAGATACCCGAAAAGCTCCAAAATCCAGCAGGCTTGACTAGCTTGATAGAGGGTATAAAATTGCAAATGACCAGCAAGGCAGCCGGGTGCTTAGTGGTGGAAATAGACTGGCTCCTGTTATGGGCAGCTACCCTGACAGCAGAGACTCGGCTGGTGGCCAATAATAAGGTGCACAAGTTAAAGGAGGAATTACAATTGGGAAGTGGCATGCACTCCACTGCCCCTCCGTTATTTATCTACAAGCAGGAAAAATGGAAGGAAAATGGAAGGAAGAAAGAGGCTCTGCCGAGAGGCACTCAAGGAACCCACAGCCTCAGTCCTGGAGAGCTTTGAGTTGCTGCAGTGATAGCTCAGTCCCACCTGCTGGCGGTGAACAGAGGGGGAAAAAGAAAATGATAGAATATATTCACACTATCATTTTTTCTATGTGAGCTTTAGTTATTATTTTTTTAGTTTTAAATACTGTAAAAACATAAATCCTTGTCTTTTTAACTAACTGAAATGACTTTTTCAAAATTCTTAGACCAATGTTTAGCACACGACTGGCAATAAGAAACTGTTGATCTTCATGCTCCATTCTAGATCCTTTCTTCCCACTGAGTTTCTTTTTCAGGGTTCAGTCATGCTGTCACTCCTAAAAATAATCCTGGTGCCTAGATCTCTTCTGACCTTCTGCTATTTCATTAAGGGAACACTCTCTTTCAGCAAGCCTCCTTCTCTATGCAATACTCACTTAAATAAAATCTCTACCTGTTTTCCAACCTGGAGCTCCCTGATGCTGTCTGGCTGCCTCCAATTCTTACTCCTCTCTACAAGAAACTTACCTAGTCTACTTCTCTCCCATGTAGTTGATCTCCACTGTTTCTTCTATGCCATTCCTGAACTATGCCATCCCACTGAAAATTTAGCTCTTGTTAGAATGTAAGTGAAAGGATATAAGGGTTATATTTTACTTAGATTATTTTGGTTACCTGCAAAATTATATTTAATGATAATAATCCATATATTTATCAAGTAATTACAGATTTATGAAATTATTTTCCCTATTTAAATATCATTAAGACAAATGCATTTGCCTTTATCTTAATGCATTTATCTTATCCTACATTCAGTACTACAAAACCATGAAGCTCAAATGAATTTCATTGCTGAAAAGACATATTATTTCTTAAATATTTGATAAGGCAAATTCTTATTTTTCAGAAATGACATTTCTGGGCAGCTGCCTTTGTTTGCATTATTATAAAGAAATAGCCACGGCTGGGTAATTTATAAAGAAAATAAATTTATTTGGCTCAGGGTTCTGCAGGCTTTTCAAGAATCACAGTGCCAGCATCTGCTTCTGGTGATGGCTTCAGGAAGCATCCATTCATGGCAGAAGGGGAAGGGGAACAGCTATCATGTGGCAAGAGAGGAGGGAGGAGAAAGAGGCAAGAGATGCCAGGTTTTTTAAACAACCAGTTCCATTGTGAACTAATAGAGTAAGAACTCACTCATTATCATGAGGATGGCACCAAGCCATTCATGAGGGCTCTCCCTCCATGACCAAAATACCTCCCTTTAGGCTCCACCTCCAAGATTGAGGAGCAAATTTCTTTTTCTTTTTTTTTTTTTTAATAAAACATTCCAAATTTATTAACTTAAATAACTATGAATCTGAAAGAAAACACATTAGAAAGTTAACAGTGATCACCTATGAGTGCTATTATTAGGGCCTAGTTTTAATTTAAAAAAAATCTTTTGTTTTGCAAACTTTTTACAATGAGCATTATCACTTTTACATTTAGGAAAATCTTTAATTTCTTTTTTTGTTTGTTTGTTTGAGACAGGGTCTTCCTCTGTCACCCAGGCTGGAATGCAATGGTGAGATCACAGATCACTGCAGCCTTGACCTCCAGGGGCTCAAGTGATCCTCCCAGCTCAGCCTCCAGAGTAGCTGGGACTACAGTCTAGTGCCACTATGCCTGGATAATTTTTTGTATTTTTTTTTTTTTTTTGTAGAGTCAGAGTCTCACTTTGTTGCCCAGGCTAGGGATACCAAATTTCAATGTGAGATTTAGAGGGGACAAATATACAAACTATATCAGCAGTATGTAGTCTTATGAAGTAATGCCTTTTATGGTAAGTTACAATACATTCTCCTTTAGCTATATTCAATGCAGTTTCTTAAAGTTAACTTCTAAAACAAATTCCTCATCATTTAAAAAAGAAACTGCTAAAGTGCATAAAATGTTCATGGCAATTTCTGTATGAAGTCCACAGAATATGATGATCTTTACTTAAGTGTGTGTTGCTTAGCTGCACAATTTTCAGTTTTGCTATCCTTTTATATAAAAACACAATTTTGATTTTTAAAATTGGTTATGGTTGCATTTTAAATATTAATTAACCTACTCATGTTCACCAAATTGCTTATCTGACATGAAAATGTTTCAAATCAATTCCTTAGTCCGTAATTTCAGATTAATTAAAGTGGCAAAATTAGAATACAGAAGTACAAGTGTAAAGAAAGAACTCATCTTAAACTTAAGGTATGTCGATTTGCATTTAGAATGAGAAGACATGTTGACAATAATGCTTGCAACTCAGTCTAAAAGGAATAATGAAATCTGGTGAACTAA
Organism: Papio anubis; assembly: GCF_008728515.1. Taxonomy (NCBI): domain Eukaryota; kingdom Metazoa; phylum Chordata; class Mammalia; order Primates; family Cercopithecidae; genus Papio; species Papio anubis. Next base: position 58,840,447 of record NC_044978.1, read on the forward strand.
ACTGTGATGGGGGGAACATGTCTCATGTCTGTTGACTGAAAAAGAAAACCTAAATATGAGAAAATAAAAATAGATAATCTGAATTTAATTTGACAAAAAATCACTTGTTTTTTCCTATTTGGAGGTTTCCAAGAATAGGGTGAACATTTCAGAAAAAAAATATCTACATTACACGATGGCTTCAAGACTGCATTTGAAATATTTGTGAAAGGTTTGATTCAGTTCAATTCTAAGACTATCTTAGCAATGGACCACTGATACATTTAAGAAGCTTGCTAGACTAATCTGTTATTAGGGATTGGTCTAGATGCTCTCTGAAAGAAGAATCATAATGAAAACAATTGAAAGTCAGAAGACTATTCAGAAAACCAGTTCAGCAATCCAGGCATAGAATAATGAGTTAATAGGCAAGAAAGTGACAGTGGGAATTGAAGAAAACATTGATTGAGAATTATCCTGAAAAACAGTAAACTAAATGTCCTGATTGGTTACTTGGAGAAAAGAGAAAGAAAAAAGTCAACTTTATTTAGCAATGTCTAACTTTAGGATTTATAATAATAGATAAACAGGGAAGTAAGATGAAACCTTTTGTTTTGAGGCAAAGAAATTTATCTGACTTAATACCGGGAGAATTTGAAATTACATATGGTCATTCACCAGAAAATGTTAAATAAGTAGAATGTGAAGATGAAACTCCAAGGAAACATTAGAACAAGAATCAAACATTTTACAGCCATAATTTTAGTGTTATATATAGCACTATGAATGTAAATGGACTCTTTAAGGAAAAGAGCTAGAATTTCAAGTAACTGAGGGATGAATGATATGATTGTTTTTGCCTCCATGTAAAAAAAATGGGAGCATAAAGTCCCAGAAAATTTTGGGTAGAGTTAAAGCAGAACAATCAAACATGACAATTACAATGGGAGGAGGAGAAAAATTAATAAAAAGAATATGAAGTCAACAGTGTCCAATCTGCAGAAAGTTTAAGGAGAGATTTGGGAATGAGACTGTTAGATTCATTCATGAGAAGAGTTTCTAAAGAAAGCTTACCCTAATTTAAAGAATGAGATTAGTGGTATGGAAATATAGTTGGCCCTGTATATCACTGAGTTACACATCCATGTATTCAACTAGTCTCAAATCAAAAATATTCAGAAAACAAATCCCAGGAGGTTATGCAAAACTTGAATTTGTAGCTCGCCGATTACTATGTCAAATCTATGCAATTATGTATAAACACTGCATTAGGTATTATAAATAAATTAGAGATTATTTAAAGTATATGGGAGGATATGTGTAGGTTATATGCAAACATTTTATTTAAGGGACTTGGGCATCCACAGATTCTGTAATCCACTGAGGACCTTGGAACTAATCCCCCATAGATCTCAAGGGATGACTGTAATATCTCGGCAGTAAACTTTCAAAATTAATGCTCTTTTTATATAATACAGTTTTTATATACCTGGTCATGACTTTCAGTTGATTTTGAAATCAATTCAGTGGACCTCTAGGGCCAGCATTTTCACAGTAAGAAATAGAATAAGAGCTACAAGATTATGATACAATAGAATAGAAAGCGTCAGAGCAGGATTAAATGTTGTGTTGACAGACTTGTGTTTCATTCGAGTGTGTGCATGCATGTGTGCTTGTGAATACTAAGTCACAATGGTACATATATTTTATACAATGACCCTTTGACAAAAATGTTGAACAGCAAATAATACGTTAATATATATAAAAACATTAAAGAGAGGCAGGAGTCTTGTTTAGCAGATAAAACTGAGAGATTTCCAGAAGGTAAAATAATTAACTAAAGAATATCACATAGAATGGAGGGAGGATTTAATCACATACACTGCCAGTTAGTACTGGAAAGCCAAGACACTGCCGTCCTTACCCATTAGAAACAAAGATGTAAAATTGGGAACTTGTAAAATTTTTTATTAAATTTAAGACCAACTACGTGTTTCATATTTTGTTTTTTTTATTAAGATACTTTTTTCTTTATATCTGTTTAAGGATCACAGATAAATTGAAGAGAAATCAGTTTCCATTTACCCTCTCACTTCTGCCCCACTCAAAGCTTCCTCTGTTATTAATTTTCAATTTTTGTAGGTGCATAGAAGTTGTATATATTTATGGATTACATGAGATACAGGTAGGCAATGTGTAATAATCACATCAACAGAAATGGGATATTCATCACCTCGAGCGTTTATCTCTTGTGTTACAAACAGTCCAATTATACTTTTAGTTATTCTTAAATGTACAGTTAAACTATTTTCACTATAGTCACCATGTCTTGCTAGCAAATACTAGGTCCTATTTATCCTTTCTAATTTTTTTGCATCCATTACCCATTTCTACTTCCCCCAACCTGCCCTCCACCCTTCCTAGCGTCTAGTAACCATCATTCTACTCTCTAGCTCCATGAGTTCAACTGCTTTAATTTTTAGCTCCCATAAATGAGAACATGTGAAATTTGTCTATCTGTGCCTGGCTTATTTCACTTAACATAACGACCTCCAGTTCCATCCATGTTGTTGCAAATGACAGGATCTCATTCTTTTTCATAGCTGAATAATACTCCATTGTGTATATGCACCTCATTTTCTTTATCCATTTATCTGTTTATGGACACTTAGATTGTTTCCAAATCTTGGATATTGTGAACAGTGCTGCAGTAAACATGGGAGTGCACATACTTCTTTGATATCCTGATTTCTTTTCTTTGGGGTATATATCAAGGTATGGGATTGCTGGATTGCACAGTAGCTCTATTTTTAAATTTTGAGGAATCTCTAAACTGTTCTCCATAATGGTTTTATCAATGTATATTCCCACAAACAGTATACGAGTGTTCCCTTTTCTCCACATCCTCAACCAGTGTTTATTATTTATTGTCTTTTGGATATAAGTCATTTTAACTAGGGTGAGATGATATCTCATTGTTGTTTTGATTTGCATTTCTCTGATGACCAGTGATGCTGAGCACCTTTTTATATACCTGTTTGCTACTTGTATGTCTCTTTTTGAGAAATATCTATTCGCATCTTTTGACCATTTTTTAATTGGGTTATTAGATTTTTCCCCTGTAGAGTTGTCTGAGCTTTTTATATATTCTGTTTATTATGGGAAGTTTGTAAGTATTTTCTTCCATTCTGTGGGTTGTCTCTTCACTTTGTTGATTGTTTCTTTTGCTATGCAGAAGCTTTTTAACTTGATACAACCCTATCTGTCCATTTTTGCTTGGTTTCCTGTGCTTGTTACTCAATAAATCTTTTCCCAGTCCAATGTCTGGGAGAATTTCCCCACAGTTTGCCTTTGGTAGTTTCATAGTATGAGGTCTTATATTTAAGTTTTTAATTTAATTTGATTTGATTTTTGTATATGGTGAGAGACAGAGGTCTAGTTTCATTCTTTTAAAAATGAATATTCAGTTTTTCCAGCACCATTTATTGAATAGACCATACTGTCCTTTCCCCAATGTATGTTTGTGGCACCTTTGTCAAAAAGGAGTTTACAATACGTGTATGCGTATATTTCTGGGTCCTCTATTCTATTCCACTGGTCCGTGTGTCTTTTTATGCCAGTACTGTGCTATTTCAGTTACTATAACTCTATAGTATAATTTCAAGTCATATAATGTGATTCCTCCAGTTTTGTTCTTTTGCTTAGGATAGCTTTGGATATTCTAGGTCTTTTGTGGTTCCACATAAATTTTAGAATTGTTTCTTCTATTTCTGTGAAGAGTATCACCAGTATTTTCATAAAGATTGCATTCAATCTGCAGGTTGCTTTGGGTAGTATAGACATTTTAACAATATTAATTCTTCCAATTCATGAGCATGAATATCTTTCTATTATTTGTGTGTCTTCTTCAATTTCTTGCATCAATACTTTGCACTTTTCATTGTAGACGTCTTCCCTTCTTTGGTTAAGTTAATTCCCTGGTATTTTACTTTTTATGTAGCTGTTGTAGATGAGATTACTTTCTTGATTTCTTTTTCAAATTGCTTGCTATTGGCATATAGTAATGCTATTGATTTTTGTATGTTGATTTTGTATCCTGCAACTTTACCAAATTTATTTATTGGTTCTAATAGTTTTTTGGTGAAGTCTTTAGGTTTTTCCAAATGTAATATCTTATCATCTGCAAACAAGGATAATTTAACTTATTCTTTTTCAACTTGGATGACTTTTATATCTTTCTCTTCTCTGAATTGCTTTAGCTAGGACTTCCAGTACTATGTTGAGTACCAGTGGGGAAAGTGGGCATCCTTCTGTTCCATATCTTAGAGGAAAGACTTTCAACCTTTCCTCATCCAATATGATAGCAGCTAAAAGTCTATCACATGTGGTTTTTATTATGTTGATGGATATTATTTCATACCAAAATTTTTAATGATTTTATCATGAAGTGATGCTGAATTTGAGCAAATGATTTTTCAACATCAACTGAAATGATCATATGGATATTGTCTTTCATTCTTTTGATACGATGTATCACTCTGATTAATTTGTGTGTGTTGAAATATCTTTGCATCTCGTGATAAATCCCGCCTGGTCAAGATAAATGATATTTTTAATGTACTGTTGAATTGTTTGCTAGTATTTTGTTGAGGATTTGGCATCAATATATTCATCAGTGATACTGATCTGTATTTTTATGTTTTTGATGTCTCTTTTTATATGGTTTTGGTATCAGGGTTATACCAGCCTTGTGGAATGAGTTTGTAAGTAATCCCTCCTCTTCTATTTTATAGAAAAATTTGAGTAGGATAGGCATTACATCTTCTTTAAATGTTTGGTCGAATTAAGCAGTGAAGTCATTGGAACCTGGGCTTTTTGTCTCTGAGAGATATTTTATTACAGCTTCAATCTCATTACTTGTTTTTGGTCTGTTCAGGTTTCGTGTGTCTTCATGTATCAAAGTTGGTAGGTTGTATGTGTCTAGGGATTTAACCATTTATTCTAGATTTTCCAATTTATTTGCATGTAATTGTTCAAATTAGCCACTAATAATCCTTTGAATTTCTGTCATATCAGTTGTGATGCCTCATTTTTAATCTCTGATTTTAGTTTTGGGGTCTTAACTCTTCTTAGTATGGCTAAAGATTTGTCAATTTTATCTTTTCAAAAAACAGCTTTTTATTTTATTGATAGTTTATATTGTTTTATTCATTTCAGTTTCATTTATCTCTGCACTAATTGTTATTATTTCTATTCTTCTACTAATTTTGGGCTTGGTTCGGTCTTGCTTTCCTAGTTCCTTAAGATGCATCCTTAGGTTGTTTATTTAAAGTTTTTCTTATTTTTTTTAATGTACACACTCATAGCTATAAGCTTCCCTCTTAGTACTGCTTTTGCTGTATCTGATAGGGTTTGGTATATCAGGTTTCCATTATCATTTGTTTCAAGAAATTTTTTTAGTTTTATTACTTTTTTCATTGACTCATTGGTCATTCAGGAGCAAATTGTTTAATTTGTATCTGTTGTATAGTTTCCAAAATTCATCTTGTTATTGATTTCTAGTTTTATTCCATTGTGGTTAGAGAAGATACTTGAGAGTATTTCAGTATTTTGAATACTTTGAGACTTGTTTGGTGACCTAACATATGGTCTATCCTTGTGAATGATCCACGTACAGAGGAGAAGAATGTGCATTCTACAGCCGCTGGATGAAATATTATGTAAATATTCATCAGGTCCATTTGATCTATGGTGCAGATTAAGTCTGATGTTTCTTTGTTGATTTTCTCTCTGGAAGATCTATCCAAAGCTGAAAGTTGGGTGTTTATACCTTTATTTGGGGTTTATACCTTTATTTAGCTCTAATAATATTTACTATATCTATCTGGGCTCTCCAATGTTGGGTGCATATGTAATTAAAATTGTTATATTATCTTGCTGAATTGACCCCTTTATCATTATATAATGACTTTCCTAGTTTCTCATACAGCTTTTTGGCTCAAAATCTGTTTTGTCTGATTTAAGTATAGCTACTTCTGCTCTTTTTTGGTTTTCATTGGCATGAAATAGAAATATCTTTTTCCACTTCCTTATTTTTAATCTATGTGCTTCTTAATAGGTGAAGTATGTTTCTTGTAGGCAACAGATCATTGGATCTTGTCTCGTCCATTCAGCCACTCTATGTCTTTTGATTGAAGCATTTACTCAATTTACATTTAATGTTATTATTGATAAGTAAGAACTCACTCCTGTCACTTTGTTATTTGTTTTCTGATAATTTTGTGGTCTTCTCTTACTTCTTTCCTTTGTTCCTGTCTTCCTTTTAGTAAAGGTGATTTTCTCTGGTGGTATGATTTAATTTTCTGCTTTGTATTTTTTTGTGTATATGTTGAATGTTTTTTGATTTGAGGTTACCATGGAGCTTGCAAATGCTATCTTATAACCTATTATTTTATGCTGATAACAACTTAACACTGCTTGCTTAAACAAACTGACAAGCAAATAGAAAGCTAATACCAATTGAATACTTTAACTTCATCATCCTGCTTTTTAGCATTTTGTTATTCCTATTTATATCTTATTGTACTGTCTATGTCTTGAAAAGTTGTAGTTACTATTTTTGATTGGTGCATCTTTTAGTCTTTCTACCTAGGCTTAGAGTAGTTCACACACCACCATTATAGTATTATAATAATCTGTGTTTTTCTGTAAACTTAATTTCCAGTGAGTTTTATACCTTCACATAATGTCTTTTTTTTTTTTTTTTGAGATGGAGTCTCACTCTGTTTCCCAGCTTGGAGTACAGTGGTGCGATCTAGGCTCACTGTAACCTCCATCTCCCAGCTGGAAGTGATTCTCATGTCTCAGCTTCCTGAGTAGTTGGGACTATAGGTGTATGCCACCATGCCTGGCTAATTTTTATATTTTTAGTGGAGATGGTGGTTCACCATGTCAGCCAGGCTGGTCTCAAACTTCTGACCTCAAGTGATCCACCTGCCTTGGCTTCCCAAAGTGCTGAGATTACACGTGTAAGCCACCACCCCTGGCCTTTCTTTACATGATGTCTTATTTTTCATTACTAAACCTTTCTTTCTGATTGTAGTACTCTCTTTAGCATTTTTTGTAGAACAGGTCTGGTGTTGATGTAATTCCTCAGCTTTTGTTTGTCTGGGAAAGTCTTTATTCCCCCTTCATGTTTGAGGGATATTTTAACCAGGTATACTCTTCTAGGGTAAAAGGTTTTCTTCATTCAGCACATCAAAATGTCTTGCCACTCTCTCCTGGCCTGTAAAGTTTTCACTGAAAAATTTGCTGCCAGATGTATTGGACATCCATTGTATATTATTTCTTTCTTTTCTCTTGCTGCTTTTAGGATCCTTTCCTTATCCTTGACCTTTGGGAGTTTGATTATTAAATGCCTTGAGGCAATCTTCTTTGGATTAAATCTGCTCTGTTTTCTGTAACCTTCTTGTACTTGGATATTGATATATTTATCTAGGCTTGGGAAGTTCTTTGCCATTATCCCTTTGAATAAACTTTCTACCTTTATCTTTTTCTCTACTTCTTTAAAGCCCACAACTCTTAGATTTTCTCTTTGAGGCTGTTTTCTAGACCCTGTAGGCATGGTTCATTCTTTTTTCGTCTTTTCTCTTTTGTGTCCTTTAACCATTTATTTTCAAACAGCTTGTATTCTGCCACTCTATGTCTTTTGTTTGGAATGTCTAGTACATTTATATTCAATGTTATTATGGTCTTTAGGCTGTTTGAAAATAAATAAATAAAGAGTGAGTCTTCAAGCTCACTAATTCTCCTTCTGCTTGATCAATTCTACAATTAAGAGACTCTGATGGGCTGGGCATGGTGGCTCATGCTTGTAATCCCAGTACTTTGGGAGGCCAAGGTGGGTGGATTATGAGGTCAGGAGATTGAGACCATCCTGGCTAACATGGTGAAATCCAGTCTCTACTAAAAAACACAAAAAATTAGCCGGGAGTGGTGGCATGCACCTGTGGTCCCAGCTACTCAGGAGGCTGAGGCAGGAGAATGGCGTGAACCTGGGAGGTGGAGCTTGCAGTGAGCTGAGATTGTGCCATTGCACTCCAGCCTATGTGACAGAGTGAGACTGTCTCAAAAAAAAAGAAAAAAAAACAAAAAGAGACTCTGATGAATGTTTTATTCTGTCGATTGTGCTTTTTCATCTCCAGAATTTCTACTTGGTTCTTTTGAATTATTTCTTTTTCTTTTTTTTTTTTTTTTTTTTTTTTTTGAGACGGAGTCTTGCTCTGTGCCCCAGGCTGGAGTGCAGTGGCGCGATCTCGGCTCACTGCAAGCTCCGCCCCGCCGGGTTCACGCCATTCTCCTGCCTCAGCCTCCCAAGTAGCTGGGACTACAGGCACCCGCCACCTCGCCCGGCTAATTTTCTTGTATTTTTAGTAGAGACGGGGTTTCACCGTGTTAGCCAGGATCTCTGTTAAATTTATCTTGTAGAATTCTGAATTACTTCTCTGTGTTATCTTGAATTTCTTTGACTTTCCCCATTATTTTGAATTATTATTTTGAATTCTCCATCTGAAGGAACACATATCTCTGTTTCTTCACATACATAAGGCTCCCTGGTGACTTATTTCATTCATTTGATGAAGTCATTTTCCTATTCGATGCTTGTTGATATTTGTCAGTGTCTGTGCATTAAAAAGTTAGGTATTTATTGTAGCCTTCTCAGTTTGGTCCTATTTGTGCCTATCCTCTTGGGAAGCCTTTCTAGGTATTCAAAAGGACTGTGATCTAAGCCATTTCTGCGTTAGGGGGCACCCCAAGATAAGTAATGCTGTGGTTTTTGCAGATCTATAAAGATACAACCTTCATGATCTTCAACGTCTGGGAGAATTCTATGGATTGTCAGGCAGATACTATTTTTCTCTTCCCTTACTTTCTTCCAGACAAACTAATTATCTTTCTCTGTGCTGAGCTACCTAAGGCTGAGGGTGGGGTGACAAAAGCACCCCTGTTACCACAACCACTGGGACTGCACAGGGTCAGACCTGAAGAAAGCACACATTGGGTCTTGCCCAAGGTTCACTACAACCACTACTTAGCTACTGCCTATGTTTGCTGAAGGCCCTAGGGGTCTACAATAAAGAAGGGGCAAAGCCCACCATGTTTGTGTCCTTTCCTTGAGCTGGCAACCTCCCCCAGGTCCCAGACAAGTCTAGAGATGTTATCTAGGAGGTAGAGACTGGAGTCAAAAATCTTAGCAGTCTCCCTGGTGTTCTAGTCTACTGTGGTTGAGCTGGTTTTCAAACCACAATACATAGTCCTTCCCACTCTTTCTTCCCCTTTCCACAGGCAGAGGAGCCTCATTCGTGGCCACCACCACCACAGGCCCACAGGGAGTACTGCCAGGCTACCACTAACGTTATCTTAAGGCCAAAGGGCTCTTCAGTCAGCTTATGGTGAATGCTACCAAGCCTGGGATTCACCCTTCAGGGCAATGGGTTCCTCTCTGGCCCAGGTCAGGTCCAGAATGCTGTTCAAGAACCAAGGCCTGACATCAGGGACCCCAAGGGCCTACTTGGTGCTGTACCACATTGTGACTGAGATGGTAACTAAGGTGAAAGACAAAGTACTGTTTACTTTTCCCTCTGCTCTTCTCAAACAGAAGGAGTCACTCGCCATAGCCACCATAATTACAAATGTGCTCGGTCTCCCTTCAAGCCAGCACATCTCTGGGTCTCATCCAAAGCCTACAGTATACTTTTGGTTATCACTACTGGTTATTCAGGGTCCAAGGGTCTTTAGTTAGCCATCGATGGATCCTGCCGGGACTGGGTCCTTCCCTTCAAGGTAGCAGGTTTCCTTCTGGTCTAGGGAGTGTCTAGAAATTTTGACCAGGAGTGAGAGCCTGGAATGGGGGCCTCACAACTCCAACCAGTGCCCTATTCTACTGTGGCTTAGCTGGTATCCAAGATGCAAGAGAAAAATCCTCTTTACTCTTTCCTCTTTTTTCCTCCAGCAGAAGGAAGCTGTGTTGCTTGGGGCTAGGGTAGGGGTGGTCCAAGCACTCCTTTAGCTGCCCCAGCTAGTGTCTCAGTAAAGTATGAACTCCCACATCCACTGGCTCTGAGCTCAGTTCAGCACTAGGATTTGCAGTTCCGGTGATCTAGACAGCTTTTCAAGTTTAATTAGGTCCCCCGTGTACTTCAAACCACAATGGCAAGGCCTATCAGAACTCAAATTTCAACCAATGGGGTGAGTGATTCCCCTCTGGGTAGGGGTGGTCTGAATGCTTTCTCCACGGGTACACATTATCTGAATTTGACCTGGTTTTGATTTCTGTTTTCAGGGAAACACTGAGTTCAATGCCATGTCTCACAATTACTGTGTTCTCCTTCTCCCAAGAGCATGGATTTTCCCATACCATGCAGCCACTGTCAGTGGATGAGGCAGGGGTGACAGCACCAATTCAAGGCTGTCTTTCCTACCCTCTTCAGTACCCGCTTCAGCAATGTGAAATTAAAACCAGGTACAATGAGTGCATACCTGATTTTTGGTTCTTATGAAGATTTTTTTTTGAGTAGACAGTGGTTGAATTTGGTGTTCCCTTGGGAAAGATGATCCATGGGATCTCCTATTCCACCACCTTGCTTCATTTCTCTAGTCTTTCTACTATTAACATTATGCATTAGTATGGTACAATTGTAAAATATTGATTAGCTTATATTGCTACATTATTATTAACTAACCTCTATAATTTAGAGTTAACTCTATGTTGTACATTCTATAGGTTTTGACAAATATATAATCGCATGAATCCACCATTACAGTATCATACAGAATTGTTTTACTTACGTAGAGTTTTGCTGTGCTCCACCAATTCATCTTTCTCTGCCTCCCTTCAATCCCTGCCAACCACTGATTTTTACTGTCCTTATAATTTTGCCTTTTCAGGATGTCATATAATTGGAATCATACCCTTTTCCAACTGACTGCTTTCACTTGGCAAAATGCATTTAAGGTTTTATCTTGTCTTCTCATGGCTTGATAGCTCATTTCTTTTCATCGTTGAATAATATTACATTGTATGGATGTACCATAGTTTGTTTATCCATTCCCCCATTGAAGGACATGTTGATTGTTACCAAGTTTGGGCAAGTACCAATAAAGCTGCCATAAATATTATGCTCAGGTTTTTGTGTGTGTTTACAATTTCAAATCATTTGGGGATACACCAAGATGTGTAATCACTAGATTACATGGCAAGGGTATCCTTAGTTTTGTAAAAACTGCTAAACAGTCTTCTAAAGTGGTCATATTATTTTTCATTCTCAACAGCAATGAATGAGTTTCTTTTGCCTCATATCCTCACTAGCATTTAGTATCTGTCAGAGTTTTGGATCTGGCCATTTTAAGATATATGTAGTGGTATCGTATTATTATTTTAAATTCAATTCTACTAAAAACATTTAACATGAGCATATTTTCATATGCTTATTTGTTACTTGTATATCTTCTTTTGTCAAATGTCTCTTCAGATCTTTTGCCCTTTTAAAATCTGGGTTACGCATTTCCTTTTTTTGAGTTTTAAGTGTTCTTACTATACTTTTAATAATAGTACTTTATTATATAGGTCATTTGCAATTTTTAAAAGACTCTTGCTTGTCTTTTATTCTTTTAACAGCATCTCTCAGAGCAGAAGTTTTTAATTTTAATGAATTTCAGTTTATCAATCTTTTTTCATTTATGGTACTTTTGGTATTGTATTTAAAAGGTCATTGCCAAACACAAGGTCACATAGATTTTCTCCTATTTTATCTGCTAGTTATTTTATAATTTGCATTTCACATTTAGGCCTATTATTAACTTTCAGTTAATTTTGCTGAAAAGTGAGAGTTCTGTTTCTTAATTTTTTTCATGTGAATTTCCATTTATTCCAGCACTATCTGTTGCAGATTATCCGTTCTCTATTGAATTGTCTTTCTTTTTTTTTTTTAATCAAAGATCATTTGACTGTATTTGTGTGTATCTATTTCTGGGCTCTCTATTCTGTTCAATCAATCTATTTATCTGTTCTTTTTGCCAATACCACACTGTCTTGATTACTATTGCTTTATAGTAAGTTTTAAAGTTGAGTGGTGTCAGTGTTCTGATGTCATTTTCTTTTAATGTTGTTTTTGGCTTTCTGAGTTTATTTTATTTCCATATAAATTTTGGAACTACTTTGTTAATATCTACAAAACAACTTAAATTTTTATTGAGCTTGCTTTGGTTCTATAGATGGTTCACTTATTTTACTTTCCTCCAGTCAGTTTAATTAATTTAATGTCTTAATTTTTTATTTATTTTAGTAATTTACCCTACATATAGATATACTATTATAAAGGTTTCTGTCTTTCTTTTATTATTATTATTATTATTATTATTATTATTATTATACTTTAAGTTCTAGGGTACATGTGCACAAAGGTTTCTATCTTTCTAATCAGATTGATATCAGGTTAACATTAAGATTTTATGTAAGAACCATGTCATTTTCCAAAACTTCATTTAATTCTTGCAAAATCATTTGAAAGTTTTTTTTTCCCCCCATAGGATTGACAATTAATTTTCTATTTGGCATGGCTTTTTTTTTTTTTTTTCTTAGAGATAGCTGTCATATAGCTATGGCAGACTGAATAACAGCCTCCTCACAAAAATGTTTATGTCCTAATGCCAAGAACTTGTAAATACATTGCCACACATTGCAAAAAGACTTTGAAGATGTGGTTAAGTTAAGGATTTTGAGATTTCTTGGTTATCTGGGATCAATGCAATCACAAAGATCTTTATAAGACATATGTAGAGGGATCACATATATGACAGGTGATTTGATTATGGAAGCAGAGAAGTGAAAGAGAGAGAGAGATGAGAGAGAGAACAGAGAGAGAGAGAGAGAAAAGGAGAGAAGGGCGGAGGCAGATGTCAGAAAAAAGGAAAGATGCTATGTATCTAGATTTGCAGACAGAGAAAGAGGACTTGAGCCGGTGAATACAGGTAGCATCTATAATCTGGAGAAGGCAAGGAAATAAATTAGACCATAAAGCCTTCTGAAGGACTGGGCCAGCTGACACCTTGATTTTAGCCCTTCAAATGACTTATGACAGAATTGTAAAATAATAAAATATGTTGTTTAAAAATCACTGCTTGTGCTAATTTGTTACAGCAGCAATGAACAACTAATATTGTTTTCAATTGTATCTTTCAATATTTTTCTGCTTAAATTTTCTAAATGTATTATTTGTATTATGTTTTGTTAGTAAGTTTTGAGAAAAAATAAGTGGAAATTCAACCATCTCCGCCATAGGTGTGTGTATGTGCATGTATAAATACATTTATGTGTTGATATGCAGCTATGTATACATATACATATATATGCATGTGTATATATGTATGAATACATATATTATGACTGGAAAAAGAAGTTTGCAATTTTATTTAACCATATATTGTCTTATTTGAATATGTTCTATAACACAGCTTTCTAATTTATCATTTTTCAGTTATCTAAGAAAGTTCAGATATTACATGAAATATAATCATATATGTTTCCAGAATTCCCTTAAACTTAGTTTACAAAATACTTTAAATATAAATCTATGCTAAATCCAATATTCATTTCAATCTGGTGGTTCAGTTTAGTATTATAGGTGCAAAGCATGTTTTAACAAGAAAGCTTAAATATAAAAAAAAAGATACATTTCAGTACGAATTTGAATGAAACTGCTTCTTTCTCTAATTTCCTTAGATTTTATAAATTACAGTGAAAGGCCAGGCATGACAGCTTATACCTGTAATCCCAACACTTTGGGAGGCCAAGGCGGGGGCATTACCTGAGGTCAGGATTTCAAGACCAGCCTGACCAACATGGAGAAACCCGGTCTCTACTAAAAGTACAAAAAAAAAAAAAAAAAAATTAGCCAGGCATGGTGGCACATGCCTGCAATCCCAGCTACTTGGGAGACTGAGGCAGGAGAAGAGCTTGAACCCAGGAGGCGGAGGTTTGGTGAGCCAAGATCGCACCATTGTACTCCAGCCTGGGCAACAATAGCGAAACTCTGTCTCAAAAAATAAATAAATAAATAATTAATTAAATAATTTTTGTTTAAGTTACAATAAAAACATTCTGCGGTATATTTGTAAAATTTAATAAAACCATTAAAAAACAAATTATAGGAAATGTGATACTTCTATTTATTGCATAAATTAGTCCATAATAAAGACTAGATATAATTGAGTTCAGTTCGTAGTTTTTCTTTTTTATCAGAATTTAAAATTTGGAGAAAGACACACAAATACACATACACACAACACTAATATCTGTGCATATGTGTGTGTATATATATAAAATATATATTTTTTAATTAATGAGGAACTTTCATTTTCTTATTATGAATTGTCAGAAATCATATTTATCTGTTGATTTTAAATTATCATTACATGATTTGATAGTAATTTATACAATTATATTACTTTAGGATATAGTTTCTCTGAAATATGATTTAGAAAAATAATATATATTAAGCAGCTGTAACAAAGTTATGCCCAACTTTATACAAATCTACAACTTAAACAAAAATAAAAAGAAAATTTTTATTTTCTTCTTTAACCAACTTAGAATTCTTATGCAATATAGAATATATGATGATAGATATATTGTTGATCCCAAAGTGAAACTTAAAATATCTGACAACTAATTATGTTATTTGCTGAGGGATTTTTTTTTTTTTTTTTTTGTGGATAAACTTTATCACATTAAAGATGTTTTCTTACAAGAATAAATGCTTAGTTCATGGTCCAAATATTATTTTTGCTGCTGCGAGTGTTGCGACTAATAGCTAAATCCTGAGATCTTCTCCAGAATATTGCATTTGGCTAAGGGAAGATTGCTTGCATATAGAAATATGCAAGGCTATATTCCCTTTGATAAGAGATAACTGAATGATATGAAGATTTGAAGCCCAGCTATCTTGTTTCAAGAGAGAAAAAATGATTTGGCTGTTTATGTTCTAGATGCTACCTATGAATGACAGTAAATCTAAGTTTTGACAGAAAACTCATCTTTGCTCTGTCCTTTCCCCAGCTTTTGTTCTCTCCTTTATAGTATTTCCTGGAAGAACAGATTTTCAATAAAGCGTACACATATGAATTCCAGTCTTAGAGATCCTTGTTTTTTTCTAGGGTACTTACCTAAGATAACTCCTATTTCTCATTTGCTGTGAATTCTCATCATGAATACTTGGTGGATGTATGCACCTGATTCCTGGTGGTAATTATATTGCTTTCCTCCTTTAGAATAAACGAAACAATGTAGGATTGTATTGATTGACCAACATTTCATTGCAAGAATTAGCCTAAGTTGATCATATTACATATTTATTTTGTAGCTAGATTTGTTTTGCTCATATTTTGTTAAGTATTTTCATATCTGTATTCATGAATGATATTGCCATGTAATTGTCTTTTACTTTAATAATCTTGTCTTATTTTAGTTTGTTTATATTGGTATAAAAATATGGTTATGAATTTATTTTCTACTGGTTAAAATATTTGAAAAACTTAATAATGTTGGCGAGGCTGGATTTTTTTTTATTGTGGAACTTTAAAAAAAAATAGATGAGGTTGGGCTTGGTGGCTCACATCTGTAGTCCCAGCAAGCACTTTGGGAGGCCAAGTCGAGCAGATCACTTGAGATCAGGAGTTCGAGACCAGCCTGGCCAACATGGCAAAACCCTGTCTCTATTTAAAAATACAAAAAATTAGCTGGAGGTGGTGGCACGTGCCTATAGTCCCAGCAACTAGGGAGGCTGAGGCCTGAGAATCACTTGAACCCAGGAGGTGGAGGTTGTAGTGAGCCGAGATAATGATACTGCACTCTAGCCTGGACGACAGACTGAGACTCTGTCTCAAAAATAAATAAATAAATAAATAAATAAATAAATAAATAAATTACACAATCTGTTACTTTCATAGCTATAGACATGTTTTAGTTTTTAAAATTTATTCTATCAGTTTTGGCAAATTATGTTTTTTTAAATATTCATTTTCTCTAAGTACTTAAATAGATTAGAATACAGTTGTTGATATATAACCTCTTTTTGTCCCTATGTAGGAAGTATTTTAAGGTGCCCCCGAAGATTCCTCTCCCTGATGTACAGGTCACGTATAGTCCTTGTTGTTGAGTGTGGATGGGAGAAGTAACATACCAAGAGAGGAGAATATGATGGTATATCACTACTATGATTAAGCTACTAGTCAGTTGACTTCGAATTAATTAAAATGAAAGTTACTCTGGGTGGTCCTGGACTATAACAAAAGGCATATTAAAAATGGTGAAGTGACAGAGATTTTTGATTACTGACATGGAAGAAAGAAAACTACCATGTTGTCCGGAGGGCCATTTGGCAGAGAATGGAGGTTGGCTTGTAGGAGCTGAAGACCTCAGACTTACCAGAAGGAATTGAAGTCTACCAACAACCAGTGAGTTAAGAAGAGCACCACAAGATTCGGGGGAAATCAAGCTTAAATTTCCTTCTGGTGAACCATGAAATAATAGACTTGTGTTATTAAATTTGCTTAGTTTTTAGTAGCTTCTCAGCAGCAACAGAAAACTAAAATATTATCTCTCTCCTTCCTTTCTTCCTTCCTTCCTTCCTTCCTTCCTTCCTTCCTCCTTCCCTTCATTTTCCTTTTTCTTTCTTTCTTTCTTTTCTTTCTTCTTTCTTTTCAACTTTCTTTCTTTCTTCTTTTCAACAACAACTTTCTAACAACTCTCATCCAAATATCTCTCTCTCTTTCTCTCTTTCTCTCTTTCTCTCTTTCTCTCTTTTCTCTCTCTTTCTTTTCTTTCTCTTTCTTTCTCTCTCTCTCTCTCTCTCTCTCTCTCTCTTTTCTTTCTCTTTCTTTCTCAGACAGGCCCTCACTGTCATCTGGTCTAGAGTTCAGCAGCACTCACAGGAGCCTCCATCTTCCAGGCTCAATGATCCTCTCACCTCAGTTTCCCACGTAGCTGTAACTGCAGGTGCACCAACCACACACTGCTATTTATTTTTTCTTTTTTTTGATTTTTAGTAGAGACAAGGCCTTGCTATGTTGCCCAGGCTGGTCTCAAAATCCTGAGCTCAGGTAATTCTCCCATCTTGGGACCGCAAAGTGGTGGGATTACAGGCATGAGCTACCTTGCCTGGTCCTAATCTTTTAGTTCTTAATAGAATTCTAGCTATAGCTAAAATTTACAAGTTCTAATATACCAGGTTTTATTATTTATATTTAGTTCAATATGTATTTAATCCCATTATGATTTCTTGTTTGATTACTAATCACTTAGAAACATGGAAGTACTTTTTGAAAAGTACCCATTTGTTGCTGATTTCCCATGTAGTACCATTGTTCTCTGAACTTGTTCTCTGTATGATTTCAATACTTCAAAGTTCACTGAGATTCAATACATGACCCAGAATATACTTTATATATATGCTTGATAAGAAATGCATACTCTGCAGTTCTTGGAGACATTCTATGTCAGTTAAGTCAAATTTGTTAATTGTTTTACTTCACTCTTCTCAATCTTCTCTGATAAATATTTTTCTGTTCTACCAGTTACTAAAGGATGTGTGATAAAATCTTCTACCATGATTTTAAAATTCTATTTCTCTTTATAATCCTCAACCTTTTGTTTTTATTGTTGGTTGTTTGTTTGTTTGTGTTTTTTTTTTTTTTTGAGATGGAGTTTTGCTTTGCTGCCCAAGCTAGAGTGCAGTGGTGTGATCTCAGCTCACTACAACCTCTGCCTCCTGGGTTCAAGCAATTCTCCTGTCTCAGTCTCCTGAGTAGCTGGGTTACAGGCGTGTGCCACCACACCTGGCTAATTTTTTTTTTTTATTTTTAGAAGAGACAGAGTTTCCACCATGTTGGCCAGGCTGGTCTCAAACTCCTGACCTCAAGTGATCCATCTACCTCAACCTCCCAAAGTGCTGAGATTACAGGTGTGAGTCACCACAATCGGCCTTAATCTGCAAACTTTTAATATGTACATGAGTATACCCAGGTTATCATTTGTATTACATATGTTAATACTTTTTCCTTTCAACTTTTTTTCTCCTTATATGTAAGGTGGATCTTTGATAAAGTATATATAATTTATATGCTTTATAAATAATGACCTCAGTCATTTAATTGACATATTTAGTTTCTGTGCATTTGGTATAATCTCTGTGTTGTTCTTCGATGGTTCCATTGAGACGTCTTTTTGTTATACCAACATGTGAAAAAAGATATCTATTACCCTTGGTAAAGTATGTAATACAAACTTTTTTTTTTTTTTTAATCTTATCAACAAACATTTTCTGACCAATGTGTTTTACAAAGGTCGTCTTTGGACAGGAGATTGATCATTTTGGGTCTTTATAGATTCCTAACTGGAAAAATAGTTAGAGTTAGGGAACAAAAATAATTCAAGATGCCAACATGGAGAAAAGAATAGAACCTGATTCCTGGGTTGGGGTTTAAGTTACCTTCCAGCATCAGGAACCATGGCATCTGGCTCTGCTTCGGAAAATGACTAGCCTTGATAATATGAGGTAAAACCATGTGTCTTGAACATCCAGCACACATGCAGCAGTGACTGAGTGGCAGGACATGCTCTTTTCATACATCATTCTGTCTCCTCACTAGGCTCTCCACTCTCTCCTGTGGTTAGCGGGAGGGACTTAATACCCTGGAAAGAAAAAAAATAATAAAATGGCTTATTTCTTATAACTGCCCTCACAGTCCAAACAAAAGAACATCAAATAGTTAATCCTCTCATAGGAAGATTCTCTTACCTTTCTGTTCCAGATATCTAAAAGATAACTGTTAAAGCAAAGAATGGACATACATACAAGCCTCATTCATGTATCAAGATTAATTTTTGAAAGCAATACAGCCCCCCTTTTTAATGAGGAAGAAAAATTCTTTTTCTAGGTACAACATAATGTGAAGAGGTTATCTTGACCCATAGCAAAATAACGCTTGATATTTCTGGAAAGGAGAAATTCCTTGAATTCTTGTTTTACACTTAGACTATGCCTCAGGGAGTAAGCAGTACCTAAGAAGCAGAACATAGAGAATACTACAGAAAAATCTTCTCCTTGAGGGTGATCAGCCTCATCTTAATCAAGACTCACCAGAATCTTAAACATGATTTTTTTTTTCATTTCCTTAAGTTAACCCTGAGGTATGATAAAACTCTTGCATAAGATATTTGCCTACAATCACTATAAAAATGGGACAGACGGAGTTTTCAAAATTTAAGCTTTTCAGTCCAGGTGAAGTCTTTAGAGTTAAAAAACGAAGAGGATTTGCTCTTGCCTTTATGCTTTGTATTCAGTAATGGGAGTATAATCTATATATTTTTCTAAATATCCAATAGGTTCAAGCATAAACCCTGGGATCTAGGAGGTGTTCATTTGAAAACAGCTGTTTTAATTTTAATTTAAAATCAAAAGCAAAGTGGAATCATTTGGAATACATAGTGAGCTGAACACTGTGGGACAGCAAGCTAATCACATGGAGATAGTGAAAATAGCAGATGCTATCAAGAAGGGTGTTTAGGGCAGGGAGAAGAGCAAATAAAAAAGGAAGAAACTGATGAGTACTCAAAAGAAGATTAAAGCCCCTTGTGAGCACAGCCCCGCAGCTGATAACACAACTCAGAAGTGAGAGCTGAGGAAGCAGCGAGTGTTGCACTTATCAACACCTCCTGTCTACTCAGGAGACCGCTGGAGATGAAAGACCAACAGAGGCTCTAATTTATCTTTCCCGGAGTTTTCACTTATGATTTAGCAAAAAGACAGTCATGATTTTTTTCAAAGATTTGGATTTTTTTTGTAATATGTTACCTACCAATAGCAAAAGAAAACTATGTGTTTTAAGGAGAAGGTAAAATATAGGTCTTATCACCATTTCCACTTTGTGTAATAATGCTCAGCCATAGAGGAAGGTCAAGGAACAGAGGCACAATGCCACGTGTAAAACATTACAGTATTTTCAAAGTAAGTGGGTCACTACTTAAAATATACAAATTAACATTGGGGCAGTCTATGTTTTTACTATAAAATATTCTTCATTATTTTCAGGTTTATTTCTTTTTTTATTGAAAGTTTTTCATTATTTTCAGGTTTATTCTTTTTTTTTTTTTTTTCATTCAAGTTCTTCATTATTTTCAGGTTTCTTTCTTTTTTTTTTTTTTTTTTGAAAGTATCAGAACTTAATCAAATTTTTCTTAAATTCCATGGCAAACTATATCTCTTATACATAGATTACTATTCATTATACTTGATTATATAAATTTCTTAAGTTTGTGTAAAACAGTTGTTATATTTTATTAAATCACATCTTTAATACTGAATTATTTTTACATGCTATAGTAATTAGCACATAAAGCTGTGAAATCGCTGAGACCTAACTTTTAAAACAGCTCTGCTGTTCATTACTGTGATCTAGTTAAATTACCTAGCTGATGGACCAAAAACAACAACAACACTATGAGGAAAAAAAAAAAAAAATAGGAATCTTGCATGTTTACTTTGAAGTAGTTTGGAAAAATAAGACATTTTTTATTTTATCCCCAAATAAATATCATTATGTGTTCAAATTAATTGAGCAAAACAATTGCAATGGCTTTAAACACAGTAAAATGAATAGTTTTTAGTGTTTTAAAGGTGTGTATTACAATATGCTAGAAGTTAAATAAAATGTGCACTTCAGTTTGTAAAGTTTTATTGGGGTATCTTTAAGCTCGCTGATGCTTTCCTTGCCCATTTCTGGTCTAGTTATGAGTCCACTAAAGACATTCTTGCCAGGCACAGTGGCTCACCCTTCTAATCCCAGCACTTTGGGAGGTCAAGGTGGGCTGATCACTTCAGGTCAGGAGTTTGAGACCGGCCTGGTCAACATGGTGAAACCACGTCTCTACTAAAAATACAAAAAGAAAAAAGAAAATTAGTCACTTGTGGTGGTGCATGCCTGTAATCCCAGCGAATCCGGAGGATGAGGCATTAGAATCGCTTGAACCCAGGAGGCTGAGGTTGCTGTGTTTTCAGTGAGTCGATATGGTGGCACTGCATTCCAACCTGGGTGACAGAACGAGACTGAAAAAAAAAAAAAAAAAAGGAAGAAGAAGAAAAGCCTTTTTCATTTCTGTTACAGTGTTTTTGATTTTCAGCTTTTCCTTTTGATTCTGCTTCCATCTCTTTGCTTACATTACTCATCTATTATTTCACTTTGTCCATTTTTCCCATTAGAGACCTTACCATATTAATCAGTTATTCGAAACTCCCGGTATCAACAGGGCACACCCATGTATAACAGCTATATTCAGAGACAAAATATGTAATGTAACATACATGAAAAAACACAGTGAGCTTATTATGTGTTTCAATATTTTAAGTATAAATAATTTTCAGAGTAATTCTTTAAATACATATTTAATATCAGAAAGGTCTGCTAGATTATAGAATCTATAAAAATATCTTCTGAAGATCTATGATATTCCTCACACTGTGTTAAGTGAGAGATCTTTCATAACTTTAATATCTTATTATTCTGTTTCTAATATATTCATATTTTACAAATTCATAGAACTGGAAATTCAATTTTTCCTCTCTTTAGTATCTCCAGCTACTTAAACAATGGAAAAGAAAATCCGAATAATGAAAATAAATAGGTTATTTGTTTCCTCACGGATGTAAAACCTCTCATGGATCACCTGAGAAAACGATTAAAAACAACAACGCTACCTGACTTCAAACTATACTACAAGGGTACAGTAACTAAAACATCATGGTACTGGTACCAAAACAGAGATATAGACCAATGGAACAGAAATAATACCACACATCTATAGCCATCTGATTTTTGACAAACCTCAGAAAAACAAGAAATGGGGAAAGGATTCCCTATTTTATAAATGGTGCTGGGAAAATTGGCTAAGTAGAAAGCTGAAACTGGATCCTTTCCTTACTCCTTATACAAAAATTAATTCAGGATGGATTAGAGACTTAAATGTTAGACTTAATACCATAAAAACCCTAGAAGAAAACCTAGGTAATACTATTCAGGACATAGGCATGGGCAAGGACTTCATGTCTAAAACACCAAAAGCAATGGCAACAAAAGCCAAAATTGACAAATGGGATCTAATTAAACTAAAGAGCTTCTGCACAGCAAAATAAACTACCATCAGAGTGAACAGGCAACCTACAGAATGGGAGAAAATTTTTGCAATCTACTCATTTGACAAAGGGCTAATATCCAGAACCTACAAAGAACTCAAACAAATTTACAAGAAAAAAACAAACAACCCCATCAAAAAGTGGGCAAAGGATATGAACAGATATTTCTCAAAAGAGGACATTCATACAGCCAACAGACACATGAAAAAATGCTCATCATCACTGGCCATCAGAGAAATGCAAATCAAAACCACAATGACATACCATCTCACACCAGTTAGAATGGCAATCATTAAAAAGTCAGGAAACAACAGGTGCTGGAGAGGATGTGGAGAAATAGGAACACTTTTACACTGTTGGTGGGATTGTAAACTAGTTCAACCATTATGGAAAACAGTATGGCGATTCCTCAAGGATCTAGAACTAGAAGTACCATATGACCCAGCCATCTCATTACTGAGTATATACCCAAGGGATTATAAATCATGCTGCTATAAAGACACATGCACACGTATGTTTATTGTGGCACTATTCACAATAGCAAAGACTTGGAGTCAACCCAAATGTCCATCAGTGACAGACTGGATTAAGAAAATGTGGCACATATACACCATGGAATACTATGCAGCCATAAAAAAGGATGAGTTTGTGTCCTTTGTAGGGACATGGATGCAGCTGGAAACCATCATTCTCAGCAAACTATCACAAGAACAGAAAACCAAACACCGCATGTTCTCACTCATAGGTGGGAACTGAACAATGAGATCACTTGGACTCAGGAAGGGGAACATCACACACCGGGGCCTATCATGGGGAGCGGGGAGGGAGGAGGGATTGCATTGGGAGTTATACCTGATGTAAATGACGAGTTGATGGGTGCTGACGAGTTGATGGGTGCAGCACGCCAACATGGCACAGATATACATATGTAACAAACCTGCACATTATCCATATGTACCCTAGAACTTAAAGTATAATAATAAAACAAACAAACAAACAAACAAAGAAAAACACAACAACCACTAGAACTGAGGCAGGAAAATAGAGTCTGGAGTCAGGGAACTTGAAGCCATTTCACATTGACTTCCTAGAACTAAATTGAAAGGAAAATCCTAAGTCTCCATTCCTAAGTAACAAAAGGACCGGAGTCTACTCCCTTTGCAAACTCCCACCTTTTCTGCACAGCAGATGGGAAGTTGAAAGTACTCCTGATTGGTTGAGGGCCACTACTTCATTTACATGGGGTGAACACCAAGTAGCCAATGGGAAACCTCTAGGGGGTATTTGGACCTGAGAAGAGTCTGAATCCGGGGCCCTTCAACTGCTGCCTCGCTGGCTTCCACCCTGTGGAATGTACTTTGATTTTCAATAAATCTCTGCTTTTGCTGCTTCATTCCTTCCTTGCTTTGTGCGTTTTGTCCAATTATTTGTTCAAAACGCCAAGAACCTGGACGCCCTCCACTGGTAACTGAATTATTCATTTATTAAATGATATATGGGAATGAATGAACAAGATCCATATTAGGTTAAGGACAGAAGTACCTCAATGCTTCTGTGCAAGAAGCAAAGTTGAAATTCTGTTATCTCTCTGAGTGGTTGCAGGGCATCACCTTATAGATGTTGAATGTACTTTGGAACTCAATGCTATCAATACCAATTATTTTCAGTGATTTTTCCCCCTATAAAATTGCAGGTATTTTAATTTATTCCTTTTTTTGTCATATTGACTGAGTAGCAGAATTCAATCATAGATTCAACTTTGTAGTATCTGTAACCATCTCATCACAGTTTGAGTCCACAGACCATTAAATGCAATAAATCTGAATCATATATATATATAAAACAAAAGACAAGGAGACATGACTTATCTTCCTCAAGAATAGTGACTTGGATATCTGATGTAAAGTCGAATTTTAAAATGTCTCCACCTATACATTGCATCCCTTCATTTCATAATTAGTACTACAGATATGGCAAGGCATGCCAACTCAAGCTAACAGCAAGGCTAATTAGCAGTGAGGGATTGAGGCTCACCAACTAGTTGTAAATTTTTACTTAACTGGGTGAAAGGCCCTGTGAGAGGTCAAACGATACTGACATCAAACCAGCACATGGAAAGAGAACTACACAGAATGGTCAAAGAGGTCATCAATGATAATAACTACAGAGAAGTTAGGGTTCAGGACTAAAATCAGGCAGAGTGATGAGTTGCACAATTTTTGAAAAGGCAATTAAATTTGAAGTAGTTCTAATTAACTGCAGGGGTGAAAAAGAGCCATAGAGAGATAGTGGAGGAGGATAGTTTTTCTTAGACCTCTAAGAAAAACATTGTTTTCTTCATTAAAATTGTTTTACTTCAATTTTCTTCTATAAAGTCTTAGGGATGGCAGAAGCCACTTAATTAAAAATTCACACATTACTTACTAGTCATTTTTCAATCACATTATATAATACTCTTGGAAAAGAAACTTTTGATAATGAATGTATTCTACCAATTAAAGTCAACCAGAAATTTGATTTACAATAAAGAAATTGTACTTGACTATGAAAGTAAAAATGCTTGATTTGCAGTCTCTAAAACAATTTCAATCATTCTGTGCTTCCTTTAGTGTCTCTTTCTATACCAAATTGGATGTATCTTTATCAGGACAGCTTGTTAAAAGTAATTTGAGATTACGACCAATCTAAGTGAAAAATGCCCATTAAGAACCAGTGGGATTTGTTTCATTAACATTATATTCTTATTTGAAAAGGCTTCTGTTTCATCAGGAAAGGGTAAAAGTACAAATAATTAGGGTTATATGTAATGACTAAAAGCTGCACTAATTTTTCAAACACTTTTCAGTTTTGAAAAGCTTACAGAATTAAACTGAAATCAGAGTGATTGAAAAGGCATTTTCCCCCAAATGATCAATTTGCCTAACTTGTATTCATTCATACTGTTGAGAACATTTAGATAATTCTCATCAAAATATTAATAAATTAGGAGAGTAAATGCATTTGTATAATTTTACAAATGAGCACTACTTTGAAGAGTGGAAATTTAAGGTAGCTATTTTCTTTGCATAAAAAAATCAATTAAATTCATTACATGATTCATCAGAATCTACTTAGTAAAAAAAAGTTTCAGTTTCATAATCTTAAAATATTGGTGGGATTATAACAGAAAGATAAAAGGACATCCCATGTTAAGAATGGCAGGGGCTTTATCATGACTGGGATGACAGAATTTATAGTAAAAAGAGACCTGGATTCTAGATCTGGCTAGACCATCAACTTCATTTATGTCATTGAAAATATGCCTTTATTTCTTAAAGCTTAATTTATATGTATAAAATAAAAATGACATATAAGACCAATTATTTACTTTCCAGCTTTGTAATTATCTATAATCATATAGGCATATTAAAGAGCATCAAACTAGAGGACAGCAATAATGACATGGAATTAAAGTCAGATAATTATTGTGGAATCATGTTCCAGGAGCCCATGTATGGCAGGGCTAAGTTAAAGTACAATTCGGCAAATTATGTGAAACTAAATTTCTTCATCAGCACATTCTGTCAACAAAACCGATAAAATAATTTAGCTATCTATAATGGGAAACATGAAACCAACGTAATAGTTAAAAGTGATACTTCTGCATAATTCTATTGATATGCTCTTAACATCAAAGTAGTCTTAGGTTATAGTCCAAAGAAACCCTTTAAGAGCAAACCATTTTTTAAAAATGTTTGAGTTTACATTAAAAACTCATAATTCCATGGTGTACCATAATATGTTCATAGTTTTTGGAATAATATTTTCTCTAAAAGCTTCTATGTAAATTGAACTGCCAAAAACATACTCCATGCTTATTCTCTGGTTTGACCCACTGCCTCATACGTTATCTCAAACTTCCAGAGATACGTTGACACATTTATTTAGGAAATATGAGACTTAATTGTGTGTGTGTTTTTATTTTTTTGTGAGCATTAATTACTGAGAAATTACTATGTGAAAAAACAGAAGAGACAAGAAAAAGGAATCAGAGGGTAACTGAATCATATGAAATGTGCACTGATATATATGCACATTATGAATTTCTTTTTCTTTTTCCTCTATTCTTTTTTTACAAGTCTAAATTGCATGTGTGTCTCTCCGTGTTTGTGTGTGTGTATGTGTGTGTGTATATATATAATTTCTTAATATGACTCAATAATATCTATATATTTACACACACACGCGCACACACACACACACTGGTGGATACTATCAAATTACAAAGGAAAGAAATTGTAAAATAAACATCCCAGAATTAGTTTTTTATATCTTCTTCTAGGGCTGTTCGTTGTGTTGCACAATTGTGTCATATCTTCTAAGATTTAAATAGACGTAGTGTTAAAACAACCAGTTTTTCTTTGCTTTCACACAAAGCTAAATTAGACAAGACACAGATTGATTCAGGGTCACATTTTTAGCAAATTTGCTTTAACCATCAAATATTATGTGTGACTGTAAATCCAAGACTTGAATAAATAGCCCAAGTTGAATATTGCTAAAGTGCATTACTATAAAAGGAATGCATAGTGTTTAATTACGAAAAGTAAATTAACCAATTATTTACTTATTTAGGAATTTCAAGGCAGTAGAAAAATGTGAGATATATATATATGTATATATATAGACACACATTTGAAGGAAGTTTATATAAATAACCATTGCTCCTAAGGTGAGATTTCTTTCATAAAATAAATCTCATTTGTAGCAAAATTTTATCAAAAAATATATAATGTATAAAAGAAAGCATAATTTATGTTGACTATATTTTTATCAGATAGTAAAACTTGATTAAAAAATTTCACCACACTATAAACTTTGATTCATCGAAGTAAATCACAAAAATTAGTAATGGGGGGAGTTACGTTTTCAAATAATTTATCAATATGACTAGCACTAAACTTCATATATATTGAATATCTAATTTGCATTAAAACAATGCTTAAAATTGTAGAAGAAACCACATGTTCTTGGGCATTTCATACAGGAATGTTTTATGACACAATCAAATTCTCAGACACCTATTGTATGCCCTAGACTATTGTAACATATCTATACATGTTATCATTAAAACTGGTAAATTCCCTGAAAGGTAATATTATGCTTATTTTCCTAATGAGTAATCAGATTATCACATAGATAAGATAACTACATTCACCCACCAATTAAATTACAAAACTTAGCTAACAATTGTGTCGGTTCAAATAACATTTAAGATTTTGTTCATTATATTATGCCTTGCTGCCTCTGAAACTATAGGCAACAGTAGTTTTGGAATTCTCTTTTTATTATAAAATACTCAGGATATGATTGATTATTGACTGTGAAGAAGGAAATAATCCCAATCCTTTGTCTTCAATCTCTAAATTTAGGCTACTTTCCAGTTCTTTGCATCTCTCATACATCCTCTTTCTTAGAGTTCAGTTATCCTGGAACCAGAGTTGTTAAGAGACAGACCTGCGTTAAGAATGTCTCTCTAAACTTTAATTTGAAATACAACATGATAAAACTTCAGGTGTTAAGACTTTCACAGACTCTGTCCCAGTTTTCCAAACCATAATTACATATAAATTACTCTTTGGGAAAACAGAAGAGATAAGGGAAAGGAATGAGAGAGGTAATTGGGTCATATAAAAAGTGCACTGATATATATGCATATTAATGAATTTCTTTTTCTTTCTCCTACTTAATTTTTTTTTTTTTACTTTTCTCAGTTGACTTGAACATTCCTATATGACATAAATTTTCCTACATATAGATATGTCTAAAATATATGTTATATCCTTGAAGAGGGACATTATTTCAATATGCTATTAGAAAACCTCTGCATGAAGTTATGATTTTCTAGATTTTCTGATTCATGAAGAAAAAAAAACTATTTGTTAAATAGTAAGAAAGTAGATGTTCTATAGAGCTAGAAATGCATACTTACATTTATAGAAATTCTATAGATAATCTTATTTTTGGCTTGCTAAACATATGTAATGCATATTTAACAAATAGCACAACTCTATAAAATGAAAAGTAAATTTGCCTAAAATTTTTCTGTTTTTTGGAGAATCTCTTGTAAATAAAAATGTAGTTTCTCCATCTCTAATTAGGGATCATTGATTGCACAGGCAATCAAAAAGGGAGAAGGACACAGACAATAATTTCAAAAAGGAAAATATTATAAGCTTAAATTCTCTACCCAATAGAGAAATTAATCTCAAAAGTTTTGGTTTCAGAATCCTTGCCATCCTTAACGATCATTGAAGTCACCAGAATTTTTTGTTTATCTAAGTTATTTCTATTTATAATCACCTTATCTTACATTGAGACTAAGAACTTTTATTCATTTATTTAAAAAACAATGAACGAATTGAATGTTAACATAAATTATATTTTATGAGAAATAAGTATTTTACATAGCAAACAAATCGTGAGAATAGCAGTTTTACATTTTTTTTCAAATCTCTTCAATCTCTGGCTTAATGGAACCAGTTGGAGTCCCATTTTTGATATTCAAATTATTATAATATCACGTTATGTAGCCTCGGAAAACTCTACTGTACAGAGGAATACCCTATAAATCATCAAAAATGATCCTTTAGAACTGGAACTATAAATATACAATCATGTCATCTGCAAACAGGGACAATTTGACTTCCTCTTTTCCTAATTGAATACTCTTTATTTCTTTCTCTTGCCTGATTGCCCTGGCCAGAACTTCCAACACTATGTTGAATAGGAGTGGTGAGAGAGGGTATCCCTGTCTTGTGCCAGTTTTCAAGGGGAATGCCTCCATTTTTTGTCCATTCAGTATCTCCTTAAGCTGATAAGCAACTTCTACAAAGTCTCAGGATACAAAATCAATGCGTGAAAATCGCAAGCATTCTTATACACCAATGACAACCAGAGAGCCAAATCATGAGTGAACTCCCATTCTCAATTGCTTCAAAGAGAATAAAATACCTAGGAATCCAATTTATAATGGATGTTAAGGACCTCTTCAAGGAGAACTACAAACCACTGCTCAATGAAATAAAAGAGGACAAAAACAAATGGAAGAACATTCCATGCTCATGGATAGGAAGAATCAACATCGTGAAAATGGCCATACTGCCCAAGGTAATTTATAGATTCAATGCCATCCCCATTAAGCTACCAATGATTTTCTTCACAGAATTGGAAAAAACTACTTTAAAGTTCATATGGAACCAAAAAAGAGCCCGCATCGCCAAGACAATCCTAAGCCAAAAGAACAAAGCTGGAGGCATCACCCTACCTGACTTCAAACTATCCTACAAGGCTACAGTAACCAAAACAGCATGGTACTGGTACCAAAGTACAGATATAGACCAATGGAACAGAACAGAGCCCTCAGAAACAATACCACACATTTACAACCATCTGATCTTTGTCAAACCTGACAAAAACAAGAAATGGAGAAAGGATTCCCTATTTAATAAATGGTGCTGGGAAAATTGGCTAGCCATAAGTAGAAAGCTGAAAGTGGATCCCTTCCTTACACCTTATACAAAAATTAATTCAAGATGGATGAGAGACTCAAATAATAGACCTAAAACCACAAAAACCCTAGAAGAAAACCTAGGCAATACCATTGAGGTCATAAGCATGGGCAAAGACTTCATGTCTAAAATACCAAAAGCAATGGCAACAAAAGCCAAAATTGACAAATGGGATCTAATAAAACTAAAGAGCTTCTGCACAGCAAAAGAAAATACCATCAGAGTGAACAGGCAACCTATAGAATGGGAGACATTTTTTGTAATCTACTCATCTGACAAAGGGCTAATATCCAGAACCTACAAAGAACTCAAACAAATTTACAAGAAAAAAAACAAAAAAAAAAAACAACCTCATCAAAAAGTAGGCAAAGGATGTGAACAGACACTTCTCAAAAGAAGACATTTATGCAGCCAACAGACACATGAAAAAATGCTCATCATCACTAGCCATCAGAGAAATGCAAATCAAAACCACAATGAGATACCATCTCACACCAGTTACAATCGCGATCATTAAAAAGTCAGGAAACAATAGGTGCTGGAGAGGATGTGGAGAAATAGGAACACTTTTACACTGTTGGTGGGACTGTAAACTAGTTCAACCATTGTGGAAAACAGTGTGGTGATTCCTCAAGGATCTAGAACTAGAAATACCATTTGACCCAGCCATCCCATTATTGGGGATATACTGAAAGGATTATAAATCAGGCTGCTATAAAGACACATGCACACGTATGTTTATTGCAGCACTATTCACAATAGCAAAGACTTGGAACCAACCCAGATGTCCATCAATGACAGACTGGATTAAGAAAATGTGGCTTATATACACCATGGAATACTATGCAGCCATGAAAAAGGATGAATTCATGTCCTTTGCAGGGACGTGGATGCAGCTGGAAACCATCATTCTCAGCAAACTATTGCAAGAACAGAAAATCGAACAACATATGTTCTCACTCATAGGTGGGAATTGAACAATGAGAAGACTTGGACACAGGAAGGGGAACATCACACACCGGGGCCTGTTGTGGGGTGGAGGGAGCGGGGAGGGATAGCATTAAGAGATATACCTAATGTAAATGATGAGTTAGTGGATGCAGCACACCAACATGGCACATGTATACATATGTAATAAACCTGCACGTTGTGCACATGTACCCTAGAACATAAAGTATAATAAAAAATTTTAAAAAAAGGCCGGGCGTGGTGGCTCAAGCCTGTAATCCCAGCACTTTGGGAGGCCGAGACGGGCGGATCACGAGGTCAGGAGATTGAGACCATCCTGGCTAACACGGTGAAACCCCGTCTCTATTAAGAAATACAAAAAACTAGCCGGGCGAGGTGGCGGGCGCCTGTAGTCCCAGCTACTCGGGAGGCTGAGGCCGGAGAATGGCGTGAACCTGGGAGGCGGAGCTTGCAGTGAGCTGAGATCCGGCCACTGCAGTCCAGCCTGGGTGACAGAGCGAGCCTCCGTCTCAAAAAAAAAAAAAAAAAAAAAAAAAATTAAAAAAAAAAGACTGGAACTATAATTTGCTTATTCGAGTCCCACTGTACTATTAACTACATTACATTAATGATCATGTTGGTTTTATTTAGCTATGTTTACCCAAATCATGAAACAATCATTTCATTGTTC
This sequence comes from Papio anubis, assembly GCF_008728515.1. Lineage (NCBI taxonomy): Eukaryota > Metazoa > Chordata > Mammalia > Primates > Cercopithecidae > Papio > Papio anubis. Next base: position 58,871,859 of record NC_044978.1, read on the forward strand.
AAACTTTCCAATGATTTTATATTCCTTCAAACAAAACTTATTAGTGTAGATTCTATGTCCCTTATTATCTGTAACCTACCTCTGTCTCTCCACTTTCTTTTCTGTCACTTTTCCTTACCTCTCATGCACATTCACATTTTGAATCCATCTATATTGTTAATTTCTAAATTTCTCAACAATGTCAATCCTTCTATTTCTAGAATTTCATGTGTGCTGTTGTTACCTGGCCAGCTCCATATCACTTTTTAGATATTAGTTGAACTCCCACTTCCCCGATGTGCCCTTCCCAGCACTATAGAACATCATCTTACTTAGGTTCTTAAATGAGAGAATAAGAAAATAATAATGTAAAGTAAAAATACACTGGAAATTTTCTTCATTGTTTCTGATCAGCAATAACATAATGCTGTAAAATATAACTTCATATAACTTACTTTCATTCATAATTTTCGAAATTTCTCTGCTTAAAAGTTTTAAGAAAGAAAATGTATAAACATAATGAGTTACAATATTTTTAAAGGTCTTTATGTTACAAAATATGAAAAGACAAATGAGTGAGGTGGAAAATTCTAACATATTGATGCTTATCTGCAGTGTATATTCATTTCCATTTTACTATCAGGCATCTGAACTTCACAATAATGGTCATATTTGCTTTTTTTCTTTTGAGTATAGCACGAATCGGGCCAGAGACTTTATATATATAATACACACACACACACAAGTGTACTTTTATAATATAAAAATATATACACTATCTATGTATACTATTATTTATTTTTATTTAGGCACAGTGGCAAGTTGGACTGTTAAAACTTCTTTCTCCATCAAACTATGGTCTACCAGCAAGAGAAATTTTAAAATAAATATTTACAAATAATCAAATAATTTCAAGTTACCAACTACTGAAAAAGAGTACAGGGTATTGATCAGATTTCCCTAGGCTTATGTATTAATAGCAGTCAACATAACAAAATCAAAACATACATTCAAATTTATTTCTCTTGGTTAAATTGTACCTCAAGAAAGGGGAGATGACTCTTTATTCTATATATTTACCCAGATATCAAGGTTGATAGAGAGTCTACCACCTGGAATATTATCTAGTGTCAATAAAGTAGTAAAGTGTGGCTCCAACCTTAGACTTTATTTTAAAAATAGTTTGAGGCAATTTAGTAAGTTGTTAGCACTGGAATAACATGTGATTTGAATATTCCAGTAAGGGAAAATAATTGGTGTTTGAGGCTGCATGTAAAGAAGCAAGTTAGAAAAATATTATAGCAACCTAGGCAAGAGATTATTCTTTTGGGTTGTGGCAATATGGAGCTAAAGGAGTTGTTAAACTCTAAAATCATTAAAACACAATGGATTGATGAATATGAATTGTACTGGGAAGGAATGTGTAAAGTATAAATCCAGGGTTTTTTCTTTATCTGCTAAATAGAAAATGTCATTTGTTGATAATAGAACAACTACAAAATGAGTAATATTTGATAATAACATGAATTCAACACTGGACATATAGAGCTGATAATCCTTAGGGACATCATGATGGGAATATCGGCTAGGCAGTTGGAGAAGTACTACAGTGTGGTAGTCAAGAACATAGGCTGGAGACTAACTGGATTATCTAAATGTCATTCCCACAACCTGTGTAAACTTGAGTAAGTTATTTGTATTGTTTGTTTCCTTTTAATTATCTATATATAGTAATGAGGATACTCAATATACCTACCTCATTGGATACTGTGAGAATATATGCAAATTACTGTAAACAGTGCTTGACATATACAGTGAGTGAGGTATTTTTAATTTTGTGTATAGATTTTGAAGTACAAACAAATGGCTATAAGTAAAGTACAGAATTGAGAGTCACAAATATGCAAGTTCTAAGTTGAGTTGTGTGGGACTGACTAAAAGTACAGTATGGGGTGAGTAAAGTATCAAGAAATAGAGGGGAAAAAAAGAAACTGGCAAAAAAGAAAAGCCTGAAAGGAAGCAAACAGATGTATAGGAGAAATGCCAGAAACAATTAGTGTCTCAGAAACAAAGCGGTAAGTAAAATACCTCTAAAGTGACCAATTTGGTGGTTAGAAAAACACCTATTTGTTTTGGAGACATGGATTCCATGTGTGACTTAACAGGTACAGTTTTCATGATATGGACTGGTGGAAGTTGCAGTCAGTTGAGAAATGAGTAAAATAATAAGAAATAGAAATAGATAATAAGAGCTATACTTTAAAAATATTCATTGTAAAACATAAGAGAAACTAGTGAGGTCTGGGCAGTGCCATTAGACATGGTGATTTAATCATATTGATGGAAAGATATTAGTACAAAGGAAGAGGATGAGAACATAAAATTATGAGAGACCATTAGAATATAATGTATATACACAAAAGGTTAAAAATAAGTGAAGAGATTGATCTTAGCAGATGAAAAGACTGCTGTGTATTAAGATAAGAGAATAAACTATGATTTTCAAAGCAGATATTTGTAAATAATTTTGTTAGAAATTGAAGAAGCTCTGGGCCTGCCTTCCTTCCTTCCTTCCTTCCTTCCTTCCTTCCTTCCTTCCTTCCTTCCATTCTTCTTTTACTTTTTTTTTCTTTTAGGATACAAAGTTATTTGTTGAAGACCATGGGTGAGATGTGGGGTTACTCAGAGATCTGAGAGGAGTGAAAGTTTGAAATAGTTATTTTAGGATATGGGAAAAGTGAACTAAATAAAGGCGCTTGGCAGCTTTAAGTGATGGTTTGAGTTTGGTGACCATGAATTTATGCTAAAACTAGGCATCCCTGTTTTATGATTATGTCCATGGAGCAGAGAAAATGTAAAAAAAAAAGTTTGATTTGTCTTCAGGCATAATTTTTATGAATAAATGTAATAAACAGACTAAGAATCAAGGGGATTAAAATAATGACAAAAGAATAATGAAAAAGCATGGCTCATGAAATCAAAATTTTAAGGGTTGTCAGCAAATAAATAGAAATGTGTACATATTAGAGGTACATATGATGATTTTAGATGAGGGTATTTAATGAATAAGGTGGAAGAAATGGAAATTCATTCACAGAATAGGATTTCTAAATTACTGAAAAGTAGAGCAGATTAAGGTACATATCACATTATGGCTATGGGGAAAAGTGAGAGTGAAATGGAGGGGATGTTTGAAGATGATGAGGCCTCTATGAACTGAGTTCAATGTATTGTGTGGGCCAAAGTAATTGCATGACTCAACAGAATCCAATTGTTTCAGCAAATGAGGAGGCACAATCAGGATATTTGTAAATAATAGTCAAAAATAGATGATTATAGTAGACACAACTCAAGGAAAAAGTTTGAGTTTGTATGTGTGCATGTGCATATTTGTTTGTTTTGTTGTTTGTTTTGCCCATTTATAAGTTAGCAGAATCTTACTTGTCCAGCAGAGACTCAGAGTGAGGAAGACAAGAGTTCCACTGCTACATAGTGCAGCATACAGATGATTAGAAAAAGATCAGTTGCTACCTGATAGTACTGCAAGGGGAGCTAGTTTCTCCTAAGAATGGAAGAAGCAGGAAATAATCATTAAAGAAATTGAAGGTGGGATGCATTTTTGATAATAAAGTGGGAATTTTTGATAGCAACAGGAAAGAAGTGAGTGAAAAACACAGAGGAATGCAAGAATGGAGTAAGATTAGTTGATATGTCAAAGAGAATGTCAAAGGCACAAATTATAAGACAAAAACAGTAAGGTGAGGTACAGATTATTGAGCCTTTTGAGAAAAAAAAAATGGAGACTCATTGGGCTTACATTTTAATTTTTTTCCAAGTCTCTGTAGTTACTCTATACATTTTTCTACTTGTTAGCATGTGGACACGTCAAGCACTTTATTCATATTTAACTTTAACCTATGCAAGACTTAAGCCTTCTGTCTCGAACAAATACGTATTCTCCCCTGAAAATAAGTTAGATTAGTTCACACTGGCAGAAAGTCTTTACCTTTGGGAACTCACAACCTATTACTCTGTAGAGTGCCAATGGTCCATCAGGCTGCTTTTTGAAGCCTCACCTCCAGAATAAAATAATTGAATGCATAATGAGCTCCCCAATCTCTCCTGAAATGTTGCTTATTTTCCTGTGAGAAGGAATGATTGATTAGGCTTCACAGGTATTTTCCCAAAGTAGGAAAGTTATTTTTAAAAATCCCATTTTATGCAGTAGTAGTAATATGAATCCAACAAGAGAAAGGTTTGCCTTACACTTTTCAAAAAGTTGTTCTTTTAGATATTACATTGTTTTATTACAAGTTTTATTAAGAGCTGTTTTAACCCCGTCCATCAAATTCTAAGGACCTTGGATACTTTACCTCTATTTTCTTGTTTACACCTTGTATTATACTAGTGATATTATGTGTTTTATTCTCTAAAATGTTTTCAAGCGGTGAATAAGTTCTGTGATCTTGGTGTTCCTCCAGAAACCATGTTCTGTGATGCCTACCACAGAGCACCCTGCTTGCCTGTACTGTGTTTCATCCAATTCTAAATTCCAGGCCACACACTTGAGTGACCACTCACTCACTATCTTTATCGTAGTAGCAGTTACATGATAGGTTCACTTTGCAATAATGCATGAATTCTTTAGACTTAGAATTTGTGAACTTTTCTACATGTATGCCAGTCTTCAGCAAACATTTGCTTTTAAAAGAACCTCTTTGGAACATAGTAAATGAGAGCACATTGTAAATGGCGGGTGTCTGAGCGAGGCAGATTATATTCCAACTTGATGGACAAGCAGTCGAAGTAAAAGGCATATTTGCATAGTAGAAAATAGAGGATGAAATACAGTTAGTGCTCTCCTGCTGAAAATGGGATGTATGTTAAAATTAGAACCTATCTCAGAACTCTGTTCCCACAGAACACCATATTTTCAATAGAAACCAAAATTTGGTCCTATCCAATTCTGACTACTATTATTCATATTTTCTTTTTGTTGTATTGCATATAAAAGACTTTAAATACTTGAAAGGCATACTGTGCTTATTTTTATGATATGACCAATAGTTAACACAATTTATAATGTTTTTTTTTTTTTTTTTAGTGTTACTAATATTTATTTATTTTTTTTTTATTTTTTTTTTTTAAATTTATTTATTATTATTATACTGTAAGTTGTAGGGTACATGTGCATAACGTGCAGGTTTGTTACATATGTATACTTGTGCCTTGTTGGTGTGCTGCACCCATCAACTCGTCATTTACATCAGGTATAACTCCCAATGCAATCCCTCCCCCCTCCCCCCTCCCCATGATAGGCCCCGGTGTGTGATGTTCCCCTTCCCGAGTCCAAGTGATCTCATTGTTCAGTTCCCACCTATGAGTGAGAACATGCGGTGTTTGGTTTTCTGTTCTTGTGATAGTTTGCTAAGAATGATGGATTCCAGCTGCATCCATGTCCCTACAAAGGACACAAACTCATCCTTTTTTATGGCTGCATAGTATTCCATGGTGTATATGTGCCACATTTTCTTAATCCAATCTGTCACTGATGGACATTTGGGTTGATTCCAAGTCTTTGCTATTGTGAATAGTGCTGCAATAAACATACGTGTGCATGTGTCTTTATAGCAGCATAATTTATAATCCTTTGGGTATATCCCCAGTAATGGGATGGCTGGGTCATATGGTACATCTAGTTCTAGATCCTTGAGGAATCGCCATACTGTTTTCCATAATGGTATAATGTTTTTAAATCAATATAAAATGTTGTAGGACTAGTTTTTTTTTTTTTTTTTTTTTTTTTTTTCATTTTATGGGAATTTTCCATTCTCCATTAGTGTCAAACTTTTTTTATATTTGAGTAAGTTAATATGTTATCACTCTTTAAAAGAACAAGCAAAACAGTTTTTAGACCTTATTTAACAAATTTAATACTTTCATTAACTATTATAAATCTAAAAGCAATTTTTACAGATTTCTACATTTCTGTTATATGTCAGACATTTAAGAAAAAAATGTTCTAAAAAGAAGTAGATGTATGATAAAATTAGAACTCATTTCAGAACTCTGTTCCCATAGACAACACATTTTGAACTGGCCTTCTAGCTCTTGACTTCACTCCTCTTCTCTCCTTTTATACTCCATTCCAGGCAGATAAGCATCCTTTCTTACTGATTATAAAAATCATGCTTCTGTCTTAAGTCATTTACTCTGATTTTTATTCTAATTAGAATTATCATCTCTTAAACAACCACGTCTTACTCCATCTTTTAGGCTCCTACTACAATGTTCCTGAGACTTTGACTGAGTGCTCTATATGGAATATAAATCCCCTTCCCATCACTCCAATCTCTATCTCCCTTATTCTGTCTTATTTTTCTTCATAGCATGTAAAGCCATCTGTCTTGGAACTCCAGATTAAAAGTGTTAGAAGATCAGAGATATTGTTTTTCTTACTGTTGTTACACAGTACCTAGAATGTGGCAATCATTAAATATTTCTTGAAGAAATGAATCAATTTGCTATAATTAAGATAATTATAGTTTTTCAAGAGTCCCCTCTGTTATCGTATCTGTGTAAACTGCCATTATGAGAACAATTTGAATGTGTAGCTTATAATGGACTACATAAAATTAGTAAGACTCCAAGACTCCAAGAAACATTAGGTTTGTGAACTAACCTTTGTAAAACATTTGAACATTGCAGAAACATAATTTGTTATCTCTCAGTAAGTTAAAGTATGTGTTATCTGCAGTTTCTTGGTGCACTTCAGAAATCTCAAATCTCATTGGGACTCACCTGCAACCTATGTTATGTCTTTGCTAGGGTCTGAAAGTTGTCACTCCGAAATTCTTATGGGGAAATCCTAACCACCAAGATGGTGCTGTTAGGAGGTGAGGCCTTGGGAAGCAATTAGATAATAAAGGTACAGTCCTCATGAATGGAATTAGTTCCCTTATAAAAGAGGCCCAAGTGAGCTGCCTTGCCTCTTCCATCATCTGAGGAAACAGCAGGTGCCATCTACAAACCAGGAAACGGCCGTTCCCTAGATACGGAATCTGCTGGTGCCATAATCTTGGATTTCTCTGCCTCCAGAAATGTGAGAAATAATTTTCTGTTGTTTATAAGCTACCAAGTCTTGGAATTTTGTTATAACAGAACAAACAGACTAAGACAAGAATGTAAGATAACTACATCTCGATGTTCCCTTGGGATTATTCCTGTCTTTCCAAGAGTTATTTTTCTAATGATTAATGAGCTTAAAGTTTTTTACCTATTCTAGCACGTCATGGTATATAATTAACACACTAAGCTGAATCCATTATCTTGACTGATCTCCAGCATCTATTCAGATGATTGTCCTCCTAAATACAATCAATACCTGCCTTTTCAAACTTAAATTTAAATTGGCATCTACCAACTTAATTCACAAACTCTGTGTCCCTTGTATCTTCTTGAATTATTGTCTTCCAAGGTTTTCATTCCAAACAGAATTTGTTGATTCATGTTAATTAAAAATCTTAGTGAGGTAACAAAGGCCCTGTGAACTTTGCCTTCACCACCCTCTTGAGGTTCACTGATCTGCATATTGTTTTTTAATCAAAATCACATGCATTTAGCCATGCTATTGCTCTTGTGTTCATAGGCCAAATATTTTTTAAACTACTTTTTGACAGTTTGTATTCTGAGATCACCATAATCATCTATCGTTTAAATATACCGGTTTTATATTCCACCCTGCCCACCACTCCTAACCTCCTTACTTTCTACAGCCATTTAGATAAACCAGTAATTAAAAGCATACCTATTATGGTCCTGCTTAGCTAACCTCTACTTAGAGTTCTATCCCCAGAGCTCTTTTAGAATGCCTGTCATAATATATTTAATATTATATTCCTTTTATAATGTTGGGATACTGATGAATAGAGCCAGTGAATGCCAGGTTGCAGTAAATACAACAGTTTGGCTCTCCACACCTATTCCAATCCCCTCTAGCATGTCTCCTGGTACCATGAATACTAGAAAGCCAAAAAATACATTTGTCAGATTTATTTGGTACCATGAATACTAGAAAGCCAAAAAATACATTTGTCAGATTTATTTGCAGTTAGTCTGCAGTATGATATTTTGACAAAGCAGAGCAACGTAAAGTGGTGTCTGTTCTCAGAGAGAACCTTGTAGGTGGCTTTTCTTCGTCGGTGTCTGTGACAAAGAACTAATTACTGGTCTCTAGCAAGTGGCAGCATCTTTAGCAATTGTTTCTGCATACAGTTAAGCGTTTCACACAGTTTCATCTGTTCCTGACTGCATAGTATATAAATTTGATTCTCTCTATGTCCTAGAAATTATGTAAGATAGCCATACTTATAAAATGCCATTGTGCTATATACTAGCTAAAAAGGATTCTGTTCTCTGCAACAAAACTTGACAGATATAGGAGTTTCTATAACTAAATTTCCTATTCTCCTCTTCTCAAATCTGATCTCATTTTAGTAGCATAAGCACAGAAGTTATTAAGTAATAATTTTTAATACTGACTCCTACATGTAGATTTATGAGGATAAGTCTCAATGATTTCCTAGATTTTGTCTTCTCTTTACCGTTGTATCATTTGGCTTTCTCTCTGTGTTAGAATTATGGGATCTAAATCATTATCTCTAATTTATTAGCCATATTTATTTCCAGAATACTCCTTGGATTCCAAAATCCATAGATGCTGAAGTCTCAGTTTTATTTTTAATTTTTTAAATTTGCCGGTTTTCCTTGTTTGTTCTTATCCACAGCAATCAGATCTGAGGATACATTATGGAGAGTGTATATATTTTAACCTTTCAAATAATTGTAGTTTAGCCTGTCAAATAATCTTTAATCTTTCTTCATTATCGGGTACTACACATCATTCATTAACCTACAACTCTTTTACTGAACCTTCAGTATCTGCGGCTATGAAAATTATCTTGTCATGTCTTTGTTGCCCACGTTCTTTGTTCTATTTCTGGCCATCTTAATTTCCAAAGCAGTCCCGGTACAGATTTTCTTTGCTCTGATCTTTGTATTTTTTATTATTTATTCTTTCCACAAACACAAATATGATTCTTAAATAATTACTTATATGCTATTGTTCATCTTACTTATAATAGAAATGTGTTTAATTCCATTTAGATCTTTACCTACAATCTGCTGAACATTTTTTACTGATTTAAATTTTAATCTACACTAAGAATCCCTATCAATGTTAGCTAATTTTCATAAATTTGGTATGAGTTCTCAGTGTAGAAAATAAGCTAAACTTTGTATTAGACCCAAATTGTTTTCTTTACCACTAGATCCTGGATACAAGTAACATACTAAGAGCTCAATAAATATTTATCAAATAATAAGCTGAATTTATTTTCTCTTCTTATTGATTGCTATTTAGTTTCAAATAAAATGAATTTATTTACTTTCTTTTCTACCTATAGTCAGCCTTACATATCCACAGGTTCCACATCAGTGGATTCAACCAACTGCAGCTCTAAAGTAGTAAAAAATGAATAAATATGTAAATAACACTAAATGCTAGAAATAAAAAATAATATAGTATAGCAACTATTTACGTATAATTTACATTGCATTATGTAAAGTAATCTAGAGATAATTTAAAGTATACAGAAAGATGTGCATATGTTATATGCAAATACTATGCCACTTTATATAAGGGACTTGAGCATCTGTAGATTTTGGAATCTGAGGGTAGTTCTGGAATCAGTTTCCTGAGAATATCGAGGGATGACTGTACAGTTACCCCATCAGTGAGCTCTTCTTTAGATTAGTTTCACAAGATGCTCTCATTAATTGCATTCCATTGAGTGATCTTGATCTCGAATTGTATCTATAAATGAACACATTGTATAACAGCAACTGCATTTGAGTTTAACCTTTTCTAGGAGCTACAAAGATAGGAAGTAGGACACATGAGAACAATATCTGGGCATAACATTTTCATAGGACCGCTTCTGCATGAGCAAACTACACCGTATGCACTAAGTAAATACAAAAAAAAAGTTATTATGGTTAAAATACATACATAAATTGGTAATAGAAATCATTTCTTTATGCAAAAAGCATTAAATAAGTACCAACTCTGCACAGCTCTAATTATGACATTTACTTTGTAATTATTAACAATAATAATATGAAGATAGGATAAATGTTTACATCACGGAACTCAGAATACAATAGGAGAGACTTTATCAAACATTACAGGTAAAAAATAAGTCATAAAAGCAAAACACATGATGCTATGACTGCAAGTAAAAAAGAAATATAAATTAATCCAAAAGTCCAGGGACAGATTTTCTGAGAAAATAAAGGGTGAATATAGGTTACCTAAGTTGGGGAGAGAGTGGAAATTGTTTCAGGAAATCACTACACAAAGTCCGTATGGGGGATGGGACCTGTTGTACTGGAGCACAGCAGTAGTTTACAGCAAGAAGAAAAACAGTGAGAGATGAGTCTGGATAGGTAAGCAGGAATCAGACCATGCAAGACTTATAGGCCACAGGAAGAATTTAGTTGTTGTCTTAAGAACAATTGGAAATTATTGAAGAACCTTAACAATGGAAGTGACATAATTAAAATTATGTTTGAAAAGGACACTCTGGTGTGTACTTCTGTAAAGTAGATGAAAGGACTAAGAGTTAATGCTTAGCAAGCAAGAGGTGATAGCAGTAGTGTAAAATATAACTGAGTTTCTCAAGTATATTTATGCCATCCTTATTCCCAATCAATGTTCATGACTCTGGATGAAGAAACACTTTGGTTGAATTAGAGTTTATATATGAAATAATCTTACTACATCCATTTGTTTTATTATAACTATATAGAAGTAAAAAGCTCTGATTTAAAACCTAATTCTTACATTCTTTATATTAATTAATGAAGCACTGATATTGACTTTGCATTTTGGATGCTTATTTTATTACTCACATATCCCTGTGTTAATATGTCATTTTAACATCTGAAATAAATTTTGAAACTGAAGTAAAATTATAGTTGATGTAATTAAATGTATAGGTTTCAGGGTAAAATATTATCATATAAATGTACTCATTAATATTATGGGTAAAAAGACCTCAAAGTAATAAAATTAGAATGCACAGAGGTATACTTCTAAAGATACATTTTTATTTTATATTTTATTTACTAGCTTTCTGAGTGAGGCATAATTTTAAATGTAATTCTCCCAAGAATATCACAGATATGTGTTTGATTAGACACAAAAAGTCACCTGAGAATAGATTCGCTTCAACTACGCCAAGTGGGTCCATTTTGAATTTTGATATTTTCCTCTATCCCAAACAATGTCTTTATTTTTTATATAGGAGACTTGACTTTAAATTCAATGTATCTTGTATTTCAGGAAGGCGCAGGGTAAAACTGTGAATCCAGTTTTTAAGTATGTAAATCCTGTGGCTACAAAAGAAAAGAGCTCCCTAGTTTCCTGACCCTGAGTGTGCCTGAGGGTGTAACACCTTGGAGCTGTCAGTATCTTTCTCTGAGCTTTCCAGCATTGTTAGCTTCAGACAGGCTAGTCCACCGTTCTTGCTTTCCTTTCTTGTCCTTAATAATGAATAAACACCTTTGCTTTTAATAATGGTACCAATAACCGTACTGCTTACTGTTTTTAGTTTCAGATACCAGAGACTGCTCTTTATTTATAAAATAATCTTATATGGGACATTGCATAAATTTCAGAGTCTTCAAAAGAACCACAAAACCTTGCTAAAAGAACTTGGAAAGATTTCTGAAACACTATTGTACTACTCTAATAAAAACACAACTGCCACTGCCTCTGGCAGCTCAACAGCTGGGAAACGAAGGCCAGCACACTAAAACTTCACCATTGCTATCCAACCCCTTTCATCACCCATTATTTTCTACTACTTTACTATAAAAGAACTTCTTTTCAGAAATGGTTAATTTCATCATGCTTCCTTGGGTAATTGTAATGTAGACCTCGGATTTCTGTATAAATAAGGTAAGTAACCTTTAAAATCCCAGTCCAATCCAAAACCCCATAGTTTGTTATTAAAAGTCACACAGAAGGAACAGACTCTTCAACTTTCTTCTTTCTTGCTTTTTTCTTGCATGATTGCATTGCCAGAAATTTAAAGTGACATTTCTGCACTTAGCAGCAGTTAAAGATTGTTTGTTTGTTTTTTTTTTTTTTTTTTTTTTTTTTTAGTTTTCTGGACACTATTATACAAAAAGGTAAGGTGGAGATACATTGCAATGGGCGTTGAGTAAAAAAATTAAACACCTGCCATAAATATTTTCAATATAATTCAAGATTTTTTTTTTCCTCTCTCTCCCTAGTATGTAGAAGTTGGACTGAACTCTAATTGTGCAAACTCTAGGGATACTGAGACAATTCTAGGAAGGCAGCCTGGTAGAAAAATTCACTGCTAATGTGGCAGTTTGATCCAAAAGAATTTAATGTGAATATGCTAATAAACCAAGTAGGCAAGGCAGCTATTACTCATTATGAATATAAATACACATAAAATTATACTAATGCATAATTATTAGTATGCAATGGATAGTATAGGAAAATGGTGCAATAGCGATAAGTACTTGATGGATACATGATAGAACAAAAGTTGATAGGGTTTGGCTGTGTCCCCACCAAAATCTCATATTGAATTGTAGCTCCCATAATTCCCAGATGTTGTAGGAGGGACCCAGTAGGAGATAATTGAATCATGGGGGCAGTTTTCCCCATACTGTTCTCCTGGTAGTAAGTCTCATGAGATCTGATGATTTTATAAGGGTTTTGCACTTTAGTTTGGCTCTCATTTCTCTCTTGTCTGCCACCATATAAGATGTGCCTTTTTGCCTTCCACCATGATTGTCAGACCTCCCCAGCCACATGGAGCTGTGAGTCCATTAAACCTCCTTTTTTTGTTTGTTTGTTTATTTGTTTGTAAAAATCACCCAGTCTCAGGTATGTCTTTATCAGCAGCATGAAAAATGGACTAACAGAGTAAATTGGTACTGGTAGAGTGGGGCGTTGCTGTAAATATACCCAAAAATGTGGAAGTGACTTTGGAACTGTGTAACAGACAGAGGTTAGAAAAGTTTGGAGGGCTCAGAAAAAGACAGGCAAATGTGGGAAAGTTTGGAACTTCCTAGAAACTTGCTGAATGGCTTTAACAAAAATGCTGACAATTATATGGACAATGAAACCCAGGCTGAGGTGGTCTCAGAGGGAGATGAAGAATTTCTTGGGAACTAGAATAAAGGTGATTTTTGCTACGTTTTAGCAAATGGACTGGTGGCATTTTGCTCCTGCCCTACAGATCTGTGGAACATTGAACTTGAGCGAGATGATTTAGGGTATCTGGTACATGAAATTTCTTTTTCTTTCTTTCTTTTTTTTTTTTTTTTTCTGAGATGGAGTCTCAATCTGTTGCCCAGGCTGGAGTGCAATGGTGCAATCTCGGCTCACTGCAACTTCCACTTCCTGGGTGGAAGTGGACTCTCCAGCCTCACCCACATGAGTAGCTGGGTTTAACTGGGATTACAGGTTCATGCCACTATGCCTGGATAATTTCTGTATTTTTAATAAAGATGGGGTTTCACCATGTGGGTCAGGCTGGTCTCAAACCCCTGACCTTGTGATCCACCTGCCTTGGCCTCTCAAATTGCTGGGATTACAGGCATAAGCCATCACACCTGGCCCATCTGGTGGAAGAAATTTCTAAGCAGCAAAGCATTCCAGAGATGACTTGGGTGCTGTTAAAAGCATTCAGTTTTAAAAGGGAAACAGCATAAAAGTTCAGAAAATTTGCAGCCTGATGATGCAATGGAAAAGAAAAACCCATTTCCTTAGGATAAATTCAAACTGGCTGAAGAAATTTACATAAGTAAGGAGTAGGCAAATGCTAATCGACAAGAAAAGGGGGAAAATGGCTCCAGAGCATGTCAGAGACCTTTGTTGGCAGCCCCTCCCATCATAGGCCCAGAGGCTTAGGAGGAAAAAATGGTTTCATTGGCTGGACCCAGGGCCCCTTGCTGTGTACAGCCTGGGGACTTGGTGCCCCGCATCCTGGCTGCTCCAGCCATGGCTAAAGGGGCCAAGGTACAGCTTGGGCATGGCATCAGATGGTGCAAGTCCCAAGCCTTGGCAACTTCCATGTGGTGTTGAGCCTGCAGGTACATAGAAGTCAATAATTGAGGTTTAGAAACCTCCACCTAGATTTCAGAGGATTTTTGAAAACACCTGAATTTCTAGGCAGAAGTTCACTGCAGGGGCAGGGCCCTATGGAAAACCTCTGCTAGAGCAGTGTGGAAGGAAAATGTGGAGTTGGAGCCCCCACACAGAGTTCCCACTGCTGCACTGCCTAGTGGAGCTGTAAGAAGAGGGTGACTGTTTTCCAGATGCCAGAATGATAGAGCCACTGACAACTTGCATTGTGACCCTGGAAAAGCTGCAGACACTCAACTCCAGCCATGAAAGCACCCAGGAGGGTGGCTGTACTCTGCAAAGCCGTGTGACTGAGCTTCCCAGGACCATGGGAACTGACATCTTGCATCAGGATGACCTGGATGTGAGTCATGGAGTCAAAGGAGATCATTTTGGAGCTTTAAGATTTGACTGCCCTGCTGGATTTCCAACCTGCGTGGGTCCTCTAACCCCTTTGTTTTGGCCAATTTCTCTCATTGGACTGGCTGTATTTACCCAATGCCTGTACTCCCCTTGTATCTAGGAAGTAACTAAATTGCTTTTGATTTTACAAGCTCTTAGGCAGAAAGGACTTGTCTTAGATGAGGCTTTGGACTGTGGAGTTTTGAGACAATGCTGAAATGAGTTAAGACTTTGGGAGACTGTTGGAAAGGCATGATTGGTTTTGAAACGTGAGACATGAGATTTGGGAGGGGCCAGAGGTGGAGTGATATGGTTTGACTGTGTACCTATCCAAACCTCATCTTGAATTGTAGCTTCCATAATTCCCATGTGTTGTGAGAGGGACCCGGTGGGAGATGACTGAATCATGAGGGCAGTTTCCTCCATACTGTTCTTGTGGTAGTGAATAAGTCTCATGAGATCTGATGATTTTATAAGGGGTCTCCCCTTTCACTTGGCTTTCATTTCTCTCTTGCCTACCATCATGTAAAATGTACCTTTCACTTTCAGCCATGACTGTGAGACCTCCCCAGCCATGTTGAGCTGAGTCCATTAAATGGCTTTTCCTTTTCAAATCATCTGGTCTTGGGTATGCCTTTATCAGCAGCATAAAAACAGACTAATACATGGGTAAAAATCAGTTAAAACTAAACTATTTCAGGGACACAAAAAATATTTTAATAACTCAATAGCTGTATTCAAAGTTCATTGGTAACTACAACACACAAACATATCTGTTTGCATATACATCTTTTATTGCATTAATTATCTCATAAAATGCTGCATAATTATATATTTATTTGTTTTCATGTCATATGTTAAATTACACTTTTTTATATTTTTAGTATAATTGTTCTCGTGTAACAACAGAAAAAATTAACTTTCATATTATTATACTACAAAATACATGATTTTCAAAAATGAGTTTTCTTCCTCATTTTCTTTGCTGACCATAATTTCAATCCCAAAATTTCTGCACAAATCAATTGATTTTAAAATCCCAATTCTTACAAAGAAGTAGGGTATTAATATTTTTAATTTAATATTTAATTTAATATTTTAAATTTAATTTAATTTAATAGTTAATATTATTAACAGAGTTTGCTACTTAACTCTCTTCTACCTTGATGTGGCATTTCTTTTGTTATATTGATGTCTTTTATTGCATACAACTCCAATGACTTTCAGTAAGAGGGTAGAACAATTACTAATTAATGCTTAAAAATATACATTGGAGTTTATTTTATGCAAGTGATGTTTATATTGGAAGACACAATGAAAACATGTAATCTGTATCTTACGTGACCTATACGCATACTTTAACAGATTTCTTTTTACGATTCCAGATGTTTCTTCTCTCTCTCTTCTTGACCTTAAACTTTGGAGTCTTCAGGCATCAGTCCTGGTTTCTATTCTATTTTCACTATGCATAAAATCACTAAATGAATTCATGTGTTCTTCTTCCTTTAACAAATCTCATATTTATATTTTAAATCTAGGACTGTCTTCTAATTTCCAAATCAGTATGTACCTTTGTCAACTTTTCATCTCTAATTGGATATCATGGATAATTTGAAACTTCATATATCCAAAACTGAATCATGACTATTGGGAGTGTCTGGATCCCAAAATAATATTCATTGTCCCATACTGAGTTAGGAGCTTATTAAAAATTGAGATGAAATATAAACATTTACATATTTTCTGAAAAAGAAAAGCTTGATTCAATGATTTCATTTAAAATGGTGTGTACAATGAACTTACAAATACTACACCATTGAATAAGGCTTACCCACCCAGTCAATGTGGATGAATCATATACTTGATTTCCAAGACAGATCTCTTAATACAAGAAGTAAACATATTTAGAAGGCCTCTTGCTTTCTCGACAGACCCCAAAAAAAGAAATGAAAATGAATAAGTGAGAAGTTGGAAGTATTCCCACTATAATTTTCCCTATGGAAAAATAAATGGAGTGGTAGTATTTTCTCTAGAAAAACTGGAAGAATTGAGAAAAATCTCTCTCCCTAACAGTTATTTTCCTCCAATTATATTCAAATATATATACTGTCCTTGGTAGCCACTGTCATCCTTTTGTCAAGATAGGATTATCTGTTTTATGCATTTTAAAAATACATCCTAATGAGTCCAGGCATGGTGGCTCATGCCTATAATCCCAGCACTTTGAGAGGCCAAGACAGGTGGATCACTTGAGGTCAGGAGATCAAGACCAGCCTGGCCAACATGGTGAAACCCCGTCTCTACTAAAACTACAAAAAATTGCTGGCACAGTGTTGGGCGTTTGTAATCCCAGCTATGACTCGGGAGGCTTAGGCAGGAGAATTGCTTAAACCTTGCATCCGAGGTTGTAGTGAGCCAAGATCGTGCCACTGCACTCCAGCCTGAGCGACAGAGCGAGACTCCATCTCAAATTATAATAAAAATTGATTAATAATAAATACATACATAAAATACAATGCATCCTAATGAGTACTAAACCTAGAATACATTCTTGGAGAAGCCAAATTGACTTTTTTTTAAGGCCCCAATTCATTTTATGTCCTGCTTAAAAGTCTCTGATGGCTTTCCACTGCCTTCGGATCTTTAATATGACTAAAATCCCTTACATGACCACTATTGCATCTCAAAACTCATGAGTATTTGATTTGCATTGTTCAGATGAGAAGATTAAGAGGGAAAAAGGAAAGATAACTTGTTATAAAGAGGTTGTATTTTAAGAATTAAACAGATTGTTTGGGTATAACTCTGTGGTTATTAATTATTTCTTACTGTAGTTCATAAAGTACAACAAACCATGACGTTGCTCCCACTGTCTCTGCTTTTGATAAAAAACATAACAAAATAATGCTAAATCCAAAAAAAAACATAATTAAAAAAAAAATCCATCAGAGAGCTGAAGTTACAGGAGAAACTGGCCTTGAAACAAATAGTTTGTACTCCTAGGAGAGACAGAATGTGGATGCTTGCTTATGTGGGTCAAACCTCTCACAACATGCAAGCTAATAAAAACAATTCAGCTAAAATACTTAACAAATTTCTAAAAGCCAAGGTACCTACTGTGAAAGTGTAGTAATATCTCAGAACTACAGGTACATAAGGAATTCACACACACTCACAGACACAAATTATCAATATCACGAATTTAGGAGGGAAGGCATCTCTACAGACCCCTTCACACACTGAAACATAATAAGGCAATATGATGAAGACTCTATGCCTAATAATTTTTACAACTTAGATAAAAGGAAGAGCATCTCTGAAATTCAGAAATTATAGAAGCTGATTTACAAATGGCATATATGATATATCAATATGAGGGAATATTTCTCAGTAATAAAAGTGAGTATTAGTAAATGTAACAACATGGATAAATCTCAAAATAATTACGCTGAGTGAAAGAAGCCACAAAAAAGAGTTTGGATGGTTACATTTATATATACATTCTAGATAATGATGAGACATATGTAGCTACTGTAAGCAGATCAGTGGTGGCCTAGGGAAGAGCTTTGGAGTGGGATGAGAGGGACAGTGTAAAGTTGTATGAGGAAATTTTGGGTGGTGATAGATATGTTCATTATTTTGATTGTCATATTGATTTCACAGTTCCATATCTATATATGTGAAAACTTATTTAGCTGTCCATTTTCCATGTGTAGTTTATTGTGTGTCAATTATATTTCAATAAAGCTTTTGAAAAAACACAATTATGAGGATTTCATCCTAGTTCTATATTATAATATTACTTGTTGGTCCTATTTGAACTTGCAAGTCCAAGAATTTCCAGTGAGGCATACTTATTGAATAAATAAATATGTGAATTAATACAAGGAGAAATGTGGGAAGTGTCAAATGAGTATATGTTTCATGAGTATAATCAGACAGTCGAGTTTTAACAAATTCTGGTTACTTGGAAAAAATGAGAAATTTTTGAAAAGTTCAGAGAGAAATAAAACTTACAATAAATTTATACCAGGACTAAAATGCATAGTTTTGTCCAGGTCATACCTATTGGGCATGGTCTTTTCAGTGTACAGAGTTAATGTAAGAGAAAATGTGAAATTTTGTGGTAACAAAGCTTTTATCAACCCCAATTCCTAAAGGCATTTTTTTCATTATTCTCTTTTTTATTCACAGTTTCATATAATACATTTTGGTCTTTAGTCTTGCCTTTTATGCAGGGGACTATGAGTACTGTCCATTATCCACCAAGTTAAAATAATGTATTTTATTGTATATTGTCCGTGTGTGTGTGTGTGTGTGCGCGCGCGCATACACATACCTGTCTGATGCTGAATTCTCTGTTTGATTACATTTTTCTGTTGGGTGCAATATATTATATAATACTACTGAATTTTAGTACAAAAATCCCTTTCTATGCTTTTTTGATAGCTATTTATAAGACTTTATTTTAAAAATAAATTAAATTCTTCAAAAAACGGAGTAGGGGTTTTGATTTGGATTGCATAAATTTACAAATTAATTTACAGAAATTTTCCATAAATATGATGTTAAGTTGTTCAATACAAGAATCTTGAATTTTTTTAGCTCAAAGCTTGTATTTAATTTCTTTACTTGAGTTTAAAAAATTTGTCTAGTCCATTGAGTTATAGCAGATTATTTCCTTATAAATTCCTATTTTATAGAAATTTAAACTTTTATGTTTTTATCATATAAATATATTTTCTAGTATCTTATTGTCCATATAGAAGAAATGCTAATTTTTATGCTCATTTTGAGTGTAGTAGACAATCAACTATCTTACTAATTCTAATAAATTCTGATGCTATAATTTTCATATAGATATCATTTGCAAATAATATTTAATCTAATTCCTTTAAAACTTTATATTTTAATTCTTTCCTGTCCTTCTTTTCTTCTTTTTTTCTCATTCTCTACCTACCCACTGCCTCCTTCCTTCCATTATTTTACGGCATATCCTGGACGTTCAATACAACCTTAAAGAGTGTTGATGATAATGAAATTCCCTACCCTCTTCTTGGTACTAAATGGAATGTATTTAAATAGGTATTTGGCAAATAACTTTTGCCATATTAGAAATATCTCCTTATTGTTTGTTAACTATTTTCAAGTAGCAATTTTTATCAAATGTTTTGTCTACATCTGTTAATAATCATACATTTTTATTTTAGTCTATTAATGTGATTAATTATAATGACAGATTTTTACGTTGAAGCATCAATGCCTTCTTGTGATAAATTTTATATTATGATACCTTAGTTTTAATATACTGTTGGATTCACGTAAGTATTGCTTGGACCTATAATTTTCTTTATTGTATTGTCTATCTTTTCTGAGATTATGTTTCATAAAATAAATGACTATCTTTAGTTATTTTTTCTGTTTTTGAAAAAGTTTGCAAAAATTCTCCCACTTTGGAAGTTTCTAGAATTTGCTCCTTGTACCTTGACAAACTTAAATTTCAATGCAACACGTGTAGGTATAGATTTGCTCTAACATGAAAGTTTGGCATTATATAAATCCTTTTACTATGAAATGTTAAACTCAATTAATTTTATGTGCATATTATTACTATTTCCTCAGATATTTGCACTTATTTTGGCATTCTGTGTCCAAATGCTGGCAATTCTACTTTATTTCCTCCAATTTCTAACCCTTCATCTCTATATTTTCCAGTTGACTTCTACAAAGTTTCTAAATATAATTTTCCACATCACTTGTTCATTCTTCAACTGTTTCTAACCAGATTTTATCTCATCCATCATACATTTTTTACTTTATTACTTTCTTTTCTGTTTTTAAAATTACCTTCTATTCTTTCATAATAAACTTCCATGAAATTTACTATAATTAGTTTAAATTGTTATTCTGTCTGTTACAAAAGTATGGCTTTGTGTGTTACATCCGTTATATTTCTTTATAATGAGTTTATTACTCAGCTATTTGGTTATTTCATCCTGTGAATTTATGTTGACCTGGTGGTATCATCTACACTTCTTCTGGTAATTGTATCATAGGAAGTGGGTCCTTATTGTGTCCTTCTTGGGGAAACAAAGTAATATTTAGGAAATGAACTCAGAATCAAGATTCTTAAGAGCCTTAGAAAACTTTTGATTTAGAATGCCGTGCCTTGGCATTCTATCCTAGTACTCTGGTACTGGATTCCTCTTTATATTCTGAGATATTTTTTCTGTCTTAGTCTGCTTTGTGTTACTGTAACAGCATACCTGAGGCTGGGTAATTTATAAGGAAAAAAGATTTATTTAGCTCATGGCTCTGCAAGCTTAGAAGTTCATGCGCTGCTTCTAACTTTCGCTTCAATGCTGTGTCATTGCATGGTGGAGAAGGTCAAAGGGGAGGCAGATACATGTGCAGAGGGACCAAACAGGAAAAAGCCTTGCTTTATAATGATTAACCTATTTCTGTAGAATTAATCCAGTCTTGCTGGAGTGAGACCTCACTATCACATAGTATCACACCATTAATGAGGGATCCTCTCCCATGACCCAAATACCTTCCACTAGGCCCTACCTCCCAAAAACACTTTGGGGATCAAATTTCAGCATGAATTTAGGTGAGGACAAACCAACCATATTCAAACTATAGCACTTATGGTCTGCGTTAAATTTCTGTATCAAGGAGACCCATAGTTACAATGATATAAGTACAATGGAATTTTATTTTTCTTTATTTTAATAGTCTCAAAGGTAGTTGTTCAGAGTTGGCAAGTCTTAGGATATTTCTTCACCACAAAGTAATTAAAAGACTCTGAATCAAAAGTGTTCCTGGGTCCAAGTTTGTTGCTATAGATGTTGTCATGTATATGTTAAAAGAAAGTAAAACAGAATTTGTTTTCTTTTCAAAGGCATAATCTAGAAATTGTAGACATAATTTGCACTTATTCCATTGACCAGAATTGCATCATATAGGCACTCTTAGTTGCAAAGAAAGCTTAGAAATACATTATTTATTAGGGAAGAATTGTGCACCAGTAAAATTTAGGCTTGATTATTAAAGAAACTTTGAGTAGATCCTGTTAAATGGTTAGTAATTTCTCTTAAAATTACTCTTAGATAAGAAGCCTTTTCTGAATACTTATTTTTCTAAATGCCATGTCACCAACACTTGACTTTGAAGAAGGTAGACATGAATCAGTTAACTTGCCACCTTGCTCCAGCAGCAATTCAGGCCATCAGGGTCAATGCTTAGGATGTTGCTATATATTAATGTGGTAATGACAAACAATGGCCTTACGAAGATCACGTTCTAAGGTTAGAATTTTAAAATTCTCTCCCACTTCAGTCTTACACTGTAATACACCTTTCTCCCAGGACACTGCTAACCCACATGCTAGCCCTTCTGTCTCTGCTCTCTCTCTCTTTTACATGCACTAATTCACAACAGCCTTTGATCTCGCAGGTTTCCCACTTTTTAATATTAATTCTTCAAATCTATTATCTGTATTGCTTCCGTGATTTCTCAGGAGTAGATTATAGGGGAGAAAACCAAAAGCATGTGCTGGTCACTATTTTATTAGTTATCAGAAGTCTCCTGACTTGCTTATTATTTTAAAGTTTTGAAAATTTAAGAGTATTTGTATATATACTCCAGAGAACTTCAAAATAATATGTAGAAAGTTAACCATTTGTTCATACATTTTCAATAACTTCTTTAAGCTTATTTTATCTCCTAACCAAATGGATTATTTTGACATTTCATTGATGTAATCATTAATAGGTGTATTCAAGAGGACAAGAAGAATGGTGAGTTGTAATCATTACTGAAATAGGTCACATAAATTGAAAGAACAACTGAGCATAATTTTAGTTTTAATGACTAACACTTGAGTTTAGTTAGATTTTTTGGGAAAATTCGAGCATATTATATTGAAATTGTTGAGGTCTGAAGATATTTATATAAGTTCAGTATTTTAAGATAGAATAATAAGGCTAAAGGGAAGGTATTACCTCAATGGATAACACAAACACAATGTTAATTAATAGCATAGTTTTTGGACTTTGGTGCTCAGTTTTATACGAAATTAGATTATTATTGTTCTATCTTACCTTTAATGCAAACTTTGATCTCCATATTTCTGGTGGGATTTTGCAAACTTAAAAGAATAAACTATCTTTACTCAAGCTTACCATAGTTTCATCTTTCAGTAAAATAAATTCTGTATAATCCTGTCTCAGTTTGAAGTTCTAAATCTCTGGGAACTGATGGAAGCCTGCATATCTAGTCAGAAATGGAGTATAAAACTAGAAAATTAATGAGCATGTATTGTGTGTGCACATGTGTAAACGTTTGTGTATGTGCTTAAATCACTCACTTCCAAGATAAATAATTAACCTAGTCTGTATATGTTCACAAGTCCTACTGAATAGTCAAATAATCAGAGCAAAGAAGATTAAGATATTCTTCCTCTATTGCACCTCTTACCTTTCTGTACCCCTTTCTTTTCCCATGGATTCACAGCTGAATTGTATGCTGAATAGATTATTTGTAGGTATAACTCTTTCATAGTGATTTAAATCACAAGTTCTTTGTCTCTCTGTTTTGGCTTGAGGAACAGAGATTAATAATTTCCTACTAATATTTATCTTTCACCTTTCTAATGACAGAAATGGGCTTAACTAGAGACTACAATTCCAAGCCTCTTATGCAGTTTTGCTATAAACATATATATTTTCTACCTAATGGGATATGAGAAGTGATACCCTCTTCTAAGCTATGCCTTCAAAAGAACTTGTGTGCTTTTCTAACTCTTCTTTTCATATCCAGTGGCCTAAAAATGGTGTAAACTAACTGCCCATGAAATAGATACCTGAACAAAGATGGAAGTCTCCCTATCAAATCTGGACCTACTACTTTATGCAAAAGATGAATTTTTTTATACTGTTTTTACTACCACAGTTTAGTGCCTCTTTGTTATAGCAACTTTCCTGACCACTCAATTATACAACATAAGAGCTATAAGTCAAATATTCTTGGTGTTCGGACTATGCCTAAACAGGAAATAACCTGTGCTTTCTTTGCTTATTTTGCAGCCACTCCCTTTAATCCCATTCCTGCCTACTACTCTATTCTTTCAGAAAATAAATGATCAAGCATATGGGAACATGGCAGGGATTTTGTTGCTTGGTAAATGTAAACCATGGGTGGGTTTACCAGCGAAACCAACTAAAGTCCGAAACAGTAACTCTCATAAGTAGGCATGGTGCTGAAACTACAAATAGAAGGAAAACGATTGTCAGCAAATATAAGGAACACAAGAAAAAGGAATTAGAAGCTTTTCAAAGCACATCTTAGAAAATGATGTGATCATTATAGACATGAACTCAGTCTAAGCCAGTTGTTTATTCTCTTACTCTATCATAGCACATAATATAAAGGGGCATGGAAAGACCAAGAAATATCTATGCACATATACTGTATTATGGTTTAAATTACCTACTTTGTTTTAACTAGAATATAATTTAAAAATTGACTGGAGTCAAATAATTAAAATCTTATATGCACAATTTGAAATTCTAAACAATCTTTATATGTTAAATGGCAAAAACTAATGTGAACATATTCAGGTAAAGTGGAAGGGCACTTACATGAGGGATTATAAGATAATCCCTTCTGTGGTTTCTACCTAATGTTCCATAGAATGAAAACATTATTTTTTCAAATATATATAATTAGTGAATAAACATGACTCAGAATATGCCTAAAATACCACTTTTGCTATGGGACAGTAGAAATGTGGTAACTCTATATTAAATAAATGAAAAAGACACACATAGATATTTATTCTTTTCAAGGGACTGTAAAAAAAAAAAAAAGAAAGTGAATAATATAGGTTTCTTGCTTTCAGTGACTAAAAATTTAATTTTAGACAAAATTTGGTAAACCATTCTTACAAAGGGAGGATGAATAGAAGTTCGAATAAAATACCTTGCAATTAACTCTGACTGCCAGATAGGGATAATATTCAGAGATAATGTGTCTTTTGATTTAATTTTAAATGTGGAGGATTTCAACTATAGAAGAGTGAAAGAAAAGATAATTCTGGGTAAAAGTAACATACTAGAAGACAGTGTCAGGAAATAAATCCAGACTTGGGTAAGGAGAGACTTTATTCAAAAAGACTATTGCAATTGGGAGCCAGGGATAATTGCAATAGACAGAATGCTCTGACCTCAAAATCTACCAGAGTCTTAAAAGTGAGAACAAAAGGACTTTTTAAAAAGAACAAGTAAGCAAGTCTGAAAAGTGTTAAGTGTGGAGTAGTGGGATGTTTTTCTTCATAGTCAGCTGATTCTCTGCTGGGGCCATTATACATATGAGCATTCAGGGTTTAGCTTTCTGTAATCACAAGTAGGGGGTGGGGAATAAATATTGGAAGCATTAGTTTGGTTTTAACGAGATATTTAAGAGAACTGACATAGTTGGAAATTTGATAATGGTTGCCAATTTATACAAGTGACAGGATCTAATCCAAATTATAGGTAGGAAACAAAATTATTGTTTTTTTTTTTTTTTTTCCACAGTAGAAAAAGAGAAATGAATCTCTATGAAACAGAGTTTGCATATCAGCTACTTGCAATTTACAAAAAGCTGGAAAAACAGTTGAAAGACAGTGAACAGGACGAGAATATGATTACCCAATATTATAAGCTCTAGTTTTCTATTAAAACATAACATGCCTCTCTACAATCAACCTTTCCTTCCTCTGACCAAATATAATCTTACAGAAAGATTTTTCTCCATCACAGAATAAGGCCTGTCTCTGAGTTGATGTGACTATTTACATAGGTTCAACAAAAATAATTTCCTATATAAGCCTTTTGAAGTTTGCATTGTTGGAAATTCTTATAAGGAATCTCAGATTGGACTTTTAAAAGCTTCTTGAGGTTAGGACTTAAGCCAATAATTTGTCATTAGATTTCACCTGTGTAGCTATAAATTTGGATGAATTCCTTTATTCCTGAAGTCATGAAAATATCCTAAGATTCCTATGTTTTGCAGGAAGTTATCATTCTTACTCATCTGTAGGACTGGGAACATTGTAAGACAACTTTCAGGCCAATTTTCGGAAGAGAGCTGTGATGGTTGATACTGAATGTCAACTTGACTGGATTGAAGGATACAAAGTATTGATTCTGTGTGTGAGGGTATTGCCAAAAGAGATTAACATTTGAGTCAGTGGGCTGGGAAAGGCAGACCCACCCTTAATCTGGTGGGCACAATCTAATCAGCTACCAGTTAATATAAAGCAAGCAGAAAAATATGGAAAAGGGAGACTGGCTTAGCCTCCCAGCCTACAACTTTCTCCTGTGCTGTATGCTTCCTGCCCTCGAACACTGGACTCCAAGTTCTTTAGCTTTGGGACTCGGACTGGCTTTCCTTGCTCCTCAGCCTGCAGACAGCCTATTGTGGGACCTTGTGATCATGTAAGTTAATAGCTAATAAACCCCCTATATCCTGTTAGTTCTGTGCCTCTAGAGAACCCTGACTAATACAAGAGCTTTGTAAACTTTGGCTCCACTTAAAGAAAAAAATCAACCGTGTTTCGTTCAAACTGTTCATATCTGATTAGAAAAGCAACATTCTCCAATATGGCCTTCCAGCCAAAGCCGGAGTTATAGAACCAGTGTTTCCAGTTATCTCTGTTTGACAAGCACCTTTGCAAATAATGAAATTGGCAAAGAACAACAACAACAACAACAACAACAAAGTTTATGAATTCTGGAGGGGTTGGGCAGGGATAAAAGACAAATGTTTTGTTTCTTTTTCTGCTTTTTTTTTTCTGTGTACGAAAGCATAGTCTACAAATGTCATGAGGTATACATAACTTGCGAAAACAAAAAAAAATTATATACAGAACATGGGACATTAAAATACTGGCAATATTCCAGACAAAACCTATAATCATTCTTCATCATTTAATTCAATTCTATGTACTTAAGTCTTATTCCACTCAGTCTTCAGTTAGCAAATAAATTTTTCTGATAAAAGTCACAATTTTTGCCCTCTAGGTAGATTACCCAGAATGTAAAGAAAAACATTCGGTTAACTCCTATTAAGGGTAGACCAATAATCCAACAAGCTCTTGTCATTTTAACAGAGCTAAATACAAATACTAGTTTTAAATCAGTATATTTGGTACTAAAGTTCTTTTTTTATACATAAACCCATGAAACCTTAGCTAGCTTTGACCACAACAGATAAAATTCATTTTCTATAAACCTTCTACAGTTTTCTATATTCATTCAAATTTTGACCTACACTTTCCTCTTTCTCTATCTGGAAGAAGCAGTCATTTTACTTTAAGACAAAGCTATTATTTTTCTTAACAAAAACCCATACTTTATACTTTGCATGCTAATGATTTTCCTTTCTGTCATTATTTCTCCCAATAGGTTCTCATTTACATTGTTGGTTACAACTTTAAACTACAATAACCTTTATTCTACAAATGAAACTGTGAAGTAGAGAATTGTGAATAGTCTTTCACAGCACAAATATTCTATAGCTGATAAGCAGATCTTACAAATACACATCTCACAGCTTTTTTGTGAATATTTAAAATTTATTTATGAGTGTCTCTTATAATAAGCATCTCACTAAACAGCATCATCGCTCATCTTTTCAACAGAATTGTGAAGTCACTATTACTTTTTTATTTTTATTTTTTAGTTTTTTATTATTATACTCTAAGTTCTTGGATACATGTGCAGAACATGCAGGTTTGTTACATAGGTATACATGTGCCATATTGGTTTGCTGCACCCATCAACTCGTCATCTACATTAGGTATGTCTCCTAATGTTATCCCTCCCCTAACCCCACACTCTCTGACAAGCCCCAGTGTGTGATGTTCCCCTCCCTGTGTCCTTGTGTTTGCATTGTTCAATTCCTGCTTATGAGATCTCACATCTTTTTATAGCTATATGCTTCCTTATAGTATAACTTCTCAATTCAGTAAAAGTAAGTGTATTTATTAAAACACTGAGACCAAACCTCTAGCTATCTATATCACCACTAACTACCATAAAAATAAATGACAAAAAGTATGTGAAGTTAAAACATTTGAATTAGTTTCTATAAAATGCTTTTGAAAGTATTAGAAGTTCAACTTTCTTCGTACCTGGGAACAATAGAAAGATTTAATTCATAAATGCTTATTTATCACTAAGTTATTAAGAATAGAGTTCACTTAAGATTTTTTAAATACAATAATTTGGTAATAACATCAGAGGGTAGGAAAATATTACATGCATATAACATACACACAAAAATATACATAAGTGTTGAAAGTTTGATTTTCTTAATCTCTTGGAATTATAGGAAGATTTAATTTATGTAAGCATTTATTTATTACTAAGCCAATAGGAACAGAGCTCCTTTCAAATTTTTAAAATTCAATAATTTGGTAGTAACAACCGAGGCTGAGAAAACATCACAAACATATAAAGTACATAAAAAAATATACACACACATTTATAAGCATCCAGACAGACACAAATAGTCTAGAGCTTCAGTTGTAAAATTTTAGACAGGAATCAGGGATAAAAACAGACAAAGAAATCCTTCTGCTTCATATAAAAGATCTGGCCCTCCTCCTTGCCCTGGCTTTATATTTTTACTAAGATTGTGTTTTTATCAGACAGAACAAATTGAGGTTACCTGGTCAATGTGAGGGCTGAAGTGTCTTCACCAATATGCATGGATCAAATTTTTAATATTTTCTTTGCCTTGATGTGTAATCTGACGAAGTCTGTGAACTCAGTTTTGGCTGAGAGACTGAGGAGAAAACAAGTGGCCATTGAGGTATCTCGAAAGCCCATCTCAGCGGAAAAGAGATTCAGCACATCTCCAATTAGCCCTTTAAGTCTCGGGGGTCCATCTCAGGGTTTCCGAGCTCCTCAGGAGCCCGGGGTGGGGAGGGAGCTTGAGTGGCCGTAGAGATGACGTGATGGGCCAGAACGGGAGATCACAGGTCTGGGAACTTTGGATAGAGAAGTGGAGAAGGTAGGGTGTTCAAGGAGACAGATCAAGGATTTAAGGGACGTAAACAGAAGGTCCAAAGTGGTAAAGAGAAGAAAGGGGAAGTAAGGGTGATCATAAGAGGGAAGTCTTAGAGGAGCCAGTGTGACATGATTCCATTTCCCAAGAGGTTTTTGAAGTACTATTTTTTTTTTAATGAAACGTTGCATTTTTGAATATATTGAACTGAATTAGCGCCTTACTAGTGAAGCACATAACTTGTTGCAGAAGAAGAGAGATGGTGCCAAATGATTAAAAATTACCCATGAGATTAAGATAATTAAATAAGAGATAAGATCTTCATAAACTGGGAAAAAGTACCACTGAAATATTATCTTGCACAGTCCCCATCCTAGCAGCCAAAGCTCAACTCCCATTCCCCAATGCAATCCTCACTAGAAGAGCCAAGGAAATAACCTTGCTCAATCCTCACTATAGGAACAAGGGAAAGACATCACAGAAGGGTCAAAGAAAAGTCTCTGCCTGAAAAGAGTAACGTCAATTCCTTACTGAGCTTTTACAGTAAGTACAACTGCAGCACTGGATTAGGAGATGAGACTCACCACCAGGGACCCTGATTTCCCCAGCCAGGTAAAAATACAAAAGATCCAAGAAGCTGGCATGAATACCTAGGAGAAGAAAGTAGGATTCCAGGGACTTAGCACTCCACCCAAGTCACAATACCAGAAAACTGTCAAACAAAACAAACTTGGGCTTAGGTTAAGGAAAAAAGAAAAAGAGAGAGAGAGACTTCATTCCAAAGACTACTATCACAGGGGAAATGCTCTAACCATTAGAGCTACAAGTACCTCGCAGGTCAGAAAGAAGAGGCTTTTCTTTATAGGGAGGAATAGTTGATGCTAGAAAGACCAGGTGTGGGGTAATGGAAGAACAGATGGTGTGAGTTTTGATGAAGGAAGGTTTTTCTCTGCAGACATATGAATCTCAGGTAGGGCCATTAAAGAGTTGTTCAGTGTTTCAGAGCTTGTTTAATCTCAGGAGAGAGTCAAGGTTCCAAGGTCTCCAGTCAAGGAGAGAATCCTAACTAAATTTTAGTCAAGTTAGACGGCATTCTTTCCAGATTGGCTAGGGGACAAACAGCTCAGCTAAACATTAATGAGCCAAATAATAGGAATTTGAAGGGTCTATGCCTGGTCTTTACACAGGTAAACAAGAGGATCATCCACAAGCCTTACCTGAGTCATATGGAGAAGGGCCATTCTTTTTAGTAAACTATATCCTGGAACTCAAAAGGGTGGGAGTTTCTGAATCACTATTGTTTTCAGGAGGAGAGGGCTCAAGTAAATTTCAACATTGTCAATGTGAAGAAATTATAAAAAATGCATGTAATATTTGATTACTATTTGAAATATCAGAATTGAGTTTTTTCTAAATATGAATAAATGATCATTTAAAAGTGAATAATTTACTGTCTATGACCATACCACTATGAATGTGCCCGGTCTCATCTGAACTCAGAAGTTAAGCAGAGTCTAGCCTGGTTAGTACTTAGATGGGAGACTGGGTGCTGTAGGCTTATAAAAAATTGGTAAATGATTATGAAAGGGACTAAAATATTGATGTCTCTAATACCCAGGTTTCACAAAACTTTATGGCTTTTTTTTTACAATAATTTATGGCTTTCTTAACTATCCAAAGAATAAAAATATATTAACAAAACAAAATTAAATGAAGTTATAAAACTTAACTGCGAAAATAAGATTGAAATAACCTTTTCTATGAATACACAAATATGCATTACAGAATTGGCTCAACTTTTTCTTAAAAAACAATTAGATCACTTGGACACAGGAAGGAGAACATCACACACCGGGGCCTATTGTGGGGAGTGGGGAGGAGGGAGGGATAGCATTAGGAGGTATACTTAACGTAAATGACGGGTTAATGGGTGCAGCACACCAACATAGCACATGTATACACATGTAACAAACCTGCACATTATGCAAATGTACCCTAGAACTTAAAGTGTAATAATAATAATAAAAAAAAATCTGACAAAGCTACAGAGATAATAAAATAGTCATGGCTTTCAACCCTGGAAATTGTAGTTTCACTTCCAGTCTCTCCATATCAGTGAGTTTAAGAATAATGAAAAATTTAACAATAATTAATGGGTCTTTAACATGTTTCTTCAATTGAAGGAAGGCATATACTAATTGCATCCCTGCCTGGGTAGAAGCATGGGAAGTGTACAGAGAAGAAATCTACGTGAGCTCAACCATGATGTGAACATGTATAGTTGTTTCCATGGAGTGCACATTGTTTGCAAATGCTTCATATTAATTGTGATTTGCTCATAAGAATGTTTACTTTCAATTCTGGGCCTAGGACTAAATGTTAAAGCTTGTATTTCATGACTAAGAAGGCAATTATTCTGTCAGGCTCAGTAACAATCATAGCAGTTATTTGATTACCAGGTTGAAGGTTTTTTAACTACCTGGAGCTATTATTTAAATTATACTTTAAGGTTTTATTATCTTGACTCTTAACAATGCCAAATCCATCTCCCATTTCAATTCTCTTTTTCCCTTAAGTCGTATCTGTCCTTTTGCTTTATTTCAAGCAGTAAGTCTATTAAATACTATGCACAGAGTCCACAAATTGCTACCAGAAGTCACTGTTTATTGCTACTAAAAATCAATTGCAGGTTAGATATTTAAATGTGACTATTTGGACATTGTATATGTTGGCTCCAAAATGGTATTCCATATAACCTTACTTACTAGTTATAAAAATAAATAAGTTGGAGAAAACTATTATGATAGTTGAACACTGGAATTAGCATCATTAATTTCAAATAAAACATGAACAACATTTCTCAATATAATAGTTTTTTAAACATTAAATTGAGGACCACTTTTCACATTTCAATCCAGTTGATAAGGCTTGATGGAAAAGTGAATAAAATTCTGTACTTGAGAAAAAAAGGTTGCAGTATTTCTGGTTTTGTCGTTTCCTAAGTAAATTTACTCTATCAGTTTTTTAAAATGTAACTCAAATAGAGGTATAATACTAGTTGATAACACCGTTGTGAATAATAAATCAGATCATATATGTCATAGAGCAGCTGAGATGATTTGTAATATTAATGAGGTTAGTTTGAATATCATACATACCCCAAAAGTCTTATTTCCTATTCAGTGACTTATTTAAGTATATGATAAAAGAGTTGCCTCATTAAATACAATATTCTGATTGGAAACTGGTCATTCCCACACCAGAATTATCAAGTGCTTTTGGTGCTGAGCAGATCTGACCAGATTTTTTCTAATAGTGCAGTGCTAAGAATAAAAGCCAGCATACTTTTACATCTAACATTGAAATCACTGTAAATGTTCTTTTGCTGGTATTATAAATGTTGCTATTCAAGGTTCATTCATTCATGTATGGTTGACTAGGATAAATAGGATAAACTATTTTCCTCCTCACTTCCCCAGCCCCACAAGAACCCTGACATTGCCTTCTGGCCAGACAATTGGGGATGCAGTAGACTTAAAAGGGTACTTGAAATTACAACTACAGCAAGCGAACACTATGAATCCAAACCGGGGACATCATGAACGTAATGGAAAGGGATTTCAGGAAATCTAATCTTACACAAAGCCTAATAACTAGTCCAAATATTGCTAACCAGTGTCATTCAAGGCTTTACTTTCTGGCTTTCTGCTGATACCTGTGTAACAGACAGTGGCAACTTCTTACATAGTGCCAACTGCAGCCCTGAGACATGATGGTGAAGGTTGGAGTAAATGGATTTGGCCATATCAGGTGCCTGGTCACCAAGGCTGTCTTTATCACTATCATGGTGGATACTGTTACCATCAATGACTCCTTCACTGGCTTCAACTTCATTGTCTATATGTTCCAGTATGATTTTACCTATCTCAGGTTCAATGACACAGAAAAGGCTGAGAACAGGAAGCTTGTCATCAAAGGGAAGCCCATATCTATTTTCCAGGAGTGAGATCCCACTATCAAATAGGGTGATATTGGTGATGAATATGTTGTGGAGTTCACTGGGGTCTTCTGTATCTTGAAGAAGACTGACAATCATTTGACAGGTGGAGCCAAAGGGGTCCTCATCTCTGCCTCATCTGCTGATGCCCCATGTTGTGATGAGTGTGAACCATAAGAAATATGGCATTTCCCTCAAGATCTTCAGCAATGTCTCCTGTACCACAAACTGCCTAGCACCCCTAGTCAAGGTCATTCATGACAACTTTTGCATCATGTTGGGACTCATGACTACATTCCATGCCATTACTGCCATCCAGAAGACACTCTGGGAAACTGGAGCATGACACCTGTGAGACTGCTGAGAACGTCATTCCTGCATATACTGCTGTTGCCGAGACTGTGGACTAAGTTATTCCTGAGCTGAAAGGAAAGCTCACTGACACAGACATCTGTATCCCCACACCCAGTGTGTTGGTTGTGGATCTGATCTTTCATCTGGAAAAAGCTTCCAAATATAATGGCATCAAGAAGGTATGGAAGCATGAATTATAGGGCCCACAAAAGGCATCCTGGGCTAAGCTGAAGAAGACCAGGTTGTCTCCTGTAGCTTTAAAAGTAAAACCCACTCTTCCACCTTCAATGTTTGAGCTGGCATTTTGTTCAACAACTATATTGTTAAGTTCATTTCCTGATGTTATGGTGAATTTGACTGTAGTAACAGGGTGGTGGACCTTATGGCCTACCTGGTCTCCATGATATAAGAGCCCCCTGAGCAACCAGACCCAACATAAGTATGAGAGGAAGAGAGATGCTCTCAGCTGGCAGAGTCCCTGCCCCAATTCTGTCCCCCAACACACTGAGGATCTCCCCTCCTTAACATAGTTTTTATCTCTGACCTCTTGAAGATGAGGGACTTAGCGTGTCCTACTATACACAGGAAAAAGAAAAAGACAACTTTCCTGATATAGGACAGAAATTCCATTTTAAAACATGTAAACAGTTTTCAAATACCTGCTTAATGTCTTCCAGAGCTTTATCCCACAGACTATGTTGGATAAGTTGTTCCCTGCCTGGTAAAAAATGTGTATGTGGTGCTCAATCTCTAATCCAGGAGTATTAACATTTCTTTTTGTTACCCTACAATTTTTCACATATGTTCAATCTACCTAGATTCCCTTTTTTCAATGCCTTTCAATCTTGTGAACTCCTACTCAACCTTTACATTTAGGTTCAAATATCTTCTTGATTAGATGAGTGTATATGGTATCTGTAGACAGAGTTTCTATAGCATTTATCATTTTGTAACAGTTATTATATCATACTCTTCATGAAAATGATGAGGCATTGTGTTCTTTTCCTCACTTTTAAATATCCCCACCCTACCACAGTGTCTAGCACAGAGAAGATTCCCAATCAACATTGTCTAAAGAGGTGGTGGTTTAATAAATATTTCTTTAGGACCTACTATGTAACAGACATTGTTCCAGGTGCTATAAACAGAAGATTTGACCAAACAGTAGTTTGTTTTGCAAGTGTGTTTGTGTGTTATTGGGGGTCCGAGTTGGCTTCTTCATCCCAGGAACCTGAGCATTTCAGTTTTGTTAGGGTTAAATTCTGACAGTCCTTTCTGTGTGGAGTCCCAAAGAGCCCCTAGGGAAATTCTGTAACTTGCCGTGTCAGAATATATGATAAACTGCAGTCTTTTGTACTTACACAGTTAAGTACAAAAATAGAACCCTCCTATTCTGATATACTCAAAAAGAAGAGAAAAATGTCCTGAAATAGGAGGTAAAAGCAGACACAGTAATGACCAGCCTAGAGATTCTTGATTGGCAGTACTTCTAAGCAAAAAATTCTCCAGCACATGGCAAATATCTTCTAGTTTCCACCAGTGAAAACAATATTATAAAATGATAAATGAGTCTCCCTACTGACAGAGAAGTTATAGGAAGAAAAACTTACATGAAGTGTTCATATATAAAAACATATCATGGTGGCATTAGCTTGATTGAAACAGACGGTAGAGAGAACATAGTTCTAGCACTTTGACATTTGTCTCACCTCCTAAAAGCCCATCATTACATTTCTGGGCTTGAGAAGTACTACTAGAAAATCATACTGTATGATTTGAATTACTATGAACAGATATAGGTTCATATATATATTTAAATAGTGAAAATGAGGGGAACATTAGGTGTGAACAGGTTAAATTACCTTGCTAGTAGATGATCATTGTATATACCAGGGAGACAACTTCTACTCTTAATTTTCTCAGCCATTTTAATTAAGATAGGATCTTCAGTTATGTTGTCACATATCTGTCAACGTGTTTGGTTTCTTCCATCTCCACTTATGTGGTCATCATTCAAATACTGTCATTTCTCACTTTATAATAATTTTCTAACTGATAGCTACATGTTCAACCTAGTATCTTTGAAAATTCTTCTCCACACGAGCAGTTCTGAACTAAAGTGTAAGGATACCCTTGTATCAGTGCAAAGTAAAGAGATAGAAGTATTGTTACTGACTTATTTAAAATGAGAATGGTCCAAATATTATGCTGTAGTTCATGCTACAGGTCTCCTTAACATTCTTTAATGTTCTGTAATCTTTTACATTATAAAATCCAAGCATCTTATCATGATCCATTAGTCAAAGTAAGCTAAGCTCTCTTGTGTTAACAAATTAACCCCAACTCTCAGGGGATCAACCAAATAAGACATTCATTTTTCACTCATAGAAATTCAACATGGGTCAGTACTCTCCTCCATCTGCAGCTACACTATATGAATGTTTGGTGTCCTCTAAGATTGCTCTAGAATAGGAATAAAGGGCCTGAGAAAAACACTTGTCCTTAACTGCCCAGCCCAAACGTGACTA
The DNA here is from genome assembly GCF_008728515.1 of Papio anubis. Taxonomy (NCBI): domain Eukaryota; kingdom Metazoa; phylum Chordata; class Mammalia; order Primates; family Cercopithecidae; genus Papio; species Papio anubis. Next base: position 58,907,407 of record NC_044978.1, read on the forward strand.
CTTATGTTGTCTTTTTGTGAAATATATGTCAATGAAAAAATTCAAACTCTATAAAATATTTTATGAGGTTTACTCTGAGCCAAGTACGAGTAACCAATGGCCCATGACATAGCTCCAGGAGCTCTTGAGAATATGTTCCTAAGGTTATCTCCCTTTGATTAACTAAAATCAATGGATTTGGTACTTTAATTACATCCGTGAAGTCTTTTCCCAGTAGCACCTAGAGTTTGATTGACTAACTGGGGGAAGATATGTGTATAATATAAAATGGCTGATGGATTCCTTCAGCCATTCAACTCTTCGAAGAATTTCTCATTTGCCACACTAACTGGAAACACCCTAGAAAGGGAATTTCATGGGTTTTACTTCAGCCTAGAGAAGTTGACATGTTACAAAACAATAAAGTAAACAAAATCCATTAATGCTGTGTACACTGGAATAAAATTTCTCAGTATCATCACTGATACCATCCCAGTTAGAATGAAGCACTCATTCTTTCAGCAAAGAGTTTTATGTTTATAAAGTCACTGCAAACACTGAATTAGTGAATACTGAACTTTGCTAAGGAAAACACAGAATTAGGTTTCTGTTAGCCTCTGGTCTCAACATTTTTATCAACCGAAATATAGGTTCATTTGCAATGTTGTTGTAAAGCAATCCAGATTCACTAATGTTGAAAATCTGCTCTTAAACATAACCCTTTTTCTCTATAACATTTAGCAGGTATTTAAGAATACTTTTGCAGTCTCTTGATCTGCAGAACCTGTCCATCTGAAAGTTTGGCATTGTTCATGCCATATCACTGTTTAAAATGTGAGAGCTAGCTGATACTAGGCAAAAAATATTTAACATTTCCTTGACTCTGTGTAATGTGACTGTAAATTTCTTTGGCCGTCTGCCTTACAGCAATACTGTCCAGTACACTTTTAAAAAATTTTGTTACCATCTCCTGAACCTACACATTTTGTGACTTTTCTATCTTTTTCATATATTTAGCACCCTTTGTGGCCATGAAAAAAAGCTATGCACTTCACCTATGCCAAAGATCCACATTATTGAACGAGAGACTTAGAGTGACAGTGGTCTAAATATTGTCTATTGATGGTAATGCACAAGAATATCCATGCAGGAAAATTTGTTAAACTCCATTGGAAGCACTCTGTAGAAGTATTTCCAGTGAGTGGGAGGCTCTCATGACCTCCACCTTCAAACTGAGAGGTGGTGTGCATATTCTGCATGGATTTTAGGTGGGAATAGATAATATCGAACCATAAACATTTATGTGAAGGGCAATAGGAGATAAAGTTGTATACTCCTATATGAATTCAAAACCACAGGATTAAAAAATATTAGCCAACAACGTATTTCTTTCTCAATATTTTTAAGAGGTTTTTTAAATACTAAATTTAAACAATGAAGTTCACCATATTATTTGTGCAATAAGAGGAATTAAGAAATAGATATGAGTAACTCCCACCTACATCAACCTAAACATGAGAGAAAGTAGAAAGTGGTTGAACTTAAAACCCAGGGACCAGGGATATTTTAAAAACTGAATTTACTCAGATCTATTCACTGACCCAATTGTCTGTAGAGTTTTTGCCCTCTACACACACATACAAATTACTTCCAGGAAAAAAAAAAACACAAAACAAAACTGTGGAAGCTGAAGAAAATTGTTTTTCTAACCTTTCTTGGCAAAAAAGGAAAAATACGTGACTGATATTCTACACAAGCACAGGAAAATCAAGTGCATTTTAAGCTATTAAATAAAAATATGGTTATATTTGCATGTGTAAGTACACATTTCTAAGTTTTTATTTAGAGTGAATATAACACTTTGTAAATAGAGTTGGTACTAACAGAAAACATAAATATAATTTATGTTATAGTAATTGCTTTTCCAAGTTGTTTCAGAATAGCACACATCCTTTTTAAGAAATCGCAATTTGGATTTATTTTGAATATATTTTTTTCAATTATGAGGACGTTGCCTGCAAGTGGAATGTAAATGTAGGACTTATTCCTGTAGAAACAGTTCAAGGTGTCCAAGGTAGGTTTTGAGCAGCTGACAACAATAACAATAGTAGGCTAACAAAAAAAAAAAAAAAAGGAAGAGAAGCATGTCTTCTCAGAAATTGTGAGTAGGTACAATTTCAGAAATGCAGTAAGGTCAAAATGTCCTCTAAGTATCTCTGCCACTAATATTTGCCATCATATCTGGAATTACTATTATTAAAGTCATTATTTGTAGCTAAAGTATTGTTTTCAGGTAGTTTAGTTTAAAAATACATAGTTGTAGACATAGTGGTTCTAGTAGTAACAACAACAGCAATAATAATAAGATGGTGATGATCTACCACGTTTATGCCAGGCAGTCTTGGAGGTGGTCTACAATGCTTCTTTCTTCCAACCTCCCACATCTCTTTTCCACATCATCACTCTCAGCTAATGACTTTGCTTCTTACTTCAGTAAGAAAACAGGAGCATTTAGAAGAAAACATCAACATGCTTAAACTCCTGCATTTTTCCACTTTGTTTTATCTATGCGATTCACTGTCTAAACTGTGCTGTCCCCATAAATAGAATAAGCTCGATCTTATTTCAGGTCAATCTCTCCACCAGAGCACTACTTCCTATGCTAGCCCCTGTGAAGGCTGTCCCTCCCTTCTCTCCTAATCAATTTTTCCTTCTCTACTGAATTGCTCTCCTCAGCCGACACTCACACTGTTATTTGTCCTTTTTAAAAACATTATAATTTTTACTTTCACAATGCCTTCAAGCTACTGCCCTGTTATTCCTGCTCCTTTCCTTTTTATAGCAAGAGTTGATGTTCCACTTTCTGCCTTCTCATTGCCTCTTGAACCCATTTCAATCTGACTTTCATCCCTACTACTCCAACAAAACTGCTGAATTGAGATCACCAATTTACTTTGGAAGCCAGCCCAGTGGCTCACACCTGTAATCCCAGCACTTTGGGAGGCCAAGCTGGGTGGATCATGATGTCAAGAGATTGAGACCATCCTGGCCAACATGGTGAAACCCCATCTCTACTAAAAATACAAAAATTAGCTGCTCATGGTGACACAGGTCTGTAATCCCAGCTATTCAGGAGGCTGAGGCAGGATAATCAATTAAACCCGGGAAGCAGAGATTTCAGGGAACTGAGGGGATAAGGCCACTGCACTCCAACCTGGCGACAGACCGAGACTCTATCTCAGGGAAAAAAAAAAAAAAAAGAAAATGTAATGAATACTGATTATGTCCAGTGGGTTAATCCAGTGATCATGTAGTTCTTATTCTGTTTTAACTAGTAATAACATTTGATACAACTGATTACTCTCTCCTCCCTAAAATACGTTTTTCACTTTACTTTCAGGGCAGCTTTTACTCCATTTCAGTGCTTCCTCGCTGCCTATTTCTCTGTTTCCTTTGTTGCTTCCTTCTAATGGCAAAAATTGCTAATCATTTAAAATTTCCCATTTAGAAAAAAAAAGTGCAGCTCACTGCCAGCACTCATTTAATTTTACATAAACATGCTCTTTGAGGAGGAAATAAATCTGACTGATTTTCAATGTGAAAATACAAAAAAAAAAAAAATTGTTATTGGAGTTATTTCTTTTTTTTTTATTGTTGTCAACACATTTTTATTATTATTATTATTATACTTTAAGTTCTAGGGTACATGTGCATAACGTGCAGGTTTGTTACATATGTATACTTGTGCCATGTTGCTGTGCTGCACCCATCAACTCATCAGCACCCATCAACTCGTCATTTACATCAGGTATAACTCCCAATGCAATCCCTCCCCCCTCCCCATGATAGGCCCCGGTGTGTGATGTTCCCCTTCCCGAGTCCAGGTGATCTCATTGTTCAGTTCCCACCTATGAGTGAGAACATGCAGTGTTTGGTTTTCTGTTCTTGTGATAGTTTGCTAAGAATGATGGTTTCCAGCTGCATCCATGTCCCTACAAAGGACACAAACTCATCCTTTTTTATGGCTGCATAGTATTCCATGGTGTATATGTGCCACATTTTCTTAATCCAGTCTGTCACTGATGGACATTTGGGTTGATTCCAAGTCTTTGCTATTGTGAATAGTGCCACAATAAACATACGTGTGCATGTGTCCTTTATTGGAGTTATTTCTAACCAGAACTTGTCTCTAATTCTAATGTAATGTAAATGTATATGATGATCAGTATTTAAAATTTTTGTGTGTGTGGTAAACTTTCAAAGCAAGGAAGAACACAAACAGGAACATCACAACATTCTGACAAAAATATCACATTTCTCTCTGGCTCTTGTTGCCATCCTTGTTGTTGTGCAAGCAGCAAACTTTGGAATGACCAGTTGGATTCTGTTTCCCTGATATTGGTGGTATGCTCTTGGGGAAATGTCTTTCAGGCAAGTGAAGAGGTGTGGCATCAACAGAGCACAAACAACCTGGAAGACATTGCTGCCGTGGCTTGTGGTGCTTTTCCAGCACTCTTTCCATCAACAACAGTCTGAAATTTACATGACTAATCATGTGCTCAGGATTGTCCTTCTTGAATAGGATGTAGGAGTTCAGCATTGTAATGTTTAGAAGGTGGTGAAGTAATTTCTTCTGCAAAACTTGTGCCTTTTGTGCTCAAGTGTATAAGAAGTGAGCATCTGCTTAGCTGAGTCCACTGCTCCCAGATTCTCTTTATCATCCACAATGAGACACGGCTCCTTAGTTTTGTTTCCATTTCTGTTGTCTACTTCAATCACAGTATTATTGTGGAATGATGACAGCATTATCACCTCCTTCTTGTCACACCATTTCATCTCAGGGTAAATACTGAAACCACCAGCACCACCAGTGAGTATCCTTGCGCCAAATGGGAAATAGGTTAAGTGCTCCAGAATCCAGTCTTCATTATTTATCATTTTTTTCCTCTTCTCTCTCATGCTATCCCATTTAGTCTCATGACTTCACTTCTTAATATGACATTGCCCTATGGGGGTTGAAGCATTATATATCATTAGTTATCTGAATTAAATTATTATTTTCCTCCAGTCTCAAGCCTACTTTTCTGAGTCTTTCACGTCTCAGTAAACATGTGCTCATTTCTTCCAGTTCTAAACCCTTACACCCATCTTTCTCTCCCATGCAACATACCTCAGCAATTCCTCTCAGTTCTACTGTCATCACATATCCAGAATGTGACTACTTCTCATCACAAACTTTTGTTACCCTAATCCAAGCAACAATCATTTTTCATCTGGTTATCGCAGTTGTTTCCTGTTTCTGCTTGTACCCCACATACCTCTACTCTCTATAATATATTGCCCACCTAAGTAGTCAGAATAATCTTTTACAAATAAAATACAGTGTAATTCATTCCTCTCTTGAAATACTCCAATATCTTTCTATTTCACTTAGATTAAAAGGACAAAGTCCAAGACAACCTAATTTTGTGTAAATGCTTATCAGCTTATCTTTTCCTACTCTCTCCTTACATCATCCACACTGACTTCTTCTTTACTCATTGAACAAATTAGGTCCATAAGTTTCAACTTGGAACAGTTTTATCACTGTGAATGAAAAACTTGCTCTCTAAATACTCAGTTTGTCGTATGGTTTGGCTGTGTCCCCATCAAAATCTCACCTTGAATTGTAATAATCCCCATGTGTCAAGGGCAGGTCCAGGTGAAGATAATTGAAACATGGGGACCGTTTCTCCCACACTGTTCTCACAATAGTGAGTAAGTCTCATGAGATGTGATGGTTTCACAACTGGGAGATCCCCTGCACAAGCTCTTTTGCCTCCTGCCGTATAAGATGTCACTTTTCTCTTCTTCTTCTGCCATTATTGTGAGGCCTCCCCAGTCATGTGGAACTATGAGTCCATTAAACCTCTTTCCTTTATAAATTACCCAGTCTCAGGTACTCCTTTATTAGCAGCATGAGGACAGATTAATATAGTTAGCTTACGTATTAGTCCATTTCACACTGCTATAAAGAGTTCCCTGAGATTGGTTAATTTATAAAGAAAAGAGGTTTAATTTACTCCCAGTTCTACATGGCTGAGAAGGCCTCAGGAAACTTATAATCATGGTAGTTGGCAAAGCGGAAGCAAGTCATATCTTACATGGTGGCAGTAGAGAGAGAGAATGAAGTGTGAAGCACCATACATGTTTAAACATCAGCTCTCATGAGAACTTGCTATCATGAGAATGGCAAGGGTGAAAACTGCCCCCATAATACGATCACCTGCCACAGAACTCCTCCCCTGATGTGGGGATTACAATTCAACATGAGATTTGGGTGGGGACACAGAGCCAAGACATAGCATTCTGCCCCTGACCTCTCCCAGAGCCCATGTTCTTTTCACATTTCAAAACCAGTCATGTCTTCCCAGCCGTCCCCCAAAGTCTTAACTCATTCCAGCATTAACTCAAAAATCAACAGTCCAAAGTCTCGTCAGAGATAAGGTAAATCTCTTCTGCCTATGAACCTATAAAATTAAAAAAAACAAGTTAGTTACTTCCACGATACAATGGGGTACAGGCATTGGGTAAATCCTCCCATTCCCAAATGGAGAAATTAACCAAAACAGAGGTGCTACAGGCTCCATGAAAGTTCAAAACACACCAGGGCAGTCATTAAATCTTATGCCTCCAAAATAAAGCTCCTTTGGTTCCATGTCTCACACCCAGGGCCCACTTATGTAAGAGGTAAGCTCCCAAGGCCATGGACAGCTCTGTCGTTGTGGCTCTGCAGGGTACAACCTCTGTGGCTTCTTTTATGGGTCAGTGTTGAGTGCCTGTGCCTTTTCCAGGTGCATGGTGCAAGCTGTTGGTGGATCTACCATTCTGTGGTCTGGAAGATAGATGGTGGCCCTCTTCTCACAACTTCACTAGGCAGTGCCACAATGAGGGCTCTGTGTGGGAGCTGCAACTCCCCATTTCGCCTTTGAATAGCCCTAGCAGAGATTCTCCACAAGGGCTCCACCTTTGCAGCAGACTTCTGCCTAGACATCAGTTATTTCCATACATCCTCTGAAATCTCAGTGGAGGTTCCCAAACCTCAGTTCTTGCCTCTGTGCACCTGCAGTCCTAAGACCATGTGGTAGCTGCCAAGGCTTGGGGCTTGCAACCTCTGAAGCTATGACCTGAGATGTACTTTGGTCCCTTTTAGGCACAACTGGAACTGGAGTGGCTGGGATGCAGGATGCCATGCCAGGAGGCTGCACAGAACACTGGGGCTCTGGGATTGACCCAGGAAACCATTTTTCTCTCCTAGGATTCCAGGCCTGTAACAGGAGGGGCTGCCATGAAGATCTCTGAAATGCTCTGGAGACATTTTCCCCATTGTCTTGGCTATTAACATTTGGTTCTTTGTTACTTATGTAAATTTCTGCAGCCAGCTTGAGTTTCTCCCAGGAAAATGTTTTTTTTTTTTTTTTTTCTTTCATACCACATGTTCAGCTTCAAATTTCTATCATCTGTTTCCCTTTTAAATATAAGTTCCAATTTCAGATCATCCTTTTCTTCACTCATATGAACATACACTTTTAGAAACAGCCAGGTTACATCTTTAATGCTTTGTTGCTTAGGATTTTTTTTTCTGCCAAATACCCTAAATAATCTCTCTCAAGTTCAAAGATCCACAGATCTCTAGGATGGGGGCAAAATGCCACCAGTCTCTTGCTAAAGCATAGCAAGAGTGATTTTTACTCCAGTTCCAAATAACTTCCTCATCTCCATGTGAGACCACCTCAGCTTGAACTTCTCTGTTCATGTTGCATTTTGGTTAAAAGCATTCAACAAGACCCCAGGAAGTTTCAAAATTTCCCACATCTTTCTGTGTTCTTCTGAGTCCTCCAAACTGTTCCAACATCTGCCCATTTCCCAGTTCCAAAATTGCTTCCACATTTTCAGGTATATTCACAGCAGTGCCCCCAAAAATGTTTGAGTTCATTTTCACACGCTATAAATAACTACCTGATACTGAGTAATTTATAAAGAAAAGAGGCTTAATTGACCTACAACTCTGCATGTCTGAGGAGGCATCAGGAAATTTATAATCATGGCATAAGTCAAAAGGGAAGCAAGGCACATCTTACGTGGTGACAGAAGAGAGAGAGTAAAGGGAGAAATGTCACACACATTTAAACCATCAGATCTTGTGAGAATGTACTATCATGAAAACAGCAAGGGGAAATCCACCTCCATGATCTAATCACTTCACACCAGGCTCCTCCCTTGACACATGGGGATTACAATTCCACATGAGATTTGAATGGGGACACAGAGCCGAACAATAATAACTTGTTACCTCATTTGTGTTTTATCTTTTTCTAAATGTTACTTCAGTAACATTAGTTACTTCAGCTACCCTATTTAGAATTGCACCCATACATATGTGCATACACCCCTACCTTTCTTTCCTACTATTTTTTTTCTAGAGTATTTTTAACTTGCTTACATAATATTTATTTGATTATAGCTCTCTTTTTTTTGTCTTTTGTCCCTCCTCAGTAAAGCATAGATTTTATGAAGAAAGTAGTTTTATCTATTTCTGTTTATTGTTTTATCTTCAGGACATTGAATAAGAGGAGTAAGACATTTGCCAGCACATGATAAATACTTTCTAAATAATGATGATAATTATGATAATGATAGTTACATCTATGTGCATTGCCCTGTTCCCAGAGTATTACAGCGTTGTGCAGTCCTCCCAAATATCTCATGTTAGATATTGTTATTTTTATTGACAATATCAATGAGCTTAAGTAACTTGGCAAATGTTAACAGCAAATATTTATGATGCCAAATTTTGAACTCAAAATGGTGGAACCAAATTTTACATTATAGAGACTATATTAATCTATTAGCATTCATTTTTATACTGAAATTTGCTAATTTATAAAAGCTGTCACTGTGGAAAGTGGAGTATTTTACTTGATTCATTGGGATCTAAGAAATAAGTTCCTGAATAGCTCAAATAATAGAAATCTCAAGGGTAGATATTTTTAATTTTGGCTATAATAACAGGGAGAGCCATGGAAGCCAGGTTGAATTACAGATTTAGTAGATGTGTTCCTCATGACAGAGAAGCAACAAAGGCTTGCATTATGAAGATGTTATTTGTTAAGAGCCTACCTTGGATCAGGTTATAATGAAAGACATTTAAATTCTCTTTTGTTTATAATGTATCAACATATTAAGTTATACCTTTTATTTTATATGACTTTTTGTGAAAAATTCAGTTAAACAATCCTTTTGATATTTCACAGTGTATTAAATACTTGAGTAAAGTTGGATTGCCTTGCTTTTCATATAAAGTCTAACATGGCACTCCAATCTAATATTTTATCAACTTGGAATAGTTATAGGGAGTGTTGATCTGCTTACACCAAAAACTGTTTGCACATTTTTCATCATATCTGTAATATTCAAGAGTTTTTTACTGTTGTTTTTCCTCCAGTGTTAGCAGTCCATACTGTGTACATTTTTATTGGTAGCTAATTGCTCAAGAAGTAACTCAAAGTAATAAGAATTTATTCAAGATGAAAATAGCATAATATTTTATTTAATTACATAGCAAGTTAGGTCCTCATTATGACTGACAATAATACGTTTTTATTTTCCAGAATGCCTCCAGCTATTCTTACTCAGGAGGAAGTTTTAAAGTTGAAACTGGAACATAAATATGATCCATCAGTTTAGAAGACTTTTCTGAAACTGAAAAATAGTTCTTTTACTACAGGATTTTCACGGAACCCCAACGTTCTAATTTTTTTAAGGAACAACTTAATCTACATGCAGATGCACACACGAATTATTTCTCCTGTGCATGACGCCATTGTTTCTCTGGTCTACCTAAAAAAATTTAGTCTTGTCCTTGGAAGAAATAGAGACATGTTGATAAACCTGATCAGGTCACTTTTCTACTTGTAATTGAAGAAGGCACAAGTAAATGAAATTATATTTCATGATGCAAGTAAATAAAACTATAATATTTAGTGTTAATTTGGAAAAATTCATATTTTAAATGTCCATACTATCCAAAGTGATCTACAAAGTCAACGTAATCTCTGTCATAATTCCTATGATATTTTTCTTAGAAGTTGAGAAAACATGCTTAAAATTAGCATGTAAGCATAAAAGATTCTGAATAGTCAAAGCAATCTTGAGCATAAAGAAAAAAGCCAGAGGCATTATACCACCTGAGTTTAAAATACATTACAAATTCAAAATAATCAAAACAGCATGCTACTAGAATAAAAAACAGATGCATCAACCAATGGAACAGAATAGAGAACACAGAAATAAATTCACACATTTATTATCAATTGATTTTCAACAAGATGCCAATACCACATAATGGAGAAAGGACAGTCTTATAAAATGGTATTGGAAAAACCATATATCTACATACAAGATAATGAAATTAGACGTTTATTTCACACCACATACAAAAATAAACTCAAAATGGATTAAAGACTTAAAAACTTAATACCTACAACTCTAAAACTACTAAAAGAAAACAATGCTTCGTAACATTGTTTTATGTAATAACGTTTTGGATGAAACCCCCAAGCAGGCAAAAATAGACAAATGAGATTGCATCAGAGTAAAAACATTCTGCAAAGCAAAGGGAACAATCAATAGAGTAAAGAAACAACATATGAAATAGGAAAAAAAATTCATAAACCACCTTTCTGACAAAGAGTTAATATCTAAAATATATAAGGAACTCAAAGAACTCAATAGTAAGAAAATAAATAACCCAATTAAAAATGAAAAAGAACCTGACAGATATTTCTCCAAAGAAGACATACAATGGCCAATAGATATATGAACAAGTGTTTAATATCCCTCATTGTCAGGAAAACACAAATTCAAACAACAAAGAGATATCACCATACACATTAGAATGGTTATTATCAAAAAGATGAAAAATAAGTGTTGATGAGCACGTGGAGACATAAGAACATTTGCACTCTTGTTGGGAATGTAAATTACTATAGGCATTATGCAAAACAGTATGATTGATCTCAAAAAAGTTAAAAAATAGAACTACTATATGATTGAGAAATCCCCCTGGAGAGTATATATCCAACGGAAGTGAAAATATTATGGAGAAGAGATGTTTTCGCTCTTACATTTATTTCAGCATTATTCACAATAGCTGAAATATGGAATTAACCTAAGTGTCCATCAGGAGGTAAATTGATAAAGAAAAATGTGGTATAAAAATATCCAACAACTCTATAAATTCAATAATGTCCTCAGCATTTTGTACTGACCCAAAGCTAGTGGCTTTTATCTCCTCTCTTGTTTTATATGTTTACACTTTTCCATGAGCATGAGCCATAACAACTGGATATAATTCCCTCATATTACTTTGTTTCTTAATGCTTCTAACCCTGCCCTTGTTGTGTGACAACTATCCCTTCTTAAAGATTGAACTCTAACATCCTACCTATTAGCACTGATTCTCTGATATCTCTAGCTCCAGTTAAATACACCTCTTCCTCTATTCACCTGGATTCCTGATTAGCCATGCTTCCAGCTTCTGTAAATTTCATAGTGGACATGACTTGCTATGGACAACTTAATAATATGCTTGAGGCATATTACTTGGCTTCCTGCCTCCCTCATCACCAACCCAACTCTTCAAGAAGAACCTTTCTCTTGGAGGAGACTTTTCAACTACACACCAATACATTTACATGTAACATACAAAGATATTCTACTTCCACCTATACTTTCTAAAGGTTACATTTATGATGGAATATATGACTCAAAAAGAAATTATTTTTAAAAATCACTTTATTAAGGTATAATTAACATACAAAACCTTGTATGTCTTGGATTCTTAGCGCTGTTATAACAAAATATCATAAACAGCGTAGCTTATAATCAACAGAAATTTATTCCTTAGATTTCTAGAGTCTGGGAAGCCCAAGATCAAGGTGCTGGTACATTTGGTGTCTGGTGAAGGTTGCTTTCTGGTTCATGTGTGCTACCTGCTCTCTGTGTGCTGATGTGATGGAAGGGGCAGGACAGCTCTCTGAGTCCTCTTTCATAAGGGCACTAATCCCATTGATGGGGATTCCACCCTTATGTCGCAATTACCTCTCAAAGGCCCCACTTCCAAGTGTCATTACATTGAAGATTTGGTTTTAACATATAAATTTGGGGCAGGCGGAGAAACACAAATATTCAGACCACAGCACTGTACATATTTAAGGTATAGAATTTAACATGTTTGAATATATACAACTGTGAATGTATACAACTGTGAAACCATCACTTTGATGTGTGTCATAAATGTATTCATCTCCATAAAATATCTTCTTTCAAAAGATATTAATAGGGTAATTCATACATAAGCAAATCTAGTTTGTTACAAAAGAATGCCTTAGAACATTTCTACAGTGATGCATTGCTTGACAATGAGGATATATTCTGAGAAATATGTCATTAGGCAATTTTGTTCTTGTACACACATCATAGAGTGTACTTATACAAACCCAGATGGTATAGCCTGCCACACACCTAGGCTATATGATATAGCCTGCTGCTCCTAAGTTACAAATCTGTGCATCATGTTACTGTAGTAAATACTATGGGCAATTGTAACACAATACTATTTGTGTAACTAAACACAGACAAGGTACAGTAATTACACAGTATTATAATCTTATGGGGTATGTGTAGTCTGAACAAAATATTGTTAGATGGTGCATGACTGTATCTGGAATACTCATCCTTCAAGAATTTTTCTATATCATGATAAATCAGTAAGTAGATGTAGTCGAATGTGTCTTCACCACTATCCTGCTTTCTTTTATATGAGCTTTCTCTGCTTGTGGTATTACTGCCTAGTAAAATGACCTTATGTTTGGTGATACATAAGACTCATGATTGCAAGACTATGTAATCTAAGGCACGTTAATTTTTACTTAACATGTTTTTATATCAGTGTGGTAATCTTCACATATATTTATACATTTATCTTTTTCTTTGAATTTTTTTTTTTTTTTTTTTTTTTTTTTTGCGTAAGGAGAGCACTAAATAAAATGATAGTGTGACACTTTGGTTTGTTTCACTTCAGGAATTTCTAGTAAAGAATGCAGGCAGTTGTCATTAGGCTTGAGAGTATAGTTATTTTGGTCTACCTGGCTGCAAGCCAGTATATCTGCTTTGAATGACTATTTAGGGTAGCTGAATACTCACAGCTATTTCTCTCAAATAAATATTATATTACAGAAAATTTTTCTAAGGGGGTTTATAATCCCATATCTTGACTCTATGCCGTGAATGTATATAAAGCTCATCAATTTGAACCTATTTTGCCTATATTTATTTAAGAAAAAATACAAGGTAATACTTCTAAGTGAGGAGCAAAATATTTAGAGTTATGGGGAATAAAAAAATTGTATAAAACTCAATGCTAAACACCAGAAATTTGAAATACAGTTGAAGATTATCTAAAGAAAAATAAACTAACCATGTAAAAAATGATAATAATAACACTAATTTAACATATCTGACCATATAAAATATTAATCAGTTTGCATATATTATTTTATACAGTTATCCTCCAAATGCTTTTGGGACCATACAATTATTTCCATTTCCCAACTGGAAAAACTGAGATGTAGACATTTACTTTAGCTTGCTTAATGTTACACAATTAGTAAATGGCAAAGCTAGAATTAAAATACAAATGTCTAACCCCAAAGTTACAGTATCTTTACAAAAAAAAGACTCCACAAGATACTATAAAGAGAAACGGAATCTGGGCCACTTTTCAAACACAAATAATAAAAATACGTAGAGGAAAGAAATACTTTTGGTTAGCATGCTCATGGAGTTTCTACAAAAGCTAAACATGACCATGTGTATTCATTTTCTTTTGTGGCTGTAAGACATTACTACAAAGTAAATGGCTTAAAATAACAAGTTTTCTTAAAATTCTGGAGCTCAGAAGTCTGGTATGGGTCTCACTGTGTAAAAGTAAACATGCTGGCAGTGTTGCATTCTTTTCTAGAGGCTCTAGAGAAAAATATTTTTCTAGCATCTGGAAGCTGCCCACATTTTTTAGCTCATGGCACCTTTCCCGCATTTTCAAAGCCAGTATTGACATGTTCAGTCCTTTGCATACCACATAACTCCAACTTTCTCTTCTGACTCCCTCTTCTACATTTAAGCATCTTTGTAATTATGTTGGGTAATTACATACATTGAAAATCCAGGATAATTTCCCTGTCAGCTAATTAGTAATTTTTTAAAAAATTTTCATAACTTTTGGGGGAACAGATATTTGGTTACATGAGTAAGTTCTTTAGTGGTGATTTGTGAGATTTTGGTGCACTCATTACCAGAGCAGAACACACTGAACCCAATTTACAGTCTTACCTCTCACCATTCTCCCACCCTTTCCACGTGAATCCCCAGAGTCAATTATATCATTCTTATGCATGTACATCCTCATAGTTTAGCTCCCACTTATGAGTAAGAACGGACCATATTTGTTTTTCCATCCCTGAGTCACTTCACTTAGAATAACAGTCTCCAATCCCATCCAGATTGCTATGAATGCCATTAATTCATTCCTTTTTATGTCTGAGTAGTATTCCGTTACATATATATATATTCTACAGTTTCTTCATCCACTCGTTGATTGTTGGGCATTTGAGCATTTTTTCATGTTTGTTGACAATTTGTGTATCTTCTTTTGACAATTATCTATTAATATCTTTAGCCTACTTTTTGATGGGATTGCTGCTTTTTTCTTGCAAATTTCTTTGAGTTCTTGTAGATTCTGGATATTAGTCCTTTGTTGATGTATAGATTGTGAAGATTTTTTCCCAGTCTGTGGGTTGTCTGTTTACTCTGCTGACTGTTCCTTTTGCTGTGCAAAAGCTCTTTAGTTTAATGAAGTCTCACCTATTTATCTTTGTTTTCGTCGCTTTCGCTTTAAGGTTCTGGGTCATAAAATCTTTGCCTAAGCCAATGTCTAGAAGGGTTTTTTTTTCCGATAATACCTTCTAGAATTTTTATGGTTTCAGGTCTTAGATTTAAGTATTTGATCCATCTTGAGTTGATTTTTGTATAAAATGAGATGACAATCAAGTTTCATTATTCTAGATGGGGCTTGCCAATTATCCCAACACCATTTGTTGAAAAAGGTGTCCTTTTCCCACCTTATATTTTTGTTTGCTTTGTCAAAGACCAATCGGCTGTAAATATTTGGGCTTATTTCTGGGTCTGTATTCTGTTTCGTTGGCCTATGTGTCTATTTTTATACCAGCACCATGCGATTATGGTGACTACGGCCTTATAAAACAATTTGAAATCAGGTAATGGGTTGCCTCCAGATTTGTTCTTTTTGCTTAGTCTTGTTTTGGCTATGCGGGATATTTTTGGCTCCATATGAATTTTAGCATTGTTTTTTCTAGTTCTGTAATGAATGATGGAGATATTTTTATGGGAATTGCATTGAATTTGTGGATTGCTTTTGGCAGTATTGTCATTTTCACAATATTGATCTACTGATCAGTGAACATGGGATGTGTTTCCATTTGTTTGGGTCATCTATGATATTTCTCAACAGTGTTTTCTTGTTTTTATTATAGAGGTCTTTTACCTCCTTGATTAGCTATATTCCTAAGGTGTTTGTTTGTTTGTTTGTTTGTTTGTTTGTTTTTGTTTTTTTCAACTATTGCAAAAGGAATTGAGTTTTTTATTTGATTCTCAGCTTGGCCACTGTTGGTGTATAGAAGAGCTACTGATTTGTGTACATTAATTTTGTATCCTAAAACTTTGTTGAGTGCCTTATATACCAAAATTACTGAGGGTTTTAATCATAAAGTGATGCTGGATTTTGACAAATGCTTTTTATTTTTTTGCATCTATTGAGATGACTGTGTGATTTTTTTGTTTATAATTTTGTTTATGTGTTGTATCACAATATTGACTTGCATACGTTAAACCATCCCTGCATCCCTGGTACAAAACCCACTTGATCGTGGTGTATTATTTTTTTTTTTTTTGATACGCTATTTGATTCAGTTAGTTAGTATTATTTTTTAAGGATTTTTGCCTCTATCTTCATCAGCAGTATTGGTCTGTAGTATTCTTTCTTTGTTATGTCATTTTCCTGGTTTTGATATTAGGGTGATTCTGGCTTCATAGAACAACTTAGGGAGGATTCCCTCTTTATCTTGTGAAATAGTGTCAGTAGGAGTGGTATCAATTCTCCAAATGTCTGATAGAATTCAGTCGTGAATTAATCTGGTTGTGAGATTTTTTGTTGGTGGTGGTAATATTTTTATTACCATTTCAATCTCAGTGCTTGTTATTGGTCTGTTCAGAGTTCCTAATTCTTTCTGACTGAAGGTAGGAGAGTTGTATCTTTCCAGGAATTTATCCCTCTCCTCTAGGTTTCCTAGTTTAGGTGTGTAAAGGTGTTCATAGTAGTTGTGAATGATCTTTTTTATTTCAGTGGTGTCAGTTATATTATCTCCTGTTTTGTTTCTCAGTGAGGTTATTTGGATCTTCTCTCTTCTTTTCTCAGTTAATCTTGCTAATGGTCTATCAATTTTATTTATCTGTTCAAAGGACAAGCTTTTTGTTTCATTTATCTTTTGTATTGTTTTTGTTATTGTTGTTTCAATTTTATTTAGTTCTGCTCTGATAGTGGTTATTTTCTTTCTTCTACTGGGTTTGGGTTTGGTTTGTTCTTGCTTCTCTAGTTCCTTGAGGTGTGACCTTAGATTGTTTATTTGTGCTTTTTCAGACTTTTTGATGTGGACATTTAAACACTATAAACTTTCCTCTTAGCAGCGCCTTTGCTGTATCCCAGAGGTTTTCATGGGTTGTGTCACTATTATCGTTCAGTTCAAATAATTTTTAAATTTCTATCTTGATTTCATTATTGACTCAAGAACAGGTTATTTAATTTCCATCTATTGGCATGGTTTGGAAGGTTCCTTTTGGAGTTGCCAGTTTTATTCCACTGTGGTCTGAGGAAGTACTTGATATAATTTCAATTTTCTTAAATTTATTTAGATTTGATTGTGGCCTATAAGTACGAATCTGGGCTTTCGTTCTTCCCCTGCCTGTGCAGTCTGCACACCATATTCATGACCTCCCTTGAGTTCTGGTCAGGAGACTTTGTATATGTTTGGAATTGTTACAAAGTTCATCTGGAGATTTCCTACTTTTTCGGGTCTTTTTAGAGTTCCTCTGGCAGTCCTCCCCAAGGACTCCAGTGTGACAAGTCATAAATGGTTTTCCTGGGGATCCAGCGAGCCCACAGGGCTTTTCCTGCTGCTTCTTTCACTACTGTGTTTTGCTCAGCTCTCTAAATTGACTTAGTTCCAGGTAAGGTCACATCCTTCTCTCATGATCTACACCTTCAGGTTCCCCAGTGAGGGTGTGTGTTCAGGGGTGGATGATCACCTTTTCCCACTTTGACAACTTGGGCACTCACTCTATTTGGGCTGTGTCCCAGGTTCTGCAGGTGCAATCCACTTCCTTCAGAGTGTCTGTGGATTCTCTCCGCTTTCCTGGCATATTACTGCAGTAATTCTGGAGCAAAAGTTTATGATGTAAGTTTCCTACTTGCTGCTCTGTCCATCTGAGTAGGCAAATAGTAAATTTAGTTCTATTTGCAAGCCTAATCATACTCTACCTTGGAACATATTCACAGGTTCCAGGGATTAGAACATTAACATCTTTGGGTATCTGATATTCTGCCTACCACACCATGCTTAATTTGACTCAGAGCTTAGAAAAAGTTGATGCTGCAGAATTAATGCAGAATCAATTACCTTTAAAGAACATCTTTTCAGAGACAATAGTACACAAACTTCTATCATCAGTAATAACTGATATCAAAATAATGAAAGTGTCTATAATCAGTAGCATTCAGTAGATGTTTCATGTGCATGGCTGTCATGAAAACGTTCATGTAATTGCCTAATGAACGCCAACAAACACAGTTGATTTACAAATAATAGAGAAAAATAAAGAGGAAATCATTTTGAATTCTTTCATACTTCGTAAATCATGATCTCATGGTTCCCTTTGGGAACATGAACAAATGGAAGATGTCACTAATGTATTAGGCACAGACATTCCTGTCCTATTCTGAAGTTATTTTGTTTCTTCTGCCCCCGCTTTAATCTGACTGATCTGGAGACTCTGCTTACATATGTGCCTGACAAAACTGCACAGTAACAAAATGTTCATGAATGTTTTGATGAAGGATAATTTCCCAAGACTTGAATGTGTGTAAGGGGAGAGAAAGAGAGAAAGTGAGAGAGAGAGAGAGAGAGAGAGAGAGAGAAAGAGAGAGACAGAGAGACTGCTTCTCATCTGGATGTCTGTATTTCTTCTCATTGTGAATTAACAATTGTCTTCAGTGGTGGGCACGTTAGTTAAAAGAATTTTAGGCTATGGGAATAATAGTCTTAATTCGGTAGTTCTGCAATAAATTTCCTCACAATTCTTCCTTCTTACTCATTTCTTCCCCCACATTTTTTTTTTTTTTTTTACACAGAAATGTGAGAAATTAATACTAAAGACCAAGTAAAATGCATGACAATAGTAGTAGAATTTAAGGTGGTGCTTCAAAGAAACTACAAAGTAATGAGTACTACTGTTAACTCTTCTCTAGCTACCAGGGAAAATGTTGTTGCAATGGGTAAGTAGGTAATAGTATGTATTAATCAATGTAATTTATGGTGTACATGTGTTCAGTATGAAAATCAAAATAGAAAAATATATAACCAATTTAGAAGTTTTCACTGCTGCTTTCAAAAAAAGGTAATTATAATAATAAGATTTACTAACATTTAACTAAGTATGAGGATTAATACACGTTGTCTAGACATATCCCTTTAGCACAGGCTTTATTATTTCAATAATTTTCTACTTGAAAACAAATATAAAAATATGACTTAAGAAATTATGTTTAGTTTTGTTTTCTCATCAGTATTTTAAATAATTCATGGCTTTAGTTATATAGGTTTTGAAAGTGAAATCCACTGCCCAGTGTAGCCTTTTTGTCATTCTTTATTTCAACAGTTTATACCTTCATTTCACATATAAACAAACATATAAAATTCCACAGCAACTATGCCAATTCAGCAATATTTTGTTGGCACTTATTTTTCTTTCTTTTTACTTTCATGAGGAACTTCATGATTTTAAGACATAATATTTTAAAATCATTTTTAGGCTTTCAGGTCAAGCAGTGAGATGAGGCACTGGAGCTGCAATATAGGATACAAAAGAAATAAAACCACTATAGTGAAAGGAGCAGAAACAGTGTGGAGGTGGGGAGCAGAGAGAAGATTCATGCATCAGGAAGATGTGTGGCAGCCAGCAGTGAGAGAAAGGTGACAATAGAAGCAATGGAAAGTGGAGTGAATATTCTTCACTCAAGTCTTATAGTACGTTTAGGTTGAAGATAAGTATATAGGTGACAAATAAGGTATAAAACTGAATAAAAAGGGCGAATGAAAGCTTTCTATACACAATGCCTGCTATATAAAATATCTCATATTTACCTAATTCTTAGAATTCTTACTTTGTGGGAGTGGCACAGTTAAAACAGCTCCCTGCCTGGATACATTCAAACACAACAGGAAGGCTATCGCATCCTGTTTCTGTCCTCATACAGTTCCTCTCCCAGGGAGATGAAGTTTTGGTGAAACATTTTTTTTTAATATATAATGCAGAAAAGGATATTCCTTTTAATATGATTGTGAAATTCCACCTAGTCATTCATTCCAGTAAATGAGTCAACACCAGGATTCATCATGTCAGTTTAAGCACCAGGAACAGAAAAGACAGTGTCTGAATTGAAGAAACTGATTCTGGTAGAGTCAAAAACAATTAAAAAGTAGAAAATAGCCGGGCGCGGTGGCTCAAGCCTGTAATCCCAGCACTTTGGGAGGCCGAGACGGGCGGATCACGAGGTCAGGAGATCGAGACCATCCTGGCTAACACGGTGAAACCCCGTCTCTACTAAAAAATACAAAAAACTAGCCGGGCGAGGTGGCGGGCGCCTGTAGTCCCAGCTACTCGGGAGGCTGAGACAGGAGAATGGCCTGAACCCGGGAGGTGGAGCTTGCAGTGAGCTGAGATCCGGCCACTGCACTCCAGCCTGGGCGGCAGAGCGAGACTCCGTCTCAAAAAAAAAAAAAAAAAAGAAAAAAAAAGTAGAAAATAACTTTCAAAAAAAAGCTATAAAATTAGAATATTCAGAGATATAGTAAAAGATAGTATATTCTTCAAAGCAAGAAGAGGAACAGTTAGAGAAATGCAAATAACTCTTTAAAAACTATATATATACACACACACTTATATATGAATATATATGTGTATATATATGAAAATCTAGACAGTGACATGACCAAAATGGTGGAGTAGGAGATACCAGCCTTTATGCTCCTACAAAAATACAAATATAGACAGCTATTCACAAACCATATAACCCAGAGAGGGTACAAGGGCCTATTAAAAGATCTGCAGCAACACAGTGGATTAAAAAAAAAAAAACAACAAAAAACAACAACAACAACAAAAAAACAATATAAACAGACACAGATAGGAGCAAAGAAGAAAGGAGAAAGGCAGGGGCTATCAGTAAGGGCTGCAGTGTTGGAACCACTGTGTTCCCCAGTGGCCTGCTCCTGAGATGACACTGACATCTCTAGTCACTGAGGTAACCAACAGCTACTCCTGCTGGGGAACTCCAGAGAAGAAGACGTGGCTGCATACCCCTCCTACACCCAAGAAGTGGCCACTGTTGTGCCACTTCAGGAAAAGGGCTGCCACTTCTCCCACCTCATGTAAGTCCTAACTCTGGGGTCATGGCAGCTCCTTGTATGCCTATACTCCAGATCGGGTCTCTGTGGCTGCGATGAAACTGCTCACATCTCAGATACCAGAGCCATCACCATAGCAAGCTAGCTTGCACCCCAGGCCCTGGAGCCAAGCCCCACCTGTGGGTTTACAATCACACTACTATCACCAGATCAGCTGTCATAGAGAACTGGGTCCTGGCTTAATCCTGGGGCCAGTCTAACTCTTCACATGCCTGTGCTGTCATTTGTGGCTCCCCAGCTACTTCACAAGCATCTGCACCTCAGATAATACAAACATACTGTGGAGGTATTGTAGGTTCAAATTCAGACCACTGCAATAAAACACATATCACAACGAAGACAGACACATAATTTTTTGGTTTTCCAGTGCATATAAAAGTTATGTTTACACTCTAGTATAGTCTATTAAGTGTGCAATAGCATTATGTCAAAAACAATATATATAACTTAATAAAATATCTTATTGTTAAAAAAATGGTAACGATTATCTAAGCCTTCTGTGAAATATAATCTATTTACTGGTGGAGGGTCTTGCCTTGATGTTGCTGGTTGTTGACTTATCAGAGTTTTGTTTGCTGAAGGATGGGGTGGCCATGACAACTTCTTAAAGACAATCATGAAGTTTGCCACATTGATTAACTCTTCCTTTTATAAACTATTTCTCTGTAGCATATGATTCTGTTTGATGACATTTTACCCACAGTAGAACTGCTTTTGAATTGAAGTCAATCTTCCCAAATTGTGCTTCTGCTTTATCAACTGAGTTTATGCGATATTCTAAGTTATTTATTGTCATTTCAACAAGGCTTAAAGTATCTTCACCAGAAACAGATTCAATCTCAAG
Source organism: Papio anubis (assembly GCF_008728515.1). Lineage (NCBI taxonomy): Eukaryota > Metazoa > Chordata > Mammalia > Primates > Cercopithecidae > Papio > Papio anubis. Next base: position 58,929,145 of record NC_044978.1, read on the forward strand.
AAACAACTTTCTTTGCTCATCCATAAGAAGCAACTACTCATCCATTCAGGTTTTATCAAGAAATCATAGCAATTCAGTCTAATCTTCAGATTCCACTTCTAATTCTAGCTCTCTTGCTATCTGTACCACATCTGCAGTTACGTCCTACACGCAAGACTTGAACCCCTCAAAATCTTCCATGAGATTTAGAATCAACTTCTTCTAAAGTTCTGTTAATGTTGATATTTTTCCACCCTCCCACAAATTATAAATGTACCTAATAAAATCTAAAATTATGAATTATTTCTGGAAAGTTTTCAATTTACTTTACCCAGATCCATCAAAGAAATTACTACCTATGGAAGCTAAATACTTATGCATTTATTAAGTAATAAGATTGGAAACTCAAAATTACTCCTTCATTCATGGGCTTCAGAAAGGATGTTGTGTTAATAAGCATGAAAACAACATTCATCTTCTTATATATATTCATCAGAGCTCTTGAGTGACCAGGTGTATTGTCAATGAGCAGCAATATTTTGAAAGAAATCCTTTCTCCTAAGCAGTAAGTCTCAACAATGGGCTTAAAATGTTTCAGAAACCATGCTGTAAACAGATGTGTTGTCATTGAGGCTTTGTTTTTCCACTAATAGAGCATAGGCAGAGTAGATTTAGCATAATTCTTAATGGTTCTAGGATTTTAAAATGGTAAATGAACTTGGCTTGACTTAAACTCACCAGCTGCATTAGCCCTTATCAGAAGTTAGTCAGTCCTCTGAGGCTTTGAAGCCAGGCATTGGTTTGCTCTCTAGCTGTGAAGATCCCAGACGGCATCTTCTTCCACTACAAAGTTGTTTTGTTTACATTGAAAATCTGTACTTTAGTATTGTTTTGTCATCAAAGGTCTTAGCTAAACCTGGATAACTTGCTGAAGCTTTTACACTAACACTTACTGCTTTACCTTGCAATTTTATGTTACGAAAATAAGTTATTTCCTTAAAACTCATGAACCAATTTGCTAGCTTCCAACTATTATTCTGAAGCGTTCTCACTCTCTTAGCCTTCACAGAATAGAAGAGAGGGGGGCCTTACTGTGGATTAGGTTTTGCCTTAAGGGAATGTCGTAGCTGGCTTGATCTTCTATCCAGACCATTAAAACTCTCTATATCAGCGATAAAGCCATTTCACTTTCTTATCATTTGTGTATTCACTGGACTCGCGTTTTTAATTTCCTTCAAGAAGTTTTACTTTGTGCTCACAACCTGGCTGTTTGGAGTGACAGGTCTAGCTATTGGTCTATATGAGTTTTCAAAATGCCTTCCTCACTAAGCTTAATCATTTCTATAGTTAGATTTAAAGTGAGAGACATGTGACTCTTCCTTTCACTTGCACACTTAAGAGTCCTTGTAGGAACTTAATTGGCCTGATTTAAATATTGTGTTTTATAAAATAAAGAAGCTACAGAAAAGGAAAAGAAATATTAAATACTTTTAGTCATTCCATGATGTATACATATATGAAACATCATGTCTTTCACTATGAATATATATTATTTTACTTGTCAATGTATATGAATAAATTAAAAAATGAATGAAAACATAGGTGGCCTTGGATTTGGTGAAGACTTCTTAGATAAAATAACAAAAGCATAATCCATAAAATAAATAATTGATAAGTTGTATGCCATTTAAATTAAAATCTTCTGCTCTGAAAATGGCAAGCTACCAATTAGAAGAACATATTTGGAAAACATATATCTGATACATGACTGGTCTCCAAATATACAAAGAAGACTTTAAATTTAGCAATAGGAAAACAAATAACTCAATTCAAAATTGGTCAAAGATCTAAACAGACACCAAACCAGGAATGATATGCACATGACAAGTAAGCATATGAGAAGATGCTCAACATCATGCCATTAGAGAATTACAAATTAAAACAAAAATGTGATACCACTACATACCTATTAAAATGTACAAAATCCAAAATACTTGAAACATCAAATTTAAAATTACTTCAAACACAAGGAGAAAATACTGAAGGCAGCAAGATAAGAATGACTCATCACATACAAGAGAACCCCTAAAAGGTTATTGACGTCTCATCAGAAATGGAGGCCAGAAGTCAATGAGATATCATTAAAATTGCTCGGAAGAAAAGGAAAGTATACTCCCTTTATCCAGTATTATTATCTTTCAAAAAGGAAGGTAAAATGAAAATATAAACAGGCAAACAAAAACTGAAAGAATTATTCTTAGCAGACCAGTCTAACAAAAAATAATAGGAAAGTTCATCATGCTGAAAGGAATTGATTCTAGATTTGAATACACACACACACATGCAGAAAACCAATAAAAGTAATTATGCAATTATAAAGATAGTGCAAATTCACCTTTTGTGTTCTTACTCTTTTAATGCATTAAAATATAGTATAAAATATGTATAATTGCATTTTTGAGCCTATAGTACGTAGAAAGGTAGTATATGTCCTAACAACAGCAAATGAAGGTAAGTGGGAGCAAAGCTGCATTGGATTAAGGAAATGACATCAGATTGTAACTCAAATAAATAAGGAAAAAGAAACAAACAAAGAATAAACCCTGAAATGGTAAATAAAATGGTTAACATAACAAATTCTATAAATACATGCTTCTTCCCTTTCCTCTCTAAGCTTTTATAAAAGCCTTAAAATTATATAAACTAATAATTATACCAATATAGTATTGGTTTTATAACATTTATAGATACAATATTTTTAACAATATTACCACAAAAATGTGTAAAAGAAAATAAAACTATATAGAAAAAATGTCTCTATACCTTGCTGGAATTAAGTCAATATAAATCTGAAGTCGATCCTGATAAGCTAAGAGATACATTGTAAGCTCTATAGCAACCACTAAGAAAACAACTTCTAAAAATATAGTTGAAAAAGTTATTTAAAAATTAAAATGCTACTTTGTAAAATATTCAATTAATGCACAAAATAAAAAAATAAGGAATACAGAAACAAAAGAGACATGAGACACAGAGAACATAAAAGAGTAAAATGGCTGATGTAAATACAACTATTAAATATACACATAATAACATTACATGTAAATTGACTAAGTAATCAATGAAAAGGCAGAGATTCTCACACTGGATAACAAAATTAGATCCAACTATGTCATGCAAACAATCATAAGACATCTTATGTTTCCATACTAATATCAGGCAAAATCAAATTCAAAACAAAAAATGTTACTAGAGATAAAAAGAGGCATTTACAACAATAGAGTCTATCAGCAATATGTAATAATTATAAACATATATGAACCTAACAATAGACCCTCAAAATACCTAAAGCAAAACTGACAGTAGGAAATGAAGGAGAAATAGGCATTTCAGAAGTAATAGAGATTTTAGTACCCCACTTTTGGTAATGAATAGAACTAGGTAGAAGACCAAAAAGGATTTAGAAGCTGAGCAATAATACAAACATAGACTGAGCACTCAAATATGCTGTTCCTAAATGGCAGAATATCCATGAAACATTTTCCAAGATAAATCATATGCTAAGCCACTAAACAAAGAAACAAATGAATAAAAATCGATGTTTTTTTTGTTTTTTTTTTTTTAAATTAATACTAGTTTTTTGCAAACTCTTCCAAAGAATGAAGATGAGGGAAAGGAATACTCTCCAATTCATTCTATGTGGCCAGTATTACCCTGATACTAAAACCAGACAAAGATACTATAAGAAAACCACAGGCCAGAATCTCATATGAATAAATATAAACATAAAAATCCTCAACAAAGTACTAGTACAGTGAACATGACAACGTATAAAACAGATCAAACACTATGAAAAACTGTTTTTTATTCCAGATATGCAAGGTTGAATTCTCATCTGAAAATCAAATAGTACAAAACATCATGTGAATAATAAAAAAAAATAACAAAATCCACACTATCTTGTTTAGAAACAGAAATGCATTTGACAAAATCCAACATTTATGATAAAGCGGTCAATAAATAAGAAAGAAAAGGGAATATTCTCAATCTGATAAAAGACATCTATGAAAAATCCAAAATTAAAATTGCACCTTAATGATAAAAACTAAATGCTTTCCCTCTAAGATCAGAAACAAGATAAGAATACCTGCTCTTGATACTTGTGTTTAACTTTGTTTAACTTTGAACTAGAAGTTCTAGCCAGGGAAGTTAAGCAAGAAAATGAAAAAAAAAAGTCTTCTCTATTGTAAAAGGAGAAGAAAAACTATTTCTAGTCATAGATCACATATTTTTATATAAAAACTTTTAATAAATCTACTATTAGTATATTACTATTAGAACTATGTTCCAATAAACTTGTGCAATAAGTTAGCAGAATACGAGGTTATATGAAACTAATTGCATTTCTATATACTTGCACTGATAATTGTCAGGTAAAATTAAGAAAACAAGTCCTTTAAAAATAATGACAAAAAGAATAAATAAATAAGTGTAAATGTTTTAAAAGTTTGAAACTTATATTCTAAAAAGTAAAGGGTAATTTTGAAAGAATTAAAGCAGATATAAATAAGTGGAGTTGAAGATTTCCATTTGTGTAAATTTTGAAATATTTCTAAAGGCTATCAACAAATAAAGATAATTCAAAATTTAAAATATTTTTAAAAGAATATATATCCCCCAAATAGTTTTGTTGAATACTTGAGTCTAACAACGTAATCAACTGCCCTGATTAAATATTGTTATCCACCACGGATTTTTTTAAGGATATGTGCTAAATTCAAATTATCTTCCTTGATTTACTCTAGTAATTTACTAAGATGACAGTAATTCCTCATTACTGTATCACATACATAAATAGTATATTTAAAAAAATTTTTGTACATAGAAAATACTGTATTATTCTCCTCAAGTTTATTTATTTGAGCTGTGCAATTTAAAGGACAAATTTGTTTTTTAACAACTCATCTTTCTGATATCATGAGGGGCCTTTGCATTCTTTCTGTGTGACAACATCTCCATATTAAATATCTTTTGAAAGTCTCACTGGTATTTTTCTTACTTTATTCCTGCCATAATTGGAAATATTTCAATAAAATTAAATGTAACCCAAGTTCCCATGGAATTCTTTTGTATACAAGAAAAATTACATTTTTATTCATAACTTATTGTTACAGAGCTCAATCAGCAGCTTTTAATAACGATTCATCTTCTCATTGAATGGACTAAGGCATTTAGAACAGCTATCTCTTACCTCCTCTTCCCTAGACTCTAGTAACAATTTAGTTACTGTGATAAATTTCAAACATAACATAATGAATAACATTAAAGAGAAGACAGGTATAGATGGGTGTGTTTCTAATTAAAAAATGCCTTCTCATTCTTCAATCTACTAATATAATAATAGTAATCTGGTGATGTCATGTTTGAAAAGTTACCATTGATTCAAAATTTCAATTAATAATGCACTGAGGGGAAAATAGGAGATAAAATTGTTGTAACATAGTATAATAGTTATTACAGCAAGAGATGACTAAAGAAGTAGATGGGTGCAAGTCCCAGATGGCCTTAAATGCCAAATAAATGTCAGATAAATGTTAATAATCATTAAATAGTTGCTGACTCTTCAAGGCTTACCATGTATTTAATACCAAGCACTGCATAAGACATGCTATCATTCTGATAATAAATATCTGTATTTTCTCAATAAAGTAATCACATTTTACAGAAAAGAAAAATGGAGAATATAGAAGTTATAAAAATTAGTCAAAGATAACACAGCAATAGAAAATCTGAGCTGAAACCTAATGATTTTTAAATGTGTTATATGGACTAAGGTATTGAGGTATTTTAAATTGGAGGATTTTATGTCATAATCTAGTAGCAGAAGGTGGTAGGCTGGAGGGACAGTGCCTCAGATGGCATAGTGTTAACAAAAGTTGACAGCTGGCATCTCCTTCCTTCTTACACGTCCATCCTTTTTATACTTCTATATTCTGCTGGTTTCTATGATACAACATCCTGATTTTCCTCCTCTTTGTCTTTTTTTCCTTCTAATCTACTGCCTATTTTTGTCTTCAGTCTTTTTGCTTACCCCTAGGAAATCTTGTCCACCCCGATATACTTCTGTATCCATGTGTATCATTCACAAATCTGCAACTTCTGGGACTCTTTCCTCAGCACTAGCTCTAAGTATTCCATTTCTATGTCAGTACTCAAATCTATATCATTTGCATATTAAACCAAATTTTTTCATCCCTACAGCTATTGCCTTAGCTCAGGTTTATTTCATTCTTTTCCTATGTTATTCCAGAAGCCTACTGACCAGTTATCTGGAATTTGTTTTCCTCTTTTAAATTGACTATCAGAGTGCTTTTATAAAATATAAAATTGATTTTGCCATAGCTCAAGGCATAAGGTTTACAGTTCACAGTGTTTCATAATAGATATATAATGCATATAGACACCATTATTTGTTGATGATTTTTTTCTTTATGGTAACTGGTAGTATTACTTGTTAATAGAATTTGTAACAAATAAATTATATTCTATTAGTTGCTAGTCTAACCTTATTAGAGCCTAGTGAATTCAGAGAATCTCACATTCTTTTTTCAAAATGTGCTTTAATTCTGAAATGACTCAACTTTTTGAGTCATGTAACCCTAAAATTTTCCCTAGCTTATCAAGTGAAGAATAAAAAAATCTTGTTTCCTCAATATTATCAGTTTCTATAATTGTCTAAAACTACCAGTTTAAAGGATAAGATACTTTTATATTATAATGTCTCAAATAAGAAATTATAAACTAGATCCTACTTAATCTAAAGGAAAAATATCAAAAATATTTACGCTAAAAGATTATCACTAGGACTCCAAGTCTACCACCAAATAGGTGTATAAATAACTCAGGAAAAACACCAAAATCACAATCTCATTATCTATAAAATGAATTGTCAAATATGTGTACCCAAATCTCCCCTTTGATTCTACAATCTATTGACTTATTTTTCACATGTATCTATTTTGCCATGACAGTTAATAACTTTGGATGCTTTTCTTTTTTCTGCAATGTATTTTTTCAAAGTATGCATTATTTTCTCTGTCTTTTGCAAATATTGTGGGTTTTTTATTGGCTTGTTTTTTTTTTTTTCTTTGTTTAGTATACATACATATGTCAGGGGGGAGTGTATTTTGTTATGCCACCGACTATGTAGATCTAAGAAAAAGTATTCACATATTGTATTTGAAATAAGTGATAAATCGGTGGGGGGTGTGTGTGTATTTTGTTTTTCCGCTGACTGTAGGTCTAAGAAAAAAAAAGAATTTATGTATTGTATTTGAAATAGGTGATGTTAATAATAAAGAGGTAGACTGAAATAAAGTCTAAGAACCAAGATTCAGATAAGTTATAAAACACATGTAGACCAGGATTTGTGACTAGAAAACCAGAAAAAGCATCTGAAGTTTGACTTCTGCCAAACTGGTTTTCTTACTATCTTCCATGAAAGTTGTAAAGGATTTTCTCAAACTAAAACATATATATGTACTTAGTATTTTTAATTCCATTTATATGGATGAGGATTAGCAAATATATAATTGTATTATTTATATCTGACCCTTACACATACAGAACATATAACACCTATTAAGACAACAAAAGGAAATATCACATCTCCATATCCAATGATCATAATAGGATTTAAAAAATAATGCTAGACTTTCAATATTTCAGTTTCTTTTTCCATCATTTTCCTACAGAATGCTACTTTTGGATTCATCCACTCCTTTTTATCAAGAAACAATCATAGTGCCTGACATGAGATAGATTTTTGAAAACTAAATACATGGAAAATGCATATATGCGAACAGAGTACAGACCCCTCTCTGGCTCTGAAATTCTTCTGCTAATGCATGATTAAATTGGAGATGAGAAGAAGCCTCTCCAGTAATTAGTGTTAGTCTATAGTTTCAATAAGTGCAGCAGGTAGATTGTTCACCGTTTCTCTGTAGTGTATACTGCATCATGGCCCTGCCTGAGCTCTAGAATGCTTTGTACAACAAAATAGGTGACACTAGATGCCTGTTTGCACTTCATTCACATTTCTAAATCACAGTTTTATTATAGCATCTTGAAATATCTCATAGATTCAGAAGCTATTAGAGTTAAACATTTTTAATTAATTATATCATTTTCTAAACTTTTAGAAGTTTTCATTAAGCTGAGATATTAAAATCAATATCACATTAAATCATTTTGGTTTATTTAGTAGTTTCTATTGCAAATATATCCTAATTGCATATAAGTCAAGAGAATTACATTAATATGTGCTGCCTTGCCATTAAACACAGACTATTTTAATGTTAAAATACATTAAGATAAGCATTTTCAGACATTTAGGCTTAAGACATTCTAATATGTTGATGACTACTGATAAAACCCACAGAAGCCAAAGTAATGAATCTAGGTAATTTATTCAAATTATATGGAATTCCTATATTGCACAGACCCTAGAAACATTAAAGACATTTGTTATAAAAATATAATAAACATATGGCCATACATGAGACTCCATGGCTTCATGTATTTGAAGTAAACCATCTCTAACATCCATTTTATCGTTAGAGTGTATATATTTTATTTATATTGTAAAATATCAATGCCTATAATATATAGACAGAGATCAGCCTCTAGGCAGTATTTCTAAGATATTTGCCGATCAACATATTCTAAGTGCTAATTATTTAATAATTAAGCTCCTATTTTTATATAATGATTACATACTAGTAATAAAATACTTTTCTGACTTTCTGCCTTTGAAAAATTTTCAACAATTATATTTCAAATTTAATAATTTTTTGAATTTATCATATTTACTTCCTCTCTTATTTTGTTGAACTATTTTATAAAATATTAAAAACATGTTTCATCTTTATATGCTGTTATGCATTTCTGAACAATAGATGTCTTCATAGTTTATCATAATGCTATTAATAATAAGCTTTTCAGACATTACAAAATGCCCCCCAAACTTTCTGACTTGGATATAGCAGATTCAGCTTGCAATGAGCAGTTCTGGAGTCATGGTTATGTGCTGCCACAGAGTTAAGTGTTGCTTGTCCACAAAACTCCACTTACACACCAGGAGCTGTCTCTCAAAAGGCATAAAATAACTGCTGTAAATGGCATGGTCTTGCTCGCAGGTGGGGGGCACCTTTTCTCATTGTATATGAGAAAGCTTGTCAGTGTCTTGTAATATATGAAAGAAATAGGCCACTCCTGTAACAGCTGAGTATTCATGGAGCCTAGAGAGCCAAATTTTTTAAGAATATCTATCCTGATATTCCTATCTCATAGTTTAGGGTGCCAGTTTTCCTCCTCAGGGCTCTGACCTTAGTTAGCATAATATAAGCACGTTAACTCAGAATGTAACATATCTGGAGCTCTTCAATTCTATTAACTCCTGTATCTGCTAATAAGCTCTGATATCCATTGCAAGATATCAGTCTCTTTGCAATCTATCAACAATTCCTTCTGCCTCTCCTAGCCTTAACTATTTAACTGCCCTCAGTTAGTCATTATCCTTCTTTAGTGTCAATCCCACTTAGTAATAATCAGCCAACTTTGATGTCTTTGTAAGTGCTATTTCCTGCATATCTTTTACACATCTGGCTCATTATATCAGCAAGAACACTTTCCTTCTTGGATGTTTTCCCAGGCCAACATTGGTGAAATCTTCAGCATTGTGGTTGCCATCTTATGCCAGGGACTAACTACGCCTCATATTCCAAGACAGTTCTTTCAGCTGAACGATGAGTGAGTTAGTTCCAAAATTCCAACTTACTGCTGTTTTTTCAGAACCCCAACTCAGTACCAGTTATGCATTTGGGGTCCTCAAAGAAGCAGATGTTAACTTGGAATTAGGCATGCAAGAGATTTATTCGAGGAAATTCTGGGGAAACACATATTGGAAGGGAGCAAGAAGAATTAGGAAAAGCATTTAGATGATAACACAATTCTCAGAACTGTGAGGGAGCATAAGAATGGTGGTTTGGGTAGGAGCAGTTTTTGATTGCAGGGCTTTTTTTGGTTGCTATTTTGTTTTTATTTTTTGTTTTTGTTTTTCTTGAGGAAGTTTTTAACAGTCTGATGATAAGTTCACTAGCAAAGGCTGCCAATTGGAATAATTGTGAGATTGGTAGAAATAGACCAGCAAGGGTGTCCCTTCATGTCCATTCATGACCCAGAAGCAGCCTGAGAAAGTTGTTACCATGGTGCAGTTGCAATGATGAATGGAGCTGCAATCAAGAGTCCAAAGGGTCAAGACCCAGAGCTGTCGTCTTCTCTTGATGGAGATCTGAGTGACACACATTTACGGCCACTGCACTGAGACTTGAATGGATTCATGAGAAATGTTTCTTCCAGGAATATATTATGCTCACCCTATTTGTAGTGGGCATAATAATGGTCCCCCATAGATGTCACGTCTTAACCCCTGGAGTCTATGAATGTATTATATTACTTGTCAAAGGAATATTACTTCCTGTTGTAGATCAAATTAAATTTGTTAATCAACCAATTTTAAAGTTGGCAGATTTTCTTAGGTTATCCAAGTGGACCCAATTAATCATAAGGGTCTGTATTAGTCCATTCTCAAACTGTTATATAGAAATACTCAAGACTGGGTAATTTATAAAGAAAATAGGTTTAACATGTTACATAAACTTATATATGATAACTTTCATTCATTCACAAAACACATACTTACCAAACTCCTATTGTATTTCTGGCACTTTCTGTATTCTAGGAAAAAAGCAGAGGAAAAATAAAACTTCTGTCTGGATATGATTTATACCTTAGTAATATAGAAAGACTATAAGCAAATATACATAAAAATACATATTATATAAAGAGTGAACAACTATGTAAAAAATATTGAGAAGTGTTAAAATGATAGATACCCAGGGGAAATGGGTTTCTATTTTATAGTGTGACCAGGCAAGTCATTTCTCACATAGAGACTTTTCAACAGAAAACAAGTTATATAAGTTTATTGGATTCTTTATCTGCTATCATTTCCCATGTCTTCATAATTGAAAATATTGTGAGAACCTACAATTTCTGGGACTGGACAATGAGCAAAGTCTAGTCTGTGTTCATTTTAAGAGTCTTATGATTTTTCTTTTATTTATGAGTTGTTCTTGGATAGTGCTCATCTCTCTGTGACTAACCGTAGACTTCTTTTTGGATTTTCTCCATTATTTCCATAGTAATTTTAATCTCATGAAATTGCTTAAAGTTTGCCTTAATTGTCACGTCCTTATATATTTTTGTGTAGTTTTCTTGTTTCTAGTAAATCTAACAAAGTAGTGAATACCCTATGTGTGCTGGGTATAAGAATGATCTTCCACAGATGTCATGTCCTAACCCTTGGGGTCTGTGAATGTATTATGCTACATGTCAAAGGGACATTACTCTTGTAGATCAAATTTAATTTGTCAATCAACCAATTTTAAAATGGGGAGATTTTCTTGGATTGTCCAGCGGGATCCAATTAATCATAAGGGTCTGTATTAGTTAATTCTCACAGTGCTATAAAGAAATACCTAAGACTGGGTAATTTATGAAGACAATAGGTTTAATTGCCTCACGGTTCCACGGGCTTTTGAAAATGCATGTCATCATCTGCTTCTGGACCTCAGGGAGCTTTTACTTATTGTAGAAGGCAAAGCAGGAGTACGCATCTTACATGGCAGGAGCTGGACCAAGAGAAAGGTGGAGAAGGTTCCACATATATTGAAACAACCAGATCTCATAAGAACTCACTCATTACACAGTACCAAGGGTATTACTACATCATTCATGGGAATTCCACATCCATAATCCAATCACTTCCCACCACATCCTACCTCCAACACTGGGAATTACAATTCAACATAATATTTAGGTGGAGACATAGATCCAAACCATATCTAGGTTATTAAGAGTGAAAGACAAATTTAGGCCAGGCGTGGTGGCTCACACCTGTAATCCCAGCACTTTGGGAGGCTGAGGTGGGCGGATCACGAGGTCAGGAGATCGAGACCATCCTGGCTAACACGGTGAAACCCCGTCTCTACTAAAAATACACACACAAAAAAAAGAGAAAAAAAAATATTAGGCGGGCGTGGGACAATGGCGTGAACCTGGGAGGTGGAGCTTGCAGTGAGCCGAGGTCGTGCCACTGCACTCCAGCCTGGGCAACAGAGCAAGACTATGTCTCAAAAAAAAAGAAAAAAGAAAAAGAAAAGAAAATATGTAATTGTTGCAAAATTACTCCCAACCTCAAGTGTTGTAGGAGCAGTTTTCCTAATCTCCAACCCTTGGGAAAATATATTGCAATCTTATCTTTCCATACCATAAACTCGGGGGCCAACCTATTTAGCCATATGTATTCATTACTGTATAAATAAAAATTTACATTTTTGGGGCTATTCATTCTGATTATCTCTGAGCACTCTAGGCCCTTTGTTATGTTTTGATGTTATATTTTGGGTCCATTTTCTAGGTAAACAATCTCAAGATTTCCATAAGCCCTGCAACCCAGTGTTGAAATCTGCATACTTTTTCAGTTGGTCATCTTTCTTCAACAGAACTTCCAGAGAGGTAAAGAAACATGACTTCCCTACAAATGTCAAATGATTTGAAAACACGTGTTACATCCTAGTATTTATTTTTTCTTAACCTTTATCCATACAGGGACAATGCCATCCCCTCAAGGAACTTAGACAAGAACAAATTCTTCTCATAGAAAATGCAACATTACTATTTACACTCATACTTCGGGAATAGAAAAAAGAATCAACCACCCACACATATACTATTCTCCTAATGTTCAGAAGATATCTATGTCCTATAAAGGATTTTATCATCAGTAAAAATGAGATTATTTCATTTATATATGTTATATAAAAATAGATAAATAATTATACAGCTCAATAAATTAATATATTTGGATAGCAATAGCTCTGTCATAAAATATACATTCAGCTTTATTTTATAGTGCCAGTTTTCCTCATTTTAATTTCTTCAGCAGCATGTTAAGTACTCAGCATTAATGAATCAGAGTTCCAGTTTCTCCACATCCTTGTCTGCACTTGACACTTAACAAAATGATTCCTTTATCTTTATGAAATGACTTTCTTTATTACTAGTTTATATGTTGCTGTCAGTTCTACTTTGTCAGAAATTAACATAGACATACCTGTTTGCTTTGTATTAGTGTTAGCATGGTATATTTTTCTACCTTTTACTGTTAAACTGTCTGTGTCCTTACATTGAAAATGTGTGTTTTATAGACAACATACAGCTGTATCTTTGTTATACAAACTGTTACTTGTTAATTGTGGTGTTTAGAAAACTTACATCTAACATGTTTATCTTTGAATTTTGAATTTAAACCTATCACCTTGTTATTTGTTCTATTTGTCCCATTTAGTTTCCTTTTCTCAACTTTTATTTTAGGTTAAGAAGGTACATGTGCAGGTTTGTAACATGAGTAAATTGCATGTTACTAGAGTTTTGTCTACAAATAATTTTGTCACCCATAGTAGTGAGAATAGTGCCTGATAGGTAGTTTTGTGATCCACACCCTCCTTCCACACTCTCCCCTAAGGTAACCCCCTGCGTCTATTGTTTCCATCTTTGTGTCCACGTGTACTAAATAGTTAGCTCTCACGTTTTTGGTAGATAAGTTTTCTATCCGCCATTATTATTATTATTTTTTATATCCCTGAGGACTTCTTTGTACACTTCACATTCTACTCGTCTGAGAATATTTTCTTTTTCTGTTTTTATAAACCTAAAAAACCATTTCCTTTTGTTTTAGGAGAATATGTTTGCTGGATTATAATTCTAGCTTGACATTTTGTTTTTCCTTACATCAAAATGTTATTACACTATATTCTGACTTGCAATTTTTCTGATGGGACGTCTGCTCTCATTCTTAACCTTTTTGTTTTGTTTGTAGACTATCTTTTCTCCCTCTGTGTACTTTTAAGTATTTTTACATTTATTCTAAGTTTAAGTACTTTATTTTCTGGTTGAGTTTCATTAAGCTTCAATCTGTGGGTTTATGGTTTTCATTGAATTAAAATTTTTTGCATTTATTTTTCTCAATTCTTTTCTTTGCTCTTCTCCCTCCTACTGAAACTTCAGTTAGATTTATAGTAGGACATTTAAAGTTGTCTCATGCTTCACTGGTAGTAAAGTTTTAAACATTTTCCTTATTTTGTTTCATTTTGAGTAGTTTCTATTACTAAGCATTCATAATCACAAATTTTTTATGCAACATAGTGTTAATTCTATCAAGTGTATTTTTTAAATCTAAGACTTGCTGTTTTTCACATCTAAATTTTCAATATGGGTCTAGTTATACCTTCCAAATCTCATATCATACACTTGCTTTCCTTTTCCTTTTAAAACACATAGAGCATATTTATAACAACTGTATTAATGCTCATTAATATTAATTCAGTTATATGTTCACATCCGGGTTTTTTATTGCTTTTTTCCTCAATATGTTTGCTTATGTGGATACTTGCCATTTTTTATTGATTCTAGGCATTATAAATCAAACATTGTAAGGCACTGGACTTTTTTTTTTTTTTTTGTATTCTTTTGATACTTTCTAGCTTTCCTCTTGGATGCAGTGTAAATGTTGGATGGGTGTAAATTGTTAAATTCATTTGAGCCTTGCCTTTCAGCTTTGTTAGGTGAGTCCTAACAGATTAACCTTAATGTGTGGCTAATCTGACGATACCACTCAGGCAATACCAATATAAAGACCCCGTTTGATACCTTGCTTGTTTGGATGTTTTTCTGCTCTGAATAGTGAAAGTAAGGACATTCCCCAATCTCCTGTGATCTCTGGGGATTATTTTATCTGCTCGTTTCCAGATGCTTTTCCTGGAATCCTTATCAGTACTGAGTTGAAGACATGAACTCTGAATACATTTGTGAATCTCTCTGCACAGTTCTCTGAGACTCTGCCCTTCTTCGATGTCTACTCCCTTTACCTCCCCAAGCACTTAAATCTGTTTCCTCATCTCAGGAAGAGCTTTGGAACCTATACTGGCTTCCTTCTTTGTGTTGTTGCCTGGAAACTGTCTTAGGCAATTAGATGGTACACTTGTGAAGCTCATCTTGGTTGTTTCCTTTCCCTCAGTGAACTCTGCTGTTTCTAAACTATTTTCCAGGGAAAGCCATTGATTTCATAGATTTCGTCTAGTTTGTTGTTGGTGTGGTAAAGTTGGTAAACTTTAGATGGTAAAATTAATCCCTTATATTATCTTGCCTGAAGTGGAAGTCATCATTTTGTTTTATTTTTTTCTTAATATTAAATCAACTTTTTAGATGTTAGGGGTTTCTTTGTACATCTAAACTTTCATATTCTTTTAGAAATTTGGTAAAATTTATTTCTGCCTTCTGCTGTAGAAATGATCAACATGGTGATGGTAGAGAAGTTGCCTGAAATAAATTGAATTTCATATATTCTAAGTTGTCTAGCAATGGTCTAAAAAGAGCAAGAAGAGAGAAAGTAAAGAAAGTGGTATAAATGCTGTCAATTTTTTATTTAACTCAAGTATCTTGGTGGGGAAAAACAAGTATCTGTTACTTAGCATATGTAAAGTTGCAGTCTATATTTATGTGACAATTGCTTAAAGATTGTAAATTATGTAAATACATAGATAAATTATAAGTTTCACTTGTAAAAAGAAAGGAAATATTTTAAAATGTATTTCATTTTATTTCAGCTGATGTCTGTACTAATATTTTCTTTTGGTCTATTATTCTATGTACTGAGTATATATCCTACTTTATACCTAGCTTTTGCCTTCTAGATTCCACTAAGTTTCAGATATAAAGACTGCAACAATGTGTGGTTCACCTTCAGCCACACCTAAAATAAATCTCTTCGCCTTCCATCCCTTCTGATATCAGTAACTTTTCTCTCAGAGTCTTCAACTATTCTAAAGTTCCATTTCAAAATTCTTCACTTCTGCTTTTTTATAATTTTTCTTCACTTATTCATCTACATTCACTAATTCCCTCTTTTAAAATTAATTCTCAATTGGAGAATCATTCATCTACTAGTAGCCATAAAGGAATGTAGAAATGAATATGCTTAGACCGGAAATCACTCTGCCAGCTAGCATGAGTTACTAAGTCCCAGTGTTAACACTTCACATGGTAACATACTTCAAATTCAAACCAGTCAACCTAACTGACTGCTTTGAATACTTAGTATCTGAATGTATACATCAGTTAGATACTATAGTCATTTGGCATTATATTTATTTTACTATTTAAATATCATTTAAATCAAAATATATGAGGTAATTAAAGCTTTTGAGAGAGCAACAAAAATATAGGATGATAATGTTCTAATAAGTTAATATTTATTTTAATTTGCACATGGTTGTCTATGTAACTTTTAGCCATTTTGGGGAACAGTTTCTGTTTAATATAATTACAGTTGTTATATTACACAATGTATAGGTGTATTTAAAAAATGTTTGTTCAGGCCAGGTGTGGTGGCTCACCCCTGTAACCCCAGTACTTTGAGAGGCTGAGGCTGGTGGATGACTTGAGGTCAGGAGTTCGAGACCAGTCTGGCCAACATGGTGAAAACTTGTCTCTACTAAAAATACAAAAATTAGCTGGACATGGTGGTATATGCCTGTAATCGCAGCTACTCAGGAGGCTGAAGCATGAGATTCACTTGAACTCGAGAGGCAAAGCTTTCAGGGAGAAGAGATCACACTATTGCACTTCAGCCTGTGTGACAGAATGAGACTCCATCTCAGAAAAAAAAAAAAAAAAAAAAAGAAGTTTGGTCCATGTTTATTGATTTTAGAAACAGATCCTTGAATGCTGTAAAATTCCAAAAAAGGATATAGCTTCTATTGAACGATTTTCTAATATGAAAATTGAAATAAACACGTCAGATTTTCATAAGCTTTAGTATTGATACCAAATAATAGGTGCAGTTTCTAAGTAATGTACTCCTACGACGCTTTCGAGCTCTTCAATTTATTTGAAGCACAGTATTTTTCATAGCAAATAACAGTCCTGTCTAGATGCACAGTTTACTCTCAGAAATGCTACAGGTTGAAATATCTTCTGTTAAATATGTCTGGAGGTGTTGAACCTTTTTACTTTCCTTAGTACTATGTTCTCAGCTGTGAGCTAATGCCATTTTTGTTACATCGAATCTCTTTAAGTCATTTGTCATTTTAATGGACAGATATTAAAACTCTTTTGAATTCCAGATTGGATTCATCTGCAGTTCATAAAGATTTATCATCAGTGTTCACATTCAGGACTAACAGCAGCAAATAATATCTAACATAATGGTCTTCAGTATGTTCCCTTTCTGCTTATGAGTAGTAATGCCATTAATAAATATGAAGGGATTTTTTGCATATGACTTACTGTGGTTGTTGTTTCATGCAAATATGAAATTCTAAAATAAATAATAAATTTCAGTATTATATGAGTTAATTAAAACGTAATTCAAACAAAGAGGAATTTAGAACTTTCCTCCATTGTTGTTCATTGTTTTCTGGTGTTCTCTCTTTATTCATTCTCAACCTTTTTTTATAAAGTTCCAAAACTCAATTTGCCATCATTTACATGAATATTTGACTTCAGACATTATTATTATTCACTAACAAATCTGGGTTTTCTCCTCATTAAGAGACATGGGTTCTTATACTCCTGTGCCACTTTGAAGATAAGCAAATTTTTTATGCATAATTTTCAGAAATATCTATTTAACCAGAAGTGGTTCATTATTTATGCTCTTTTATTTAAAAGTAGTTATCATAACTGTGTTTCTTAATTTTGAGGTTGCACCTGAATGACACTAAATGTGGAGTTACTACATGGAAGACAGCTACATTGGACAGTCACCTGATCATGCAAAGAATGTTGTTGTGAGTGAGAAATAAGTTTTGCTGTGAAAAACTATTGAACTTGATAACTTATCTTGACAACAAGAAGTTTTCTTTACTGAGACCATTCTTTTGCATGTCGTTAACTCATATCTGTGGCACTTATTACTAAATATTCTTCAGATATTTCTCACTAATTTTAAGTTATACCAATCTATCTGTGTTCAGTTTTGTCACCTTGTTCTTTGCAATAATTTTCCCAATTATGCCAGAATTTATCTTTTTTTCTGTATCTTTAATTTATTTGTAGTCTATGCCATTTTATCTACCTTTTCTCTATTTATTTCTATTTTATCTGTAGTCTATGTCATTAGTCACCAAAATGGGTACTCTATGCCACAGTGGTTGCAAAAGTAACTTAGTAGAGTACAAAAAAAAATAAAATTTAATTTGTATGTATGTTTTCTATTAAATGATTTAAAAGTAATAAAGTTTTGCATATTTTCTTCTCTTGTCAAAGTTTCTGCCTATCAAACATTCAATTACTGTGCATCTTAAGTGGTACACAATCCGTCTTAAGAAATGAATAGGAAGTCTATCATATGCAGAAGTTGGAAACGGACCCTTCGAATTCTTATTTTATTCCAGTACATTGAAATGCATTGCTATAAATATGTAGTTTATTGAAGATGAACTACGTGATATTGAAGATAATAATAAGAAGAAATACAAAAACAAACTACAAGGAGATGTGCTTCACGTACTCTTCTTTAGTCACACTTATTAAATGAGATCTGAAAAGATCAACAAAAAATCATCAAGCCTAGCTAAAATACAGTCTGAAAATTCAAAATAATCAGAAGGATTATATTCAATAAGGATCTACCTCATAAAATGAATTAATAAAGCTAAATATAAATATTGTATAATTTGTTATATTTTTATCTTTTAATTTATAAGTTGAACATCTTTTATGAAATACATATGTTAATACAGTTGTACATATATAGGTTTTATAAATGAATACATAAATGTGTATGCTAAATAATTTTTGATAAAGATGCATACATATTGAAAAACTCACATAAACAAATAACAATATTTTCATTGTATTTTTCTTCATTATTTTAACATCTATTGGTATTGTATGGAATCAATATTTTAAGCATCCTGAGAACAAGGGGAAAATGTTATGTTAATTTTTCCTGTTTTCTCTATAGAACCTATGGCATTATTCTGCATATAGGAGGCAGTCAAAGCATATTATGTATGATCATGGTGATTAGAATGCAAAATGTGAAAGTGCTTTTGTGAAAATTGACATTTAGTTTACATTTTTGATAACATAGCACTATCACAATATATTAACAATCAATGTTTGAATTCCTTAGGCAAATTAGAAATAATTTTTTTAATGATGTTTAAGGACAATGATGATTATACATTTATTTTGAAAAACAAATCATCCACTCCATTGATGATGCTCTTTTTTTTTATTTTTCCTTTTTTGAGACAGAGACTCATTCAGTTGCCAGGCTAGAGTGTAGTGGCACAATCTCGGCTCACTGCAGCCTCCGCTTCCCAGGTTCAAGTGATTCTCCTGCCTCAGCATCTGGAGTAGCTCGGAATACAGGCATGCGCCACCAAGCCCAGCTAATTTTAGTATTTTTAGTAGAGACAGGAATTCACCATTTTGTCCAGGATCGTCTTGATCTTTTGACCTCATGATCCACCCACTTTGGCCTCCCAAAGTGCTGGTATTACAGGCACGAACCACCGCGCCCAGCATATGCTAACTCTTTACATAACTCCTGATCTATACTTCTTTGAAAAAAATTTACATTCCCTGAGAAAATTCATTCTAAGATTTTCTTACAGTATGATATTAAAATAATAATTCCAGGCATCTAAAATTTATAAATACATGTTTTATTTTTCTTCAGAAATGACTTACTCTCTATTTTTTAAAGTAACCTAGAACATATGGTACTACAATAACTATAGCTCCAGGTAAACAGTAAATGTTATTGGATAAGAGCTAACATAATGAAAAGTACTGATGTTCCTAGAGCGTAGAACCATAAGTACTTATTTGTTTTATTTCAAAGAGATCATGTTTGTAAGTAGGAAAAGGGAAGTATGGACAGCACACATATACTGCATGATCTTACATCTTACTCTCTGGCTTGAGAAATAATGGATGCTTGCAACAAATGTGTCAGCAATAAAAGTTAAGAAATCAAAACTGGTAACATCTGATTAGTACTTATAGTTTCTGAAGTAAAAGTCAGGGATTATGTTGAAAGTATTTATTTTTTTTCAATTATGTCTTTGTCTTAGAGTTCTGAATCTTTTTTGCTGTAATACAGTAAAAAGAACATTAATTAACATTTTTTGTCGGGGGATGGAGTCTCGTTCTGTCACTCAGGCTACAGTGCAATGGCATGATCTCAGCTCACTGCAACCTCTGCCTCCCGGCTCAAGCAATTCTTCTGCCTCAGCCTCTAGAGTAACTGGGATGACAAGTTACCATGCCTGGCTAATTTTTGTATTTTTAGTAGAGACAGTGTTTCACCATGTTGGCCAGGATGGTCTCAAACTCCTGACCTCAAGTTATCCACTAGGCTTCCCAAAGTGCTGGGATTATGAGCATGAGCCACTGTACCTTGGCAACTAACTTTTAAGCCATGAAAATGGAAAGAGAACCACATGTTTTATATAACAACCGTGCATATATATTAATCAATTTTTCTTTCCAAACAAACACATTAACAAGTTATAAATAAGCCAAACAATGAAATATAGACTATGTAATGAGTAATTTTAAAACAACAAAGCAGTAACAAAAGGAAATATAAAATATGCTGACAGAATTAAAATCAAATGTATCTGCCATATCATTAACTACAAATGGGATAATAAAAATACTTTTAGAGTGAGTTATGAATAAAATATCTAAATATGTGCTATAAATGAGAGTGTGACACTGTGTTTAAAAATTCAGATCCTAGAGATTTAAATCTTATTTTGGAAAATCGTGGCTTTTGTATCATGAGCAAATAATATAGCCAATTTCTAACTCAGTTACATTTTCCAAAATGTGAGTAATGATAGAATCTACCAAGAAGTGTTGTGAAAAAAGTAATTAAATTAATACATGTAAAGCACTTACAAAATTGCTCGACTACAGCATCTCATACCTGAGATTTTAGCCTGCCATTTGTCCTACAGATTTAATACATCTAGATATCACCAATGGTGACCTCTTGAAAATCTATAGTACAATATCACAACCAGGATATTGACAGAATGCAATCAAGATACATAATATTTTCATCACAGGAATCCCTTATGTTACCCTGTTATATCTACACTCAATTATCTCTTGCCTCCACCCCTCCCTTAACTCTTGGCAATCAGTAATGTGTTCTCCATTTTATAATTGTACAATTCCAAGAATGCTATTTACAGGGAATCATTATGTAATATTTTTGGAATGGCTTTTTTAACTCAGCATAATTTGCTGGAGATTCATGCAGGTTGTTTGCATAAATCAATTATTCATTCCACTTTATAGTTTAGTAATATAACATTGTATGATGTACCAGAGTTTATTTAACCATTCACCCTTTTAAATTAATCTGAGTTGTTTCCAGTTTGGGCTATTGGAAATATAGCTGCCAGAAACACTCATGTACAGATATTTGTGTGAATGTAAATTTTATTTGAATTAAATACTCAGGAGTGAAATTTCTGAGCTCTATGGTAGTTACAAGATTAGTATTAAAAATATATTTATTAAAAGAAACTACCATGACATTTTCCAAAGTGGTTGTATCATTTCCTATTCCCACCATGAATGAATGAATGACCCAGTTTCTCTGCATCCTTGATAATGTTTGGTGTTGTCACTATTTTTTTCTTTTAGCCATTGTAATAAATGTGTAGTGATTTTTATCAAATCTCATTGTGATCTTTATTTATATTTCCCAAACGGCTAATAATGTTTAATAGCTTTCATATATTTATTATCTGTGTACTCTCTTCAGTGAAATGTCCTTTCATGTCTTTTGACAGGTCCTAAATGGAGTGTTTACTTTTTACTAATATTTTGAGGATTTGTATACTCTAGATACTAGTGGTTTGTTAGACAGGTAGCTGCAAATATTTTTATCCAGTCTTTAACTTGTCTTTTCATCCTTTTATCCTTTTAATATGGTCTTTTGTAGGAAAAAAGTTTTTAATGTTAATGAAGTCCAAATTATCAATTTTTCCTTTACATATAGCAGCCCTTGTGTCAAGTCTAAGAATTCTTGCCTAGTCATGCATCCCAAAGATTTTTTCCTATATTTTTTAAAATATATACTTTTTATACTATACTCTTATGTTTTACATTTAAGACAATGATCCGTTTTGAGGCAATTTTTGTGTAATGTATTAAGAATGTCTGAGGTTCGTTTTATTATTTTTTCTATGTAGGTCCACTTTCTCTTCCATCATATGACTATATGACTTTATGACTATAAATCTATGACTTTCCTTCAAGGAATTATTTCTACACTTTGCAAAAATCAGTTTGGCTTATATGTGTGAATCCATTTCTGAGTCCTCTATTTCATTCCGTCAATCTAGGAACATACCCTTTTCCCAATAGCACACAATCTGCATTAACTGTAGTCAAATAATAATGTCTCAAAATTAGGTATATTGATATCTTGCAATTTATTATTCTTTTCAAAATGTTTTACCTGTTACAGATCTTGAGTAATCTTTCCAAAAAATAATCTTACCTATATCTACAAAATAACTTGCTTGGATTTTGATATGAATTAAGTTAAATCTGGATGTCAATTTGGGGAGAAAAGATATTTTTCTACGTTTAATCATACAATGCATGAATATGGTATATCTCTCTATTGAGATCTTGTTTTAGCTCTCTTTTATCAATATGTTGTAGCTTTCAACATACAAGTGCTGTACATGTTTTGTTAGATTTATACCTTAGTATATTTTGAGTCATCATAAATTGTATTACATTTCTAATTTTAGTATTTGCATGCTCATTGCTAATATATAGATACACAATTGAGTTTTGCATGTTTGCCCTGCATCATTGAGTGCCCTTTGAGGCTTCTTCCTTCCAGAGGAAGGAACCGGCAGCAATCTTTGCAGTTCTGCAGTCTCCGCTAGTGGTACTCAGGCAAACACTGTCTGGAGTGGACCTCCAGCAAACTCCAGGAGAACTGCAGCAGAGGGCCTGACTGTCAGAAGGAAAAGTAACAGACAGAAAGGAATAGTATCAATATCAACAAAAGAAACCCACAAAAAAACCCGCATCCAAAGGACACCAGCATCAAAGACCAAAGGCAGATAAATCCATGAAGTTGAGGAAAAACACGTGCAAAAATGCTGAAAATTACAAAAACCGAAATGCCTCTTCTCCTCCAAAGGATCACAACTCCTCACCAGCAAGGGAACAAAGCTGGATGGAGAATGAGTTTGATGAATTGACAGAAGAAGGCTTTAGAAGGTGGGTAATAACAAACTTCTCCGAGCTAAAGTAGCATGTTCTAAACCAATGCAAGGAAGCTAAGAACCTTGATCAAAGGTTAGAGGAATTGCTAACTAGAATAACCAGTTTAGAGAAGAACATAAATGACCTGATGGAGCTGAAAAACACAGCATGAGAACTTTGTGAAGCATACCTAAGTATCAATAGCCAATTTGTTCAAGCAGAAAAAAGGATATCAGAGATTGAAGACCAACTTAATGAAATAAGGTGAGAGGACAAGAATAGAGGAAAAGAAGAAAACGAATCCTCCAAGAACTATGGGACTACGTGAAAAGATCAAACCTACCTTTGATTGGTGTACCTGAAAGTGACCGGAGAATGAAAACAAGTTGGAAAACACTCTTCAGGATATTATCCAGAAGAACATATCCAACCTAGCAATACAGGCCAACATTAAAATTCAGGAAATACAGAGAACACCACAAATATACTCCTAGAGAAGAACAACCCCAAGACACATAATTGCCAGATCCACCAAAGTTGAAATGAAGGAAAAAATGTTAAGGGCAGTAAGAGAGAAAGGTCGGGTAACCCACAAAGGGAAACCCATCAGACTAACAGCAGGTGTCTCTGCAGAAACCATACAAGCCAGAAAAGAGGAAAGAGTGGGGGCCATTATTCAGCATTCTTAAAGAAAAGAATTTTCAATCCGGAATTTCATATCCAGCCAAACTGAGCTTCATAAGCGAAAGAGAAATAAAATCCTTTATGGACAAGCAGATGCTGAGAGATTTTGTCAACACCAGGCCTGCCTTACAAGAGCTCCTGAAGGAAACACTAAATATGGAAAGGAAAAACCAGTGCCAGCCACTGCAAAAACATACCAAATTGTAAAGACCATTGACACTATGAAGAAACTGCATCAACTAACAGGCAGAATAACCAGCTAGCATCATAAGGACAGGATCAAATTCACATATAACAATACTAACCTTGAATGTAATCAGGTTAGATGTCCCAATTAAAAGACACAGATTGGCAAATTGGATAAAGGGTCAAGACCCATCGGTGTGTTGTATTCAGGAGAGCCATCTCACTTGCAAAAACACATACAGGCTCAAAATTAAAGGATGGAGGAATACTCACCAAGCAAATGGAAAGCAGAAAAAAAGCAGGGGTTGTAATCTTAGTCTCTGATAAAACAGACTTTAAACCAATAAAGATCAGAAAATACAAGGGCATTACATAATGGTAAAGGGATCAGTGCAACAAGAAGAGCTAACTGTTCTAAATATATATGCACCCAATACAGGAGCACCCAGATTCATAAAGCAAGTTCTTAGAGATCTACAAAGAAACTTAGACTCCCACCCAATAATAGTAGTGGGAGATTTTAACACCCTACTGTCAATGTTAGACAGGTCAATGAGACAGAATTTTTTTTTGTTGTTGTTATTATACTTTAAGTTCTAGGGTACATGTGCACAATGTGCAGATTTGTTACATAGGTATACATATGCCATGTTGGTTTGCTGCACCCATCAACTCATCATTTACATTAAGCATTTCTCCTAATGTATCCCTCCCTCAGGCCCCCACCCACAACAGGCCCCAGTGTGTGACATTATCTACAGAACTCTGCACCCCAAATCAACAGAATATACATTTTCTCAGCACCACATTACACTTATTCTAAAATTGACCACATAATTGGAAGTAAAACATTCCTCAGCAAATGCAAAAGGCTGAAAATCGTAACAAACAATCTCTCAGACCACAGTGCAATCAAATTAGATGAACTCAAGATTAAGAAACTCAGTCAAAACTGCACAACTACGTGGAAACTGAACAACCTGTTCCTGAATTACCACTGGGTAAATCAAGAAATTAAGGCAGAAATAAGTAAGTTCTTTGAAACCAATGAGAACAAAGACACAATGTACCAGAATCTCTGGGACACAACTAAAGCAGTGTTTAGAGGGAATTTATGACACTAAATGCCCACAGGAGAAAGCAGGAAAGATCTAAAATTGACACCCTAACATTACAATCAAAGGAACTAGAGAAGCAAGAACAAACAAATTCAAAAGATAGCAGAAAATAAGAAATAAGTAAGATCAGAGCAGAACTGAAGGGGATAGACACATGAAAAACCCTTCAAAAACCAGTGAATCCAGAAACTTGTTTTTTTTTTTTTTTTTTTTTTTTTTTTTTGAGAAGATTAACAAAACAGATAGATTGCTAGCCAGACTAATATAGAAGAAAAGAGAGAAGAATCAAATAAATACAATAAAAATTTTAAAGAGGATATCACCACTGATCCCACAGAAGTACAAACTACCATCAGAGAATACTTTAAACACCTCTATGCAAATAAACAAACTGGAAAATCTAAAAGAAATGGAAAAATTCCTGGACACATACACCCTCCCAAGACCAAATGAGGAAGAAGTCAGATCCCAGAATAGAACAAGTTCTGAAATTGAGAGAGTAATTAATAGCCTACCAACAACAACAACAACAAAAACTTAGGACCCGACAGATTCACAGCTGAATTCTCACAGAAGTACAAAGAGGAGATGATACCATTCCTTCTGAAACTATTCCAATCAATAGGAAAAGAGTGACTCCTCCTTAACTCATTTTATGAGACCTCCATCATCCTGATACCAAAACCTGGCAGATACACAACAAAAAAAGAAAAATTTAGGCCAATATCCCTAATGAACATCGACACAAAAATCCTCAAAATTGTCACAGCCAGAAATCTCCTTAAGTTGCTTAAGCTGATAAGCAACTTCAGCAAAGTCTCAGGATACAAAATTAATGTGCAAAAATCACAAGCATTACTACACACCAACAATACACAAACAGAGAGGCAAATAATGAGTGAACTCACATTCACAATTGCTGCAAAGAGAATAGCATACCTAGGAATACAACTTACAAGGGATGTGAAGGACCTCTTCAAGGAGAACTACAAACCACTGCTAAAATAAATAAGAGAGGACATAAACAAATGGAAAAACACTCCATGCTCACGGATATGAAGAATCAATATTGTGAAAATGGCCATACTGCCCAAAGTAATTTATAGATACAATGCTATCCCCATCAAGCTACCACTGACTTTCTTCTCAGAATTAGAAAAACCTATTTTAAATTTCATATGGAACCAAAAAAGAGCCAATATATATAGCCAAGACATTCCTAAGCAAAAAGAACAAAGCTGGAGACTTCGCTCTCCCTGACTTCAAACTATATTACAAGGCTACAGTAACTGAAACAGCATGGTACTTGTACTAAAGCAGATATACAGGCCAATGGAATAGAACAGAGGCCTCAGAAATAAGGCCACAAATCTACTACCACCTGATCTTTGACAAATCTGACAAAAATAAACAAAACCTATTTAATAAATGGTGTTGGGAAAACTGGCTAGTAATATGCAGAAAACTGAAACTGGATCCCTTTCTTCCACTTTATACAAAAATTTACTCAAGTTGGAATAAGGACTTAAATGTAAAACCTAAAACCATAAAAACTCTAGAAGAAAACCTAGGCAATACCATTCAGGGCATAGGCATGGGCAAAGACTTCAGAAGTAAAACACCAAAAGCAATAGCAACAAAAGCCAAAATTGACAAATGAGATCTAATTACACTAAAGAGCTTCTGCACAGCAAAAGAAACTATCATCAGAGTGAACAGGCAGCCTACAGAATGAAAGAAAGTTTTTGCAATCTGTCCATCTGATAAAGGGCTAATATCAAAAATCCACACGGAACTTAAACAAATTTACAAGAAAAAAACAATCAGTCCCATCAAAAAGTGGATGAAGGATGTGAACAGACACTTCTTAAAAGAAGGCATTCATGTGGCCAACAAACATATGAAAAAAAGCTCATCACTGATCATTAGAGAAATGCAAGTGAAAACCACAATGAGATACCATCTCATGACAGTTAGAATAGTGATCATTAAAAAGTCAGGAAACAACAGATGCTAGAGAGGATGTGGAGAAATAGAAACACTTTTGCACTGTTGGTGGGAGTGTAAATTAGTTCTACCATTGTGGAAGACAGTATGGTAATTCCTCAAGGATCTAGAACCAGAAATACCATTTGACCCAGCAATCCCATTATTGGGTATATACCTAAAGAATTATAAATCATGCTACTATGAAGACACATGAACATGTATGTTTATTGCAGCATTATTCACAATAGCAAAAAAATGGAACCAACCCAAATGCCCATCAATGATAGACTGGATTGAGAAAACGTGGCACATGTACACCATGGAATACTATGCAGCCATAAAAAAGAATGAATTCGGCTGGGCACGGTGGCTCAAGCCTGTAATCCCAGCACTTTGGGAGGCCGAGACGGGAAAATCACGAGGTCAGGAGTTCGAGACCATCCTGGCTAAACCGGTGAAACCCCTTCTCTACTAAAAAATACAAAAAACTAGCCGGGCGAGGTGGCAGGTGCCTGTAGTCCCAGCTACTCGGGAGGCTGAGGCAGGAGAATGGCGTAAACCCGGGAGGTGGAGCTTGCAGTGAGCTGAGATCTGGCCACTGCACTCCAGCCTGGGCGACAGAGCGAGACTCCGTCTCCAAAAAAAAAAAAAAAGAATGAATTTATGTCCTTTGCAGGGACATGGGTGAAGCTGGAAACCATCATTCTCAGCAAACTAACACAAGAACAGGAAACCAAACACCACATGTTCTCACTCATAAGTGGGAGTTGAACAATGAGAACACACGGACACAGGGAGGGGAACATCATACATTGGGGCCTGTTGCAGGGTAGGGGGATAGAGGAGGGATAGCATTAGGAGAAATAGCTAATGTAGATGACGGGTGGATGGGTGCAGCAAACCACCATGGCATGTGTATACAAATGTAACAAATCTGCTCGCTCTGCACATGTATCCCAGAACTTAAACTATAATAAAAAGTAAATAAAAAATAAAATGTCATAATACTTCATATAACATACATCCTCCTATATACTTCAAATAATCTTTTTTAAAAAGGTTCGTTTTATTCTTAGTTTTCTGAGTTTTTAAATTGTGAATTAGTGTTGAATTTTATAAAATACTGTATCATCAATTGATATGATCATGTAATTTTTCTTCTTTAGCCTGTTGATATGGTGAATTAGATATATTGATTTAGAATATCAATAAAGCCGTGTTTCCCTTGAATAAACCTCACTTGATCACAGTGTATAATTATTTTTATATGTTGCAGAATTCCATTTGCTTATATTTCATTAAAGACTTGTGTCTACATTCATGATAGATATTGGTCTTCGGTTATTTATTTTTGTTGTTGTTGTTGTTCTACCTTTGTTTGGTTTTGGTATCAGGGTAACAATAGCTTCATAAAATAAACTAGTAATAGTCCCTCATATTTATTCTATAAAAGATTAGGCAAAATTGGTCTTAGTTCTCTTTTAAACATTTCACAGACCGGGCACAGTGGTGCACACCTGTAATCCCAGCACTTTGGGATGCCAAGACTGGCAGATCACAAGGTCGGGGGATTGAGAACATCCTGGCTAACACGGTGAAACCTTGTCTCTACTAAAAATACAAAAAATTAGCCCGGCGTGGTGGTGGGCACCTGTAGTTCCAGCCACTTGGAGACTGAGGCAGGAGAATGGCATGAACCGGGGAGGTGGAGCTTGCAGTGAGCCGAGATCATGCCACTGCACTCCAGCCTGGGCGACAGAGCAAGACTCTGTCTCAAAAATTAAATAAATAAATAAATAAATAAATAAATAAATAAATAACAATATTTTTTAGAGAAGTTAGCTATGAATATGTATTTTGTGGAAGTTTTAAAATTATACATTCAATTCCCTTAATATTATGCTGCTATTCTGTTATTGATTTCATATTAGGTGTGTTGCATTTTCTGCCTTTTCAGAAATTGCTTAATTTTTTCTAAGTTGTCAAATATATGTGTATAGAGTTACTCATAGTATTTCTTTTTTATAGTTTTGATATGTGCATGGTCTGTAGTGACATCCCGTGTGTCATTCCTGATACTAAAATCTGTGTCTTCTTTTTTATTCTTTGCCAGTGTTGTTATAGAGTTTAAATTATATTGAGTTTTTTTCAATTACCCATGTCCTCAATTTTTCTGCATTTTTTAGTTTTCAATTTCTTTGATTTCTACTATTATCTAGATTTTTTTTCTCTGTTTCTTTCTGGTTTACGTTGTCTTTCTCATTCTAATTTTTTGAGATTAGAGCTTATATTATTGGTCTGAAACTTTTTCTCTTGTCTTATATAAGTATTAGTGCTATGGGTTCTCTTCTCAACCTTGTTTTTGCTGTCTCAAATATTTAAATATATTATATTGTATTTAACTAGCTTAATGCACATTTGGATTTTGCTTGAGACTTCTTTGACTCAGATAATTTAGAAATCTGTGTTTTAGTTTCCAAGTATTGAGAGATTCTCCTGTTATCTTTGTTTTTAATTCCTAATTTGGTTTCCTTTTATCAGAGAATACATCCTGTATTATTTCAACTCTTTTAACTTTGTTAAGGCTTCTTTCTGATACAGAATGTTGTTAATTTTGGTATATGTTCTACGAGCACGTGTAAATTTGTATTTTGTTGGGTGAAGAGTTGTATAAATGTCAACTAAAACTTGTTTGTTGATGATGTTGAATTCTTCTCTTTCTTTGCCGTCTTCTGTCTACTTGTTTTATCAATTATTGACAGAGGGCTGATGAAGAGTAACTAAAGTACAATTTGAGATTTTTCAGTTTTTTCTTTCAGTTCTGCAAGTTTTTGCTTCTCATATTTGTGGATGTGTTGCTTACTGCATACACATTAGGATTGCTATTTGTTCTTGATGAATTGACCTTTTTGTCATTTTAAAGTCTCTTTCTCTCTCTAAATTTTTTCTTTGTTCTGATTTCAATTTTTTTAATATTAGTATTGCTCCTCTTTCTTTTGATTCTTGTTTACATGGAATACATATTGCATTCTTTTACTTTCAACATAATTGCATCAATTTATTTGAATTTTTTTCTCTGTGGGCAGCTTATAGTTGGGTCATGTTTTCAATCAGTTCTTCTAATTTTTGACATTAGTGTTTCTAGGACACTTACATTTAATACAATAATTAATATGTATGCCTTAAATTTGCCATTTAATTTTGTATGTTTTTTAATCTATGTTTTGTATATTTTTTCCTGTATTCTTGTGTCTTTCCTGAATTTTTTCAGCATTTCATTTTAATTTACTCATAATTTTTTTTTAGTATATATATTTGCATTCCTATTGTAGTTGTTCTAGGTAATATATACACAAAACTCATTACAGTCTCTTGGTGTCATAATTTCAGCAGTTTCATTGAAATGTAAAAACTTACCTTACACTATGTTCTTTTAGCCACTTCCATTTACGCTACATTTATCTAGAATAATTCTTATGCCTATTTGAAACAAATTAGCTAGTGGTATAATTGTGCTTTAATTCTCAACCTTAATTTAAAAAGCTCAAGAGAAGATGGGAACCTAACATATTTACTCATATCACTACTCTTTCCATTGTTTATTCTTTCTTGCTAATATTACAGATATTTTATCTATCATTTCCCTTCCATGTGGAATTCTTTTAGGTATTCTCTTATCATTGGTCTTCTGGTGATAATGCTTCATTTAAAACTGTTCTAAATACCTAATGCACACGGGGCTTAAAACCTAGATGATGGGTTGATAGGTGTAGCAAACCACCATGGCACATATGTGTACCTATGTAACAAACCCACATGTTCTGCACACGTATCCCAGAAATTAAAATTAAAAAGAAGAATATTCAACTTGCCCTTTGTTTCTAAAGACTATTTTCACTGCATATAGAATATTGTGTTAATTCTTTTCTTGCTTACTTTAAAAATATTGTTCTACTTTACTGTTGTAATCATGAATTTTCAGAAGAAATATTTTGTCATTAGAATTGTTTTTCCTCATAAGCTAGTTTGTTTCTTTTTGTCTGAAAATATTTTTTCTTATCTTCACTTTTCAGCATTTTGACTATAATGTGCTTTAGTATAGGTTTCTTTGAGTATTTGTGGATAGAAGGTTCTGTCAGCTTCTTCAATCTGTCATTTCATCTTTTTTGGCAAATTTAGGAAATTTCTGTCACAATTTATTTGTCATTTATTTAATCTCTTCCCTCTGTCTATTCTCTTCTAGGAATCCAATGAATTAACGCTGTATCTTTTGTTGTAATTCCACAGATCCCTGAGATATAAATTTATTGTTTAGAGTTATCAGGAACAAACTAGAATAGATGAATAGATGAATAGAAATAAGGTCCAATTTGTTTAGATTCAGATAACATTTGGTACTTTTCCATCATAATTTGTTTTTATAAATTTGTGGATAGATTGCTTTAAAGACGTTCTAAAAAGTCATTGATCCAATAACCCAACTTGAACAATTAATTCCCATTATACACTTTCCAAACAGCCTTCTTTAAACTTTTGCTCTAACATGTTTACTCTTTCCATTATTCATATGAGTAATATTCCCTAGAGGTAACCACTTGAGCCTTGTTTCTATTTACTATTCTAGTCTGTTCTTTATAACTTAAACAATACATTCATACCTGAGATCATATTTAATATTTTTAACATTCAATGTACCAAAAGCACATCCACATCTACATGACTGCTCATTGGTACTGAAGTTATGCCAAGATTTGTCTCTTGAATATTGGCTCTATTTATATCTGTACTGGTTAGTTTATCTGGAAACCCACATCAATAAACGTACGTAATTTAGCTCATAAATAGTCTTTCTCCCTTAACATATTCCCTTTCCATTTTATTTACGACCTTTTGGTCAGTTAACTTTAAATCCTATTAGGCTTCTCTCTATAGCCTAATATATGGGTAACTGTCTTAAGGATGCCAGGAAATAAAATAAGTAGATTCTCTGATATTCTGATCTCTTATCTTTCTCTCATACACACACACACACACACGCATTCACACACACACACGCACACACACACACCTTCTTTATGAATTAACTCTAAGGTTTCTTAAGTCATCTTTTTTATGAGGAAATAAGGTGATTCTCTGATATTCTGATCTCTCTCTCTCACACACGCACACGCAAATATACATATACTTTCTTTATGAATTAACTTTATATAAGGTTTCTTAAATTATACTTTTCATTCACCTGATGTGTCATAGCAGAAATCACCTACCAATTATGGTAGGTGATCATAAAATCACCTACCAATTTCTTTTGTTTTCTGAGGGTTTTATTTTATGAGTGTAGCCAATTTATAATCCTGTATCTTCTGAAATAATGCTCTTTACTGTAATATTTAACATTTAGTATTTTTATTTGTTCTTAACAGTATTCACGATCTTTTTTAAATTTTCACTTCTATAAGTCTGTTTTTACATACACTTCATACAATTTTTAAAACAATGTACTTTTTTACAAATATTTCTAAACATCAATATATAAAATTATTCGAATTTACATTCAAAGTTCAGCTGGAAGAAACCTTAAAGGCTTTGACCTAAAGAAGACCTGAGTTCTGGTCCTGGATCTTGCACACAGAAAATAATCTCCATACTGTTGCTTTAATTCTGCTTCTTCTGCTTCTTGTTTTGTGTAATAATAACAACTATTGCATGGTGTTATTATATAGGTCAAATGTAATTTATTCCATGAAACCACTTGTAATACAAGGCAATAGTTGTCCTTACAACAAAATGTGTGTTATTTGCTTGGGACACATGGGTTAACACAATACAACACATCCTTACAGCAATGTACTTATGTACTAAATCAGACATTTCAGGAAGTCTCTCCATGCCCTGCACCTACATTTTCTCACTTCTCCAGTTTTGTTGGTAGCCAGTTTCTTTAATTTCAGCAAGTTGTGCTTCTGAAAGCAGTCATATCAAATTACAGAATCTTCCAGATAGAAAATGATAAAAATCTCATTTTCTACCAAAAAATATGACTGTTTCTTTTATCTTGCAATTCATAATTAACTGAAAATAAGCAACCTGCTGTTGATGCTAGCAAAGGAATTAAAGACAGAATAATATTCATTTCTATGCATGTGCCTGAACACTCTTCAGAGACATCTGATGTAATTGCCTGTAATAATCTTATACTGATGCTCTTTTACATGTCCACGGCTTAAGGTTTACATTTTTAAAAATCTTTTCTGAAAGAATCAGCTTATTCATGCACATATTAAAACTGCATGATCCTTTATTCTGTTCAACATTGATAATGCAAATTATTTCATAATTTTTAGGCCAACTGTTTTAGGTGGAGTAAGATAATATCACTCTTTAATTAAGCGGGCATCTATGTGTATCTGTTTTAAAAAAATGTAACTGATAAGTTAGAAATTATGCATTCTTTTCAAGATCAAGATGGACTTTTCATTACTGAAACTTAGAAAATCATCACCAAAGAAATCATGTCTTCTAGAACTGCTCCAGTAAGATAAGAGTTGCTTGAATTCTACCAGGTAATCTATTTTTCTCACTAAAGTGTTACCAAGTTGGGGAATAAAAGATTGTATTTTCAATCAAGAATTATAAAAGACACTCATATAGTAAGTATGTGTTATGGAGCACTAATGTCTCACTCTATTACAATATGCAGATTTTAGGTGGACCCTCATATTTCTCTTATGCAGTCGGATCACCCTAACTTTAGACTTCTCATAAAAGATTCTTGGCCAGGTGTGGTAGCTCATGCCTATAAACCCAGAACTTTGGGAGGGCAAGGTAGGAGGATCACGTGAGCTCAGGAGATTGAGACCATCTTGGGCAACATGATAAAACCTCGTCTCTACTAAAATACAAAAAGTTAGCTGGACATGATGGTGCACACCTGCAATCCCAGCTACTCAGGAGGCTGAGTCATGAGAATCACTTGAGCCCCAGAGGCAGAGGTTGCAGAGAGCCAAGATTATACCCCTGTACTACAACTTGGGCTACGGAGTGAAACTCCATCTCAAAGAAAAAAAAAAAGATTCTAAAATAACTCTACATTTTTCAATTAGCTATTTTTATTACAATTTTCAATGCAATCATTGATTTTAACATTTTTTCACGTTAATCTATATCTGCGCTCTTCCAAAAAATTTTGATTTTGTGACTATTGTTGAGGATACACTTGTGTATTCTCCTTATTTCACAGGGTATGTTGTTGCTCTTTATATTTTTTCAGTTGACCTTATATTCTTTTTTTTCTTGACATTTTTAATGCTTTGTTGGAGTGGATGAAATGGTAGCCAACATTGATTAGGAATTAAAATTAAGAATATTGCATTTTCTCTAGCATTTTGAAGATTTAAAATTTATACCTGAAAAGTCACAGAAGGATGAATTACTGAATCTATAAAGTTTTGCAAGATGCTTCTCTCTCTAATATCTCTTAAGCACTGTTACTAGAACAAAGTGATTTATTTGAGACACATATCCCTCAGGCCATGAGAGAGGAGAAACTGGTGTTTATATTATAGGCACATTTTACAATAATGAATCTGATGCATATATTGCAAGAAGTTAATTTGTGCCAACAGAAGATCAATGTCCCTTGACCAAAGGTTAAGAATTTAGACCACATTAAGAACATTAACCAAGAGGCATCTCACATAGCCATCAAGTTAGTTTTTTTTTTTTTTTCCAGAATATTTTTAGATCAGCTTTTCTCTTGCAAAATGACTAATATAATAAATTATATAAAAGTAGGAAGGGGCAGAACAAAATGATGAAATAATTCACTCTAGTAATCATGCCCCTAAAGTAATATCCATTTGAACAACTATCCACGAACAAAAATACCTTCACAAGAACTATAAAAAGTACAGATTTCAGATCAGGATACCTGATAGCATGGTAATATGAAAAGATGCATTGAAGACAGTAGAAAGAACTTTATTACATTACTTATGTCCCTGACACCAAGGCTGCACAGTGCAGAGAGTTATTGTTTGCTTGAGGTCAAGAGCAGGAAATAACCATAGGACTGTGTTAGACCCCCAACACCAGACCTGACACAATAAAATCCAGAACTGGAAAAACGTCATGGCCTCAGATTTCGAGCCAGTACCTATACATAGAGCTTCTAGATCTGCTGCAGTGCCAGGTAGGACCACACAACCCCAAGCTTCTGGCTTGCATGGCAGATTTGATCTCTCATCCACACCACCACTGAGCCAATATCAGAGGCCCCAAGTTCCAGACAGTCCTCGGTGTCAAGCAGGCCATAGCAACCCTGAGCATCAAGGACATGTAGTGCCACACCAGCCACAATGGGCCCCAAGCTAAGAACTATGCCGAAGAGCCTGCTCAGATTCTTTCGGCAAGCTGACTGCCAAGGGATTTGCCCAGGCTAAGTCAGTGTGTGAGGACTGAAAAAAGCACCTTTGTCTTCAAATATACAGACATTGATGCATATTCACAAGGATTAAGGACAATCTGGGAAAAATAGTATCACTAAATGGACAAAATAAAGTGCCAGTGAATTACCCTAATAAATGGAGATGTATGAATTGTGTGACAAAGTATCTAAAATAAAAGTTTTAAGGGAGCTCAGCAAACTTTAAGAAAATACAGAAAAAAATTCCCAAAAAAAAAGAAAAAACAATGTAAGCAGAATTAAAATTTAGTAAATTGAAATTATATATATATACACACACACACATATACACACACACACATACACACACACATACACACACACACACACACATATATATAGAGAGAGACAGAGAGAGGGAGAGAGAGAATGAGAGAGAGACTGAGTCTCACTCTGTTGCCCAGGCTAGAGTGCAGTGGTGCGATCTCGGCTCACTGCAACCTCTGCCTCCTGGGTTCAAGCAATTCTCCTGCCTCAGCCACCCAAGTAGTTGGGATTACAGGCACCCACCACCACACCCAGCTAATTTTTTTTGTATTTTTTTTGGTAGAGATGAGATTTCACCATATTGGCCAGACTGGTCTCTAACTCCTGATCTTCTGATCCGCCCATCTCGGCCTCCAAAAGTGCTGGGATTACAGGTTTGAGCCACCACAACTAGTGTGAAATAATAATTTTTAAAAATTAAGCATAAACACTGGAGCTTAAATATACAGTGAAGTAAATAAAAGTGCAAAACCAAAATTGTCATGGAGAGCATCAATAGCAGAATTAAAGAGGAAGAAATAATTTGTAAACTCAAAGATAAATTATTTTAAAACATAAAGTCAGGGTAGAAAAAAAATAATGAAAATGAGTAATGAAAGCATATGATATTCATGAGGTGGTATCAAAAGAGCAAATTTTGAAGTCATGGAAATTTAAAAATAAGAAAAAAACATAAACGAGTAGAAATATTATTTAAAAAATAGTAGCAGAATACTGTCTGACCTTAGAAAAAATGTAAATACCCTGATATAGAAAAGGAAATGTCTCCCATCAGATTCAATAAAAACAAGACTACACTGAGACACATTACAAACTGTCAAAAACCAAAGAAAAAGAGAAGATCCTGAAAGCAGCAAGAGAAAAGAAACAAATAACATATAAAGAGTTTTGAAAAAAGGCTAGCAGCAGACTTCTCAGCAGAAGCCTAACAGGCCAGGAAAGATTGAGGTAATATATTCAAAGTGCTAACGGAGAAAAAAGAAAAAGCTGCCAACTGAGAATACTACACACAACAAAATTATCCTTTAGAAATGAAAGACAAAGGCTTTTAAGGAGTTAATCACCACCTTACCAGCAGAAATGTTAAAAGATGTACAAATATATGAAAATAAAACAACATGCTCTGAATACCCGATAAGTCAGTTAAGAAATTGAAGCAATAATGTAAAAATTTATTCAAACAAATAAAATGAAAATACAATATAACAAAACCTATGGCATAAAGCAAAAGCAGTTCTAAGAGGGAAGTGAATATCAATAAACACATCAAATTACAAAGAAAGGTCTCAAATAAACAATTTAATGCTGCACCTCAAGGAACTGGAAGAATAAGGACAAAATGAGCCCAAAGTTAGGAGGAGAAAGGAAATAGCAAATATCAGTGCAGAAATTAACAAAATTAAAACTACAAAAAAAAAAAAGAAAAAAATAATACAACTGATTTGTTTTAAAAAAAAAAAATAACAAAATCAACCAACCTTTACTTATGTAAGAAATGAGAGAAGACCCAATAAATAAGATGAAAAATGAGCCATTATAACTGATACCACAGAAATACAAAGGATCATGAAAGATTATAAATAATAATAGGCCCCCAAATTGGATAATCTAGAAGAAAAGAATAAATCCCTTGGCAAATATAACCTGCTAAGATTAAATTATGAAGAATAAAAAATCTGAACAGACCAAAAATAAAAAAGGAGATTCAATCAGTAATAAAAAGTCTCCCATTAAGATAAAGTCTAGACCTAATGAATTCAGTGCTGAATCCTATCATTTAAAGAATTATTAATGATTCTTCTCAAAATCATTCAAAACATTGACGAAGAGAAAATACTTTCAGACTCATTTTACAAGACCAGCACTACTCTTATACCAAAGACAGACAGAGATCACAAAAAACAACAACAACAACAACAAAATACTAAAGGCTAGTATTGCTAATGAATATAGATTCAAAAATCTTCAACAAAACCAAATTTGTGGCTTGGCACGGTGGCTTGTGTCTGTAATCCCAGCACTTTGGGAGGCTGAGGCGGGCGAATCATGAGGTCAGGAAATCAAGACCATCCTGGCTAACACGGTGAAACCCCGTCTCTACTAAAAATACAAAAAAAAAAATTAACCAGGCATGGTGACGGGCACCTGTAGTCCCAGCTACTTGGGAGGCTGAGGCAGGAAAATAGCATGAACCTGGGAGGCGGAGCCTTCAGTGAGCTGAGATCATGCCACTGCACTCCAACCTGAGTTACAGAGTGAGACTCTGTCTCAAAAAAAACAAGCAAACTTACTAGCACATTAAAAAGATCACTCACCATAATCAAGTAGAATGTATCCCTGGAGGCAATGATGGTACAGCAGACACAAATCAATAAATGTGAAATACCACATTAACCAAATGAAGAATAAAAATAATACAATATTCTTAGTAGATGCAAAAAAATGAAAAAAGTCAACATTTTTTCACAATAAAAAAAATCAACAATTTGGGATAGAATGAATGTACTACAACACAATAAAAGCCATATATGATCCTTATCAAATTATATAAAATTTCACTTATGAGGAATAAATGAAAGACATCTATTGTATAACAATATGGGACCATAGTTAATAATATGTTGTATTCTTTAAAAATGCTGAGACAGGAGATGTAAAGTCTCTTACCACAAAAATATATTAATATATCAGACAATACACATATTAGTTAGCTGAATTTAGTCCTTCCATAATGCATATATGCTTCAAAACATTATGCTTTATAAACCAAATTCATAAAATTTTATCTGTCCATTAAGCAGTATTACAAAACTATATCATTAATTTATATTCTTTGAATTCTTAAAGGAAATAATATTTTAAAACCCTAAAGTACTTTTTTATCTCCTATAAATTTATTTCATTTTAATCATGTAGCCTAAGCTAAAATTATCACATGGTTTTCTTCCTTTTTGGAGACAGAATCTTGCTCTGTCACCTAGCCTGGAGTGCAGTGGCACAATCACAGCTCACTGAAACATCTCCCTCCTGGGTTCAAGCAATTCTCCTGCCTCAGCCTCCAGAGTAGCTGGGATTACAGGCACTTGCCTCCACACCTGGCTAATTTTTGTATTTGTAATAGATACGGGTTTTTGCCATGTTGGCCAGGTTGATCTCGAGCTCCTGACCTAAAATGATTCACCCTCTTTGGCCTCCCAAAGCATTGGGATTACAGGTGTGAGCCATCGCCCCAGCCACATGGTTTTCTTTAAATAGAAAAAGATAATATTGATAAGGGTCACTTCCAAGATGGCTGAACAGGAACAGCTCCAGTCTGCAGCTCCCAGCGAGATCAACACACAAGACAGGTGATTTCTGCATTTCCAACTGAGGTACCTGGTTCTTCTCATTGGGACTGGTTGGACAGTGGGTACAGCCCACAGAGGTTGAGCTGAAGCAGGATGGGGCATCGCCTCACCTGGGAAGCGCAAGGCATCAGGAGATTTTTCTTTCCTAGCTAAAAGAAGGCATGACAGACTATACCTGGAGAAACAGTACACTCCAGATCAAATACTGCACTTTTCCCACAGTCTTAGCAGCCGGCAGACCAGGAGGTACCCTCCTGTGCCTGGCTCAGCAGGTCCGACACCCATGGAGCCTTGTTCACTGCTAGCGCAGCAGTCTGAGATCGAACTGCGAAGTTGCAGCCTGGCAGGGGGAGGTGTGTCCGCCATTGCTGAGGCTTCAGTAGTACAGAGAGTAAACAAAGAGGCCAGGAAGCATGAACTGGGTGGAGCCCACCACAGCTCAGCAAAGCCTACTGCCTCTATAGATTCCACCTCTGGGGGCAGGGCATAGTAGAACAAAAGGCAGCAGAGAGTTTCTGTAGTCTTAAACATCACTGTATGACAATACTAAAGAGAATAGTGGTTCTTTCAGCACGATGTTCAAGCTCTGAGAATGGACAGACTGCCTCTTCAAGCAGCTCCCTGACCACCGTGTAGCCTGACTGGGAAACACTACCCATAGTGGCTAACACACATCTCAAACAGGCAGGTGCCCCTGTGGGATGAAGCTTCCAGAGGAAGGATCAGGCAGCAATATTTGCTGATCTGCAGCCCCTGCTGGTGATACACAGGCAAACAGGGTCTGGAGTGGACCTCCAGCAAACTCCAACAGATCTGCAGCTGAGGGGTCTGACAATTAGAAGGAAAACTAACAAACAACATCAACAAAAAGGACATCCATACCAAAACCCCATATACAGGTCACCAACATCAAAGACCAAAGGTAGTTAAAACCACAAAGATGGAGAGAACCTAGAGCAGAAAAGCTGAAAATTCCAAAAAAACAGAGCACCTCTTCTCCTCCAAAGGATCGCAGCTCCTTACCAGCAAAGGAACAAAACTGGATGGATAATGAGTTTGATGAGTTGACGGAAGCAGGCTTCAGAAGGTTGGTAATAACAAACTTCTCTGAGCTAAAGGAGCATGTTCTAACCCATTGCAAGGAAGCTAAAAACTTTGAAAAAAGGTTAGATGAATGGCTAACATTGTAGAGAAGACCTTAAATGAGCTGATGAAGCTGAAAACCATGGCACAAGAACTTCATGACACATGCACAAGCTCCAATAGCCAATTTGATCAAGTGGAAGAAAGGATACCAGTGATTGAAGATCAAATTAATGAAATAAAGCAAAAATACAAGATTGTAGGAAAAAACTATGGAATACTATGCAGCCATAAAAAAAGATGAGTTCATGCCCTTTGTAAGGACATGGATGAAGCTGGAAACCATCATTCTCAGCAAACTATTGCAAGGATGGAAAACCAACACCACAAGTTCTCACTCATAGATGGGAGTTGAACAGTGAGAACACTTGAACAAAGGAAGGGGAGCATCACACACCAGAGCCTGTCGTGGGGTGAGGATGCAGGGTGGGATAGTATTAGGAGTTATACTTAATGTAAATGATGAGTTAATGGGTGCAGCACACCAACATGGTACATGTATACATATGTAACAAACTTGTGCATTGTGCACACATACCCTAGAATTTAAAGTATAATAATAATAATAAAAGAAATGAACAAAGCCTCCAAGATATATGGGACTATGTGGAAAGACCAAATTTATGTCTGATTGGTGCACATGAAAGTGATGGGGAGAATGGAAGAAAAAGTTAGATAATACTCTTCAGGATATTATCCAGGAGAACTTCCTCAACCTAACAAGGCAGGCCAACATTCAAATTCAGGAAATACAAAGAACACCACAAAGATACTCCTCGAGAAGAGCAACCCAAAGACACATAGTTGTCAGAGTCACCAAGGTTGAAATGAAGGAAAAATGTTAAGGGCAGCCAGATAGAAAGGTTGGGTTACCCACAAAGGGAAGTCCATCAGAATAACAGAGGATTTCTTGGAAGAAACACTACAAGCCAGAAGAGAGTGGGGGCCAATATCCAACATTCTTAAAGAAAAGAATTTTCAACCCAGAATCTCATATCCAGCCAAACTAAGCTTCATAAGTGAAGAACAAATAAAATCCTTTACAGACAAGCAAATGCTGAGAGAGTTTGTCACCACCAGGCCTGCCTTACAAGAGCTCCTGAAGGAATCACTAAATATGAAAAGGAAAAACCAGTACCAGCCACTGCAAAAACATACCAAATTGTAAAGACCATCGACACTATGAAGAAACTGCATCAACTAACGGGTAAAATAACCAGGTACCACCATAACGACAGGATCAAATTCACACATAACAATATTAACCTTAAATGCAAATGGGCTAACTGCCCCAATTAAAAGACACAGACTGGCAAATTGGATAAGCAGTCAAGACCCATCAGTGTGCTGTATTCAGGAGACCCATCTCACGTGCAAAGGTGCACATAGGATCAAAATAAAGGGATTGAGGAAGATCTACCAAGCAAATGGAAAAGATAAAAAAAGCAGAGGTTGCAATCCTAGTCTCTGATAAAACAGACTTTAAACCAACAAAGATCAAAAGAGACAAAGAAGGCCAATACACAATGGTAAACAGATCAAATCACCAAGAAGAGCTAACTTCCCTAAATATATATGCACCCAATACAGGAGCACCCAGATTCATAAAGCAAGTCCTTAGAGACCTACATAGAGACTTAGACTCCCACACAATAACAATGGGAGATTTAACACTCCACTGTCAAAGTCAGACAAATCAACAAGACAAGTTTAGTAAGGATATCCAGGACTTAAACTCAGCTCTGGACCAAGCAGACATAATAGACATCTACAGAACTCTCCACCCCAAATCAACAGAATATACAATCTTCTCAGCACCACATCACACTTATTCTAAAATTGACCACATAATTGGTAGTAAAACACTCCTCAGCAAATGTAAAAGAACAGAAATCACAACAAACTGTCTCTCAAACCACAGTGTAATCAAATTAGAACTCAGGATTAAGAAACTAACTCAAAACTGCACAACTACATGGAAATTGAACAACCTGCTTCTGAGAGACTACTGAGAAAATACCAATATTAAGGCAGAAATAAAGATGTTCTTTGAAACAAACAAGAACAAAGACACAGCATACCAGAATCTATGGGACATATTTAAAGCAGTGTGAAGAGGAAATTTGTAGCACTAAATGCCCAGAGGAGAAAGCAGGAAAGATCTAAAATCGACACCCTAACATCACAATTAAAAGAACTAGAGAAGTAAGGGCAAACAAATTTAAAAGCTAGCAGAAGGCAAGAAATAACTAAGATCAGAGCAGAACTGAAGGAGATAGAGACACAAAAAATCTTTCAAAAAGTCAATGAATCCAGGAGCTGTTTTTTTGGTTTGTGGTTTTTTTTTTTTTTTTTTTTTGAAAAGATCAACAAAATAGATAGACCTCTAGCAAAATGAATAAGGAAGGAAAGAGAGAAGAATCAATTAGATGCAATGAAAAATGATAAAGGGCATATCACCAACAATCCCACAGAAATACAAACTACCATCAGAGAATTCTATAAACGCCTCCATGCAAATAAACTAGAAAATCTAGAAGAAGTGGATAAACTCCTGGACACACACACCCTCCCAAGACTAAACCAGGAAGAAGTTGAATCTCTGAATAGACCTATAACAGGTTATGAAATTGAGGCAATAATTAATGGCCTACCGACCAAAGAAAGTCCAGGACCAGACAAATTCAGAGCCGAATTCTATCAGAGGTACAAAGAGGAGCTTGTAACATTTCTTCTCAATGTATTTCAATCAATAGAAAAAGAGGGTATCCTCCCTAACTCATTTTATGAGGCTAGCATCATCCTGTTATCAAAGCCTGGTAGAGACACGACAAAAAAAGAGAGAGAGAGAATTTTAGGCCAATATCCCTGATAAACATTGATTCAAAATCCTCAATAAATTACTGGCCAACCAAATCCAGCAGCACATCAAAAAGCTTATCCACCATGAACACGTCGGCTCCAT
This sequence comes from Papio anubis, assembly GCF_008728515.1. Taxonomy (NCBI): domain Eukaryota; kingdom Metazoa; phylum Chordata; class Mammalia; order Primates; family Cercopithecidae; genus Papio; species Papio anubis. The sequence continues at coordinate 58,972,732 of NC_044978.1, forward strand.
CCCTAGGATGCAAGGCTAGTTCACCATATGCAAATCAATAAACATAATCCATAACATAAACAGAACCAACAAACAAACCACATGATTATCTCAATAGATGCAGAAAAGGCCTTCGATACAATTCAACAACGCTTCATGCTAAAAACTCTCAATAAACTCGGTATTTATGGACTGTATTTCAAAATAATAAGAGCTATTTATGACAAACCCACAGCCAATATCATACTGAATGGAGAAAAACTGGAAGCATTCCCTTTGAAAAACAGCACGAGACAAGGATGCCCTCTCTCACCACTTCTCTTCAACATAGTGTTGGAAGTTCTGGCCAGGGCAATCAGGCAAGAGAAAGAAATCAAGGGTATTCAATTAGGAAAAGAGGAAGTCAAATTGTCTCTGTTTGCAGATGACATGATTGTATACTTAGAAAACCCCATCGACTCAGCCCAAGATCACCTTAAGCTGATAAGCAACTTCGGCAAAGTCTCAGGATACAAAATCAATGTGCAAAAATCACAAGCATTCCTATACATTAATAATAGACAAACAGAGAGCCAAATCATGAGTGAACTTCCATTCACAATTACTACAAAGGGAATAAAATACCTAGGAATCCAACAAACAAGGGATGTGAAGGACCTCTACAAGGAGAACTACAAACCACTGCTCAACAAAATAAAAGAGGACACAAACAAATGGAAGATAAATCCATGCTCATGGATAGGAAGAATCAATGTCATAAAAATGGCCATACTGCCCAAGGTAATTTATAAATCAATGCTATCCCTATCTAGCTACCACTGACTTTCTTCACAGAATTGGAAAACAAAACAAAACAAAACAAAAAACTACTTTAAAGTTCATATGGAACCAAAAAAGAGCCTGCATAGCCATGACAACCCTAAGCAAAAAGAACAAAGCTGGAGGCATCACGCTACCTGACTTCAAACTATACTACAAGGCTACAGTAACCAAAACAGCATGGTACTGGTACCAAAAGAGATATATAGACCAATGGAACAGAACAGAGTCCTCAGAAATAGCACCACACATCTACAACCATCTGATCTTTGACAAACCTGACAAAAACAAGAAATGGGGAAAGGATTCCCTATTTAATAAATGGTGCTGGGAAAACTGGCTAGCCATATGTACAAAGCTGAAACTGGATCCCTTCCTTACACCTTATAAAAAAATTAACTCGAGATGGATTAAAGACTTAAATTCAAGACCTAACACCATAAAAACCCTAGCAGAAAACCTAGGCAATACAATTCAGGACATAGGAGTGGGCAAAGACTTCACGACCAAAACACCAAAAGCAATGGCAACAAAAACCAAAACAGAGAAATGAGATCTAATTAAATTAAAGAGCTTCTGCATAGCAAAAGAAACTACCATCAGAGTGAACATGCAACCTACAGAATGGGAGAAAATTTTTGCAATCTACCCATCTGACAAAGGGCTAATATCTAGAATCTACAAAGAACTTAAATAAATTTACAAGAAATAAACAACCCCATCAAAAAGTAGTCAAAGAATATAAACAGATACTTCTCAAAAGAAGACATTTATGAAGCCAACAGACATATGAAAAAAAATGCTCCTCATCACTGGTCCTCAGAAAAATACAAATCAAAACCACAATGAGATACCATCTCATGCCAGTTAGAATGGCAATCATTAAAAAGTCAGGAAACAACAGGTGCTGGAGAGAATGTGAAGAAATAGAAACATTTTTACGCTGTTGGTGGGAGTGTAAATTATTTCAACCATTGTGGAAGACAGTGTGGTGATTCCTCAAGGATCTAGAACTGGAAATACCATTTAACCCAGCAGTCCCATTACTGGGTATACAACCAAAGGATTATAAATCATGCTGCTGTAAAGACACATACATATGTATGTGTTCAACACTATTATTGGGACACTATTCACAGTAGGAAAGACTTGGAACCAACTCAAATGTCCATCAGTGATAGACTGGATTAAGCAAATATGGCACATATACACCATGGAACACCATGCAGCCACAAAAAAGGATGAGTTCATGCCCTTTGCAGGGACATGGATGAAGCTGGAAACCATCATTTTCAGCAAACTATCACAATCACAGAAAACCAAACACGGCATGTTCTTACTCATAGGTGGGAGTTGAACAATGAGAACACATGGCCACAGGACAGGGAACATCACACACCGGGGTCTGGCGGAGTGGGGAGGAGGGCTGGGGGAACGGTAGCATTAGGAGAATTACCTAATGTAAATGGTGAGTTGATGGGTGCAGCAAACCACCATGGCACATGTATATCTGTGCACATGATGTATCTTAGAACTTAAAGTATAATAATTAAAAAAAGAAAAAGAAAAAGATAATATCATCTCTCTGATCTCTAAGTAATGGTAGACATGTAATGTGAAAATGTGAACAATAATGTACATGACTTATAGGAAAATATTGTGTTCAGGGGAGACCCTTATAGCAGTACAATAATATATTTTTTTCTCATTTCCACATACTTCAATTCATTTCAAATTTTGTAATGTTTACTTATTTCATTTATTTAATAACTCAAATTTGGATGTAATTTTTCTGTTTAGTTTTCCCTTACTCATATTTAAAAATAAGTCATGTTTCAAAATAAGATGCATTTGGCTATGTCTTTGTACCTGGGCTTGAAATGTATATCCAGATAATGCATTTTTAGGAATTCTTACAAAATTTACTTTAATTTCACAATGTTCTGGAAATATTAACATGAGATCATAACATCTCCTTCCTCTTATTCATACAGAATTATCTTAATTAAATATATAGATATAAAAATCAGGGTTTCTGTGTATAAAATGTGTTTTATATATATAAATATATATATATACACACACACATATAATGTATACACATAGTATTATTTTCTATCAGTTCAAATTTTATTATGTTCATAGAGCCAGGGCTTTGAGGCCATCTGTATGTGTGAGGTATTACACATAAAAGTTTAAGTGAGTGCAATTATGAGGGATCAATTCATATAGTCTTTCAACCTTTTCAAAAGACTTGTGTGAAGAGACAAAAGAAATCTCTCATTGAAGGAAGAATGGTTTCATTCAAACTTCTTTTTATGTGCACTAATGCTTTCAGTGTTTGAGAACTATTATTCCATATGATTATTAAAATAAAATACCAATTTCACTATTAAAGAAAACATGTGATTTACCCACTCTTTTACAATCTTAAATAAAATGATAACTATTATAGTCCCTATGCAGTTGTTTCATTGTTTAAAAAAAAAAAAGCCTAAGATTCCCTAAATCACCAAGTTTTCCAGCAACACACATAAAAAAACATATTTGTACTGCAATTTAAATGGACTAGTAAGAAGAACATTCAACCATTTGGAGCTGAAATATTCATGAGCTACTCAGAGAACAATGAAACTAAATATCTTCAGATGTCCTAGAGGAACAAGAGTCAAGGAAACACATGAAAAATGAGAGACTATTCTATTTTAAACTTTTTCTTTATTCATCCTTTTTTCCCATTAGATGATAATATGCAATTTAATCTTGCTACATTATGAATAGAACGTGACAAGCTCACTAGTCTATGCTAAAAATTATATCAAAGCTTTTGACATAGTTTAATTCTACACTTTTAGGGATATTGGGACTTTACTTGGTCTTAAATATTTAATTGGGTAACTAGAATTATGGCTAAAATTGTCCTTATCTAGGTAAACATTGAGGAAAATCTAATGGATTATCTTCAAGTAAAAATTTTTTAAAAATTCATATCTACCTTAAGTTTTACTAATACACTATCTTAATAGGATAAGAACCCAGATTTTTGAAAATTATAACCCATGTTATCTCTACAAACATTCTTCAGCAAATAATAATTACCATTCATTTGAGTTAGTTTTACATAGTTACATATCCCTATTTTTAATTTCAAATCAGCTATACAGTTTTTTTAATTCCCTAGTATAAGTGTCATAGACATTAAAAAGAAAGTTTGAAAAGAGCATTTGAATATTTGGGAGCTTTAATCAGATTATAATTCTCAAATAGGATAATTTTTAAGTGCAAATTGGTCTAGTTGAAAACAGAATGACTATGTCTATTTTTTTCATAAGCTCAGTGACATTTTAAAAAGTCTATCATATAAAACTTTCATTATTTTATTTTTAAAGTTGAATTCATGATTCTTCACTCCTCACTCCCCACACTTTCAAATCTGCCTTTGTTCCTTGATCTTTTTCTTAGTCAGTTTTACTACCTTCTCCAGTTTCTTCAGATCAGAAACCTGTGGGTGTCTTACTAATGCAAAATCCTCACTGTCACTTTCTTTGGTAAACTGCTATCATCCTTTCTCTAGGTTACATTGTAGTAGTTATAATCACTATGCATAGAAAACCATATAGCCTTCAAACTGATATCTCCTTCACAATTTTGACCCCACCAATATAATCCTTTGACACAGAACACAGAATGCTAGAGAAATATATTTTGTCTCACAACTATATTAATTAAAATAGCGGATGATATATAAACCAAAAAGTATCTGCGAGAGTCTCAATCAGTTTAGAAGTTTATTTCGGCAAGGTTAAGGACATGCCTATGGTACAGCCTCAGTAGTTTCTGAGAACATGTTCCCAAGGTTGTTATTTTACAGATTGATTTTATACATTAGGGAGACAGAAGTTACAGGCATACATTAATCAATACATAAAAGGTATTCATTGTTTTTCTCTGGAAAGGCAGGACAATTCAAAGTGGGGGCTTCCAGATCAAATATTTTCTGATTGGGAATTAGTTGAATAAGTTCAGTTATTATCTAAAGAGCTGGAATCAACAGAAAAGAATTTCTGGATTAAGAGAAGATGTTGTGGGCCGGGCATGGTGGTTCATGCCTGTAATCCCAGCACTTTGTGAGGTCGAGGTGGGTAGAAAACCTGAGGTCAGGAGTTCAAGACCAGCCTCACCAACATGGAGAAACCCCATCTCTACTAACAAATACAAAATTAGCTGGGCATGGTGGTGCATGCCTGCAACCCCAGCTACTCGGGGGGCTGAGGCAGGAGAATCACTTGGGGAGGCAGAGGTTGCGGTGAGCTGAGATCACACCATTGTACTCCAGCCTGGGCAGCAAGAGCAAAACTCCATCCCCAGAGAAAGAGAGAAGATGTTGTGGAAACCAACTTTTTACTGTGCAGATGAAGCCTCCAGGTAGCAGGCTTCAGAGAGAATAAATGGTAAATGTTTCCTATCAAACTTAAAAAGGTGCCAGACTCTTAGATAATCTCTCCTGAATCAGGGAAGGACCTGAAAAGGAAAGGTATTCTACACAGAATGCAGATTTCCCCACAAGAGACAGCTTTCTAGAGCCATTTTAAAGTACATCAAAGAAATATATTTGGGCATAGAATACTTTGATTTCTTTCAAGGCTTGCTGTCTCTCACTTGATGTCACTACTACAATGACTCGGTTTAAGTCAGTCTTAAGATCTCTCTTTTAATGTTAAAGTCGGTCAGCTTTGCCTGAATTCCAAACTGAGGAAGGTACAATGACACATGTTCGACTGCTCCTACCCATCATGGCCTGAACTAGTTTTTCAGGTGTACTTTGGAATGCCTGTGGCCAAGAGGGATGTCCATTCAATCATTTGGGGATGTTACCAGTGAAATGTATCCGAGTTACCTGGCACTAAAGTGTGTTAGCCATGGTGAGTCTGTACAAGTCTGCAGCAAGCTCAATTCTTGCTTCCTCAGAGGAAAGAATTGGACTGAGGGGCATAAGGCAGAAGGAAAGACTAGGGAAAGTTTTAGAGCAGGAGTGAAAGTTTATTTGAAAGCTTTGGAGCAGGAATGAAAGAAAGTACACTTGGAAGAGGGCCAAGCAGATGACTTTAGAGATCACATCTGCAGTTTAACTTCTTGACTTGAGGTTTTATACATTGGCATACTTCTGGGGTCTTGCATTGCTTCTGCCCTGATTCTTCCTTTGGCGTGGGCTGCTAGCACTTGGGAGGGGAGCAAAAGTAGTCAGTTATTGGAGTTGTATGCATATTCATTTGAGGTGTTCTTCCCTTATTTGTGAAAGGAAAATATCTTGGGCCCCCAAAATCACTAAGCTAAAAGAGAAAGTCAAACTAGGAACTGCTTAGAACAAACCTGCCTCCCATTCTATTCAAAGTCACCCCTTTGCTCACTGAGATGAATGTATATCTGATTGCCACCTTTGGAGAGGCTAAGCAGAAACTCAAAATAATGCAACAATTTGTCTCTTATCTGCCTATGACCTTGAAGCCCCTCCCTGCTTAGAGTTGTCCTGTCTTTCCAGACCGAAGCAACATTTGTCTTACATATGTGGATTGATGTCTCATGTCTCTTTAAAGTGTGTAAAACCAAACAGTCCTCTGACCACCTTGGGCGCATGTTGTCAGGACCTCCTGAGGCTGTGTCACAGCCACACATTCTCAACCTTGGCAAAAGAAACTTTCTAACTAAGACCTGTCTCAAATTTTGGGGGTTCATAGCAGTCATTTGTCCCTAGGAGGTCATATACCTATTAAATTCCACCATTTTGCCTCTTAGTGCACATGCTTGAGCCCACTCGCCAAACTCCTGAAATCCTATTGGGCAGCTGCTGATCACCAGTTTCAGGTATTTTTATCTACTGGGAGACTGATTTTCCCTGATGCCAGTTGCAACCAATTATTTTAGAGAAACAGTATGATAACTGCCTGACCATCATCTGATTGTTGCCTGACCTTCCTGGTAGGGTTGAGGGAGCCCTTTCCTGCCCTGCTCAAGCCTGAGTAGCTAACTACTGTAACGGGGGTTTCAAAATTTATTTTTTGTTTACAAATGTATCAAGGGACAATTCTCTATGATATTTCCATAAGTCTTCTATTAACTTTTTTTTCCTGATTGTCTTTTCAATGATGTGTATATATATATTACAAACAGCCATGAAAGATGAAATGGTGCCTTTCTCTGGGAAACAGAGCAGATTTATGGTCTATCCAGAATTTACAAAACAACAACAACAACAACAACAAAAAACAGCTATGGCTAAGGTAAGCAAGGTTGGCAGCCTCCTTTACAAAATATGGGTTTCCTAGATTTGGAATCCCTCAGCTGTAACACAAATGCATTGTATGGGCAGCATCCACTTGTGCCTGCTTCTGCATTGCTCTCATGGGTCTTGGGAGACACAAAAATATATGTAAACATAAAACAACTGCTGCCTGCTGTGTGTTGTAAGTAATAGTCTTTTTTCTCAGATCAAGGAGATTTTTATCTTCTGGAAGTATCCATGAAACTGAAGCAGCCTCACTTGTTAGCTGAAAAGAAGGGTAAAATCTCAAACCCTTCACAATTCTTGATCACTGCACTTACAGCAAAATTCTAATGTTTGAATTTAACCCATATGTAATTCTCAAGTTTTCATTTGTCTGTTCTGTTGGCTCACTACTTACTAGCCCCATCAACTTTATATTAGTTTCTTAAATATGCTGAATGTTTTCCAATATCAGAGAATTTCTCATGATGTGCCTTCAATATTCATCTTGTTTTACTCAACTCCCATTTCATGATGCTCCAATATTCATGAATGATCTGTCTCCAGACATCTTTCCATGTAGTTTATTCTTCTCTACAGTGTTTTCCACTATTTTAAAATATGTACTTAAATACACAGTAAAATACACAAACACATTATTTACTTAAATAGACTGTTCTTCCTTTTCCTTTTTTTTTTTTTAATTTGTTTCTATTTTCTCTAGGTCTTGTGTTATCTAGGTTTCCTAAGGCAAAAACAAATAAGACAGTTTCTTGTTCCGAAACTTTACAGTTAGTTCTGACCATGTTTTCCACTTCCACTGTGGACAGAGAAAAAATGCCATTGTGTTATAAGTATAAGAAGGGGAAAAACAAACACAGTATTTTGTTAATATTTAGTAATATAACCTAGGCATATATATTCATGTTTTCAATTTTGCTTCAAGTTTGTTGCACTGATATAATGTAAGCTCGGTGATGGAAAGTACCATACCTATTCTGTTTTCCACAGTATCCTCAAATGTAACACACTATCAAACATAGAGAAGATCATGTTATATATACGTTGAATGAATTATGGCAGAGTAGCCTAAATGGTTTATCTGCCACTAGTCTGATCCATTGTAAACACTTCATACACAACAATCTTTGTGAATAAAAATATATTTCTATTAGACGCCTATTGAAATTTTTTTCAAGATTTCACACTGCTATGAGAAGCTTCAGCCTATTTTCCATAGTTTTAATAATCATGCTTTACCATTATGCTTCAACTTCTCCCTTCGTATTCATTGGAGAGAATCCTCCTCTAATGTTATGTGCCCTCCTGTAGCACTTAAATGTATCCGATCACTGTTCTTTTTCAGTTAGTTTTAGTTTTGCATTTTATCTATTCGATTACAACCTCTAAAAACACATATATTTTCATGTCATTGTATCCACAATTTCTACCTCAGCCTGTGCATAAGGAAGACAGTATATATTTGTGGAATGAATTAATAACACAATCCAGTAATTCTATTGTATTGCCTTCTTAAGTCAAGTTTAGCCTAAAGCTGCCTCCTTACATATTTAAGGTCCAGTCTAAAAGTTTCTCTGTATATAGTGACCTATAACTAAATGGAGATGTAAACAGACTCTAACCTGCTCTTGTGCCAATCACCAAGTTTTGGCCAATCAAGGCCAATCATAATAGTGCCAACTATTCAAATCGTGTTAAAATAAGGCAAATGCCAGGCTGTAACCAATCCAACTGTTTATGTACCTGACTTCTCTTTTCTCTATGTCACTTTCCTTTTTCTGTCCATGAATCTTCCACCACCTGGCTGCTCAGAGTCCCTCCGGGAATTGAGAGTCCTCCCAATTCACAAATCGTTCTTTGCTTAACTAAGCTCTTTTAAATTTAACTTGTCTAAGGTTTTACTTGTAACACCTTTCATAAAACAGCATTTCAATTTTCAAGGTAAAATGCATTTGTCCTATCATTTATTTATTATATATAATGGTATATAAATTAGGTTTTATTTTTTAAAGTAATATTGCGCCAATGACAATCATCCACTTGTTACTGCATTTATCTAAACTTTCTTCCCTAAAAGATAAATAGCAGCTTCTATTAATCAACTCATCATTAAAAAAATCTAAAATACTTTCATCTCTTATATCGTAATAACAAAAATATTTATATTGTTGTATTATAATGATAAGTTATAAACATACTACAAAGTACTTTAATGTATATGGCAAAAATATGGAAGTGGGTATTTTATAGCCACTTTGGTTTAAATGTATTAATAAGTTTGTTTTACTACATTATGAAAATGTGACTTATTTTAATTAAATGACTAACTAAACAACTAACCTAATATTGTATCTAAAATTCCCAGATTACAAACACTTCATGAATTAATAAATAAGGCAATAAAAGAGCTAATCTTTTAACATGTACTATGAAAAATGCAGAAAATATCTTCTGATAATTATGCATTATTTAGAGAATTCTACATTACACATTGCATATTATTTAATATAATTACACGTTGCTCACATAATTCAGATCTTCAATTATATACTTCATTCTCTGCCTAATTGAAGTTTATAAGAAACTACCACATGCATATACAGTAAGAGATATGCAACATATTATGATCATAAGGTTACATACTGAAGTTTTATAATTGAGAATCCCCTTATAATATGATAGGCTATCATAACACATTTGATTTTACTATCATAACATATTTGAAGAGTAAATGAGAAACAGTGTTTGCTATCATTAACTTACAATGCAAAAAATATTGTACACATTCAGTCAACATTTTCTCCCTATTAAATTGGATGCTTACAGAATATCACTGGGTTACCTGGAAATACACCATTAAAAAATTCAATTGAAACTTTTTGCCTCAAAGAAAAACTTTTTGGAGTGCTGATGTTGTGTCAACTATTCTTGTCTTCTTAGTAAAAAAACAAAACAAAACAAAACAAAAAAACTCTTCTTTACAGAGAAAACAATTCTTTACTTAAGAGAATATTCATGGCATATAGACAGAAGTCTGTGGAAATAACTTTCTAGCAAACAATAAAATACACAAATATTTTGCATACTACTTGAAAGTAATTTTTCATATCTCCACGTTAGTCACTTTTCCAATTTTATGTTTCTAAAGTATTGGAAAGAAAATGAAGGTGGTGATTTATATGTACATTTCTGGAATAAACAGAGAAAATCTCTCACAAGATATATATTTGTTTTAATTTGGTTTTATAGGGTTTCACTAGGTTGTATTTCTATGCCTACCTTAAAGCCAATCGAATACATGTTATAGTTCAGTAACAGTGTTGCCTTGCTCCTCTAATTTAAATTAGGTTCCAAGCTTTACTCCTAATGATTTCTCCCTAGTAATCACTGGTAAATATATAAAGAGAGAACACTAAGAATTTATGTACTATATAAATAAAAACATGAGCCTAACTTTCATGAAAATCGCATAGTCACTAGGGAATCTTTGTTTTAAAATAGCACTTATGATTGTATGTTGAAAAACTTCATCAAAGTATTGATGATATAATCTTCCAGAAGTGGTTTATTGTTAGTGCTGCTTGAAGTGATTAAATTAATGAATATAACCTCAAGAATAGTGAACCAAACATTCACTGAAAAAATCAGTTGCAGTGTTTCTTAAAATGTACATGACAACATTACATCAAATTTAACTTGGAGTTCTGATAAAAAATTTGGAATCTTAGATCTCACATCCAAATCAACTAAATCAGAAATTTAGGGGGAAAAAGACAAGTGAATATGCATTTCAAAGAAGCCTCTCATATGATTCCAATGAATTAGTTTAAGATTAACTGAAATATGTATATACTATATATACTATATATGTACTATATGTATATATATGTTCTATGTATATACTATATATACTATATATAGAACATATATATACATATAGTACATATATAGTATATATAGTATATACAGTACATATAGTGCATATATAGTATATATAGTGTATATGATATATATAGTATATAGTATGTATGGTATATATGGTGTATATGGTATATATGGTGTATATATGGTATATATACAGTGCACATAGTATAGTACAGATAGTATATATACACACACACACACACACACATCATATATACTCCAAACTTAAACCAATCAAACTTGGCCGGGTGCGGTGGTTCACATCTGTAATCCCAGCACTTTGGGAGGCCAAGGTGGTGGATCACTTGAGGTCAGGAGTTTGAGACTAGTCTGACCAACATGGTGAAACCCTGTCTCTACTAAAAATACAAAAATTAACCAGGTGTGGTGGCATATGCCTGTAGTCCCAGCTACTTGGGAGGCTGAGGCAGGAGAATATCTTGAACCCAGAAGGTTTCAGTGAGCAGATATTGCACCACTTCACTCCAGCCTGGGTGACAGAATGAGACTCCGTCTCAGGAAAAAAAAAAAAAAAAAAAAGAAGAAAGAAAGAAAGAAAGAAAGAAAGAAAGAAAGAAAGAAAGAAAGAAAGAAAGAAAGAAAAGAAATAATCGATCAACCAAATAACAAAAACTACGAAAGTATAAATAAAAAATTTATATTCATCATTATTCTAACACCACCCTGTGCTGCCTTTCATTTTGACGGGTGATCAGCAAAACTTGTCAGCATAAAACATATATTGTGTGTGTTTGAGTTTTTTTTCTTGTTTTGTTTTGAGACGGAGTCTCACTCTGTCACCCAGGCTGGAGTGGAGTGGCGCAATCTCGGCTCCGCCTCTCCGGTTCACGCCATTCTCTTGCCTCAGCCTCCCGAGTAGCTGGGACTACAGGCGCCTGCCACCACGCCAGGCTAATTTTTTGTACTTTAATAGACACGGGGTTTCACCGTGTTAGCCAGGATGGTCTCGATCTCCTGACCTCGTGATCTGCCAGCCTTGGCCTCCAAAAGTGCCAGGATTACAGGAGTGAACCACCGTGGCTGGTCAAAACATATAGCAGTACTCTGTAAGACTTTTTCTAACAAATATAAATGTCTTTGGATAAAGCAGAAACATCATTAAACCAGAATATAAAGCTATGCCAAAAAAAAAGCCATGGCTTAAAATTTACCTTCTACTCACCTTGTTGGCTGAGCAGTATACTTGCACAATCATATTTATGACCTTGAAGATAAGGTCATCAATAAGTTAACTAATGGAAACTCACTTTATAGCACTCTACTATGCTAAGCTAAACCATACCATATTGTACTGCACCTTGCTGTATGATAAAACCCTATTCTCTACTGCAATATAGTATAGAACATACTCTTTATGTACTCTAGATAACTAACAAAAGTTTTACTATTATTGTTAAAGTATTAACTTTTTATATCCTACCATCAGAAATAAATATAAGGATCATAGATAAATTATCATTACTTGTCTGAAATATATGAATAAGTTAAATTTTGCAATGCCACTTTTCATGTAATAGATTAACTTGTATTTTTCATATCATGTGTGCAAACAAAAACAGGTGATTATAGCTCAATATGGAGAAACAGATGCACCTGACAAGGGAACTAACAGGTCAGTACATTGGTAACAGAAAGCTTCTCTGTGAAAAATGAAGTTTCAGATAGTACATACGTCTGTATATCGTAGGGTGTGTGAATATATATACATATATGCATATTGAGTTATATTTATCAACTACCTACCTATCCATTTATCATCTCCAGATTGGCATATAGTCTTTAGGCCCTGCTCCACAGTGGAACTCAAAATTCTAGCTCATGGAGAATACTCCAAATTGAATACCTAGTAGCCTGGCCTGACCCAAGCAGGAGTAGTTCAGAGAGCTTAGCTGCAGAGAAATCTAAATCATGTTCAAAGATGGTAAACATTTTATCAAAGAAGTAATGATCAATTTCAATTCAAAAAGAGAATATAAGATAGACAGTTCATGAGAGCAGAGGCTAAAAAGTTTGTCATAATAAAAGGCATAATTATTATAATGAGATTGATCAATTTAAACAGTTTCAGTGTTAGGCCATGGAAAAGACTAGATGGTTACGAAGTCTATGTAGAGCAAGCACCAGTGTTGCCAACCAAGCTGCTATGATTATTCTGAAGATAAATGAATCAACCAAATTTTAAACATTTTTAACTTGGGATATAACAGATAATAAAAATAAACTTTAATATATCTCATTGTCTAAGTCCTAGCAAGCTGCTATAACAAAATATCACAGTATGAGTAGCTTAGAAATGATAGAAACTTATTTCTCTTAGTTTTGTAAGCTGAGAAGTCCAAGACTGAGGAATGGCACATTCAATGTCTCATGAGGGTCCACTTTCTCATTTATAGATAGTACCTTTTAGCTGTTCTTCACATAGTGGAAGGAGCAAGGCCGTCTCTGAGACATCTTTTATAAGGAATACTAATGGCATTCATGGAAGCTCCACTTTCATAAACTAATCACCTCCTAAAGGCTCCATCTCTAAATATCATCACAAATATTTTAACATATGAATTTCAGTGGGACCCAAATATTCAGACTATAGCACTTATGCTTGTCAATTCATAAATATTAACCATGAACTCATATATTTATGATAGATAGACAGATGACAGATAAAATGATTTTTTAAACCTTTGCATTTTAGCTATGAAGAAATAAAATAATCTGGGCTATTATAAAAATATTAAGTCCTTATCTTGGAAAGAACAAATCTAGTGATGATTATCTGCACTAAATTATGAGAAACTGGAAACAAAAAACACAATCTAGCAACCTCGCAAAATTACCTGTCTGGAGTAAACTACTACAAGGGATCACATCTTATAAGTATGGTCTAAACTAAGGTCTGAACTAACTTTCCGGCTGAGAATTGGTGACGGTGACATGTGCTGTTTTACTTCCTAATGATCAGTAGGTAAGCAACTAATGAGAAGAGGTCTGCATGTATGTGGAGGACTCAGTCAAGTTGTGAGCTGGTAACACATTCTTCTCATCCCCTTTGTTTGCTTTAGAGATTTTATTCATACAGTACTGTTACCACTCAGGGTAAGTGAGGCAACATGCACCACGTGCACTTGCTTTTGTCTACTTAACACAATAAAAGTAGATAGGGTTCTATGATAGGTTTATAAAACCCACAAAATGCCAGAGCATTCTGGCTCAATAAAGTCCCTTTTATTTAACATAGAAATTAATGACTTCCTTTTCTTCTTTTATTTAATTCATTTGTCCAAAATGTATCATTTTCTTTTAATTTAATCTTTTATTCTGCTACATGAATACCTCATGCTTCCCCAGTTCTTGTTCCCTAAGTTGGAATTAAACCATCTATTGTTTCTAACCCTGATTGTTCTTTACTCATTATCATGTGGCTATTTTAGCTACAATTTTACTGACATGATGAGGGGGTTCCATTTCCTTGGCAACAAGGCAAAGGGCCTGAAAAGCATAATCTTCTTTACATTATATGAGCTATTTAGTCATACTTAAGCTGTAAAACTGTGTTCATGTCTCATCTCACTCTTGCAATGAAAATAATGCAAGCACTCTGCAATGTGTTATATTCTTGCAACATTATCTGGTAAGGGTGAGGATAAAAACAAGTATTAGACAGAAACATCTCCTGTTGTAAAATATTCATATTTTAAATACATGAAAAAATTACATATATATTAACAGTTTTATAGTTCACATTTTTAACCTTTATCCTACCTCATTTTTTTTTTTAGCACATGCAGTATAATGATAATATGTTCATATTAGGAATAGTGGCTGTCCTTGTTTACTTCTGACTGTAATGGAAATGAATCTGATATTTCTATTTTAAGCACTATTCTGATTTAGAGTTTAACATTTGTACATTTTCTAATGATAAATAACTATATATCTAATATTAATAAATTAAGAGTTTTAAGCAAGACTGATTATTGCCTTCTATCAGTACCCATTTTAGCATCCATGGAGATGATCATATCATAGTGTTAAAATACATGAAATTTGGAGCTAGACACTTGTATTCACAATCCAATTTCACTATGCTACACTATCTTTAAAAAACAACTTAACTTTGCTTTACTTTAGGTTCTTCTAGTCTTCTTTTGTAAAATTAAAATGGTATCAACCTATTTCATAAGGTCATTATGATGATTAGCTGTAAACTGCTTTGAACAGAGAGAGGTACACAGAAAATACTACATACATGTTTCGTTATTACTCTTTTTATATCTTTTCCTTAAAGACAAAAAAATCCCCAGTATTAATATAACAATCACTGCTTAGTTATGATGAATTATCCTTTAAATCACTGATGAATTCTGCTGTTAATATTTTACTTAAAATATGTTCATCAATATTTTTATTACTTGCCTAAGTTGGCCATACTAAACTGCCACAAAGTGGGTGACTTACAGCAACAGAAATATGTTTTTTACAGTTTTGGAGGCAAGAAATCTGAAATCAAGTTGTTGGCTTGGTCACACTCCATCCAGAGAATGAATCTAGGAGAGATTCTGTTAGTTGCCTCTTCCAGGTTCTGTTGGTCCCAGATGTTCCCTGGCGGATAGCTGCTTAACTCTTATCTCTGCCTCTCTCTTCATGGAGTCTTCTCCTCTGTCTCAAATGTCTTTTTTTCTTTCTCGCCTTCTCATTCTTATAAGAATTTAAAGGCCACCTGGTTAATCCAAGGAATCTCATCTCAAAATCCTTGACTTACATTACATCTGCAAAGGCTCTTTGTTCAAATAAGGTCACACTCACATTTTCTGGTACAAATATTTTTTGGGAGGTCACTATAGTATTCATAATCAAGCTTGTCTGTAATTCCGTTTGTTTGGGTAATGTTTGTCAGGTTTTGATTTTGAAAATATACTTGCCTTTAAAAAGTGAGTTATTTTACTTCCTCTTCTTAGAACAGGTACTTTCTCTTCTTAGAACAGAACTCACTTTAAAAAGTGGGTTATTTTACTTTCTCTTCTTAGAACAGTTCAAATAGCATTTAAATGAGCTCTTCTTTTATAGGAGAATTCTAGAAAATGGTTTATGCTTGATCTGTTTTATTTATTATTTTGGGAGACTCTTTCCAACTTTATTTCTTCATTTTTGAAAATAATTCTCAAAAGGTCATTTCTTCTGTGATCTATTTTGTTAAATTACTTTTTTTCCAGAAAATTTTTCAGTTTTTCTGTTTTCAGATCCATTTATTTTGACTGATTTATTTTACTATTCCAATTTTTAGTCTTCTCTCCTTCTTTTCTCCTCCTATCTTTTCATATTTTATCTGAATGTAAGTTTTTTAAAAAATCTGATTGGATAAACTAATATGTCTTTTCTTCCCCCAAAATATTTACCCAAACAACCCTTTACAGTATGAAGGATGTGTAGGTGGATCTTGATGTGAATTGGCTTTCCAATAAAGGTCACAATCTGAGGTGAGGGAACTAACAGGTCTTCAAGCTTGCATTTATTGATCTGAGAATTTCTGTTTGCAAAACTTAGTGGTAATTGGAGCCCCAAAATTAATGTCATCTAAGAGATAGTATCCAGTAATTCCTTAAAACAAGGTATTTCCCTTTTCATAGTATTTATTCACAATGATCACAAACTGAAAGTCCCTTTTGAAAAGAAGAGTAGGAAAAAATGACAGTACATATTTTTATTTGAGTTTCAGAGTTCAAGGGACTCTAAGGCTGTGAATTAGGTTTGGGACATCACTGGGAAATGGTGATCTTCTATGGCAGGGAAAGTAGACAATACAACAGACCTGAAGTGCTTGGCCTGTTTTTAATCTGTTTTGTTTCTTTTAAATTATAACTATCCATTAAGATCTTAGCAAATCGATAATATATTTTGGTCCTTGGAACATCATGTTCTCTACTGGTTAGGTATTCTTATTATTATTTAGGCTCTGTTGACCTTTTGATTGCCACATTAACTATGTCCCAGGTGTTTAGGGAGAGTCATTTGACTACTCTGAGATCTTATCATCCTCATGAAATTAGAGAGACTCATTTTAATGATGGCTTCTTCCAGGCTATAAAAGATTTCAGCTGTAGAGTTCTCTAAGCATGTTAGCATCAGTCTTTTTTTTTTTTTTTTAGACGGAGTCTTGCTCTGTCGCCCAGGCTGGAGTGCAGTGCAGTGGCCGGATCTCAGCTCACTGCAAGCTCCGCCTCCTGGGTTCACGCCATTCTCCTGCCTCAGCCTCCCGAGTAGCTGGGACTACAGGCGCCCGCCACCTCGCCCGGCTGGTTTTTTTGTATTTTTTTAGTAGAGACGGGGTTTCACCGTGTTAGCCAGGATGGTCTCGATCTCCTAACCTTGTGAACTGCCCGTCTCGGCCTCCCAAAGTGCTGGGATTACAGGCTTGAGCCACCACGCCCGGCCAATTAGCATCAGTCTTACCAATGGACTTTTTCATTTCTTGATGAAGATGGTATCACCCATCGACTTCTTAGAGACAAAGATTTATAATAGGGAGGAGAGCAAGAGAGTCAGACAAGAATTCACAATAACCAAGATATGAAATCAAACTGAGTGTCAAATATGGAATGAAAGATAAAGAAAATGTAGTAAAATACACAATGAAATACTGTTCAGCCATATAGAGGCTTAAAATTATGTTATTTGCAACAACATAGATGAAACTGGAGGACATTAGGTTAAGCAAAATAAGAGAGGTACAGAAAGATAAATACTGCATATTCTCACTCATAGGTGGGACATAAAAGAATTGATCTCATAGAGGTAGAGGGTAGATATATGGTTATCAGACATTGGGAAAGGTGTGGTGTGTTGGCAGATGGATGAGAAAAGCAGCTGGTTAATGGCTACAAACATCCAATGAAATAGAAAAAAATAACTGCTATGGTTCAATCTCACAGCTAGGTGAATATAGTTAACAACAATGTTATTGTATATTTCAGAATAGCTGAAGAGAAGGTTTGAAATGTTCCCAATACAAAGAAATGACAACTGTTACCAGGTGATGAATATCCTAAATAGCCTGATTTGATCATTACACATTTTATGTGTGCATACCATAAATATGTACAAATATTACATATTAATACAGAACTTAAATAGAGAAAAATCTGTTCCAAAATTTCTATCTTTCTAACTTTTCAAATTTCTATTTCTATATTTTACCAAGAAAGTTCTGGCATTCAGGCTTTATTTAATGTAGGCCACTGTTGAGTCAAGAATAAGTTACCAGCTATGCAAACTGTTAGAGTTAATCTCAGATTTGTGAACTGAAGTATTAGACCTAGCATGTTTGGTAAGTACATTTGGCTTACCATTTTTTCCCTATCTAATCTTGAAGCCATTTTCATTCATTTCCTTCAGGTTTCTGTGTATATAAATCATCTCCTGCTTATTCATATGTGGGACTCATTACCCTGGAATATGACAAGATCTACTCTAGCCTTCCTTAGTCTAGATACAAAAATGGTGGTATGGTTATATCTTGCTTAGAATCAGCATATAAAAAAGGTTAATGTCCAAATTAAGGTTCTTAAAGAGGCTTTTAAAAAAAGGGATTCTAGCTTCCTTGTATAGAGGAAAATTGTTATTCATGCTGAGAAGATACACTTTGTAGAACTTGGCAATTTAAGAACCTTGATTTTTTTCTGATTCCATTAAAGTGCACCTTTTAAAAAATTTTCCAGGTGGCATTCTTTCCCTATTGGTGCAATAACATCCATATAGAAGATGTGGCAAGACTATAAATCTAAATTGAGTTGTCATTCTGCAATCTGAAAAATCTAATTTGTGTCATAGTAAGATATTTCAATCCCTGGGCTAGAAATGATTTTATAAAAAATTATAGCAGACAACAAATCTTTGTTTTTCCAGGCTTGCTTTGAGCTCCAGATGTAAAGCCCTGAACTTTCCATTTTCTATGTAAGACTTTTGTGTGTAATACAAAACAGACGGTCCTCCCTAACTCTAAGAATCATGACTCCTATTGTAATACTCCATTTCAGCAGCCACTTGATCACTCATATACTCGCTTTATATGGACACTTTATTCCAGTGAAATAGACATTATAATTCACATACCCGATTTTAACTAAATGATAGAAACTTATAACCAATTTTTGTCTGATAATGTAATCATCATTGTCTTCAAAATTAACTAAGTTGATAGCAAATACTAGCTTTATGCTTGTGCAGATGTTTTTCTTGGAACCATTTCTAAAATAACAGCATTAGCCAGGATTATATCTAGTATTAAGAAACCACTCTACATTTCAATCTAGAAAATATTAAACACAGGAAATTAGAGGTTTATACAACACTCAAAGTGTTAAAAGAGAGATGGTCAGAGAATATTGAAACTTTTTTTTAGTTTTTGCCATTAGTTTCAGTATTGCAGGAAAATTTTGGCCAATGGTCACAGCTGCATTTAGGAGTGACTTAAGAAATTTCCAGGGGGGTTTGCAGAAGAGATGAAAAAATCCCATGCTGAGATCGGCATTCATATCTTCCTTTTTCTGTCTGGAACAACTCTGCTCTGCCTTCCATATCTCACATGAAGGCCTCTCACTAGAAGAGTTTCCACTGAAACAAAAATAATAGGGTATTCTAAGAAACATAGCTTACAGACTTCCAACCTCTGTGATACAAAGAAAGCATAGAAAATTCAGAAATGGTGTTGCCTGTGAGCAGGGACATAAAAGACACATTTATTTTTGTGTTTGTAAATAATACCTCTCTCTTAACCTCACTAAAAATTAAGCTTGCAGGATACAATTTTTAAAATTATTTTGTTAACACCTTTTCATGGTTTCCTAGAATAAAACAGAATTTAACAATATTCGTGTTGGAAACAATTAATGTTTTAGTATAAAATATTGCACTTCTCAAAAATATTTTTCTCCTAAATATATGTAAAAGTGTGCTAAAATAACTTTTTTAAGCAAGGTGAGTACTTTATTTTATGCCCCTCTCGATATAAGACAAATGAGTTACAGCTCTTTATCCTAGATATCAAAGTTTGATACAATGATGTGATATAAAAGTAATGTCTCGCTTATTGCAACCACTTAACGGATAAAGCAATTTAATGTTAAGTATTTACTAATAAACTATAAGGTATCAGTTTTGTAACCTCAAAACATGAGAAAATGCTTCCTCAGAAAATCTATATCCTCCACAAACTAAACCACAAATAAACTGATTAATTTGCAGTTATACAAGTCAGTTACACAATTTACACAAATTGTAAAAGAAGTTATGTAAGAAGTCATGCACAAAGTTATATAAAACATTACACATGAAGTCAGTTGAAGCTAGATCAGAAATCAGACTTCGCTGGTTCAAACAATCGTTGTGAATGTTAATAATTCACTTCATTTAGATTAATCAGAAATATGGATTGAAATTTTGAGTACTATCACTGATATTAATTAATATTTCTACTTTATAGGCTTGAAAATTTATACATGATATATAGAGGTAATTTGAAAGAGCAAATGCTATCCATAGAAACACTGCCATAATTAATTCAGGCAGTCACTAAGCCTTTAATGATGGTACTTATTCATTGAAGAATAAAACTGACCAAAATATTTCTGTACAGAGTGAACTTTAGAGCTCAAGCAATTGAGTTGAAACCTGAACACTGCCACTTACTGTATAACCTTTGTCAAGATGCATCTGAGGCACCTGACTTTCATCATTTATAAAATAGAATGTGTATGTTATGTTATTCATATTGTTTATGTGATAATTACTACAGTTAATACATGAAAAATAGTTACAACCTTGCTTAGTATGTAATAAGCTCTCAATGCATGTTAATTGATTTTATTATTATGTGGCAATAGCAGTAGAAATAGTAGCAGGTTGTACCTATTATTTTGATAACTTAAAATTTTACTATACAAAAATTCTGTTATTTGTACAGATAAAAATTCAAGTACCAAATTGATGCCCTGAAGCTGTTTAGCTGTTTCTGATAAACAGGTATTCTAGTTCTGAGAATGAGAGAAACCTTATGAATCATTTCTTCTAAATGTAAAATGCAATAGACCTGTTAAACTAGGTTGAAAAAGTGTATTTATTTATTTATTTATTTATTTCCGAAATCTCAGTTTTTTTTCCAAGCAATAAACGCAACGGAAACAAACAAATTCTTGACAAATCTATTCAACTAAAAAGTATATTTGAGCATATAAGGGAAACAGAAAGAGGTGGAGATAAAAGAGAATATGATAAAGACCCAGAATAAAACCAACAAGACAAGCAGAGTAGATAATTTTTATGTGTATTTTTTTTAGGTTAGAATTACCTGTTTCTTCTTCACTGTATGTATGTAATAAAATATATTTTATACTCATATCTCCATAAATTATGTTTTATAGATTGGCAATGCAAAGATCATATGCTCAAAATATTATTTATTCTTAGAAAATAGCAAACTTTAAGATAAATTAATGTAAGTGAAATGGAAAATAAGACAATTTTTTTTTTTTTTTTAGACGGAGTCTCGCTCTGTCGCCCAGGCTGGAGTGCAGTGGCGCCATCTCGGCTCACTGCAAGCTCCACCTCCCAGGTTCACGCCATTCTCCTGCCTCAGCCTCCCGAGTGGTGGGACTACAAGCACCCGCCACCACGCCCGGCTAGTTTTTTGTATTTTTAGTAGAGAGGGGGTTTCACAGTGTTAGCCAGTATAGTCTGGATCTCCTTACCTCGTGATCCGCCCATCTCAGCCTTCCAATGTGCTGGGATTGCAGGTGTGAGCCACCGCGCCCGGCCAAGATAAAAATTTTGATGAAAGTTCATCAACCTACCTGACCCAGACTGTTCAGGAATCCTTTGTTCCATTTCACCACCATCTTTACATACTTCTTAGGTTCTAAAATATACACTTTTTACTTCCTAAGCAGTTTACTAAGAAAATACACTTATAAAACTCACAGTTTCTCTTCAAAAATAATATAAATCACACAATAACACCAAAAGCTACACAATTGCATAAGCAAAAAGTCATTGCCATTATCATATTCTATAACTCACCACAATGCTCTAATTCCACTAACATTCCTTTATTATTAGGAACTATTTATTCACCTTTGAAATTACTGTTAGAGCAGCCCAACTCATTCTATGTATATTATGAGTGATAGAAAACTATTAGCTTTTAAAAAAATCTGCTAATCCATTCTTCAAACAGCAAGTCTTACAGCAAGTCCAAGAGAGAGAAGCATAAAATATTTGGATAAATCACAGTCAAAACTTACCAAATTTGATATGATTTCATCTCCCAGGTAAGACAATGGAAATAATAAAAAATATTTTTTTTCCAGAGAAAACAGATTAATGTTAGAGAAGATCAGTAAAATAAAGTTTTAAAATAAGATCTAAAATTAATAAACATCTGGATATAATAATAAAGATAAAAGAGAAAAATCAGCAATTACTAAAATTAGAAATGAAAAATGAGCTATAACTGCTGATTCCCCAGATGTTAAAAAGTTAATATGGAGATATGTTGAACAATGCTATGCCCATAAATACATATGAAAAATTTAAATTGCTTAATAGACAAAAATTATAAAAAATTACAAAAGAACCACTGCTCAGTGAAATAAAAGAGGACACAAATGGAAGAACATACCATGTTCATGGATAGGAAGAATCAATATCGTGAAAATGGCCATACTGTCCAAGGTAATTTATAGATTCAATGCCATCCCCATCAAGCTACCAATGAGTTTCTTCACAGAATTGGAAAAAACTGCTTAAACGTTCATATGGAACCAAAAAAGAGGCCGCATTGCCAAGACAATCCTAAGTCAAAAGAACAAAGCTGGAGGCATCATGCTACCTGACTTCAAACTATACTACAAGGCTACAGTAACCAAAACAGCATGGTACTGGTACCAAAATAGAGATCTAGACCAACGGAAGAGAACAGAGCCCTCAGAAATAATACCACACATCTACATCTTTGACAAACTTGAGAAAAACAAGAAATGGGGAAAGGATTCCCTATTTAATAAATGGTGCTGGGAAAATTGGCTAGCCATAAGTAGAAAGCTGAAACTGGATCCTTTCCTTACTCCTTATACGAAAATTAATTCAAGATGGATTAGAGACTTAAATGTTAGACCTAATATCATAAAAACCCTAGAAGAAAACCTAGGTAATACCATTCAGGACACAGGCATGGGCAAGGACTTCATGTCTAAAACACCAAAAGCAACAGCAACAAAAGCCAAAATTGACAAATGGGATCTAATTAAACTAAAGAGCTTCTGCACAGCAAAAGAAACTACCATCAGAGTGAACAGGCAACCTACAGAATGGGAGAAAATGTTTGCAATCTACTCATCTGACAAAGGGCTAATATCCAGAATCTACAAAGAACTCAAACAAATTTACAAGAAAAAAACAAACAACCGCATCAAAAAGTCGGCAAAAGATATGAACAGACATTTCTCAAAAGAGGACATTCATACAGCCAACAGACACATGAAAAAATGCTCATCATCAGAGAAATGCAAATCAAAACCACAATGAGATACCATCTCACACCAGTTAGAATGGCAATCATTAAAAAGTCAGGAAACAACAGGTGCTGGAGAGGCTGTGGAGAAATAGGAACACTTTTACACTGTTGGTGGGATTGTAAGCTAGTTCAACCATTATGGAAAACAGTATGGCGATTCCTCAAGGATCTATAACTAGAAGTACCATATGACCCAGCCATCCCATTACTGGGTATATACCCAAAGGATTATAAATCATGCTGCTATAAAGACACATGCACATGTATGTTTATTGCGGCTATTCACAATATCAAAGACTTGGAATCAACCCAAATGTCCATCAGTGACAGACTGGATTAAGAAAATGTGGCACATATACACCATGGAATACTATGCAGCCATAAAAAAGGATGTTTGTGTCCTTTGTAGGGACATGGATGCAGCTGGAAACCATCATTCTCAGCAAACTATCTCAAGAACAGAAAACCAAACACCGCATGTTCTCACTCATAGGTGGGAACTGAACAATGAGATCACTTGGACTCGGGAAGAGGAACATCACACACCAGGGCCTATCATGGAGGGGGGGAGGGGGGAGGGATTGCATTGGGAGTTATACCTGGTGTAAATGACGAGTTGATGGTGCTGATGAGTTGATGGGTGCAGCACACCAACAAGGCACAAGTATACATATGTAACAAATCTGCACGTTATGCACATGTACCCTAGAACTTAAAGTGTAATAATAATAAGAATAAATAAATAAATTTTTAAAGTTACAAAAGAATGAATAGAAATTGAATTTCATCATATTTATTAGAAAAATAATATTTGTAATTATTAAATTTCAAAAGAAAAGAAATTCACGTGTGCTTATTGATTAGTTTCATAAAAAAATTCAAGATTGAAAATTATTTCAATCCTACATAAAATATACTCTTTCAGAACTAAGAATGGAGTCAGATATTTCTCAACTTATTCTGTAAAATCATCATTACCTTGATTCTGAAACCATACAAGGACATTACAAGGGAAAACACTTATAGAACAATATACTTCATGAGCACAGACAAATAGAATAATATAATTTTCACATATCTATAGATAGATTTGTCTATGTATCTATCATCTATGTATGTATGTATGTATGTATCTATCTATCTATCTATCTATCTATCTATCTATCTATCTATCTATCATCTACTTACCTGTCTCTTTATTCTCTGTTAAAAGATCATAATTTTAAAATTTGAAATAAACCTGTGCTTTTATATAAAATGTGTTATTGCATTAAAAAGATTTTCACTTTGTGATTTTTAAAAACATAATTTCAATTTTTATTTTAGATTCAAAGGGTGCATGTGCAGTTAGTTACATGAGCAAATTTCATGATGCTGAGGTTTGGGGTATCAGTGATCGCCATCACCCAGGTAGTGAGCATATTAACCAATAGGAGGTTTTTCAGTCCTTACCCTCTTTGTCTCTTCCCACTCTAGTAGTCTCCAGTGTCTATTGTTCCCATCTTTATGTCTATGTGTACCCAATGTGTAGATCCCAATTATAAGTGGGAAAAAAGTGGTTTTCTATTCCTGTATTAATTTACTTAGTATAATGATCACTAACTACATCCATGCTGCTGCAAAGATCACGATTTTGTTCTTTTTTATGGCTACATAGCATTCCATGGTGTATATTTACCACATTTGCTTTATCCAATTCACCACTGATGGGCACCTAGGTTGATTCCATAACTTTGCTACTGGGAATAGTGCTGGAATGAACATACAAGAGCATGAGTCTTCATTATAGAACTATTTATTTTGCTTTGGGTATATATCTAGTAATGGGATTGGTGAGTCAAATTATAGTTCTGTATTCAGTTCTTTGAGAAATCTCCAAACTGCTTTTCACAGTGACTGAATTAATTTATATTCCCAACAGTGTACAAACATGCCCTTTGCTCCACAGCCACACCAGCATGTATTATTTTTTAACTTTTTAGTAGTAGCCATTCTCACTGGTGTGAAACGGTTTTGATTTGAATTCCTCTGATGATAAGTGATGCTAACTTTTTTTAAATGTATGTTTGGTGGCTGCTTGTATGTCCTCTTTTGAGAAGTGCCCATTAATATCCTTTGCCTACGTTTTAATAGGGTCCTTTGTCTTTTGGTTGTTTAATTGCTTAAGTTTCTTATAGGTTCTGGGTATTAGGCCTCTTAGTTTGTAAATATTTTCTCCCATTCTGTAGGTTGTCTGTTCACCGTGTTGACTGTTACTTTTGGTATACAGGAACTCTTTAGTTTAATTCAGTCTCACTTGCCAATTTTTATTTTCGTTATCATGCTTTTGAGGACTTAGTCAAATTATTTGCCAAGGCCAATGTCTAGAATAGTATTTTGTAGATTTTCTTTTAGAATTGTTATAGTTTAAAAATTGTTAGATTTAAATATTTAATCCATCTTGAGTTAATTTTTGTATGGTGTAAAGAAGGGGTCCAGTTTCATTCCTCTGAATATAACTAGCCATATTGAATATGACCAGCAACATTTATTGAATAGGGAGTTCTTTCCCCATTGTTTATTTTTGTCAACTTTGTCTAAGATCCTATGATTGTAGGTGTGTAGCTTTGTTTCTGAACTCTCTATTCTGTGCCATTGGTCTATGTTTTTGTATTTGTACCGGTACCATGCTGTTTTGATTACTGGAGCCTTATAGCTTGGTTTGGAGTAGGGTAGTGTGACACTTCTGGCTTCGTTATTTTTGCTTAGGATTGCCTTGGCAATTTGGGCTCTATTTTGGTTCCATATGAACTTTAGAATAGTTCTTTCTAATTGGGTGAAAAATGACATTGGTAGCTTAATAGGAATAGTATTGGATCTGTAGATGACTTTGGGCTGTATGGCCATTTTAATGATAGTGATTCTTCTGATCCATGAGCAAGAAAATTTTTCATTTTTTTATGTCATCTATGATTTCTTTCTGCAGTATTTTGTAGTTCTCCTTGTAGAGATCTTTCACCACCTTGGTTAGATGTATTCCTAGGCATTTTATTTCTTTGTGGCTATTGTAAATGGGATTGCATTCTTGATTTGGCTCTCAGACTGAATACTTCTAGTGTATAGAAATGCTACAATTTTTATACTTTTTTTTTATCCTGAAACTTTGCTAAATTGTTTATTAGTTGTAAAAAGACTTTTGGCATTCTCTAGGGATTTCTAGGTATAGAATCATATCCTTGGTGAAGAAAGATAATTTGACTTCCTCTTTTTCTATGTGGATACCTTTTATTTTTTTCTCTTGCCTGATTCATCTGGCTAGGACTTCTAGTATAATGTTGAATAGCAGTGGTGGGAGTGAGCATCCTTGTCTGTTCTTGTTCTTAAGGGGAAGCTTGTAGCTTTTACCTGTTTAATGTGTTACTGGTTGTGGTTTGGGCATAAATGAAATTTATTTTGAAGAATGTTCCTTTGATGCATAGTTTGTTGAGAGTTTTTATCATGAAGTGATGTTGGATTTTATCAACAGTTTTTCCTGTATCTATTAAGGTAATCATATTGTTTCTATTTTTACTTCTGTTTATGTAGTAAATCATATTTATTGGTTCTTTTTTCCTATGATAATTAGTGTCAGTTCAATATTTGCTGTTTTGTGTACGTTAAACCAACTTCAAATCCCAGGAATAAAGCCTGCTTCATTGTTATGAATTAACATCTTGATATGATGTTAGATTTGATTTACTAGTATTTTGTTGAGGATTTTTGTGCCTATATTCATCAAGGAGATTACTCTGTAGTTTTCTTTTCTTTTTTTTTTTTTTTTTTTGTCATGTCTTTGCCAGATTTTGGTATCAAGTTGATGTTGGCTTCATAGAATGAGTTAGGAACAAGTCTCCACTCCTCGAATTTTGGAATAGTTCCAGTTGAATTGGTACCATCTCTTCTTTGTCCATATGGTAGAATTTGGCTGTGTATTCATCTGGTCCCAAACTTTTATTATTTTGTATGTTTTTTTTTTTTTTAATTAATGATTGGATTTCATAATTTGACATTGTTCTGTTCAGGGTTTTAATTTCTTCCTCATTCAATCTTGGAAGGTTCAATGTTTCCAGGAATTTATCCATGTCCTCTAGATTTTCTAGTTTGTATATGGAAAGGAACACATAATAGTCTCTGAAAATCTTTTGTATTTCTGTGGGATTGGTTGGAATGCCACCTTTGACATTTATGATTGTGCTTATTTGGATCTTCTCTCTTTTTTTCTTGCTTAATTTAGTTAGTGGTCTACTGATCTTATTTATTATTTCATAGAAATGACTGTTGGTTTTGTTGATCCTTTGCATGGAGTTTTGGGTTTCAAATTTATTCAGTTCTGTTCTGATCTAATTTATTTATTTTCTTCATCTCCTTTGGAGTTATTTTGTTCCTATTTTTCTAATTCCTCTTGGTATACTGTTAAATCATTAATTTGAGAATCTTTTTAACTTCTTGATGTAGATGTTTAGAACTATAATGTTTCCTCTTAATGCTGCTTTTGTTTTATCTCAGAGATTTTTATATGTTGTGCTTATTTTCCTTTATTTAAAATATTTTTTTTAATTTATCTTCTAATTTTGTTGCTTACTCAAAAGCCATTCAAGAGCAAGTTGTTTAATTTCCATGTAATTGTGTGAATATGAGAAATCTTCTTGGTGTTGATTTCTTTTTATTCCATTGTGGTCTGAGAGTATGGTTGGTATGATTTCAATTTTTTATTTTATTTTATCAAGAGTTGCTTTATGGCTAAGCATGTGGTTGACCTTAGAGTATATTCCATGGGTAGATGAGAAGAGTATATAATCTATAGTGATGGGTGGAGTACTCTGTATATGTTTTTTAGGTCCAATTGGTCACGTGTCAAATTTAAGTTCATTATTTCTGTGTTAATTTTCTTCTTCATTTATGTATCTAACTCTGTCAGTGGAGTATTGAAGTTTCTCACTATTATTGTGTGGCTGTCTAAGTCATTTTGTGGGTCCAGAAGTACTTGTGTTGTTAATCTAGATACTCTAATGTTGGGTGCATATTTATTTAGGATAGTTAAATCTCCTTGTTGATTTAAACAGTTTATGTGGTGCTCTTCTTTGTCCTTTTTTACTGTTTTGGTTTAAAGTCTATTTTATCTATTGTAAGAATAGTTTCCTTGTTTTTTGTCTTTGTTTTGTTTCCTTTGTGTGTGATAGATCTTTCTACAACCCTTTAAGCCTATTGGTGTCATTACACGTCAGATAGATCTTTTGGTAACAGGGAAAAAATGGTCTTTTTTTTTTTTAAATCCAACTTGCCCATCAGTGCCTTTTAAGTGAAACATTTTGACCATTGACATTTCAGATTAATATTGATACATGGTCTTTTGTTCCTGTTATCAAGTTGTTACCTGGTTGCTTTGTAGTATCTATTGTGTGGTTGCTTTATAGGGTCCATGGACTATATACTTAAGACTGTCTTGGTAGTAACAGGTATTGTTTTTTGTTTCTATATTTGGAACTCATTTAAGTATATTTTTGTAAACATGCTGTATGATGCTGTATAATTGTTAACAATTCCTTTAATGATTGCTTACCTGGAAATTATTTTATTTCTCCTTCACTTATGGAACTTAGTTTGGCCAGGTATAAAATTCTTCGTAAGAATTTATTGTCCTTAAAAATACTGAAAATATCCTCCCATGTAATATTTTTTCAGAAGTCATATTTAATGAGTTCATTTTGTTTCACAATTATTTATAATTCAGGTCTAAATTGTACTAATTTCATTTACCGTGAACTGAACCAGACTCTTTATGTTATCAGTCTTGCATTTATATTCCTGCAATTCTAAATATGATGAATGCATGAGTAACTGTTGATTTTCAGTCAGTTTGCTTTCTGAGATATGTTAATATCCATATTGTTTAATATCACCAAAGCTGAATAATGATAACAAATCATTTTCTAAGAAAATAATAGTATTTAAATTAAAAATGAATAATAAAACATTTAAAAACAGGTTGTGAATGAAAACAATCACTTGTTAATAATAAAAATAATAAGTTGACTAATGACAAATACTGAGTAGGCATTAGATTTGCCCAGAAATAAAATTCAATTAAGACAGTATGCATTAGGTATAACTATGACCTCTGAGAATTGGAAAATAAATCCCTATAAAATTATTTTTTGGTAAATCTCTGCTCTGACAAACCAAATATAAGAAATAAGCTGCAGTGACAAAATATTAATGGCATTTTCACTTTTCAAACTTTTAGCATTTGGATTGTCCTGTAAAGAACTTATTTACACTGAATTTTTCCTCAGTAGTAAATATAAGCATAATGAGCAAAACTTTCTATTTGAGCAAGTCTTAACAACACCTTGGCAACATTGTAAACATCTAACATATGGCTCATTTACATGAAGAGAATTTTGGCAGATCATTTAAAAATATCTAAGCCTCAAAGATGATGAGGAGACAAACAACCTGGCCCATGAAGTGATTAATACCATTGTAGACAACCATGATTGATTGCCTAGAAGACATAATACTATCACATTTCTTGGGTAAAAATCCAGTGCAAATGAAACTTTTTTTGATGTAATTTCAAATATTTTCACAGCTTCACTTTTTGGGCGTAAAATGATTAGTGCATTATGATTAGCATATACTTCTGTTGACTATCAGGAAAACAGAGTTAGTGCACACCTTCAGAATGTAAACTACTATAATTTAATCCTATTTTTGTATATTTTACTAAACAAATTGCAGAGATGTCTTACTATGGTGACACAGAGGACAATGTAGCCACCAAATACACAGAGTCACTCAAAAATTTTGACAAAGGTATATATGTGTATATATATATATATATATATATATATATAGAGAGAGAGAGAGAGAGAGAGAGAGAGAATGGAATCTCACTGGCTGGAGTGTTACTCAGCTCACTGCAGCCTCTGCCTCCTGGGTTCAAGAGATTCTTACGTTTCAGACTCCCAAGTAGCTGTGATTATAGGCAGATGCCACCATGCCCAGCTAATTTTTGTATTTTTAGTAGAGACAGGGTTTCACCATGTTGGCCAGGTCTTGAAATCCTGACTTCAAGTATCCACCCCCATCCCCTGGCCTCCCAAAGTTCTGGTATTATAGGCGTGAGCCACCACGCTCAGCCATGTATTCTAATTTTTCAAATCATCTCAATTGTTACTAGAATTACTAATTCATGATTTACAAAAATATCTCTTATTTCTATGTGGTATAGTAATTTAATTATCCTTACAATGTAAATTTCTATTTAACTTTAATTGTACATTTATTCATTGTGTTGAGTGTATCGGCTTTCAATTATATTTGTTAAACTGCATTTGTTTTAATGTTATAATACTAAACATAGTTTACAGAAATAACCGTTTTAATATTACTACTGATAATAGTTTGCTTTTCTATTTTCAAAACTAATTCAACCAGCCCTCAAAATATCTACTTTGTCTTCTAATATGAAATCTATATTTCTATACCTCTGTATATATCAGTATCTACTTCCATAACTAAAGACTAATAATTACACACACACAGATAGATTTATTTCATCTCTACAAAATAATATGAATATATGTTCAGCCAAAATAAATTATCTATGATAACTTTTTATATAATATGTTATGTTAAAAGATATAGGAAAAACGAATATTAAATCAACTTTATGTCCTCAGTGCTTCGATGTACTGAGAGTAGAGACAGGTATTTGAATAGATAAACTAATATAGCAAGACTTGCATGAGCTTGGGTAACAAAGGGACCTCTAAGTACAGAAGCTTAAACCAAAGATATCTATTTGTCTCTTATGTAACATTCTAGAAATAAGCAATAAAAGAAAGCAGAGAAGCTGTATTTTTCAACATATAGCTCCCTGATTCCTAGGTAGCTCTTCTAGTTGTCAGTATTTTCCATTTCTGATGTTTTAAAGAATAACAAGCAAGCCTAATAAAAATAATATGTAAATGTTCAGTTGTGACTCAAGTTCAGAAAAAAAATCACGTTTCAAAAATTGTAGTAATATAAAAAGTGCAAAATACGTGAACTGAATTTTGAGATCAAGATAAAGAGGAACAAAACTTAATAAATCACAAATAAATTGAGTAACAAATAAACACAAAATAGTTAGAGTTATTATTTCTATTATGATGAAAGTAAGAAGTATTTGCCATCATTTGAGAGAATCACAGAGAAAAAAATAAAATAAAAAAAAAAAAAAAACCTTGAAACAAATGTAAATGGAAACACAACATACAAAAACATATAGGATGCAGCAAAAGCAACCCTAAGAAGGAAATTTATAGCAATAAACTCCTATGTTATAAAAGAAAGCTTTTCCTCTAAGATCAGGGACAAGGTAAGAATACCCAGTCTCACTGCTTCTTTTCAACGTGGTCCTGAAAGTCCTAGCCAGAGCAGTTAGGCAAGAGAAGAAAACAAAATGCATCTCAATGAGAAAATATGAAATAAAATAGTTCCTATATGTAGAAAACATGATCTTATACATAAAAACCCAAAAGTCTCCATGAATAAAAACAGAGCTGATCAACAAATTCAGTAAAGTTATTGTATACAAAAACAGCATACAAAAATTTCTATGTGACAATAGTTAACTACCTAAAAAGAAAATTAAGAAAACAATCTAATTTACAACGGCATCAAAAAAGTTAAAACTTAGCTGTAAATTTAACCAAGGATATAAAATACATGTATATTAAAAACTATGAAATACTGATTAAAGTAATTGGAGAAAGTAAAAATAAATGGAAAGATATCCTATGTTAATGGATTGAAAGAGTTAATATTGTTAAAATGCCCATACTACCCAAAGCAATCTATAGCTTCAATATAATCTCTACCAAAATTTCAAATTCATTTATCACAGAAATTAAAAAAAAAAATCTTTGCATTCTTATAGGATCACAAAAGACCCTGAATGGACAAAGTTGAGCAAAAAGAACATAACTGGATTCACCTCCCTGATTTCACAATTTATTCCAAAGCAATTGTATTCCAAACAGCATGATACTGGTATTAAAAAAAAAAAAAAAAAAAAAAAGACAGACTGAGGAATGGAACAAGATAGAAAAGGCAGAAATAAGCCCACAAATTTGTAGTCAATTGATTTTTGACAAAGATGCTGAGAGCACACGCTGGGAAAAGGATAGTGTTTTCAATAAACAGTGCTGAGAAAACCAGGTATCCACATAAAGAAGAATGAAAATGGAACTTTATCTTACACATATACAAAAATCAACTTAAAAAAGATTAAATACTTAAATTGAAGACCTGATGCTGTAAAATACTAGAAGAAAATATAGGAGAAATGCTCTACAACATTGGTTTGAATAATGATATTTTGGATATGACCCCAAAAGCACAGCAACAAGAGCAAAAACAAATAGGATCACATTAAGCTAAAATGCTTTGGCACACAAAGAAAACAATTAACAAAGTGAAGAGAAAACAATTAACAAAATGAAGAGAGAAAAAATTTGCAAACCATTCATTTGAAAATAAGTTATTATCCAAAATATACAAAAAACTTAATTCAATAGCAAAAAAATACAAAAATAACTTGATTTTGAAATCAGCCAGGGACTTGAACAGATATTTCTCAAAAGGAGACATACATATACCCAAAAGATACATGAAAAATGCTTAGCATCAGTAATCAACAGGAAAATAAAGTTAAAACCACAAAGGGATATCACCTCACACCTATAAGAATGGTTTTTATCTAAAAGATCAAAAATAACATGTGTTGGAGAGGATGAGGAGAAAAGGAAACTCTTTAATATATTGTTGGTAGCCATGTAACTTAGTACAGCCATTAGGAAAAATAATATGGCAATTCCTCAAAAACTAAAAATAGAACTACCATACCATTTAGTAATCCCACTCCTGTGTATGTTTCCAAAGAAACTGCAATCAATATATGGAAAGCTTATCTGCATTCCTTTGTTTATTGCTGCACTACTCACGGTAGTCAAGAGATGGAAACAACCTAAAAGTCTGTCAAGAGATGGGTAAAGGAGAATGGATAAAGGAGATATGGTATACGCACACAATGGAATACTATTCAGCCTTTAAAAAAGAGGAAAATCCCGTCATTTGTGACAGCATGAATAAAATCTTCAGGACATTATGCTAAATGAAATAAACCAGGCACAGAAAGACAAATATCACAAATTCTCACTAGTAAGTGGTATCTAGTAAAGTTGAACTGATAGAAGTAGAGAGTAGAATGATTGTTACCAGAGGCTGGGGATATAGGGAGGAAATGAATGGAGCATTGTTGATCAGAAGGTATGAGGTTTCCCATAGATTGGAGAAATAAGTTTTCAGATTTAGTGCACATCATGGTGGACATAGTCAATAATAATGTATTGTATATTTTAAAATAACTATAGGAAAAGATTTCAAATGTCTCATCATAAAAAATCATAGGTAAGTAAGCTAATGGATATGTTAATTAGCTTGATTTAATCATGCCATATTGTATACAAATAACCTACCGTTACATTGTACCCTATGAAAGCATACAATTATGACTTGTTAATTTTGTTTGTTTTAAACACTAACATTTTCATGGGACTGATACTCATTTTATTCACCAAATTTTGGGATAGTTATAGCCTCCTAAGGTAAAAATCAATCCTATCTAGAATTATATTTGTTTAATATGAGTACATATTAACTTACACTGCCTCTAAAACAAAGCTGGTACAATTTGATTTTCCTTATCAAAAATGCAATTGAGGCTGGGAGCAGTGGCTCACGCCTGCAATCCCAGCACCTGGGGAAGCTGAGGTGGGCAGATAATGAGGTCAAGAGATTGAGACCATCCTGGGCAACATGGTGAAACCCCGCCTCTACTAAAAATACAAAGATTAGCTGGGTGTGGTGGCACGCACCTGTAGTCCCAGTTACTCGGGAGGCTGAGGCAGGAGAATTGTTTGAACCTGGCAGGTGGAGGTTGCAGTGAGCTGAGTCGCACCACTGCACTCCAGCCTGGCGACAGAGCAAGACTCTGCCTTAAAAAAAAAAAAGAAAGAAAAAGAAAAGATATACAATTGGGACAGAAGTATAAGACATAGAAGAGTGATTTTGAATGTGCTAGACTGTCTACAAGCTCCGATGTAACTTTGAGTAGATATCGCCTGTAGCAAAAAGGTCAACATAATGTGCTTTTCTATTTCTCATTTAATGGATCACTGAATGTGATAACAGGGTGCTCAGTGCAGTGTTAATTGGATGTGATGGTCTTAGTGGTGCATTGATGTTTGGGGGAAAAGGTGTGTAATAAAGGTATCTAGCTTTGCCTTGAGGCTTACTACTCAGGAAGGTATGTGATTTCTGAGTCTTTTCTAATATAAATGTTTGATTTTTATTTTGTGTGTAAATGTTTGATATCCAGGATTATATGTTAAACTTTTTATCTTGCTTCTTTATTTTTTTCTTAATTTATGTAATGTCTTTATTAAAACCCAAAGAGAAATCAGCACGAGGACCTCTCCTCTGCCAATTCCTTTTGAAATATATATAAAATATGTATTATATATATGTATATGTTCTTTAAATTACTTCTAGAAGGGCTCACTGGACAGGGAGGTAGGTTCATGATTAATGTGCAAGTGGGGACTCTGGGGCGAACATACTGTATTACCAAACAGACTGGAAAATGTATGCTGAGTTATTGTTATGATGATTATCCTCCATTGAGTTTACATTGATGTTAAAAAGTAGTAATAAAAAATCTTGAACAGATAGAATAATTATGCTTAACGGTTGTAATCAATATATTAATTTTATAAAATGATTTATATCAAACATTAATTACAATTATTGTAATTATTATTACGTTGTGCTAATAATTTTAACTTTTAATAAATGATATTTAAATCAT
The DNA here is from genome assembly GCF_008728515.1 of Papio anubis. Taxonomy (NCBI): domain Eukaryota; kingdom Metazoa; phylum Chordata; class Mammalia; order Primates; family Cercopithecidae; genus Papio; species Papio anubis. The sequence continues at coordinate 59,008,255 of NC_044978.1, forward strand.
TATTAAAAAGAATATTTTTCTAGTTTAACTTTTTTGTATCTTGGTTTGATTCTTATAGGTGTTTAATTTTTATGTATAATCAATAATTAATATCTTAATATGGTAACAATGTATGAAACAAATACATGTTTAGGTACAGTTTAATTCATTGACAGGAATAATTGTGATTTACTACATGTCTCCAAACTTGCACACATCAGTGCAAGCACATGCACAGGCTGTATTTTATACAACACATGGAAACCACTGTCCATATATGGATTCTATTACTTATCACTAAGTTTACACAAGTTTTATCAAGACTGAGGTGATTGTAACCCAACACTATTCTGTGTACTTTTTACCCAAAATTATCTGATAATTTTGGATAGAATTCATAAACTAGCAAAGATTACAGTCAATTGCTTTTGACTCCAAACCTTTAAACTAATATTTTAATGATTTGAATATCTTGCTTTGAACTTTCATTGGTCCAATTTTTTAAAAATTCTACAAAGCTCTGTGAGAATATAAGCTGGACAACTGCTAGGAAGATCATGAGATACAATAAATTCTGCACTAATGAAGGAAAAAGAAAGTTTTCTACTTCTATCATTAGATTTCTCAAAACCATCATTTGGCTTTTGTAAAGCCTATTGAAAATTCATATTACAGAAAATTGTTATTATGGTATAGTAAAACAAACAAAATAAACTAAAAATAGATATTTTGGAAATATTAAAGTACTTTTAAAAGTTAAGCAATGTTATCCTATTATAATCAAACATTTCCACATTTAACATACCATGAGACACATCAGATCAAAACAATGGAAAAAAATACATATTGAAGAAAAACCTAAATTCACTGCAGCATAATTTAATCCAGAAAATAATCTGCTCCATTACTTATTTTCAGAAAACAAATACTCACATAACCAAAGAAGAGTATCTGTCTGGATTACCACCACATCTTTCTTCCCTCCCTCTGTTTCTCTTTCTTTCCTTTTTTTCTTTCTGTTGATGTGGTATTTTCATTCCATTTTTTTCTGTCAGTTTTAATTTCAATACTATATTGTACCCTATTGTTCACTTTTGACCTCTGACAAGTATATGTATCAATAATTAACGCTAAAATGGAAGTGGCAATACGCTAAACATCAGTTTAATTTCATTTTAAAATAATCCTTCCCCGTTTGACTTTAAGAAAGCCAAGTTTCTGAGAGGTGTTGGGAAGATGGCCTGACTAGGTGCATCCAGGTGAAAAGCTGCCACTAAGGGGCTGGGACTAATGGTGCACTCCTAACAAATATTCAGACTGAAGGTCTCAGAGTGTATAGAGGGAAGATATGGGACCTGGGCTGAAAAAGCAGAATGCTGGGATCCCTGCATATGGTTACCACACACCAGGACTCATTCCTGGCCCCCAGTGACTCTGGGAAAACAGGTGAGTTGAACTGGCAAGAAGTAACATACTCTCACCACAGCCCTCTGGAATCCCAGCAAGAGGAGATCCTTTGCCCACTATGGACATTCAAACACTGAGTTGGCAAGAAGAGCTGCTTAGAGAAGTGGTAGGAACACAACGTCAGCTGATGTAGAGCCCAGAGGGGTTAGTGCAGGAGCGTTTCTATTGGAGGCTGACCAGAGATGCCCATCCCTCTTGGTTAACATGCTCCCATAGGAGACTTAAGTCCTATGGGAGCTATTGAATCTGAACTTTGCAGGGCTGTCTTGCCAACAGATGGGGCTAGTCTGACCTGAGCTCCCCTTAGTTTGCTGGCCTCTCACAGGACTCCAGCCTGGCTGTGCCTGCTTGCAGGGCAGCCTAGGATGCACTCAGGTCCTGCATCATAGCTCCTGTGCTGGTGGACCTTGCCCGACTGGCAGGCGGAGAACACTAACAAGACAACCCCACTAGCCAAGCACCAGTGTGCCTGCTACCTTCCAACACTGCAGTTTTTCCTGGGCCCACAACTTCTCCCCTCCACCATCATTGCTTTGCTGGTGTGTGTGCACATGGGTGAGTTTTGCCTTCCCTTTTCCATCAATATGCATTTGTGTGTTCATCCTGCCATGTCACTACTGTAGAATGAATGCACCCCACTTCCTGCTGTACCAATATAGCAGTCAGAGCCTTGGCAGGCACAGAGCCTGATATTGTTTGGCTCTGTGTTCTCATCCAAATATTATCTTGAATTGTAATATCCATGTGTGGAGGTAGGATCTGGTGGAAGGTGACTGGATCATGGGGATGGTTTCCCCCATGCTGTTCTCCTGATAGTGAGGGAGTTCTCAGGAGATCTGCTAGTTTAGAAGTGGCACATGTACCCTAGAACATGAAGTATAATAAAAAAAGAAAACCAAAAAAAAAAATTAAAAAATTAAAATGTTTTCATGCTTAAATTGTCAAAAAAAAAAAAAAAAAAGAAGTGGCAGTTTCCCTTGCACTCTCTCTCTCCTGCCGCCATATGAGATGTCCCTTGCTTCCCCTTCACCTTTCTCCATTATTGTAAGTTTCTTGAGGCCTCCCCAGACATGTGGAACAGTGAGTCAATTAAGCCTCCTTTCTTTATGAATCACCAAGTCTCAGGCAGTCATTTATAGCTGTGTGATAAGGCACTAACATAGAGCCAGACAACCCCAACCTGTCAGTGGGAGTGAAACTAGGCCCAGAGAACAGCAGGTCATCCTCTGCTCTGAACAACCACCCCTGCCTGTGGTACACAGAGAGCACACACAGACTGGCATCCACCCATGCCTTGCCCCCATGCTACCACCAGCACCAATGCAATTGTGCACTGGGGCCTCCTGACTCCCTGAGCTGCGCTGCATCTGCCACTGTTGTGAACACCTGCATGGAGTCAGGCACCCCAGCACCCACTATCATGCAGCATTATGACTGCCACTTCAGCTGGCATGTGCAAACGAGTTTGGATTCCTCTACTACCACACTATGAAAGGCTCTGGCTGACCCCACCCATCACAGTGCAGTGACCAGTGGTCTGGGAACACCTTGGCTCTCTTAAAGCAGTGGATTCCTAACCGTGAAGAGTGAGAGAACAAAGTTGGGGCCCAATTCAAGTCCCACAGAGCTAGAGCATGCAGTCCAGGAGTTGGGAGTTGAATATTGGCTCCCTGAAATCTTCCAGAAGTGAAGACAGTTGACTGATGACCACCTTATACCAAAATCAAACCCCCAAGGTCAGCAAACAGGAAAAAAGAAAAAAATCCCATCCAAAGGTCAGCAACTACAAAAATTGAAGAAACATTAGCCCACACAAATGAGAAAGAATCAGTGCAAAAACTCTGGCAACTCCAAAAGCCAGAGTTCCTTCTTTCTTCCAAACAACAACAGTACCCCTCCTGAAAGGGTTCTGAACTGGGCTGAGATGGCTCAAAAGACTGAAATAGAATTCAGAACATGGATAGGAATGGAGATCATTGAAACTCAGAAGTACATTGAAATCCAATCCAAAGAAACTAAAAATCACAATAAAACAATACAGAGGCTGACAGATAAGATAGCCAGTATAGAAAAAAATGTAACTGACCTGATAGAGTTGAAAAACACACTACAATAATTTATTGATGGAATCACAAGTATTAATAACAGACTAGAGAAAGCTGAGAAAATAATCTCAGAGTTTGGAGACTGGTTTTCCGTAATAAGACAGACAAGAATAGAAAAAAACTATTAAAAATGAGCAAAAAGTCCAAGAAATATGGGATTATGTAAAGAGACAAAATCTATGTCTAGTACATTGACTTTGGAAATAAAAGATATCATTCTATTTATATCATTCTGTTTTTAATAGTGGTATTTTCATTGATAAAATATGATAATTCTTGATGGCTGAAAATTTTAAAACCTAGAAAATATAGCATTCCTACACGCAATGTTAACATTGTTTATGAACAGTTGTTGGTCAAAGATTCATTTATGAATCCGATTTTTCCAGAATAGATGATTGTGATGATTCATACAATTTTGATGTTAATTATGTTTAGAAATAGCTCTGAGAAAAGTTTTTATATTTAATTTTTTTATATTTTATTTTCAAATTGAAAATCAAATTTGCTTCAGCCTCAGAGAGCAAATGAGTGCTGGCAGCAAGCTGTACCTTCTTTTTCTAAATGAAAAAGGGTTAAAGAAAAAGAAATTCTAACACAGAATTCATATCCAGCCAAACTAAGATTCATAAGCGAAGGAGAAATAAGGTGTTTTTCAGACAGGCAAATCTGAGGGAATCCATTACCACCAAACCTGCCTTACAAGAGCTCCTGAAGGAAGCACTAAATGAAAAGGAAGGACCAGTACCAGCCATCAAAAAAACACACTTAAGTACACAGACCAGTGATACTATAAAGCAACCACACAAAACAAGTCAGCATAATAACCAGTTCACAGCATGATGACAGGATCAAATCCACTCATACCAATACTCACCTTGAATGTAAATGGGCTAAATGTCCCCTGTTAAAAGGTACAGAGTGGCAGGCTGGATAAAGATCCAAGACCCACTGATAAGCTGTCTCTAAGAGACCCATCTCACATGTGATGACAGCCCTGGGCTCAAAATAAAGGGATGGCAAAAAATCTACCAAGCAAACAGCAAACAGAAAAAAAACAGGGATTGCAATCCTAATTTCAGACAAAACAGACTTCCAATCAACAAAAACTGAAAAAGAAAAAGGACAACACTACATCATGTTAAAGGGTTCAATTCAACAAGAAGACCTAATTATTCTAAATATATGTGCACCTAACACAGAACCACTCAGGTTCATGAAGCAAACTCTTTAGAGACCTTCAAAGAGACTTAGACTCCCAAACAATAATATTGGGAGACTTCAACTCTGCACTGACAGTATTAGACAGATCATTGAGGAGGAAGATTGACAAGGATATGCGGACTCTAAACTCAGCATTGGAACAAATAGGCCTGATAGACATCTACAGAAATCTCCACCAATAAACAAAAGTATATACGTTCTTCTCATCACTACATGGCACATATTCTGAAATGAACTACATAATCCGACACAAAACCCTCCTCAGCAAATGTAAAATAACTGAAATCATAACAACCACCTTCTTGGACGACAACACAATAAAATTAGTGATAAAAACTAAGAAAAATCACTCAAAACTATACAATTACAGAGAAACTGAATAACCTGTGCCTGAGAGACTTTTGGGTAAATAATGAAATTAAAGCAGAAATCAGTAAGTTCTTTAAAACAATGAGAACAAAGATGCGACATAACAGAATCTCTGGGACACAAGGAAGACACTGTTAAGAGAGAAATGTATAGCACTAAAGGCCCACATCAGAAAGTGAGAAAGATTTCAAATCAACAACCTAACATCACAACTAAAAGATGTAGAAAACCAAGTGGAAACCAACCCCAAAGCCGGCAGGAGCTAAGAAATGCCAAAAGCAGAGCTAAACAGAAAGAAATTAAGACACAAAAGATCATTCAAAAGATTGACAAATTCAGGAATTGTTTTTTTAATCACTAAAATACATAGACTGATAGCTAGACTACTAAGAAAGAAAAGAGAGAAGATTCAAATAAACACAATTAGAAACAACAAAGGGAATATTACCACTGATCCCGCAGAAATATGCATAACCATCAGATAATATTATGAACACCTCTGTGCACACAAACTAGAAAATCTAGGAAAAAAAGTGGATAAATTTGCAGAAACATACACTTTTCCAAGACTGAACCAGGAAGAAAGTGAATCCCTGAACTGACAGTAATAAGCACCAAAACTATAAAAATAGCCTATTAAAAGTAATACATAGCCTAACAACAACAACAACAACAAAGCCCAGGACCAGAGAGATACACAGCCAAATTCTATCGGATACACAAAGAAGAGCTGGTATCATTTCTACTGAAACAATTCAGGAGTAAATGGTTCAACGAGGCTACTATCATATTGATAGCAAAACCTGGCAGAGACACAACACAAAAAAGGAAACTTCTGGCCAGTATCTTTGGTGAACATTGATGCAAAAATCCACAACAAAATACTGGCAAACCAAATTCAGCAGCACATCAAAAAGTTTACCCACCACTATCAAATATGTTTTATCTCTGGAATGAAAGTTTTGTTGATTACATGCAAATCCATAAATGTGATTCATTATACAAACAGGACTAAAGACAAAAACCACATTATGATTATCTCAGTAGGTGCAGAAAAGGTTTTCAATAAAATTCAACACTGCTTCATGTTATAAACTTTCAAGTAACTATGTATTGAAGGAACATAACTTAAATATTAAGAGCCATCTGTGACAAACCCATAGCCAACATACTGAATGGGCAACATCTCCAAACATTCCTCTTGAAAATTGGCACAAGACAGGATTCCCCCTCTCACCACTTCTATTCAACATAGTATTGGCAGTCCTGGCAACATTAATAAATAAAGGGCATAAATAAATAAAGTCCTGGCAACATAAATAAATAAAAGGCATCCAAATAGCAACAGAGGAAGTCAAACTATCCCTGTTTGCAGACGACATGATCCTATATTTAGTAAACCCCACGGTCTCATCTCAAAAGATCCTAAAGCTGATAGACAACTCAGCAAAGTCTCCGGATACAAAATCAACGTACAAAAATTACCAGCATCCCTATACACCAACAACAGTCAGATAGAGAGCCAAATCAGAAATGCAATTCCATTCACAATTGCCACAAAAAATAAATGAATAAAATACCAAATAATACAATTAACCAAGAAAGTGAAAGATTTCTACTAGGAGACCTATAAAACACTGCTCAAAGAAATCAGAGGTGACAGAAACAAACGGAAAAATATGCTTATGGATGAGAAGAATCAATATCATTAAAATGGCAAAACTGCCCAAAGCAATTTATGGATTCAATGTTATTCCTATCAAACTGTCAAAGAGATTCTTCACAGAAATAGAAAAAAATATTTAAAATTCATATGGAATCAAAATGATCAAGGTAACCCTAACCAAAAAGTACAAAGCTGGAGGTGCCATGCTAGCCAACTACAGGGCTATAGTAACCAAAACAGCATGATACTTGTATAAAAACAGACACAGAAATGTAGACATATGGAGCAAAATAGAGAGCCCAGAAATAAGGCTTTACACCTACAACTATCTGATATTTAACAAAGCTAACACAAACAAGCAATGGAGAACAGGGTCCCTGTTCAATAAATGGTGCTAGGGTAACTGGCTAGCCATATGCAGAAGATTAAACCTTGACACTGTTCTTATACCATATATAAAAATCAACTCAAGATGAATTAGAGACTTAAATGTAAAACCCAAAATTGTAAAAACAGTGGAAGAGAACCTAGGCAATACTATTCTGGACCATAGAAATAGGTAAACGTTTCATGATGAAGATGCCAAAAGCAATTGCTACAAAAGAAAATATTGACAAATGGGATCTAATTCAACTACAGAGCTTCCACACAGCAAAAGATACGATCAACAGACAACCTAGAGAATGGAAGAAAAAATTTTTGCAAACTGTGCATCTGACGAAGTTCTAATATCCAGCATGTATTAGGAACTTAAACAGATTTACAAGAAAAATAAAACATACAGCCACATTAGAAAATAGGCAAAGCACATGAACACTTTTCAAAAGAAAATGTACATGCAGCCAACAACCATTCGAAGAAAAGCTCAACATCACTGATCACTGATCATTAGATAAATGCAAATCAAAGCCACAATGAGATACCATCTCACACCAGTCAGAATGGCCGTTAATAAAAAGTCAAAAAATAACAGGTGTTGACGAGGTTGTGGAGAAAAGTGAACACTTACACACTGCTGATGGGAGTGTAAATTAGTTCAACTATTTTGGAAAACAATGTGGTGATTCCTTAGAGACTTAAAAACAGAACTACCATTTGAACCTGCAATCCCATTACTGGAATATACCCAAAGAAACATAAATATAAATATAAATTGTTCTATCATAAGGACACATACACGTATATGTTCACTGTAGCTCCATTCACAACAGTGAAGACGGAGTCAACCTAAATGCCCATCAATTGTGGACTGGATGAAGAAAATGTGGTATATACACACCATGGAATAATACTATGTAGTCATAAAAAAGAACAAGATATGTCCTTAGCAGAAACATGGATGGAGATGAAGGTCATTATCCTTAGCAGACTAAGGAAGGAACAGAAAACCAAATACCACATCTTCTCACTTACAAGTGGGAGCTAAATGATGAGAACTCACGGACACATAGAGGGAAACGACAGACAATGGGGCCTATTAGACGGTGGAGGATGGGAGGAGGGAGACGGTCAGGGAAAATAACTAATGGGTACTATGATTAATAATTGGGTGATAAAATAATCTGTGCAACGAACTCCCATGACACAAGTTTACCTGTGCAACAAACCTACATGTCTACCCCTGAACTTAAAATAAAAGCTAAAAAAGAAGAAAACTTTAATGTCATTAATATAAATTGACAGCCATTTTCATTCATTATGAAATAGGAGGTAACACAAAATATAAATTAAAGAGAAATCAAACATTATCAAATTAAATCTATCAGCCATTGCTTGAAAAAAAAGAAAGGCAAGAGTCTTTATCTTCTTAAGGATATTGTTTAAGTAGGCGTTACAAATCAAAGTAAAAATTAGGGGAAAAAACTTACAATGAGGAAGATCAAATGAAAAACTAACAAGTATAAAATTAATACATCTTCATTTAACCTATTTTCATGTGTTTTATTCCTTGCAATTGTTCCTAAGAATGTATGGGTGCTAAATATTGTGAGTATTAAAGGGAGGTAGATAAGGCAAAATTAACCCCTAATTAATACCATTTCAGTTAGTATTGACCAAACCAAATATATTTCATGACAGTCATTGATTAATTCTACCCTACTCCAGGTTTCTACTTGTTTGTGTGTACATGACATTCAGAGGCAATGCGTACTAAATAATGACAGATCCAGACTCCTCCTACATTTTCAACACAAGTTTAGAGGCCAACTATCCTCAACACGATTTATTTATTTAAAGAGTATGTTCAGCATGGATGAATTCCAGAGCATGTGGTATTTTGTTCTTTGCTGATAAAAAATATTTCTGGACAAACAGCTTACTTTTCTAGCATTTGTTTATATTGACTGAATTGCTGGGATTCCAGATTTACACTAAAGCAATCACTGCTAGTGGTGAGTCCACTTTATGTCCTATTTCTTCATGACTAAGTTTAATAGTTTGTGTGTTTCCTTTCTGAATATATCGGATATATCATGGCCAAAACATGTTTTTCTAATATCGTTATTCATGCTAAACTTCACATCTGTCACAATTGTGAGTTTGTAATAGCTATTATAACCAAAAACACTTTGAAAATTAACATTTCCCTGTGTTTCCTGTTTCCTGACTTCTTTTACAGCAATCTTTTTGCCAACAAATTCAAATAAAGCACAGTATATTCTACTTGTGAGTTCATAAGTTGAGCATCATATTTTTAAAGCTACTTTACATACGCAAGTTTTGTCAAATAATATTTAAATTGAGGTATTTACTGTGAGTCTGTTACGGGACAGTTGACAAGGTTGCTTGATTCATCTAGCAGTTTTGAATATAAGATGCTATTGCTGAATGCATACACACTCAAACAAAGGCACATGGGAAAACAGAGCAGTATATTTATAATTGTAAGCAATAGAGAAAGTTATCAGTCTGATGTTTCTTCTCATTCCATTCCAGAATGTACCATAGTTGGAAATGAAATTCTGAGATATACTTTGAGCTTTGAAGAGAGAATTCCTCAATTTTTAGCAGTTGCAGTGTTTGCCAGTGAAAGATTTATATAATTTAATTATTTCAACTTCAGTGCCTAGTAATGGGTGTGGGAGGTGTTAAGGCGGGTAGTAGGAAGTAATACCTGTAGTCTTTTTAAATTTTTTTTCTTTTCTTTTTTTTTGAGATAGAGTCTTACCTCACTCTGTCACCCAGGCTGAAGTGCTGTGGCGAAATCTTGGCTCACTGCAGCCCAGCCTTTGGGGTTCAAGGGATTCTCGTGCCTCAGCCTCTCGAATAGCTGGGATTACAGGCATGTGTCACCACACCCAGCTAATGTTTTTTTTAGTAGAGACAGGATTTCACCATGTTGGCCAAGCTGGTCTCAAACTCCTGACCTCAAGTGATCCAACTACCTCAGCCTCCCAAAGTGCTGGTATTACAGGCCTGAGCCACCATGCCTGGCCTAAATTTGTTATAACAGAATGTATTTTTATTCTACTAAAAATCCCACCTCCGGCTCAAAGGAAAATGGATTTACCATATAATAATATATATTCAAAACAATGCTTTGGGGCATGTTTATTTGGAAATTCGGTACTGTGTATTAAAAGACGCATGTTTATGTTCTTTGTTCTCTCTTTAATGTTCTCTGTTACTTGATATTGAGCAACTTGCTGACCACAGTCTCTCTCTCATAGTATTTTGAAATTCTTTCTCCCTTGTGATTAGACAGTTATAAAACCCCGTATTACTTGTATTACTTAGAAATGTTTGGTTTTAATGGAAACCCAAATCGTACTTGCTTCAGTTCATATTTTTTTAAATAATTTATTGACATATAACCAAAAATGCTGGTTTCAGAAAGACTAAATTCCCAATGATGTTCTGAGGGTTCTTATATTGTCATTCTCAGCTTGGTTTATCAGCTCATCAAGGCGATACATACTTTTCTAAAAACTGTGGTACTTGGAAGGCTGAGGCACAAGAATCGTTTGAACCCGGGAGGCGGAGGTTGCAGTGATCTGAGATCCCACCACCACACTCCAGCCTAAGCGACAGAGTGAGACTGTCTCAAAAAATAAAATAAAATAATGAAAACCGTGGTAACATGTCTCTGGTAAAATGTTGACCCAGTTTTGGTCAATTTCTGAAACAGATTGGAGTTTGGACTATTCTAGTTGACCATGCCCATATTTTATTTCACCATTTCACTAAAGATCATGTAGATAAACAGGCATATCACATGAGATAGAAGTACAAAGGAATGAGGAGTCAAGCATTGAATAGTATTATTTAGCTATTTCTGCATAATGAAATATTCTAAAACTAGTTAGTTTAAAACAATGAACATTTATTATTTGTGTTAAGTCTATAGTCATCTGGGTGATTCTACTGATAGTTGGATTCAACCTATATTAACTGTGCTTGTTCTTATGTCTTCAATTTTCTGTTGTGGGTTGAGTGGACCTGGATCACATAAGATGACCTTGGCTGTTATGACTCGGCTGTGCTCCAAATTCTATCTCATTCTGCTACAGAAGAATGTAGACTTGTTCTCACGGCGGAGAAAGGGTTTCAAAGCAGAGAGTGGCAAAAAACAGAAGCAAAAAAAGAAGGTCTAGGTTCGGAAATTGCTTGTCATATCTACTACATTCTACTGACCAGGCCAGGCCATCCCAGATTCAAGGATGAAGAAATAGACTTTGCCTCTTAATGGAGGCACTGCAAACTTATAATGCAAAGGGCATAGATAGAAGTAATGGAAAATTAGGAACCTTGTTACAATTAACCTGAAACACCAAGAAAGGGAGAAGGTAAAGCTGGGCAGGATAAATAAATTTAAAGAGATATCTTTACTGCTGACTTTAAATGTGGACTGTGGCTTTTGTGGTTAAGACCCCACTTAAGCTTTTGGCTTAAGGCTCATGCCAAACTCAGTTTTATAAAGTCCCACAATTCTTCCAACAAACATAATGGCTTCTCAAAGATAATAAAGCAGTATCCTATTTCCCATTCGTTTTTTCTTTCTTGCCTGTATCTTCCTCAAGAGTCCTGTTCGGAATGTGTATTTTTCAGAGAAGTTGTGGGTGTTTCTGTGCTACATGCCGTTAAAAATCAAAACCCAACTCTGATTTCTAACTTTGGCTGAAATACTAATCCCACTTGTCTAGACTCTATAATTTATCTAGGGCATTTACAAGGTTACTTTTTAGTTCTCAAATAACTCAACAAATAATGTATTTATTTTGTTCCCTTTTTTCCAAAGAAAAAAAGAACTTTCCAAATTAGCATCTAAGTAAATTGGAGACACATTTGGAAGGGCTGGCCTACCAACACTTTTTAGTCAAACATAAAATAGGCGACCACTATTATATGGGAGAATGTGAACAATAGTTCCGGGGTGAAGAAATCTTCCTCAATATGGCTGAAAATACAGCCAGAGAAGTCTAGGCACGAGGTCAGATCCAAAGGGCAAGTATTTTAAATTAATGAAATATCTTTCTTTTACACCAAGCTTGTACAACCTGTGACTCAATGTGGCCCAGGACGCCTTTGAATATCATCCAACACAAATTTGTAAAATTTCTTAAAACGTTATGAAATTGTTTGCAGTTTATTTTATTTTTATTATTATTTTTTAGCTCATCAGCTATAGTTAGTGTTAATGTATTTTATGTGTGACCCAGGGCAATTCTTCTTCAACTGTGACCAGGGAGTCCAAAAGATTGGACACCCCTGTTTTACATCAATGTTAACAGGATATTAAATTAGGGCATTGATAGATATCAGAAGGTTTTCTAATTTTATGATATTATTTTATGTACCCAAATTTATATATTTTCAGTGATTCCAAAAGTGTGATGCCATTAATATTCTTACATATGTACTAAATACTAATTTTAAAAATAAAGAAAATTTATTTCAACATATCAATGTATTACTGCTTTGAATGAAATAGTGTTATGATGAATTATTTATGTTTTATGGACTAATATGCATTTTTCACCATTTTAAAAGAATATTAAGAAAAATTCATTAATGAGTTCATTCGGAGAGGGTGATATCTTAAAGGCTATGTTAATTCTGACTTCTGCTTTAATGTTTGCAAAGAAATTAAATATTTTATTTATATGAATATCCAGAAATACAAAAGAAAATGTTAATATATTCATTTTTTAATGTTGTGGTTTGTGTTTAATTCAACAAGCAAATATTATTTATAACATTTACATTCATTCAGCATAACATCCCAACTCTGTGTTAATAGCATTTTTCCTGCTGGGGAGGATTAATTAGTAAAACTTGAGAAACATATACCATAAAAAAAGACCTGTACAGTTTTCTTGTTTTAATTCAGTCATAATAGCATTATCCAAACAGATTACCATTTTCCTTATAGAAGACTGAAATCAGCCTCTAAAATGATGTCTTGAATGATTGTTCTTTACCAGGGTGTTAGCCAGTGTGCAAAGGACGATGACCTCATTCTCTCCTTTGACAAAATGGAAGCTCTTAGAGTAGAAAACAGCACCACAAATAAGACATTTTATGGAGGTCTTACTTTACTGTCTACACATATAATTCTATAAAGTACAGGGGTAATTTACTTTGTAGAATAAATTTGCATACCCAAAGATTCAGGTCCATAAATATATTAAATAATGTTTACATTTTTTCGTTGCGGCATAAATGGTCAATTGTATTAAAAGCAGAGACAACCAGAAACTTTCTCCCAAAAAATAAAATAAATTACCTAACTCATGAAACCCGAAGTGTAACACAAAATAATTAATGTGGAAATAATTAAAGAAAACCAAATTCAAAGATTTAAATATAAAATTATGATTATTTCTTATATAATTAATTTATTGTCTATATATGTACATTATATTTTAAATTCTAATTTAGTTTTCTGAAAATATGTTTTTGTATTCTTGAATACAGCTGGAAATTAGAGAGCACTGCCATGTTTGCAAATATATTCTGATATGGAAAAGGCACAAGATTCTACATAATCCAAAAACAGAAAGTCTTGCATCCATTTTCTGAATAGTTCAGCTGAATACAGATTTGCTTTTATTTTTGAAGATAACCCTTTCATAAACTAGATAGACTTTAATTCCACCTGTGATATATGTGGATGGAACCTAGAGGCATATTACATGTAAGGCTGAAATTACTACTGCATGATAAACTACCAGAGAAATGTATTCATTCTTTCCAGCTACTAATTTATTACTCAATATACTGAATAAGCAATGTAGTAAATTGAGCTCTCTGAGCTTTCTTTCCTCTTGATCTTCCAATTAACAAGTTGGCAACCACTCAAACTCTTATCTGACTCACTATGACACAAAATCCAACATTGTATAGTAGGGATATATGGACTTTTATATTTTTACTTTTGATTAAAATTTGAAAATTTATCATGCAATATTGTTGTTTGGGGATAGAAAAGAGTTTGAAGTATTCCTGGATGGGAAAAAAAGTGTTAATTGAATGCTCATTGATTAGTTTATTTAAAACCATTCATGATAAGAAATCATCAGAATAAGCATGCTTTACTTTACCTTGAAATAAAATGAATTTCATTTTAAACTATTTAATGCCCCTTAATATTGAATATGCAATGCTGAGATAAGTAAAGTGGTATTTATTCACCATTTCTGAGGCAAGTTTAAGCAAAATTGAAAATGTTAATTGCATCTGATTTGACCACTGCCAAGATGATTAGTTTTTCTTATCATATGGACATAATTTTAATATTTACTTTTGGAATATGAATAGAAAAATTAGGAGAAAGGATGAGCAAGAAAGGCAGGATGAAGAGACAAAGGAGGTTACTAGGGAGCAGAAAGAGGAGAAAGAACTGAAAGAAGGCATTGCTACGGTTTAAAATACATAAATTAGCTATTAATTCATCACTAATACTAAGCCTATACAATATGGAAGTAAGTTGTACATTAAGATTAGAAAGTTAATTTTAATGTATAGAGGGTTGTTCTCTATTGACACCTGAAATGGCTATTTTGATACTTAAGATTTTCTAGTTTGTGGGGCTTTAAAAATATTTTTCCATGTTTTTTTGTTGTGGAAAAATCCATATAAAAAATTTGCCATCTTACCCATTTTTAAGTATACAGCTTGGTGGTATTAAATACATTCATAATGTTGTGCACCCACCACCACCATATATCTCCATAACTCTTCGTCGTGTAAAGTGGAAACTCTGTACCCTTGAATCAATAACTCCTCATTCTCTCCTCCCCTGGACCCTGGTACCCACCATTCCACTTTCTTTCTGTATGATTTCAACTATTCTAAATATCTTATGTAAGTGGAATTAACAGTATTTGTCTTTCTGTGACTGGTTTATTTCACTTAGCTATGATTTGTTTTTAGTTCAGCAAATGTTTAGGTTATCTACAGAAGTTCTGTCTTAGCGATCCAGTTTACACATGTATATGCAATGGAAGCGAAAAACTAGTAAATTGTTAAGCTAATTTATTTCCAAACTATTTTCATAATTTAATTTGACTATGTTATTTTTAAATGTTCCAGAGTTTTCATCTCTAATTCACTTGTCGTAAGCAAATGTAATATTATATCTATATCACTAGAGAGGGAACTTGATATAAATATTTTTGCAGGACCTACATAAAATGTTATAGTAATATATGTGGTGCATACTTAGAAAAATATAAATGCATATATTTAGTTACATTGATATATGAACATTTGTATTATTATTTATTCAAAATTGAGATCATTCTTACTTTTCAACTTTTTTGTGATAAGTGTCAAAATAATTCAAATAACAAGTCAATGAGATTATTTTACATTATAGACACTGTGTGAGTCCTATGAAGGTTTTTATCCTGCCGAATAATAAAGATAGACTGCCTAATGTGCATACTCAATCCAGAAATAAAACTGAACACTTTGCAAAATAACATGGAAGATGATTTGTGTTCTTAAAAAATTACCAAGATTCATTTTCTTCCCTACTGTGTCACTATTTCATGACTTCCCACAACTTTGAGATTTTTCTGGAGAAAACTCCTACTCAAGTATATTTGAATCATAGGTAAAGCTTTTATTGTTTTCTCATTTTGAGCTTTTAAGACACTATATTTGAACTCTGTTTTTTGCCAAAAGTAACAAAACATGTGGCTTGTTAGGTTATCTAGACCAAGTAAAACTTCAAATGCAATAAATTGAACAATAAAAATAATAATCTACCAACATTTTAATTTTCTATTAGTTGTTCTTCCTATTACAACTTCTGACATGTGCATTGGTTAGCCATGGCTTTCATCAAAGGCAATTATAAACATCCATTCCACCATGACACTACAAAATCTGGGGAAGACGATAATAAAGTTTTCAGGTCACTTACGCTGTGCAGTGATTCACACTTTACGTTATAATTTCACTGGAGACTGGATTATTTGTGACTAAATCTAACCTGACGCAAAAGCTAACCATAATACTGACTTTATATACAATATACTATTACTCGGTCATAAAAAAGAATACAATTATGTCTTTCACAGCAACAGGGATGGAACAGGAAGCCATTACCTTTAGTGAAATGACTGAGAAAGAAAGAGTTTGAAAAATGTGTGTTCCCAACTAGAAGTGAGAACGAAACAGTGGATACATACAGACATATAGAGTGGAATAATAGACATTGGAGACTCCAAAATGCTGGAGGGTGGGAGGGAGGCAAGGGATAACATCCTACCTATTGGGTACAATGCACACTATTCAGGTGACGGATACACTAAAAGCCCAAATTTCACCGCTATGCAATATATTCATGTATCGCAACTGAACTTGTACCCCTAAATCCATAAAAATAAATAATTTTTGAAAAATAAAAAATTAAATTAAATTGGATAAATTTAAACTCATACGCCAATTTCTAAGAACAAGTGAACCAACATTTCTGAAAATAAATAAAAATTGTTATTACTTTTACATTTAGAATATTTTAAAGAGGTATCAAAATATACAAAATGTGAATTACTATTATATCTGTTGGGTGTATACCAGTGTAACCTTCAAAGCAGCAAACCCCAGTTTATCAGAAGTTTATGGCTTCTCCTAAACTAGGGTTTGCTCAGATCAGAAATTTAGATTTCCCTGCCGTGTAACAGCATAATATATAAAACCTATGCAATGGAAAAGGAAATAAAGTATAAAACAATATATATTTTAATAGATTATCTCTTTTACAATAATGGATTATACACACCATCTAAGAGAAGTGGGGTTTCTCCCTACTAAGGGCTACTCACATGTATATAGCATCTAGTCTTCTGCTTTCCCCAAAGCAAGTATCAATGAATACTTATATCTGAAGATTTGTATTCATATTATTTCTGCAAATCAAATAATTAAGTTCTACTTATTCACATTTTTATTTCTCCAAAGAAATCTGAAACTAATTTGAAAAATACATTGTATTTTTTCTGCATTATTCAATAACAACTCGGAGTAAAATATTTATTTTTAACATGTGAAAATTATTTCATGCTTACTTATGGATACTATGGGCTTTCCAAGTAGGTACCACGTCTTGCTCATCAAATTATTACCACAGTGCCCATTCCAATGCCTGACAAAGTAGAGACTCAATAAATATTCCAAGAAAAAAAGTAAATTTCAGCTATTAGTTTCCAGGATGGTAACTAGTTTTCCTATACACTAATTCTGATTCTGCAGTCTGGTATGGAGATTATAAATGCATATATATGAATTATAGTATAGGCATAAATAAATAATGCCACCTTTTCCCTAGGGGAAAGTTCATAATGATTTTGGTTAAACAAGGATTATGAGCCTTTTAAATTACTTGCAATTAAGAATCAGACTGTAGTTAATAATAATGCAATATAATATTATTTCAAAATATTTAAGAGAATTTCAAATGTTCTTACAACAACAACAAAATAAATGTTTGAGGTGACAGATACGTTAAAAAAAAAAAAAAAAAAAGAATCAGAACACACCCTTGTCTTATGGCTCTTTCAGGAAAATATTCTCTAAGAATTTCAGTACAGTCCAGGCTGTAATTATAATTTACAATTACAACTGACAATTACAAGATAGTAATAAGAGTAAAGCTATTCCCTCTTTCAATTCAACTAAATTATAAGTGGATTCTACTCCAAAATTCATATTGAAAATGATGTAAATTCAAAATAACTTTCTCCACTAATTTATTCTATAGGCACTCTGTTATGATTCTAAATAAATGATAACAAAGTATACAATGATCCCATCTTATTAGAGATATAAATCTATTTTTTCCTAATAAATATTATACTTGGCCAATAGTATTTCTGACCATGGCAGAGTGTGCTTTCCATAGATAGCCACAATGATGCCTTCCAACTCACGTAATCATCTCCTTGAACCTGGAAACATGGTGAAAGTGACTCCACAACTCTTCTTGAATTATATTAATGCCATACACCTCTGTTTTGTTTCTAAGGATGCTCCCACTTGGAATACAGTCACTACGTTGCAAGCAAACTAAAATTAGCCCTCATGGAGAGTGGATGTTTCAGCTGACATCCCAGCAGAGGTTCCAGCTGACATTTAGCATCAACCCTTATTTATATGAGAAAAGTCATCCCTTTCCCCAGCCATAGAATCACCTCTAACCTTCATGTCTTTCCAGCTGAAACCCATACTCTGTGGAAAACAACTAAGCTCATCCCTGTACTGAACAAGAAGGCCTTAAAATTCCCCTCAACTTGACTAATCTCAGACAGGTTTCTTTCTGACTGCAAATCCATGACCTTTCTTTTATAGAGCATTTACTTAAGAAAACTTGCAATTAGAAACTTTTTCTCTGCCTCTATGAGATATAAAGTTTCTTCCCACTTCTCACCAGTTTTACAAGGAATGTCTTCATCAAAGTTTTAGGAACCATCCCTTTGAAATGTATATTCATTTAAGGAGATATTGTCCCTAATTTTGAATCTCTGTGGGAGGTTAGGAGTCTAACTTCAAGCAAAGATAGATGACCTAGTCACTTTGACCAATCTCTTTGCTAATGTCATCTGCTAATATCTTTGCTAATATTTTTCCATTAGCTTACTCCAACATTCAAAGATTCTCCCACCTTTTCTTTCAGTGAAGTTGAATACAATTGCTCTCCTTTATTGAAATAGTCTTGATCTATATTGCAGAAGTCTTGAGTGAAGTCTTCCTTACCTTTTTTACTTTTTCTAGAAATGGAGTCTTCTTATGTTGCCCAGGCTGGCTTCAAACTCTGACTTCAAGTGATCCTCCTGCTTCAGCCTCTGGAGTAGCTGGGACTACAGTTTCCTTGCCATTTTTAACAAGTGTCCAGAGCATTTTGTTTCTTTTATAGTTCCTGGTTGAACTTTTAACCTACAGAATTCATGTGCATTTTAAAAGTTTTTCTGTCATTAAGTTTAGGGTTATTTTATTATGCAAAAATAGTAGTTAGAACACAATCTATCCTGAAAAAAAAAAAAAATCACTGCAATATATAGTTGAAATTGTATATAAACCAAAAATATGAGAGAACAGTACTATTTTAATGCAAGTAATTAGAAGAAAAAATGGGAAAATTAAGAATTTTAATTGATCCTTTTCTCAAATATACCACAATTATATATTTTTTTAACCTTTGCCACAGAAACCTAGCACAATTCGTGCTGGAATGGAGGAAATCGTTCACCTTCTCTTAACCAACAATTGGACTGATGACTGCTGTCAGACAATGCTCATGATCAAGGTTAGATTCACCATTCATCCCTTGTCACTACTATTAACCTCAAGTGTTAATCACTGCTATCAATTCTATTTTACCTTAATCATAATCTTCCTTTGTCAATTGGAAGTTTAAACCTTCTCTACTCTCCTCATATGTTTTTTTGTTCAACACTCTTTCACTCATCAGTGTAAACAGAAGCCATGAAACCAATTATAGTGTAGACTCATCTATTTTTATTACTTTTGTTTGTTTGTTTTAGTAAATGAGATACCACTCCTTCTGTCTTATGCCGGTTCCATCAACTACACTTTAAATTTCAACACCTGCCACATTCTCAGTAGGAACCTCACCATAGAGGCAGGCAGTAATAGATGTCAAAATTTCCATAGACATTTTGTTCGTAAATATAACAATTTTTTTCACTTTCATATTGCTTGACTTCTCAGCAGCATTTGAGAATGTACATCTGCAAACCCAAAGCTCAGGCAACAAAAGTAAAAATAAACAAGTGAGACTACATAAAACTAAAAAGCTCCTGCACACACATACACACACACACACAACAAAAAGAAAACAAATTCAACAGAGTGAAGACTGGAGAGAATCTAAGGATTGGGAAAGAAGAATTGCAAACCATGTATTTGATCAGGTGTTAGCATCCAAATTATATAAGGAATTCACACAACTCCATAGAAAAAAGAACACAAATAACCTAATTAAGAAATGAGGAAAGAACTTGAATAGATATTTTTCCAAAGAAGACATACAAATGGCCAACAGATATGTAAGACGGTGCTCAACATTACTGATTAGCAGTGGAATGCAAATCAAAAAACCAAAGCGTGATATCACCTCACACCTGTTAAGATGACAATTATGAAAAAGACAAAAGATAATCATTGTTGGTGAAGTTGTGGAGTAAAAGGAAACCTTGTACATTCTTGATGGTAATATAAATTGGTACAGCAATTCTGGAAAACATTGTGGAGGTTCCTCCAACAATTAAAAATAGAACCACTGTATGATTTAACAATCCTTCTGCTAGATATAAAAGAAATACAAATAGGACCTAGTAAAACAAGCTTTACTCCCATGTTCATTGCAGCATTACTCATAATGTTCAAGATATGAAAACAACCTATGTATCAATTGATAGATAAATTGATTAGAAAGGACATATTAATATAAATGAGATTTTATATATATATATAAATAAATAAATAAATATATATATATATATATAGAAAGAGATACTGCCATTTCTGAAAACATAAATGTTGCCACAACATTCATGTTAGTAACCCAGAGGACATTAGGCTAAGAGAAATAAGCCAGACACAGAAAGAAAAATATCGCATGATTTCACTTATACTTAGCAAACAGAGAATAGAACAGCGATTACTGGGGAAATCAGGGGAAATAAATAGAAGGAAGTGAAGTGAGTCAAAGGTTATGAACTTGCAGCCATGTAGAATGAATAGGTATAGAGCTCTAATGTAGATTATGAGGGTTATAGTTAACAATATTGTATTGAATACTGAAAATTCACTAAGAGAGTAGATTTTTAGGCATTTTTGTTTTGGGGAAAAAGGTAATTATAAAAGGTGATGGATAGAATAATTTGCTTGACTGTAGTTGTCATTTCACTATATATATTAGTTTGTTTTCAAGCTGATAATAAAGATATTCCTGAGAGTGGGTAATTTATCTGAGAAAGAGGTTAAATGGACACAGTTCCACATAGCTTGGGAGTCCTCACAGTCATGGCAGAAAAGATGAAGGAAGAGAATAGGGACATCTTACATGGCAGCAGGCAAGAGAATGTGTGCAGGGGAACTCTCCTTTATAAAACCATCGTATCTTTTGAGACTTATTCACTATCACCAGAATGGCCTGGGAAACACCTGCCTAATCATTCAATTAGCTCCCCCTGGGCTGCTAATAAAAACGTACTCAAGACTAGGTAATTTATAAAGGAACGAAGTTTAATGGACTTACAGTTCCATATGGCTGGGGAAGCCTCATAATCATGGCAGAAGATGAAGAAAGAGCAAAGGGACATCTTACATGGTGGCAGGCAACAAAGAGAGTGTGCAGGGGAACTCCCTTTTATAAAACCATCAGATCTCAAGAGACTTATTCAATTTGATGACAATAGCACAGGAAAAACCTGCCCCCATGATTCAGTCACCTCCTACCACAATTACCCTCCCACAACAAGTAGGGATTATACAATTCAAGGTGAGATTTGAGTGGGGGCACAGAGCTAAACCACATAATTCCACCCTTTGTCCTTCCCAAATCTTATGTCCTCACATTTCATGCCTTTCCAATAGTCCCCCAAAATCTTAACTGAGTCCAGCGTTAACCTAAAAGTCCACAGTGCAAAGTCCCATCTGAAACAAGGCAAGTCCTTCTGGCTATGAGCTTGTAAATCAAAAGCAATGGGAGGTATTGGGTAAATACACCCATTTTAAATGGGAGACATTGGCCAAAATGAAGGGGCTACAAGTCCCATGCAAATGCGAAATCCAGCAAGGCACTCAAATCTTAAAGCTCCAAAATGATCTCCTTTGACTGCATGACTCACATCCAGGTCATACTGATGTAAGAGGCGGGTTCCCATGATCTTGGGCAGCTAATGCTTTTGTGACTTTGCAGGGTACAACTCCCTTCCTGGCTGTTTTCATGGGCTGGTGTGGAGTGTCTGCAACTTTTCCAGGTACACAGTGCAAGCTGTCATTGGATCTATCATTCTGGGGTCTGGAGGATGGTGACCTTCTTCTCACAGCTTCATTAGGCAGTGACCAGTGGGACTCTGTGTAGAGGGTACCACTCCATATTTTCCTTTGTCACTGCCCTAGCAGAGGTTCTCCACGAGGGCCCCACCCCTGCAGCTAACTTCTGACTAAACTTCCAGGCATTTCCATACATCCTTTGAAATCTAGGTGGAGGTTCTCAAACCTCATTACTTGACTTCTGTGTACCTGCAGGCTCAATACACATGAAAGCTGTCAAGGCTTGGTGCTTGCACCCTCTGAAGCCATGAGCCTGAATTTACCTTGGCCCCTTTTAGCCATGGCTGGAGCAGCTAAGATGCAGGACACCAAGTCCCTAGGCAGTATGAGGCAGGGGGGCCCTGGACCTGGCCAAGAAAACAAATTTTTCATCCTTGGTCTCATGGTCTGTGATGGGAGGGGCTGCCCTGAAGGTCTCTGACATCTCTGGAAACATTCTCCCCATTGTCTTGGTAATTAACATCTGACTCCTTGGTACTTATGCAAATTTCTGCAGCAGGCTTCAATTTCTCCCCAGAAAATGGATTTTTCTTTTCTATAGTATTGTCAGGCTGCAAATATTCCAAACTTTCAAGCTCTGCTTCCTTTTGAATGTTTTGCTGCCTAGAAATTTCTTCCCCCAAATACGCTAAATCATCTCTGTCAAGTTCAAAGTTCCAGAGATCTCTAGGGCAAGGGAAAAATGTAGTCAGTCTCTTTGCACAGCAAGAGTGACCTTTACTCCAGTTCCCAGCAAGTTCCTCATCTCCATTGGAGACTACCTCAACCTGGACTTTATTGTCCATATCACTATCTGCATTTTGATCAAAGCCATTAGACAAGTCTCTAGGAAGTTCCAGACTTTCCCACATCTTCCTGTATTCTGAGCCCTCAAGATCTCTAGGAAGTTTGAAACTGTCCTGCATTTTTCTGTCTTCCTCTGGGCCCTCCAAACTATTCCAACCTCTGCCTGTTACCCAGTTCCAAAGTCACTTCCACATTTTAGGGTATTTTTGCAGCAGCACTCCACTCCTGGTACCAAAATCTATGTTAGTCAGTGTTCGCTAGAGTTACAGAACTGATAGGATAGATGTATACATAAAAGGGAGTTTACTACAGAGTATTGACTCACACAATCACAAGATGATGTCCTACAACAGGTGGTCTGCAAGCAGAGAAAAGATGAAGCCAGTCTGAGTCCCCAAACCTCAAAGGTAGGGAAGCCAACAGTGCAGTTTTCAGTCTGTGGTCAATGGCCCGAGAGCTTCTGGAAAACCACTGGTGTAGGGCCAAGAGTCCAAAAGCTGAAGAACGTAGAATCTGATGTTCAAGGGCAGAAAGCATCCAACATAGGAGAAAGATCTAGGCCAGAAGACTTAGCCAATCTAGTCCTTCCACATTCCTCTGCTTGCTTTTATCCTAGCCACGCTGGCAGCTTATCAGATGGTCCCCACCCTGATTGAGGGTGGATCTGTTGCTCCTAGTCCACTGATTCAAATGTTAATTTCCTTTGCCAGCACCCTCACAGACACACCTAGGAATAATACTTTGCATCCTTCAATCCAATCAAGTTGACAATATTAACCATCACACTATATAGGTGTGTATACCAAATAGTTGTACACCTAAAATGTATGCAAAAATATTTTTAAAATGGAAAACAAAGGCACATATGAAAAAAGAAAGCACATATTTGAAAAAAAAAAAAAGCTGCCATAAATTTCTCGTACCACTCTAATTTCTTAGGCTTTATATTTTTGATTAGTTTCATTCACTCTAGCATTCTTATTTCTCCACTATGTTTACTCTGTGCATCCCCATAGCTTCAGTTACCAATTATATACTTCCATCTCACAAAACTGTATCTTCATTGAAGATCTGGTTTCAAAATTTCAAAAATATATAATCAATTGTCTCCTGAATATGTACATTTTAATGTCTTATAGGCAAATGGAAGCAGAAGAGAAGATTTTAGCAGAAGTAACAGGATTAGAAAATAGAGAAAAAGAAGGAAGAGCATTTAAAAGAATATACATGGTATGTGACATAGAAGGCTCCCAAATGAGAATGAACTGCAGTGTCAGAACAATAATGTTAATATAATAAGTACAATGCATATTATTTCCGGTGAGGGAACAAATTGAAATGGTGGAAAATAAGTATGGAGGTCAAGTTCCTGAGATTATTATGCAAGGAGGTTGATCCAGGATATCTGTAATACTATTAAAAACTGAACAAGGCTAAGAGATATGATAGAGGCCTATTTACTCGGGAGTAGAAAAAGTAATAAGAAATTGTTTTATGCAATATTATTTATTGTATAGCATTTATTAAGTGCTGGACTCTATAATGAAAACTTTGAGTATATCCCTGCAAAATTGTTATTAAGTAGAGATTCTTATTATCCCAATATTTCAGATGAAGGGTGTGTGAAGAGTTGTATATCTTGCCCAAGTTCAGGAAGATAAATAAGAAGTAAAGCTAAGATATACTCCCAGCTATACTGACTTGAGTTCATACTTTACGGCATTTGTCGCAGTTTTAAAGCTAAAAAAACCAAAGCAAACCAAACCAAACAAACAAGAAAAATCTATTTCTTTAAACGAACTTTAGTCAGGTTTCTCTGAGCCCTTCTCTTGACTTGGCCTTAACCTTAGCCCCCATCCTTGCTATGGATGCATGGCCTAGTTGTAGCAAAAATTCTGCTAAGTCAGTTTAACAAAAATTTCCCACCCTTGATATCTAATCACTCTTTATATATAAGCAAATTCATCATCCCTTAACTTTGATAGCTTATCCCCCAGCCTATCTTCAGCAAGAATTCTATTAAGTATTCTTAGACAGAATTCCCCCACCCTGATGTTTCCTCTGAGTAATTTTTCTATTGATTCCTCTAATTCTGCTGGTTGACTGTATATTTCCACTGTCTTTGTTATACTCAGAGTTGAGAGTTATTTCACTACCCAATTGCAGTAGATTTTATGCCTATCACAATAGTGCTAAATAGTATTCCTCCTCAACAAACTATGCCCCGAAGGAGCATACCTCAAAATAATAAGAGCCATCTATGACAAACCCACAGCAAACATCATACCAAATGGAAAAAAAGTTGGAAGGAATTCCCTTAAGAACTGGAAGAAGATGGGGATGCCAACTCTCAAGACTCCTATTCAACATAAAACTGTAAGTCTTAGCCAGAGTAATCAGACAAGAGAAAGAAATAAAAGGCATTACATAGGAAAAGAGGAAGTCAAATTATCTCACTTCACTAAGGATATGATTCTATACCTTAGAAAACTCTAGAGACTCTGACAGAAGTCTTTTACAACTAAAACTATTTAGTAAAGTTTCAGAATACAAAATCAAGGTACAAAAACCAGTAGCATTTGTATACACCAGTAGCTTTCAAGCTGACAGGCAAACCTTGAATGCAGTCACATTTACAATAGCTACAAAAAAAAAAAACAAAAAAAAAAAAAAACCTAGAACTATATCTAACCAAGAAGGTCAAAACTCTACAAGAATTTGTAGAGATGGAAAAACATTCCATGCTTGTGGATAATTAAAATTACCATTTCTTCCAAAGCAATGTAGAGATTTAATGTTGTTCCTATGAAACTACTAATGTCATTTATCACAGAAATATAAAAAAGGGTATTCTAAAATTCATATGTAATCAAAAAACAGCCCAAATAGCCAAAGCAGTCTTAAGCAAAAAGAACAAGCCAGAGACATCACATTCCTCTATTTCAAACTATACTATAAGGCTACAGTAACCAAAACAGCATGGTACTGGTACAAAAATGGGCACATAGACCAATGGAACCAAATAGAAACCCCATATATAAGACTGCACACCTATAACTATCTCCAAAGTCAACACAAATAAGAAATGAGGAAATGACTCCTGTTCAATAAGTGGTGCTGGGACAAATGGCTAGCCATATGCAGAAGAATGAAACTAGACACCTGCCTTTCACCATAAACAAAAAGTAACTCAAGATGGATTAAATATTTAGTGTAAGACTTCAAAGTATAAAAATCCTAGAAGAAAACCTAGGAAATACCCATCTCGTCATCAACCTTGGAAAATAATTTATGGCTAAGTCTTCAAAAGCAATTGCAACAAAAACAAAAATTGACAAGTGGGACCTAAATGAACTAAAAAGCTTTTGCACAGCTACAAAAACTATCAATGGAGTATATCAACAACCTACAGAATGGGAGAATATATTCATAAACTATGCCTCTGACAAAGGTCTCATATACAGAATCTATAAGGAACTGAAATCAAGAAGTGTAAAATAAACAACCCCATTTTAAAAATGGGCAAAAAACATGAACAGACACTTCTCAAAAGAAGATGTACAGGTAGCCAACCCAGATATAAAAAAGTACTCATCATCTTCAGCAGTCATCAAAGAAATGTAAATCAAAACCACAACAAGACACCATCTCTTACCAGTCAGAAGGGATATTAATAAATGATCAAAAAATAATATGCCAGCAAAGCTGTGGAGAAAGGGGATACTTATACAATGCTGGTGGAAATGTAAATTAGTTCAGTCACTGTGCAAAGTAATTTGGAGATTTCTAAAATAACTTAACACAGAACTACAATTTGATCAAGCAATCCCATTACTGGTTATATGTCCAAAAGAAAACCACTCATTCTACCAAAAACACATATGCACTTACACATTAATCACAGTACTATTCACAATAGCAAAGACATGGAGTCAACCTAGGTGCTCATCAATGGCTAACTGGATACGGAAAATGTTGTACATATACACCATGGAATACTATGCAGCCATAGTAAATAATGATATTATGTCCTTTACAGTCACAAGAATGCACCTGGAGGCTGTTAGCCTAAGTGACTTAACACAGGAACAGAAAAGCAGATACAGCATGTTCTGACTTATAAGTGGAAGCTAAACACTGAGTACACATAGACATAAACATTGGAGCAATAGACACTGGGGACTGATGGAAGGGGGAGGGAGGAAAGGAGTGAGAGACTGCCTATTGGGTGCTGTGCTCATTGCCTGGATGATGGGATCATCCATACACAAAACCTAACCATCATGCAGTGCTCCCATTTGACACACTTGCACATGTACCCCCGAATCTAAAATATAAGCTAAATTTATTTTTTAGAAGAAATAAATAGGTGAAAGTACTGGTAACTTTGAAGTAGTTCATATACGTTGGCAAATTTTGTTGTGTTTCACCAGAGAGAACATAAATGTTTAACATTAAAGATATGTTGGTGGGAATCATGTATTATCCACAAGATGGACTATAATAAAGCATCTTTAAGTTCTTAATATATGAAAAATGTCTATGATATTATGTTACTTTTAAAAAGGACATAAATAGATCAGAATGTCAGTGGTGACAATGTAATGGTAATTGAATAATGGGTGATATCTACTTTTATATGTTTTATTTGTACATTTTTTTGCAGTGAGCATATTTAACTTTCAAAATATGAAATATAATGATGAACATTTTTAAAGTTAAACAATGATAATGAAGTCTTCCTTACTCTTTTAAGAAGTATCAAAATAAATTTCCTTTAACAGTTAATGAAGTCATGATTTGAATAGGGTCAGATTAATCATTGGACCTCTGGACCTTTTGGCCTGGATCCCAAATGTTCAGTTCTGAAATCTTTGCCTTCACTCCTGACTGATTGATAATGGATTTATTGGTGATCTGACTCCTGAGCCAATGCTCCAAATGATAATCCATTGAAGTACAGTAAGGATATACTTGGATTCTTATGGTTGCTGAACCCCCACTGACTATATGCTCTACCAATTCTGTTGGCTTCTTCTCTTGTTGGAATGATTACATTAAGGATAGTGTATCCTATCCTGTTCAGTCTCCTTTAACAAAATACCACACATTGATTATATTGTAAACAAAGGAAATGTATTTCTCACAGTTCTGAAGATTGGAAAGTCCAAAATCAAGTTACCGGAAGATTCAATGTCTGGTGAGGGACCTTTCCTCACAGATAGTACTTTTGAGCTGTATTTTCACATGAAAAAAGTGGCAAAAAAGCTACCTCAGTCCTCTTTTATAAGCACCTATCCCATTCAAGAGGGCACCACACTCATGATCTATTGACCTCCCCCCCCAGTCTGTCTCTTAATATCATAGCCTTGGTGATCAGAATATCAGCATACAAATTTGGGTGGAACAAATACTTTCAGGCTATAGCAATTTTGAACTTCAGTGGCTCCGCAAAACAGTCTCTTCTAAAACGTCTCTCTTCTCATAGCTCTCACTCCTACTTCCTCATTTACCACCTTCAATTTTTCCTTCAGTTTCCTTGAATCCTTTGATAAGTTGATCTTCAAACTCCTATGTCTTCAATCCCTCTGTTCACCCCTGTCAGACTTTCCCTTTCACTCCCTCCTTTCAACTCCACATAGTTACTGAAAGTTTAGGACCCCTAATCTCCCACTGGGAACTCTCAAAGGACTCAGGGGCTCTAAAATCAACTACATATCAGGGTAAAAGAAAACCTTAAAAAGGATCCTCCACAAATCTTGGCAAAATACATTAGTCCTTGTATCAAACAGATAACATAAACTTGTTCCATGTCAGACACACTGTTCATACAAAAATATAAAATGTAGTAAAGATAAGAGACAACTGTTTTATATAAACCAGTAAGTTTGTATTATTTTGTTTACCTGACTCATGGCTAAGATTTTAGAACGGAAGCTATAAGGTCCTTGTTTTCATCTATTTGTATATTTATGTATATACAGGTGAATTTTTCTATTTCGGTATAGTATTACCAAATTAACTTGTAAAATCCTACACAGAAGCACTATTCAAATTGCTTTAGTGATAAGTATGTCTATATAAATTAGATATTGAAAAAATTTCCAGAAATATAGAAACTAACCCAAATGCTTTCTAAGTTCATGGGAATTGGGTAAATATGAGATGTTTAAGATTGTGAAAATTACAAATTCAACTTAAGAACAAATGTACAAATTAAGATGAAATTAAAAATGAATTACTTAATGCAAATTAAGTGCAGTGATAAGACAGAAAACTCCTGAATTCACCTTTTTTAGCTTTGTTTTGCTTTTGTAACACATGCTTAACATGAATGTGCTGTAAAAATAGTTAACAGGAAATAACCTGGGATGATGGCTAGTTTTGTTAAATGTTATAATGCTTCAGTCAGAAAATAGTCTCCAAAATATTTTTGGTAACTTATGACTTCAGAGTTATGCTAACTTAAATTAAATAATAGATATTCATTAAATATTTAAATCATTTCTAAGTAAGATGAACTACTGATTACAAAGAATGTGTTTTACTTTGTATCCTTTTGAGTTCTTATTTTTAAATAGTACGGAGAGGCTAAATATATTTGAGTATGTTAATTAATAGGTTCTTTTTGCCATAGTGAAAAGTTGCACTATGAAAACACATATAACTATTAAAATTGTTAGATGTGATATTCATTAAATTTCCTAGCCAGCCTGCTGTAGAATTCTAATATATAACAGACAATTCACAATTGTCTTCTTCTTAGTTTTTTCTATAGAATAAAGTTTACTAATGATTAAAAATTGTCATTAATATATGTAAATGAAAATACTAAAGTAATAAGGATATAAGGTAAAGCATTTTGCATGTAAAGTATAAGGATTTGGTTTTGTTAAGAGAAAGTGAGTACTTTTGTCCTAAGGTAAAATGACTGATTTCTCCAGAAGAGAAAGAGGAAAATAAAGGAAAATCAAATAAATAAAAGTTTTTAAAGGTTTGTGAAAAAGGTATCTTGGAAAAGGTATCTTATCTTGTGTGTCCAAAGATGGCCAGCATTGAATGAATATATATATATATTTTTAAATCAACTTTAATATAAAAATACACACATATAAAACTAGAGTTTGGTTTTCTCTTGGTTACAATTACAAATTTTTCTTGCATGATTGGTTTGCTCTTAAGAGCTTGTAAAAGTCTTCCTTTACCTTTTAAGTAACCTGCCTAAAAATAAACAAAGATTACGTCTTATCAGAATAATTTCCTATGTTTTATGTTAACCTTTATGAATTTAATTATTCAAGTGAAATTAATCTTTTTATTTTTTGAAAGAGCTATTTTTTTTTATATTTATGATACTTCATATAGCTACTTTTGAATCTTTTTATTGCCACTTTGGCTAAACAGGTACAAAGTTACAAAGTATTGTTTCACAGTAACTCAGGATCCTCTTTAGTCAAATATTCAAATCTTTTGACAATTTTGACAATTTTGTCTTCCTAAAATCAAAGGATAAATGAAATCTTGATATGGAACTCACCTTGAGACTTTCTGTAGCACACATGGGAATTTTCAAGGAATTTAGTTTTTCACTTTTTTTAAAAGAGAAATGTTAAAAAATAATTAGGTTTGTTTGTTATGTTCAATTGCATGAAAGTGTCAAATAAGAGATGCTTTACTCTTTCATAATTTATATACATATGGTTAAATATTGCTTATATAAGTATTATGTAAATTTTTAAAAACTACTTTGAAATTTGACAATACTCTTGCTGTCCATGGTTTAGTGTTACCATCTCCTGGTTTAATGTTATTAGTCACAATTCTAGTTATAAAATGTTGTGTAGCACATAAATTACATTTTCTTGGCAAATGACTTTCATCATATCTTTAACCACAGCCGGTTTAAGTTTTTGCCATTCACAGGTAATTTTTGGTTTACTCTGATTTTTCTGTGAAAGCACTTTCACTTAACCGTAGGCCAGAGTGCTTCATCTTCAGTCTAAGGAACTGTCTCAGAGATTCATGGAAAGTACTATGACAAGTATCTGGGGCACAGAATTTTGGTGGAATTGCTTAAGTAACTTTGAAACTATACTCCACTATAGTGGAGAAGATGACAGGTTCATAAAGCTGCTAACCCTAACTAAAGCAGCGCAATAATTTATTACGTAGAAGTGAATAAACTTATGAAAAGTAATTGTTATTTTTTATGACTTCTGTTTGGAGTATTGCTGGTTTTTTAATGTTCTGTGTTCTATGTTTAAGGAACTTCTTTCTACTTTTAAGTTATGTATAATTTATAAAAATTTATTATACTTTTGCGAACATAAATCATTTAGCTTTTCTCCCTGTTTGATCCTCCCAAAATTTAGAAACTCTTATTAAGTATTCCTATTTTATGGCAACATAATTATTTGCCTAAATTTAGAAATAATCTTCCTAGCAAGTAACAGTATATATTTGGAAACATTAGTTATATAACCAAGGCTTAGATTGGAATGTCATATTTGAGACTGATGTGCATAGAATCAGATATAATCAGACTGTTTTGTGGAACTAGGGTGAACTTCATGGAGACAATGCTTACAAAGCCCTCTTGGAAAAACTGGCTTGTTACTTGGCATACAAACTTACTAGCCTTACATGTGAATAAGAATGGTTACTTCCCATCAAGCCCGGGAAACTTGGCTATTTTGAGGCACTCAAGAAGAGAAGAATTCACTCAAATCTGTAAGTATTACAGGTGAAGTCTGATGGCAAGATCTTGGCTTGATTTTCTAGTCTCAAGAGGCTTTTACAAGCGAAGCTAAGATGTGTTATGAAAGATTCAAGCAAAGCAAACTTAACAATGGCTTATGTGGTCAATTACCATTTTTGCATCACTTATGTAAATAATCAGGCCAACTCTAATGAGATCATACTTACGTTTTAAAATATATTATCAATGGGGGGGGGGGTGTCTGGAGGGAGAAATTTTATGTTTCAGTGGAAAACTATAGCATAACCTTGGTTATTAGATTCCAGTGCTATCTACTGTTTCCAAGGTTTTGTTATCTACCGGTAAATTGGACAGGATCCTGATATCTTAAATGCTTTACCATTTCTTACAAAATTCGAAACTTTTCTAACGTTCTCCAATATCTCACTAAAACTCTCCAAATTAACATTTCCAATTTTCCCCTACTTTCCTGTTTTGGTGTGGCCAAGAACTAAAACCTGAACGCCCAGATCCTTATTGGAATGCTAGTTATCTATAGCTGACTTTCCCCACAGGATCCAAAGAGGCCCTGCAAGTTGAAGCTGAGTCATAGGCAACCTTTTGTCTGGAGCTACTATTGTGTGGGTGACTCAGGATTCTTTAAAACCAACATCTAGAATTCTTCCCAACCGGCTGCCCTTCTACCTAGGCTCACTGGATAGCTCAGCTGGTCTTTAATGAACAAAAGGCAATTAAATAAACAAATGAATGTCTCTTCTTTTCTTGAACAAGAGGAGCAACTGACAAAGACTATCTCCTTGACCAAACTTTAGTCAGGCTCCTCTGAGCCCTCTTTTCAACTAGGTCTTGACTTTGGCTCCTGCCCTTTCTATACATGCATAGCAAATTGCAGCAAGAATCCTGTTAAGTCAGTTTAGACAGAGTTCCTCACGCTTGATACCTGATAACTCTTCATATCTGATTAAATTTCCTGTTTTTCACTTTTGATATCTGTTCACTCTGGCCTGTCTTCAGCAAGAATCCTGTTAAGTAGGCTCAGCAAAAATCCTCTCAACCTTGAAGTCTCCTCATTTTTGTTTGTTTGTTGTTTGTTTTTTTTTTTGTTTGTTTGTTTTTTTGAGACAGAGCCTTGCTCTGTTGCCCAGGCTGGAGTGCAGTGGTGTGATCACAGCTCACTGCAAACTCCGATTCCCGGGTTCACACGGTTCTCCTGCCTCAGCCTCAGCAGCTGGGACTACAGGCGCCAGCCACCCCACCCTGCTAATTTTTTGTGTTTTCAGTAAAGATGAGGTTTCACTGTGTTAGCCAAGAAGGTCTCGATCTCCTGACCTCATGATCTGCCCTCCTCAGCCTCCCAAAGTGCTGGGATTACAGACGTGAGCCACCGGGCCTGGCCTTTTTTGTTTGTTTGTTTTGTTTTGTTTTGTTTTTTGTTAGCAGTGTCTCACTCCGTTGCCCAGGCTGGAGTGCAGTGGCGCCATCTCGGCTCACTGCAACTTCCACCTCTCCCTCCACCTCTTGAGTTCAAGCAATTCTCCTTCCTCAGCCTCCGAGTAGCTGGGATTACAGGCATGCACCATCATACCCAGCTAATTTTTGTATTTTTAGTAAAGACAGGGTTTCACCATTTTGGTCAGGCTGGTCTTGAACTCCTGGCCTCAGGTGGTCTGCCCGCCTCAGCCTCCCAAAGTGCTGGATCACAGGCACGAACCACCATGCCAGGCCAAAGTCTTCTCTTAATAGTTTTCTATCCACCAACCCCTCCAACCCCACCACTCTCTCTCTGTCTCTCTCTCTCTCTC
This sequence comes from Papio anubis, assembly GCF_008728515.1. Lineage (NCBI taxonomy): Eukaryota > Metazoa > Chordata > Mammalia > Primates > Cercopithecidae > Papio > Papio anubis. The sequence continues at coordinate 59,041,903 of NC_044978.1, forward strand.
TCTGTATCTCTCTCACACACACACACACACACACACACACACTGCTCCTTGGCTGTAAATCACCACTCGTCCTTGTTGTATATGGCGTTCTGCTCGATCTCTCTCCCCTATTATAGTATAGTTGACATCTGTCACAATAGTCTTGAATAAAGTCTTTCTCAACATTTTAACAAGGGTCAGAGTAATTTTTTTTTTCTTTTTAGCAAAACTTTTGGACATATTCTGTCTACATACCACTTACCATTCCAGGATAAAGAAATGAGTCAGTTTGACTGAAATCAAATAAAAATTAAAAATAAAAATAAGGGATGTAAGGGTGGAAGCGAAGATGAAAGAAAGAAAAGAAGCCACATTTTTAATTGGGGGACTATAAAAAATGAAATTTCCTATTAGGTTTCTCTGAGGCAGTTTCCTCCTCTAGACACAATATGCTGTTGTATGAGAAAGAATATGAGCTTAGGCTCAGGCTAGCTTGGGTTTAAATACAGCCTTTGAAAAAGACACACTAAACAAACTAAGGAACGTTTCCTTAAACTCCATGATATTCAGCATAAAGATGAATGAAAAATTTTACAGAAATTTCCCAGCATAAGGTCTTGCATTAGAAATTTACTAGGAGTATATTTTTTTTCTCTACCCTGGAAACCATCTTTACTCAAATCCAGTGATGCCAGATCCTTCCTTCCATGCCCCCCATAGACTCATGGTTACAAAGTTGAATTTATTCTGCTGCCTCTGCTGCTGATCCTTAGTTAGAAGGCAGCACAAAATAAGGAGGAACAAAGATGCCTCAAAGAATATTTTGACTCATTTCAAAATGTACACAGCTGAGCAAATACAAATTTATTGAAAGTGCAATGCTTCTAAAGCAGACACTAAATAATGTGTTTTATTGCCTTGGTTTCTTTCACGTGGTAGCTAAAAGAGCCTTTGTTAATTTGTTCAGGCCAACAGTATACACTTTAGTAAATCATTCTATAATTTCATGAAGTTGCATCCAAATCTTCTATCCATTAAAGTGAAGGTAAAATTCTTTCTTTCATGGCTCGATTTACTTAAATCTGATTGAATTGAAAGCTAAGGCTTCTTGCTATATTTTTCTGTATCCAATATTGTTTTATTTTCAAAAACATTTTAGATTCAAAGAACACCAAAGCTAAATAGATAATGAGACAAAGAAAAGCAGCTGTTCCATGATAAACGAAGTAGGTTATTACTAATATGATAAAAGTTAAGAAATCATAAGGAGTTCTCTACAGGTGCTAATTTTACTACTTGAATGAAATTAATAAGACTCTCTATAAAACAGCAGGAGATTCTTAGATTACACGAGTAATCAGCAAGAAAATTTATTGTGGTTTCATGAAGCATAAAATGTTTGTGTAATATATGCAAAAGTGGTACTTTATTCTCTTCAGTGAACAATTCTCAGTCCTTATAATAGAAAATATTTAATGGTTTGATACCTCTTGAGGCAAAGTTTTTAAAAGTTGTTCAAGTGTGATTAATTTGACTCAATATAAAATAACAATGCCGCAATGCAGAGTCATTTAAAACTACTAGAAGAGCTTATACATTAATATGATAACATAAATAAAGAGAAAATGTAAAAGGACATCGAAATTTCCACCTTGAGATATAGGCCAGACTCTGACGTAATGCAGAGCACATAGTCATGCTTCAGAAAATATGCATTCAAGAAATAATGGGAATAAAATGAATGATCCAAAACCTAATACAAAGAATTAATCTGAAACTTGAGAAGTAACTGTTAAGAAAGCTAACTTGTACTTAGAATATAAAATATTCAAAGGAGGTTAAAGCATATAATACTTGATTTTTGACTATAATCTTTTGACTGTATATTTTACACTTAACTGAATTTAACCAAGTCCTATATTGTACTTTACTTCATGTTGCTGAAAAAAAAAATTACACACACACACACACACACGCATACATATATAATGTATGTATATAATTCTATATAGAATTGAGATCTTTTTCTCTAGATTTCCCTTCAACCTATATGTTGATCCAGGCCTACATATATATTTCTTGAATTTTAAACACTTAGGTTTTGGGAAATGGATGTCTTTGGAGAGAACCTTATGCACAGTCACATATTCAATCAGTAAGTAAATTTACTAAGTAAATACTATAGTATTCACTAAGTGGTAAATATGTGTGTTATTAGGTTCCCTTCCTTGTGAAAGCAATCAAGATCTTTCAATACAATTTCAGAACAATCAGTTATTCTTCTTCTTCTTATTATTTTTTGCAGCTCTAGTTTCAGGAAAATTATTGGGAATACAAAAAGAGAAAATACAGACAAGAAAAAAACATAGGAATATCAAACTTTACAATGATTTTTTTAAGATAAAATGTTTTTCTAATATACTGGAAGAAATATATACAGTTTGCAGAAGACTTTAAAGCACATACATGTTACATACCAGGCATTTTTCTAACAAATGTATGTACTAACTTATTTAATTAAAATAATAATTTTGTAAGACAGGTATGGTTATCCTCTTCATTTTATTGATGAGAAAACTGAAGCACAAAGGATCCATTAACCCACAATATTATTTAGTAGAGTTAGGATTTGAACTCTGTTGAGTTCTGGTTGTTCTGGCTTTACAACCCGGGCTTTTTGTTGATATAAGATACTGCCTTTCATAGAGTGCAGCAAGAGGTAAAGATGTTGGTTTATTTAAAAGCAAGTGCTGTGAATCAATTATGTTTCTGTATCTATTTGTGACAAATTTTGGAGATTCTCAGATCCCATTCTCTCTTTATATGGAGCATCTTGTTTTGCCTCTTCATCACTCCGCAAGTGCTTTACCCTGATGCCCAGTAAAATGCATCTTATTACATTGAGGGTCAGCTGCTTTAAATCATTAAATGACTCTGAAACTGGATATTTTCCAGGAAGAAAATATGCCTGAATGACAGACAGTAGAATGAGTGGTATGAAATAAAATCATGGCAATCAAATGGATATCTATTCTGGACTGAACTCAGGCTGATTCCTGTCAAAAAGGATAAACTAAATGGAAAATTGCCCTAATAACCTACACATCATTTATGGTAAAGCATGTTTGTCTGATTGAATCTTAAATCTTGCTAACATGCCATAGTACTGTGGCTAAGAAATAAATAAGAGTTAATTTTAGAGATTCACAACGTATATATGCCAAGTGTATTTTTAAAGATCATGAAAACTTTAATGCCCAACTTATTTGTATAGAGTTGATTTATTATTCATAAGTCTTGGTTTTGAATTTATGAATATTTTTACTTTAGGGGCATTTAACATTCATTGATTTGAAACATTAATTGCAATTTTCTGCACTTGTTATTTTAATTAAGTAACTGAAAATATCAATATAATAGTTGATAATTTGAAGTTCAATTGAATTAGAACTAAGCCAAAAAAAGATTCAAAAAATTCAAGCTTTAGTGCAACTGACTAAGCCAACTATTTTCTCTAAAATAATTTTTAATTTTTGTATTACAGACAGAGCTGTCAGATCTTTTTATATTGATGATTAAAAATGGGTATTTTTCTATGACCAGACTTCCTATCTTGTTGTGGCTATTTAAGATAGTCATTAAGCTTATGATGACATACAGATTTACTGATTTTGAAAAGTGAAATACATAGCATCCATTTTTGCAACTACATTATTTTCTTTCAGTTCAAATGTCTAGTGTTGGAAAAACAATGGACTATTCAGACTGGCCCTTTAACAGAGAATTTAGGTCTAATAAACAACTTAGAAACTCTAGACCCTCAATGTTATCAGTTAGCCTATGAATGATCAGGTTTTCAAGATACTAATTCATATATCCATGCATTTATTCAAAATGGGACATATTTCCAGCATAATAAATGAGTAGTTTTGTTCATGACACTCACTTCTATTGTATAATTCTACTCAAAGAACACGTTCCTGAGTCAGAAAGAAACTGAGAATAGAATTAAACTATAGTTCAATATTAGGATTATCACACAAATTTGATCATTTAATGATTTAATTTAATATATAGACACATTTTATATATTCATATTTATGCGTGTGTCTGTGTGTCCATATAAAACGGACTGGGTTGTAGAGAAACAATTCTCTGTTGAGATAAATGATGAGATGTCCATTATTCAACAAGCTAGAAGTATGAGGGAATGTCATGTAAATATCATGAGGAAGAGGATTTCTAGTAGCAGAATCAGAGGAGAAAATGAGGAATAGAAAGAGACAGAGATAAGTGAAGGAAGTAAAAATGAGTGAGCTAGAGAGTGATGTTAGAGAAGTACATGGAAACAAGATCATATAGGCCCATTAGGACATGTTTGGCATTTTGAATTTGATTTTGAATTACTGGAATGTATTGAAGAGTTGCAAACCGTGATGTAGTATGATATAATTGAAATTTTTTGTATAGCACTGACTGCTGTATTGACTAATCATCGTAAGAAAGCAACGTGAAAGAGTGGGGAATACAGGAGGGGAGGTTATTATTATAGTCTAGGGGAGATACTAAGTGGCTTTAACCAGAGGGACATTACGTTTCACCAAACTCAAATACTAAGTTTTTCTTTATGATTAGACATATTCTACCTTCTGGCTTTAAAAGATTAAAAAAAATGAGTGAGACCTATATCCTTTTCCACATATTTTAGATATGTAATGATGTTTGTTTAAATACTATTTAATTTACATGATTAAAAAATTGATTTAATATTAGAAAATGATATCTTTGCACCATTTGGAAATACATTTAAATTTGCTGAGGATTTCTAAATGCTTAGTTTGATTAAATTATTGCTGAAATCATTTATAATCACAGAGTATTTTAAATCAATTTTTAAATTTTGGAATGATTTTGGTTTTAGCTGTATTTGTGTCAGATTTCCATCTTTTACAATATCAAGAATATCAAGGAAAGGTGAAATTTTTCTGAACTCAAGCAGAGTCATGAGTCCAAACTAAGGCTTAATGATCCCTGTGGGAGGTTGAATAATGGCGTTTGGTGAAACGTAATGGTGAAACGTAACCACATTACTAGGTTCAGTGAAGAAAACTTGGTGATGTATAGGATGCAAACTATAGCAAAAGGGTGAATAAATAACAAACTTTAGGATTTGGGCCTCAGTAACCAGGTGAATAGTGGTGACATTTACTGAGATCATGATGATGAGGGGCTTGCAGTTCTGAGAGGAAAATCAAATGCTCTGTTTTATCATATTTACTTTGAGATATTTATTAAAAATCCAAATGGAGATGGCAAGTAGGGAGTTAAATTCATGAATTCATCAGAGCAGTAAGGTCTTGACATAAACTATAAGTATCACCAGGATATAGAATTTACCTTAAGCTTTTTGAGACTTACTTTCAGAATTAATGACAATAACAAGAGACAAGATTGTCATCCCAAAGGCATCCAAGAATAGAATATTATAGGTAGAACATTATGGGCATATATATATAGATTTGGAATTCATCCACAGAGCAGGCATAAATTCTGGAGCTTAAATATACCACAAAGGGTGAAAAGTAGATTTGTCTTTTTACTTACATATTTTAGTTTATTTTGCTTTTGTTGTTCTAGGGGTTGGGGGGCATTTTCACAGAGATGACAGAGCTCCAGAATAAGTTGTTGAAATAACTGAGGCTATAGTCCTGAAAATATTGTTTCTAATTTATAAGTATGAAAGTTCAGACTGGGAATAGCCAAAAGGGCAAAAACAGGTAATATCTGAACTAGATTAATCTTACCTTGTGATGTCCCTACAATATTGTTTATGTCTGTATTAGAAATGGGGGGAAAAACAAAAATAAAACATATAAAATAAGCCACAAAACAGCAAGAAATCCCTTTGAAAGTGATTCAAAGATATTTCTCCTTCTCAACATTACCGATTCACTCGCACATCTTCTGTTATTATATGTTCTTTCAATTTAAATTATATAATTATATTTATGATTTTATATAATTTTATTTGCATTGTGGCCAGTTTTTATGAAAGGAAATTTCCTTGGAACCTCTGCTGTAATCATGTAGAAAGAGGAATGGACCCTGCTGTTGAGAGGAAACAATAGAAACAATCAGTTGATAAGGAGAAGTCAAGGTGGAGAAATAGTACCTGGATAGGATTAATATTTGACTTTATATGTTTGAAGAAGTTTTCAACTTCTTCTCTCCTTTTAGAGACAAAACTAATATAAGAGTACTAGGTGAGCTGTCTATACCTTATTACCTTAAAGACTGCCCACTCCACAGATTAAAAACATATTTAGCCACATTCCCTTCTCTGCTAATATGCAATATCTTTAATATGACATGGGCAACTAAGGGAAATTCATCGGTAAATGTAATGATAAAATCACATGGCTATTAGTGACTATTGACATTTTCATTTCCTGATCACTTTGCTGCTGATGGACAAGCAGCCTGCTAATAGGGTTCCATATATAGTACTCTGTCAGTCATATCAATTGCAGAACAATTTATTCTCAGGGCTTGATATTAGAATAAAATATGTCCAAAAGTGGAAGGGAAATATGTGGATAGATACTATCCATGAATTGCTTGTAAGTTGAATTTGAAGATATTGTATTAGTTTCCTATTGATGCTGTAACAAACCACAATGATAATGGTTTAAAGCAAGAGAAAGGTATTATCTTTGGTTTCAGAGGTCTAAACTCTGTGATGAGTCTCATTGGCTAAAATCTAGGTATCAGCAAGTCTGTGTTCCCTCTGAAGGCTCTAGGAAAGAATTCATTTCCAATTTCTAGAGACCACCTCCATTCCTTGGTTTCTAGTAGCATCACTGTGAAACTGTTTCCCTCATCACATCTCCTTTTCTGATTCTGACTCTCTTACATTTTCTTACAAGGGAACTCTAATTAAATTGAGGGTAACTGGATAGTCCAAGATAGTCTCCCTTTCTCATGGTTTTTAATTTAATCACATTGGTAAAGTCCCTTTTGCCATGTCAAGCAACATAATTACAGACTCTGAAAATTAGGACTTGGACATCTTTGCAAGGCCATTATTCAACCTCCCACAGGGATCATTAAGCCTTAGTTTGGACTCAAGGACTGCTTGGAGTTCAGGAAAAAATTTCAATTCTTCCTTGATATTCTGATTGTAAAGATGGAAATCTGACAAATACAGCTAAAACCAAAATCATCTCTAAATTTAAAAATTGATTTAAAATACCTTGTGATTACAAATGATTTCAGCAATAATTTAATCAAACTGGGCATTTGGAAATCCTCAGCAAATTTAAATGTATTTCCAAATGGTGCAAAGATATCATTTTCTAATATTAAATCAATTTTTTAATCATGAAAATTAAATAGTATTTAAACAAACATCATTACATATCTAAAATATGTGGAAAAGGATATAGGTCTCACTCATTTTTTAATCTTTTAAAGCCAGAAGGTAGAATATGTTTAATCATAAAGAAAAACTTAGTATTTGAGAAAGGGAAAGATGTATGTATGCATAATACTAGTTTACCTATTATATAAGATTTAATTTTATCTTCAGATGCCTGTGAAATAAATAATAAGAAAATGTACAGTTGACCGATGAACAATACAGGGATTAGGACACTGAAAGTTTCACTGACCTGGGCAGTGAAAAATCAGTGTATACATCTTTACTCCCCCAAAATGTAACTACTAATAGCCTACTACTGACTGGAAACCTTACCGATAACATTAACAGTTGATTAACACATAAAAAGATGAGCATCTACATGAATTTTATGCATTAATGACAAACAGTTTTCTTTATGTTTTTATATTTGTAGGCTACACGGTTTATTTGTAAGAGTTTTCAAATTGTTGTACATTTTAAAAAAATTCTAATACATTTATTGAAAAAAATCCACGTATAAGTGGACCCAAGCAATTCAAACCCATGTTGGTCAAGGGTCAATTGTGCTTTTTTCAAAGAGTTTATTTAACAACTATTAATAGATCGTCTCCTGAAATTGTGGCTTTTTTACATGAACCATTTTAACAACACAATTAGTGAAAAGCATCATTATGCTAGCTATTATAAAAGTATAACAATGCCCCTGAAAAGTTCACTGTGGCCTAATTCTCTACTTACAATTCAAATTCATTGGAGAAAAGAAAAAAGTATAACTGATCCCATAAGAATGAACTACATTACAACACAAACATTTTATTAGGAAGTTTTCTGGCTAGGCACAGTAACTCATGCCTATAATCCCAGCACTTCAGAAGGCTGAAGTGGGAAGGTTGCTTGGGGCCAGGATTTGGAAACTAGCCTGGTCAACATAGTGAAACCTCGTCTCCAGAAAAAAATTGAAAAATAAAACTTAGCTAAGTGTGGTAATGCACACCTGCAGTCCCAGCTTCTTGGGATATGGGGCTGATATGGGAGGATCACTGGAGCTCAGGAGTTTGAAGTTGCAGAGAGCTATGATCAAACCACTGCACTCCAGCCTGGGTAACATGGTTCACTATGTCTCTTAAAAAAAAAAGAGACCTTGTCTCTTAAAAAATTTATTATGATTTTTCAGCAATCTATCTGTGCATTCTATTAGAAGGAAAACTCAAAATCTGAGGAAACGTTATTGTTTTAGGATGGGATTCTATAACAAAGTACCAGAGACTGGCTGACTTCTAAACAAAAGAAATATTTCTCACCATTCTTGAGGCTGGAAGTTCAAGGTCAGCATGCCAGCGTAGTCAGGTTCTGGAGATGGCTCTCTTCTAGTTGATGACTGCCAACTTCTCATTGTACCCACACTTGGCAGAAAGAAAATAAGAGGCCTCTTTGGGATCTCTTTCATCAGGTCATTAATTCCATTCACGAGCACTCCATCCTCATGACCTAACTAGCTTCCAAAGGCTCCACCTCTTAATATTATCACATTGGAGGTTAATATGTCAACATACAAATCTGGAATGGGTGGGACACAAATATTCAGTCCATAACATTTATTATAAATATAATTCTTAAGGTATAGCTATAGACTATATTTTGGACATAATACTTATGGCTTGAAATAAGTATAAGGCAATATTGATCTTATCTAGACTAATTCATGCTCCTCAGTGGCTGCAGCTATGCTACCAGAGAGGCAGTGTAGTACACTGTGCTTCCTCAAATCTGGCAATGGAAACAGTTGACAAATCTAGCATTCAGGGGTATTTTGTAGATATATGATCGCCTTTGGATTGTTCTGAGTCAATAAGCCCGTGAACAGATGGCATTAGTCATGAATGTATTTTTTTTTTGCTAAAGAATAAAATACTTATCTGACATTGCTTATGTTTCTAAAAGAACATCCCCTCCTCCATTTTCTCTAGACTAATATTCAAAATTTCAAGGAAAAAAAAACCTAACATCACATCACTACTGAAAATGAGCATTGCATATCCCTTTAAACTATCAATTATCCTGTGATGTAGTTACATGTGTTTCTGCAAAATGATTTTACAAATCTCTATGAGTGGAAAAAATAACTTTTGAAACCCTTGAATGATTACTGGCAGGTGGCAGGTGGTGTAACAGAGAAGTTAGAAGTTTTTTGCATGCTTTCTGGTTTAGAGTAGACAAGTCTATCTCAGACTTGAAATTCTCATGGGCCAATTTAGAAAATCTCTTAAAAGATAAACTTTGCTGTCTTGTATGGCATGTATCACTAGATGCTAGGCTACGCCTTGCATATCAATGTTGCCATGGTTGATGCAGTGTGTCCTGCTAGGCGAGAAAAAATGAAGAGCTCCACATTGACAAGAGACATTGGCAGAGTAGAGCTGAAAGCCAAGGTGCTGATCTCCTTTAGTTCAAGTGCTATCATCAACTCTAGGAATTAACTTTACTTTTTTGAGTCTCAGACTCCAGAGGAATAACTACAAACCAAGCTATTAATGCATGTTCAAGAAACTAATCAAATGCAGAATGGTATAAAGGAGACTTGCAGCTACATAAGAGATTTATTTTACATTAGTAAGAGGGACCTTACTAATGCTGAAACTGAAGATTCGTACTTCACATATATGCTGCTTCTGATTCATTTTTCTATTGTTCCTACTTCTCCTAATATGTCCTATAGGAAGCATGAAGACAAGTGCATAATTACTTGTTTTATTCTCTTTGCTGATGACTTCACTCTCAAAAGGCATAAACAATATTATCTTTGACTACATCCATAAAAATGGTTCATTAGTAGATTTATAATAAGAAATAAAATAGCACACACACACAAAAATAGTATTCATTTATTCCCATCTATTGTAAAACTATTAGACAAGAATTTTCAGTATCTGATGAGTATGAATAATTTGCGGATTAAGTTTTGGGCTCTGTGAAATTTGTATTTTATAAAAAGTTTATTATTTACCTTAAGAAAAATTTAAATAAAAATCCCTGTGACCGCAATTTTTAACAAACACAAATATGAATGATTATTATTTCATGCAATGTTTTATATTCTTTTCTTTTCTTTATTTATTTATTCTTTTTGAGATGGAGTCTCACTGTGTTGCCCTGGTTGGAGTGCAGTGGTATGATCTTGGCTGACTGCAAGCTCCATCTCCCAGATTTACGTCATTCTCCTGCCTCAGCCTCCCGAGTAGCTGGGACTACAGGCACCCACCACCACGCCCAGCTAATTTTTTGTATTTTTAGTACAGACAGTGTTTCACGTGTTAGCCAGGATGGTCTCAATCTCCTGCAATGTTTTATATTCCTAATGCCAATAAATTACAGTTATATAATTATAAATTGTATATTCTTGAGATCAGAGTAGCTAAAGTCATCTTAAAACAAAATGTGCTTTTACAGTTTTAAAACTTAATTGTCTGTTGGTTGAAGAGTCATCATAAGTTATTCAAATCCGTGTGCATGTGTGTGTGTGTATATATATATATATATTTATATGACAATTAAATACAGTATGAAGATTGTTTTAACTAGAAGTTAGAAAATACAATCATATTCATGTATTTGTGCCCTTATTTATTTTCAACAAAGCCAATCATTTAAATAATTACGACATAATATCACTCATTTCAAAATTATGTTTTTTTCTGATTATTTTCTGTTAATATCAATATGATGTTAATTCTTAAGATAAAGGCATACATCATATTTTTTCTAATAAATGTTACAACCAGGCATCTCTCATTCCCTACCTAACAGAGATCCAAATTTGACTTCTTCTTTCTCTTCCATAGTCCCATAATCAACTTTTTTTTTTTTACATTTTTCAAGAATTGTTAGTTTATAAGTGGATAAGATGTAGATTTTGTTTATGCTAAAGCTATGCGTTAAGTGATTACAGAAGAAACTTAAACAGCATTTTAATATATATCTAAAATATTAAAGGGCATTATTATTCTGTATACAATTTATTTTCCACGGAGAAATAATGTGCAGCATTCAGAAAGCCTAAACATTGTTGAAAATAAACGAATTCTAGATAAAAGTACCTAAGATTAATTTAACATGCACAGAATTTCCCAATTAAAACTTTCACATTAGCATTGCATTTTAAACAGTTAATCTCCTAATGAGACATCCCCAGCAATGAGGAGAGAGTTGCAGAACTGAGTGTGGCCCTGAGGCCTACATCTGGAAAGGGCTACATTTTGGTAATTTTTAAACTATTTTAGTACATTTGGGAAGGAAAGTACTACACTGCCACCTTCTGACAGTGACTTTCTCCTTAATGAGAAAAATTTCAGGCCTAAATTGGGGTATATATTAATTACTTATATGCCTTTAAAGTACAAAAGATTAGAGTATTTTGGCTTCTTTCTTTAAAAAGTTTATCGTCTGCACTATATGGCACATACAAAATAAAACAGCATATATGAAACTAACCATGAACCTATCATCCAAATTAAGAATTAAACAGTATCGACAATGTCGAAGCTGACTACATGCACCTCCCCAATCCTGAATAAATTTAAGTTCTAACTCCGAAAATGTGGAGACTTTCGGTTTGTTGCTTTTTTGTTTGTATTTTTACTGATACCGTTAGAGTGACCATTCAGGCCATGTTTTGTGACTTGTTGCTTTAGTATTTCCTCAGTTCCCTGTTTCCCCTGCCCTAGCTAGCATGTATGTGTTTGAAAATGCCTGTTGTGTTGTCATAGAAAGATTACCTTTCTCCTTTATCTTTTACTGTGTTGGGGGAGGAGGGGGAAATTAGTACATTTATTTAACAAACATTTATTGGAAAACACTATGTGTCCAATAATGCCAAATATAATGGATCTAATGGAGAACAAGATGAAATCATTGAGTGCCCACCAGAAGTTTTATTTTAAAAATTTTAGGGGAAAAAACAAACAAACAATTAAAATGTAGTTGGATTAGTAACATAGTAAAATTAATGAAAAGTTTTCTTTCTAAATCTGGTTGATTTTCAAGAACCTGAAGGTACTGAAGACACTGAGAGAAGCTCTGGAAAGCAGAGAATCTTAATTAAATAATGGATTGGCTCAGGACACTGTCCTTGAGTCACTAATATGATTGAACTGACTGAAGATTTTAAATTCAAATACATTGTGAAATTTTTTTCACATTTCACTTAAGTAATAGATTTCATATAAAACACAATACTATTCCCCTAGTAGAGCTGGCAAATGTTATTGGATATAAGATTCATTAAAAAAAAAAAAAAACCTAGAATGAATATAGATAAAAATTGTATCGGATTCCTTTAACAAGAAAAGACAAATTTTAAAGGTGGAGATTAAAAGAAGTTTTCTTATATAGATGTCCAGAGTAAAAATTGTGGCTTGTTATTGTTTATCATAATTTTTCTTCGAATTTTAAAGTAAAATAAATCATACTGTAAGCTCCTTTACATAATAAAAATATTTTCAGACTGGGTGCGGTGGCTCACACCTGTAATCCCAGAACTTTGGGAGGCCGAGGAGGGTGAATTGCTAGGTCAGGAGTTCGAGACAATCCTAGCTAATATGATGAAACCCCACCTGTACTAAAAATACAAAAATTAGCCAGGCATGGTGGTGGGCGCCTGTAGTCCCAGTTACTCGGGCAGCTGAGGCAGGAGAATCACTTGAACCCGGAAGCGGAGGTTACAGTGAGTTGAGATTGCACCACTGCACTCCAGCCTGGGCAACAGAGCAAGACTCGTGAGACTCCATCTACAAAAAAAAAAAAAAAAAAAAAAAAGAAAATAATTCAAAGTTAAAAAGCTTTTCATAGAACATTAATTGATACTAATGTTACTTGAAATAACTTATTTTCACTGTTGAAATTGCTAAGAAATACTAAACTATATTTAAAAACATAGATGTAACTGATGGATATAAAATTAAACAATGTAGTGAAGAAAATAAGTGTCTGCAAGTTCAGTAGTAACATGGGTTAAGTATGGAAAATGACCAGAGATCTTAGTTTTATGCTCTTCCAGCTCTACATAATAATTCTTAAAATCATATACAGTTATGGTATGATGTTTTATTTATTGTCTTAAGTAAAATAAAATGACAAATCAAAAATAATTTGTATAGGCTTCGACAAAAATAAGAAATGTCTCATCCTAGTTCATTAGAAGGTAATAGAAAGTAAAGTATCTAATAGTTTCTGAAGCCACCTTGTACCCTTGTACCTTGGATCAGGCCATTCTTACGAGAGCTCCCCCACTGTATTTTTCTGGTTAGTCCTGGTTAGTTACTAAGAAAAATTGTGCCTTTCTTTACATGTAAACAGTTTATTTAAATATCTCTAAGAAGCAGAGTCTTATACTATTTACAGTATTAAACAATCCTGGATTTAGAGCATGTAAATATCAAGTGGTTTTTCCAAAGGAATTACTCTCAGATTGGGATCTTACCTGGATATTATCTTCATGAAATCCACTGCCTAAAAAAATAGTGGGATCTGTCTAATTTAAGCACATTCAGAGTTATTTTTAATTGTTTAAAGAACGAGATTCAATTAATCTTAAACAAATACAATTGTTCCATTCTATTCTTAAATATTTTCCTGTTTAGTTTTTATGTTTTTAGTCTTTATAAAACATTATGTAGTTTGCTTTATCTGCTTAAATCCCTTTTTATTATTGCCATTCATCTTCAGTCTTTTAAAAGTCTACTTCTCTAATTTACAATACTCACTTAAATTATCTTTCTCCTCCTATGATGTTTTTAGTTCCTCCTTCTTATGTGTCATCTGTTTCATCCCTCTGCACCTTCGTGGAATTTATAAAAGCATATCATTTTTGAAGACTAGACCAAGCATACTCAGAGGCATTTATATTTGAACCATTTAGTGCTTGAAATATTTTTCAGGGAAGAAAATAGCAAGTATTGCTTCTTCCAGAAAATTAGTAAGCTCTATTTGAAAGACAAGTCTGCACCAAGGTGCATATTGCCAGTTTACTTATTGTGATGTTTGGACAGATTACTGACAGGGCAACAAACAGTCTATGCACTCAGACATCAGAGAGAAAATGAGAGCATTATTTGCTCTGTGTAGATACATGATCGTTAGTTCCTGTGTTTACAAATATATAATTTATTACAGAAAAGTTGTCTGCAGTAAAATTTTAATAAACTGGTTTGAGGAAAAAAATTTTTCTGATACTTGATCTAAGCCATTTATAAGAAGACTGAAATAAAAGCAACTTTGAAGTATTATCAAGTCCCTCATTTTGCTTTTAGTCAAACAGGAATGGCATTGCACAAGGTTAAATTATGCATCCAAACACATCATGAGTTTTGTTTTTACTGTGAATTAACTTGCAAGTGACTTGCCTTGCAATATTAGAAGTGTTTTCCTTTAAGTCCTAAAGGTTTTTCAATCTTCAATAGTTTCTTATTAAAATGCAAATACTCTAAGATTGGAAAGCCCTTTACTCAAAAGTATTTAACACTTTAAGAAGCAGGAGGGCGCGGTGACCTCTAACTAGAAGTCACTGATGGCTGTTGATGAAGAAGAGAAGACAAATAGGAGAAGGCCAGGGCAAACTACCTGTAATCTCCAGTGTTGCTTCTCTACAGCTTAAATACGTTACATATTTGATGTATTTAATCATGTATCTTTTGTCTATCTTTTGTTTATTACATGGAGGTGAGGATTTTTTCTCTCATTTCCACAAAGTTCAGGAAGGAGCAAAATCAAACCAATCAGATTAAACTCCCTGCCACTCTGAGACAGAAATGACATGCCTCCTCCTCAAACATGCTACAGACCAATTGTTATGGTGCAGTGTCCATAGATTAATAAAATCTTATTTCATTTTCAAAAACAAATCATTCTATGATGTATTGATTTACTAAAAATACAGGATTAAGAAATACTAAATGCTTCTTTATATATATTTATAGTTTGTTTCCATTTCATAGAATTGCATTTCAGTCTATGTACCTCTTGAGGACTATATTTATTTTAAGTTTATTATCAAAGTTTGAGAATTCATAAACTGAAACGATGATACAGTTTTGGAAAATATTTCCTATTCATCATAACATGGCCACTTTGTACACATAACAGGCACTATTTTGTGACACCTGAATGTAAAACAAGAGTTATAAAAATTATGTTTGAAACTTTAATAATCTATTTGCTTGTGTCTATGATATATAGTTTGTGAATAATTCTTTAAAGAAATTAATGAATGAGCTAATGAATCCTGAGTTATTCTAGAGAATTGAAATATAATCTATTTATGTATTTTAAGAGTTTTGATATAGAAGTAACAAATCAAACTGTCAAAAGCACATCATTTTTGGCTCACAACTTTAAGATGAGGCAGAAAAGTGTTCAATTTTTGTTTGATGCAGGAATCTACTTATTTTTGCAAAGACTCTATTTCACCTGAAGCTTTCCTCTTGGTAACAATATTAGTTCCTGGCTTCCATCTGCATACCACATTTTGGGAAGACATTTTCTTTCCCATCTTTTCCAGAAAACCTGTCATCATGTTTTATTGATTCAAATAGACTCAAATGTCCATTTTTGAATGTGTTTTTTCTCCAGGAATATGTCATGTGTTGGCTGCAGTTGGCATAGGTTACCTGAGCTTATCACTGTGGCAAGAGGGAGAGGGTGCGGGGGTTGGGGTGGGGCATTTCTCTCACTGAAGTTAAAGTGAGAATCCACAAATATTGCTGATGAATATGGTGAAAGGGATGTTAAGAAGACAACTAGACTGTCACAAACAACCTACCCAAAATATAGCTTGTCTCCTCATAGCTTTTGTTAATATTACATAATTTTTTAAAATAAAAAAATGTTCATAAGAAGAATCAAGGAAACCTGATTCATATTAGTGTAATGTCACATAGGGAAGGAAGTGGTGCTAATACACACACATGCACACACACACATACACATACACATACACATACACATATACATACCAAAGAAACCTGGAGTACCATATACCTACATATGCCTATAATTTCAGGCATATATGCATATCTTAAACTTTGATATTTAGATAAAGAGCCTTATACTAATATTAATTAGGGTGTCCAAAAATACTGTTTTTAACTTTTGATGTATATATTTTTGTACAATTTCATAGCATACCACCCATACATCCATACAAAGCAAATTTTTCTGTCAGTGCCTTATAGCAACAACTCTTATTCTTGAAAAATTATCAAAATACCACATTACTTTAGCAGTAAAAATATATTATTTATTATTTCAAATGAGCATTTACATTAAATATTTGAAAACTTACTAAAGTTCTGCTCCTAAATCTCATCTTGTAAAGTGTGTATGTTTTCCTTAATATAGTACAGCAAATGTTTTCTGTAAAAGCTAAGAGAAAAAGTATTTTCCACAGAATGTGCCACATAGTCACTGCTACAATTACTTAATTCTGATATTATAGCATAAAAGTAGCAAAACTAAGTTGCAAATGAAGAAACTTACTTCGTTGCAATAAAACTATTTACAAAAATAAGCTGCAGGCCAGGTTTGTAGGTGAGTAGGCGATAGTTTGCCTACCCTTGTTGTATGAAGTCATTCATTTTTTTGAAATTAAAAAATTCATTTCAGATGCAATGCTCATTAATGTTTAAAGTAGCACATGTTTGGAGGTCAGTGTCTAATAATAAATTTATTATTTCTAATGATGATTAAGAATATAATTTATAGGCATCAACCGAAGAGACACATAAACTTATTCTTGTAAAAATGTTTATACTCATCTAATTTGTGGAGATACACTTTCCCCTTACTTTGTGAATGCAAAGAAAGATTTTCTCATAAACTAAACTGTTTTTTTTCTTATTAAGAAATGTGTGTATCCTGGGTTAGTAAGGAATCTTACTCATTGATATCACTGAATAATCAAATATATAGCAGGATCTGTTTGTGAAAAACAGGAAATTTGGAGTAAAATGTTATCTTTACATAGTAATACATGCAGAAACACAGTAATCTGGTTTGGCTAACAGAACAGTACCATCAAAAACAATCTCATTGTTAAGTATAGAAACGACTTGATAAAAATTGGAATTACAGATGCTTTATGGCTGTTGTTGTATTAACAATAATTAATGTATGTTAAAAGTAATTTTTAAAAACTTTGTTAATTGGAAAAATAAATGCTTAATAAAAATTGACACTTCATATTTTGTCTGAATTATAACAAGCAGATACTTTTACTTATAATATGCCAATCATAGTACTAAATATCTTAACATATGCTAACTTAATTAATTTTTAAACAACCCTATAAGGTAGATATTATCACCACCCTCATTTTACAGAGGAGGAAATTGAGGAGCAAAAAACTTAAAAAAAGCGCTATTCAGAGACATATGACTATTAAGTAGCAGCACCAAAGTTTACATCCCAGGTATTCTTCTAAAAAATTTTTTTACTGATACATAATTTTCTTACATATTTATGAGAATCATGTGATATTCTTTTACATGAATAGAATGTGTAGTGATTAACTCAGAGTATTTAAGGTACATGTCATCTTAAGTATTTATCATTGCTGTGTATTAGGAACATTTCAAGTTCTCTCTTCTATTTATTTTGAAGTATATAATGCATTGTTATTCAAAGATAGTTAACATCCCAGGCATTCTGAATGCAGAATATGGCATTGAAACCTTTTTGTGTGGGGATTTTTGTTGTTTTTATTTTTAAAGAGACCCAAGTTCTTGCTCTCCTCCCAACTCAGTCTCCCAAATAACTAGAACCACAGATGCGTGTCAATATGCTTACCTGATTTTTTAAATTTTTGTATAGATGGGGACTTGCTATGTTGCCCAGGCTGGTCTCATACTCCTGGCCTCAAGTGATCCTCCTGCCTTGGCCTCACAAAACTCTAGATTATAAGCATGAGCCACCACACCTGGCCTATTTATGTTTTTTTTTTTAATGTTTGTTTTTAATTACTAATTTATATCACTTTGTATTAATCATCAATAATATGAATAATCATTAAGCAGATATGTGGAAGTCTTATTTCCTGAGCATTTGAAATGAAAAAGATGTTAGTTTTAAACATTTTTCTCAACATTTGTGATGAATATCTAGATTTTTAAAAGCTTTACTTTTTATTTCATTAATTAAGTACTACATAAGATACCAAATGCTATTAAGACACTGCATAATCTTCTATCAGGGTAAGTGAGCATAACCAAGTTTTGTTGTTGTTTTTTTTTTCATCAATGAGTAAAAATGCTTCCTTAGTCAATCCTCTCCAAACTCTTCAATATACAGTAATGATAAAACAAAAAGATCAAGCTGAGTCTCTCCATCAAACTCCACTCGATAATACTAAATAGCTCAACATATTTTAACTCACTTAATCTTTTAAAAGCCCTTAATGTAGAAACTGCTGTCCCCCTCATTTTACAGATGAGGAAACTGATGAGCCACCAGCTTTAGAAAGCACTCAGGGACATATGACTACGATGTAGCAATATTACATACAGGAAAAATGGGCAACCCTTTTCTCTTTATCCCCACTAGTAGAACTGTGGATGTGCACAGTGGCCTCTCCAGCGATAAGCAAACACCAGGTCATGACAGTGATTCCAGCGAGATATCCAACTACACTGTGACAAAGTTACCTTGCTAGACATTTTTTCTAAGCACCACGAATTTCAAAGCATTATTCATCAGAGTTCAAATAATACCATATTAAAATTAAAGGGGCATTCAAATCAAAATTATAACAGGTAAGAAAAGTATAGTATAGAAGTAGATGTCATACCAGAATTTAAGCTTTTAATTATGTGAGTTCACTAAATTAAGGAACTCTAGAAAACCATAATTTCAGGAAATGATATTCTGCAATGAATCTATAGTCTTGTTTAGAAGTTAAAGAAGTTTGATGATGGATATGTTTGTATTTCTGAGATTTTTCCCTGATCCAAAAATTCTAAATAGATCTCTAAGATACTGTATTTCTGTCATTCAATACATTGTGAAGAAATATTTGAAATTATGAAGACATTTCTTTTCTGAAAATAGAGAAGACCACAGAAAAATTGAGCTATAAAAATGTTGGGCCAGGCACAGTGGCTCATGCCTCTAATCCCAGCACTTTGGGAGGCTGAGACAGGCGGATCACCTGAGATCAGGAGTTCGAGACCAGACTGGCCAACGTGGTGAACCCCTGCCTCTATGAAATATACAAAACAATTTGCCGGGTATGTTGGTACAGTTGGTAATCCCAGCTACTTGGGAGGCTGAGGCAGGAGAATTCCTGGAACCTGGGGGGTAGAGGTTGTAGTGAGCCAAGATTGTGCCACTGTTCCACCAGCCTGAGTGACAGAGTGAGACACCATCTCAAAAAAAAAAAAAGAAAAAAGGTTATAAAGTTGGAAGTCCACAGAGTTTGAGACAGGCGATTGTTTAAAAGAGACTCTACAGTATCTGTCGCTGAGAATTACCCATTGATCCCAAAGTATAAGAAGTATCTTCTGGTGTTGTTTTTATAGAAACCTTGATTGATGTACAAAATAACAACTACAACAAGAAGCATGTGTCAGAGTGTAGCATGATAAGATTTGGAGCAGGGACACTTACAGTTCAGCAAACCTGGCCTGTGATGCCTTACTTTCCTAACCTCCTTTGCAGTTAGGTAGGACTCACGTGAGATGGATTCTGGCTGCCCAAAACATAAGTCATGTATTTCACTCCTGGTCAAAAGAAATTAAGAACTGCTAGGCAAACTCCATCTCATTCTTACAGTTCCACAGAAATTTAGAAGCCAGATATTCCAGCTGATGCACCTGATGAAGGACCACATCTGATTTTTTGACTGTATAAATGCCTTAAGTTGAAGAGATTTCAGGACTTGTTTACTATGCCTACTTGTATTAGTTACTCTGACTAATAGAGGGTTCATACAATAGCCTGACAACCATTTGTAAAAAATAGTCCATCTAGAAGAGAATTTTTCCAGGTAACAATCTAAGAGGGTTTACAAAGAGCACTTTGAAGAAGTAGACATTCCTGAATTGAGACAGTGCAGCAGAGTTCCCAGCAAAGGCTTACCGCACACTTACATTGTCTTACTTTTCCTATGAGAGAGGAAACATAGAGAAGAACCACACTGGGGATATGAAATAATTGAGAGGTCAGACATTAAATAACAGTGTGTTTCCAGCTCCTGCATCTTATCTCCAACCAGCAGGTTCTCATGAAGAAAAGTAGGGGTTGGACTAGAGTCCTGCCATTCACCCAACTGCCCCTACAATTTAAATCCAGAATGCAAATATCTGCTACATGCTGTGACTTCCCTGGAAACTCTCTTCTGGCATTTTGAAGACCCCATTTTTGGATGGAACAAATTAATTAACAAACTCTAGACTGGCCAGGATTTTGACGTAACTTGACATGTTTTTGTTTCAAATTTAGTAATAAGTAGATTCAGTGGCCAAGAGAATCACGTTCTTTCACAGGAAAAGTAACAGGGAAGATAATTACTGATGCTGATGTTTTCACCATGACCTCACTTTTTTTTCTTTCTTTCTTTTTTTTTTTTCTCTTTGATGAGCTCATGTTTTCTAAAAATGACTTTGATAGACCTGGCCTGGCTAACATGAAC